>NC_137236.1:4012706-5212706 GCF_051294905.1 Botryllus schlosseri | reverse complement strand
TATGACACTATAACTACCACTCCGTCTCAATATTAGAGTCAGGTGAATAATTCGATGTACGTTCAATTCGACAATATCAATATACGTCTTGCGGGAAGAATATGACAAACTTCCATCAAACCCCTAATTTCTCAAACAGACCTGACGCAGAAACAGACGCTCTTCTCATAATGCTTCTGTGGTGTAAAAACCCCTTCTCTAGTTGCAAGTTTTGTCAAGTCAGCAATGCAGTTGCAGATTGGAAAAGTGAGCAGCTCCACTTCTAGTTTAGCTTTTAAAAAATGAGCTATTCTAGTTATAGATGAAGATTTTGCAAAGTAAGTTCTAGCTTCAGATTTTGAAGTGAGCAGTTTGAGATCTAGTTGTGAGTTTTGAAAGTGTGTAGTTCTAGCTCTAATTTTAAAATCCTGTAATTTGTACAAATCTGATACCAAGATTTCCAGACCAAATCCTGCTTTATCCGTTAAATCCACCCATTTGCTAATCGGCTGGGTCTTGTGTCTCATCAGTTGAATTAAAAAGAGTTTTGAAATACGGAAATTTACAAGTCGGCCAGGGCTAAGAATCCTTTAGGTCAGTGGTTCTCAACCTTTTTGCCTTCGCGGACCCCTTTTGGTAATGCCAGACTCCCGCGGACCCCCTGAAGTTTTAGTTCAAATTTTGCTCAATAATCAAGCGAACGTTGTTTGTCTTGTGCAAACACTAACTGTAGGCTACTTTTAACTGCAATCTTTGCGCTTTTCTCAAGTGAAAAATAACATAGAGCTTGTAGAAAATGTTTATTGTTTTAAAGCATATTGACTTAATGGGATTTTTGATGCTGCATATCATCAGAAAGTCTTGCAATGCGTGATATTGTCTTGGACAGCGCTAATCGCATATCATCTTCGACGTTTAATTGATTCCTCGCCTTCGATTTGATATGCACAAGAGCAGAAAATCCGCTTTCGCAAAGATAGGTGGAGGCAAACGGAACGATAACACGTAAAGCTTCAGACGATACCTTTGGGTATGATCGTAACATAAGGCACCAAAATTGAGAAAGTGATTTTTCAATGAACATATCACGACCAGCCGAGTCAGCCCTTAAATCCAGCAGTTCATCTTGAAGCTCCTCTGGAATAGTGGTTATGTCTATCAAAGGAGAAAATGGGTTCCGGGGAAAGATTTCAGCTCCTTGGGATAAATCAGGAAAATACTTCATGAATTCTTTTTCAAGCGACTGCAAATGTTCACTAATATCCTGCTTGATCTGTGCACTGAGATGAACAGCTTCAAATTCAGAAAGTTTTTCGAACATTGCGAAGTTACCCTGATTGACTTTCCTATTCCAAAGTTTGATCTTTTCTACAAACCCCAACAAAACATCTCTAAACAGCAATATGTTTGTATCATGTCCTTGGAGTCTCAAATTGAACTTATTCAACTGCTCAGTTATGTCAGCCAAATATGCCAGACCCTGTAACCATGCTTCTTCGCCGAAGTAGTTGCTGACAGTATCTTTGTTCATCACCTCTAAGAACCATTTTATCTCGGTTCGAAGCTCATAGACGCGATTGACTACATTCCCTTTCGAGAGCCACCGTACTGAAGTGTGAAATAAAAGTGTCTGGTGGTTAGAGTCCATTTCTTTGCACAGTTGTTTAAATAGGCGGGAAGTTGTTGCGCTCTTTTTGATAAAATTGACAACTTTCACGACAGAATCAAGAACTTTCTTCAAAAAAAATGGAAGAGTCTTACAAGCAAGGGTGTACCGATGTATCATGCAATGTACTCCTTTGACTTGGGGAGACTTGGCTTTTACTTTCATTTGGAAACCTGATTTGGATCCAAGCATCGCAGGTGCTCCATCCGTACATACACCACATAGCTTCTCCCACTGCAATCCTTCAGCTTCAAAGAACTTTGAAATGCTGTTCATCACATCTTGCGCCGTCGTTGTTGTTTCCAAAGCATTACAAAACTAAAATTCCTCTTTAACGTCTTCCATGTGCAAGTATCGAACGAAAACTAAAAGCTGAGAGCATGATGCCACATCAGTTGATTCATCAACTTGTATAGAAAACATGGGGGAAGCTTTGATCTCATCGATTACTTGGCTTTTGACATCACCTGACATAATCGAAATGCGCCTCTTAATTGTGTCATTAGACAACGACACCTGATTGATTTTGTCTGCGCTATTTTTGCCCAATACGCGATTTGCCATTTTCATAGCACAGGGTTTAACAATCGTTTCACCTATCGTATGAGGCTTTTTCTGCTGAGCGATGATCAACGCCACTTCAAATGACGCCTCAACACATGCGGTGGTTTGTTGATGAAAATATCCACTAGCATCAAGTTTTTGCCGCTTCAAAGATAGTTCTTGTGTTTGAAAGAATGACAAGTCTTTTTTGATGTACTCCGGATGTTTTTGCTTCAAGTGACGCTCCAGCTTTGATGGCTTCATTGCTTCATTGCTGAGGACAGCATGACATTCATTGTGGCTTTTCTTTGTCTTCATCTATCAATGAGGTAAACCCCATTTTGAGATAGCTTTCTGAGTACTTTCTGGATTTGGTCATACCGAATACGTCTCTTTGCTAACGTTGCCAACAATCATGAGCTATGCTTGTTGGGCTAATATACTATTACGTCGACACCGTTAGCACGTAAACAGTTTCCGCCCTCTGTGACGCGACAATTTAGGCCCTTCCATAGACCTTAATCGCTTCCAGACAGTTGAAATGAGTTTGCATGGCATGATATTCTATCACAAACATCATTCTGCAGACGTGCGCCCTAACGTTTTAGCTGTCATAAAGCAAATACATATATAGATATTTTCTAACTTCGCTTAGAAATATCAAATTAGCTTAACTATCATGTTTCAAATTCGGAGGCTTCGCGGACCCCCTGAAAATCCTTCGCGGACCCCCGGTTGAGAACCGCTGCTTTAGGTGAAGTCACACACCAGTAACAGTTGTGATGTATCTACTCAACACGACATGGACACCGAATTCGCAATAACTTTGAATGTAAACATTTCCTTGTGAATTTTAAGATCATCACTGGTTCAGAATAATTTTGGATTCCTGGTTATCGGTCAGAATTGCGTCAATGTCATTTTACAAACTGGATTGGAACAGGAAATGTTTGATATTTTAATCGGAGCTGACTTGGGTAACTAGAAAATTATAATCTAATTTGTGAAATGTTTGTATGCTCTCATTGTAATTTAATTTCTGGATTTCCTGAAAATACTACAGGAGAACTGTACCGTGCAAAGCAAATCTAGCTGTCACAGATATTTGCATTCTCATGCCTATAAGAACGAACTATGAATTGATACGAAATGAACTTGATTAAATGTCAAATTTTCGCAATTCCAGTAATTCTAATTATAATCTAATTTGGAGAAAAACTGTGTAGCTCTAATACTGATTTTTATCAAGTTTGAAAATAAAAACTATGAAGATATCATTCTAATTACAGTCTAATTTTAAAAAATGTTTCACTGCAATTCTTATTCTAATATAATTCTGAAAAAGTTGAAATTTTCAAGTTGTCCAAGTCTGCTTCGGAGTCGCCGCGCCACTCATGAATTGATTTGAGCTAATACCAAATTTGGATTTCAAGAGATCAAATCTCTGATTCGTAGAAATACCCTACGATTCAAAGAGGAAGTCTGTCCGGAATGAAAACATCCTAGATTAAACAAAGACTCACCAATGGTGATAAATGATAGCGGATTACTGCGATGAATTGGTATTAATCAAATTCTTAAGCTGAGCATCCAACTCTGTCATATACCGTCTGGTGATTTGTTACTGCAATATGATGGTCGCCTCTGACTTGTCACCAACTAGTGTCTGTGTCATGTATTAGCAGCACCTGTAAAATATAACAAGATAAAATTGATACAATTAGTCGACAATAGCATCACCTTTGTGGTGAGTTCATTGAACTTCATATAATTGGTTAGACTGTGAATTAATAGGATTCTTGAAATTCGAAGTCATACATCATATACGCTTCCCAATCCACAGCGTGATTATCAGGCATCGTCAACTACCCTAAGCAACAAGCGTAATATATTAACAACAAAAAACAGTTTAAATACTTCACTTTTGCTGTTGGATTCCCGAAACCGCCATTAGTCATATCTCAGCATAAATATCTCTCTCAAAGATCAACTCGCACCGTCATGCTTTAAAAATACGAAATTATTTTGCATGAAGTGTATCTGGCATTTTCCTTGGGGCCACAAACAATACCTATGTTACCTTTTTAAGTTATTACAGCTGATAATAAGTTAATGGTACATGCTACTCGAATACGATACTGAAATCTAACAATACATTCGGCTTCAAATCACGCAGGTACTCGATTTTACCCAAACCTACATCTTAGCAAGGTTGGGAGTATCTTTCATGCATCGTTTTGTCGCTTGCGACTTATATTCTCTGCAGTACTTTTCTTTCAGTGTGCATGCCTCTTATTTACTTCGCCTAGGTTAAGATGGGTGTCTGATCTTAAAGGCTACTCCAAGTTTATTCGACACCCCACTATCTTTTCATTGTATCGCAGTCTTGTGATGTTTTGAAACAGTGAAAATATTAATACACCTGATTGATTGATTGACCGATATCGGATTTTGGAGTCACAGACAACTCTGATACATTAGGTCGACATTCGAAAGGTCTGGCATCTAGTTCAACCCTCTGTAATCTCGGCCGCCCTGCAGACAAAATTTCACTGCATCCACAAAAAACATAAAACGCTATCCACAGGGCTTGAATCGACGCCCAGTATATTGCCGTGAACCCGAAGTAGCCGCCTAGCCAAGCCACTTGTAATTGAGTGAAAACTCTATACTTGTAGCTAAGTATCAACGTTGATTACTTCGACCATCCATGTCTGTAGTCTATAAGTGACAGATGAATATTCCCAGTTCAACAGTCATAGATTAGAGTTCTCTAACTCCCTACTACCAAGTTGTGACGTCATCAAAATAGTTGATATTGTATCGCCCCTCATGGCCAATACTGATATTTCTTACAACGTCTGATATCGACTTGCTATGATAGGCAAACTACTACTTGTCGGCCACAGGTACTAGATTAGTTTACTCGACACTCAGTATTAAGCTCCGAATCGATTCACACAGAGACTTGATTTAGCCCAATCTTACTGATCTGGTTTGGACAACTAAATATTTCTAGTTGTCTAATTACACTAGTTACAGCGAAATGCCTGTAATCTAATTCAAATTTAATTTGTGAAATGTTTCTACGCTATCATTTTAATTCTAATCTACTTTATGACTTTCCTGAAATTGCTACAGGAATCTATATCACGTAAAACAATCCAAGCAGATATTTGCCATTCTCGTGCTTATGAGAATGGACTCTGCTTCATACGAACCGAACTTGATGCAATTTCCTTTTCGTGAATTCAGTAAATCAAATTCCAATCTAATTTGAAAAAACCTGTGTATCAATGATTTTAATTATAAACTATTTTGAAAAAAAACTTATATACCTAGCTATAATCAGTATTCTTATCTAATTTGGCAATCATTGTGTAGCTATTATTCTAAATCTAATCTAATTTGAGAAATCAGTGAAGCTATAATTCTAATTCCAGCCCAAGTTGGAAAAAACTACATTTATGATTTTAACTGTAACGCAATTTGAATAGATGGAAATGATCTAGTTGTCCAAGTTTGGCCGCAATATACCACAACCTTATCATAGAATTATGAAAAGCTCACCATTGAAAGTTGTCTCGAGTTGACGTGTTGTGATAATGTCATAATGATAGTCGAACAGGTGGTCGATAGTCGTTGAGGAATGTAGCCTTGCAAAAAGTGGACACAACTTGCTCTCCAGAAGGTCGTTGAGATGGGTCAATAGATAACATGCTGTGGAAAAAAGCACGGTAGGTCAGTGTTGGGATCAAGTCGCCTTTAAGTCACAAGTCATCTCAGGTCTTTGCCAATCTTGACACGAGTCAAATCAAGTTACGATTTCAAGTGGCAAGTCATATCGAGTCATTGCATATTTTGACTCGAGTCAAGTCAAGTTACTATTTTCTAGTCACATGTCATATCGAATCATTGCATATTTTGACTCGAGTCAAGTCAAGTCACTATTTTCATATCAAGTCCGCTTTCAAAAAAGTCAAAGAAGAGGACAAATCCTCTTAAAAGAGGAGATATACTAGGGTTGTGGGTGCCGGGTGTTAGGGTTGTGAGTGGGAGATATTAGGGTTGGAAGATGATGGATGTTAGGGTTGGGGGATAAAATACATTAGGGTTGGGTTTTCGGACGTTAGTTCGGGGATTATATCACATATAACCCAAATATCCCTCAATCGCACAACCCTAATATCTGCCATCCCCTAACCCTAACATCTTTTACCCACAACCCTATTATAGTATTCTAATTCTAGTTCTGACTAAAAAGTCAACTGTGACAGGAGATAAACAAGTTATCTAAAATCGGAACCACTAGACTGACTCGAGTAATTAGTGCAAGTACACGACAAAACCTACTTGAGTACTCTGTAAAAGTGGAAGTACTTTGTTTCTGACCACCTCTCCTTACAAGTGTCCAGATTAATCTTTTCTCGTTCATTTCATGTTCAAGCATTGCAACGGCGCGCAAAGTTGTTCAAATATACACCCTGAAGGTTTGGAAATGTACTTTAAGCTAGTTGCCGTATTTCATAGCCGTCGAATATATTGGGGTTAACGGTGAAGGTGCTACTTATCGGTATTGGCTCAAAATACGATATCGGTCGGGCTCGAGTTATAATGAGTGATACTCGAGTACACAACTCGAAACGCAATACTATTTCGGAATCCAATCAATCGGGAACTCGAATTTGCTAAGCCTTCCAAAAAATATTACCGTTCAAACTCTGCAGAGGACTCTTTGGTGACGGCTTTCCGAGAACCTGGGCGCCACGTTGTGCACTCGGTCGCCAGCACTTCTTTTACAGAGGTTCGTTGAGACGGGTCGCATGCCAACATTCTGGTGAGGATATCACAGATATTAATCAAATCACAGATGATAACTCAAATTTTAAGATTGTTTGGAAATCAACATTAGTGGATTTAAAACAATAATACGAATGTAGATTTGGATTTGATATCGTAAACTTATTCCGTGTTTGGATACGAAGAGATTCAAGGATCAGAATAAGCAGATATGGAGACTTGGACAACTAGAAAATTTTCAACGTCATGAAACTATATTATGATAAGAATTGCAGTATATCTACACAGTTCTTTTTCCATATTAGAATAAAATTATAACGATAGCAACACAGTAATCTCCGAATTACATGGAAACGAGAATGATAGCTACACAGTTTTTGTTTCGAATTGGACTAGAACTAGAATGAAAGCTAAACAGCTTTCTCCAAATTAGACAGTAATTAGAATGATGGCTGTGCAAATTTTCATATCAAATCAGCATTCATCCTCATAAGTACGGCAATGCCAAATGTCCGTACATCGAACTTGGTTAGTTTCGTTCAACACAGTTCTCCTGTAGCGATTTCAAGAAAACCTGAAATTAGATTAGAATTGCAACTGCGACCAGCACAGTTTGAGAGACATTACAGTTGTAACGAGGAAATGTTTTTACCCTTCTTTTGCACAACTCGAGAATGATGTCGACAAAATCCTTGTCTTGGAAGAATCGGCGAAATCAAACGTGCTTGCGATTAAAACTGCGATTTAGACAGATGACATTTCTTGACATTTTGTCTTTCTGATTATCATTGCCTGACATTGAGACTCATACAAATAACCAATCTAGTTTGGTAACGATCAACTAAATACTAGGGATGGTGTGAACGTGAGGTTTACGTTCGCGTTCTGTGTGTGAACCTCGGAAATTTAGAGGTTCACGTTCACAAACGATCCTTGGTAGGTTCTGCACTGTGAACCTTTTTCGCATATTACTATTTTCACTCTATGCATGGCGTTGGCAGCATATAAAAATTCAACACTAAACGAGCATGCACCTTGAAAATTTCAAAAATCCAATTGCTTTGTTACAAAAGTTTGCTCGAAATATCCAGCTTAACGTTTGTGAATATTTAGTGACTCTCTGCTGTGAGCTTGACCCGCAATCACACAACATCCAGAGCGAAATACACTACATGTAGGTAGTCAGCGAATGATGCTTATTCAACCAATCAATGAAATTTATATCGTTGTCTGATGTAAAAATTCTAGCAGGCGTACGGGGTCAATCTTGATTTCATATGTTTATTATGTCACATCACTGGGGCATTATGTGGCCGGAGTCGTCGCTAGGTAATAGGTGTCATGTACATTAGTATAAGCTATCACTGCATTGAAAGATAGGTTTGGAATTAGCAATATGACGTCACGTGACGTCATGAGGTTCACGTTCGCGTTCACATAAAACCTTTCAAAAAAGGTTCGCGTTCACACGAACCTGAACATTTCAGAGGTTCACACCATCCCTACTAACTACATCTTTCTCGGACTAGTTCTATTTCTAATTGTGGACATGGAAAGCAAGTAGTTCTAGTCAATGTTCCCTCTAATTTTTGACAAGTCTGCGCACACTCACCACGTCACTGCACAGACCCTTGGACAATGGGCAATGAAAATGTTGGTAACGCTGTCATGAATGCTACTCAAATACTCGACTCGATTAAGAGCCGAATTACTCGGGTGTGCAATATTTCCCAGTTCTACACCTAAGAACCTTACAACCCCAAGGTTGCATCATACTCACAAAACACAACCCATCGACGGGTGTCCACTTTGAAACTGTGTCCTTACTTCCCTACAACTCCCGGGGCAATATAGTTGGATGTGCCACAAAACGTGTTCTTTGTTTGGCTGTCAAAGTCGACTCTAGTAGCTAGGTCAAAATCTCCAATCTTCATGTTGTTGCTCAGGAATAGATTCTCCTGTCAATACAAATTTCACATTTAATTACACAAGCATCCAGACTTATACGAATTACCTATCTAGTTAGTTGATGGCCAACAACCGACTGCTTTCTTAGTAGTTGTAGTTGCGGATTTGAAAGGTTTCGTTGTCGGACAACTAGAAAACACGTTTCATGTGAATCGTGATATCATTTTACCTGTTGTGTGATGTTCTTATTTCTTAGTCGATTGCAATTCAGTAATTAATATGTTAGTTAAGTGGTTAGTTGTGGATTGTTAACGGTCGTTTGTTCCAGTTCTAGTTGAAGATTCTGGAAAGTGGATAAGCCTAGTTGTAGTCCATAAATCAAGTAGTTTGTACAAGTCCGGTACCACTGCAACCAAATGTTACCTTGATATCAGTTTGAGTAATCTTACCATCGTGACGACAAACAACTACCAGCAGAATCTGTTGCATGTAATAACGAGTCTCTGGTTCCGTGATGACGCGCCTTCTTTTGTGAAGGTTCATCAGCGACTGGCAACATAAATCAAAGCTAATTGGATTGCACGAATGAAATCACAAATATTATTTGTCGGGCACATCTCAATCAGAGGTTCTCAACCTGTTCGAGCTCGCTGGCTGGTCAAATTCGACAATTAATTTTGCGTAGCAGTGAGCCTTTCTAATTAAAAATTACATGAATACATGTCCTATGCAGGTCTTGGTGAAACGAAGCACCCAAGTGATTCGATTATAATTCCCACTATAGAAGGCTGTAAGCATCCGTGACATATCTGTAAGTCGTGATCAAACAACAGCAAAGTGTAATGAAATAGGTGTGGTCGAAAAAATACATAATTATCTTGATTGTGATGTGCAACTGGCGTTATATTGTTTACGGTTGCATACTTTCTACAACTTTCATACTGCTATGACGTCATTATAGATGGCACTCGAGTTCTTACTTGAAGTCTAATACTTGATCTAGAATCGAGTCACTCAGATTCTCGATTTTGCCCAGCCGTAACCATATTATAGAATTATAAATATCTCACCGTTGAAATTGGCTCAAGTTGACTTCCCGATAATCAGGTGAGCAGGTTGTTGGTAGTTGTTGTGGAATGTAGCCGTGGAAAAACTCACTGGACAGTGCTTGCTTAGTGGTAGGTCGTTGTGATGGGTCAATAGAAAACATGCTGTGAAAAGTCCTGATAGGAGAGCGTTGCAAACGAGTCAGTATGTTCGATTCATAAGTCATATAGAGTCATTGCATATTCTAAATGTCTAGAGTCCAGTTACTAGATTTTTTAATGTGACCTTGGCACTATGGCTCGAGTCGAGTAGTGAGAGATGATTTTTTCCAGTAATGAAATGATACGCTTCTTGCCGCCAACAGTAAATTTAATAACAAGAACAATAACTTGAATACTATTCTCCACTGAGGAAGGCTGTGAACATCGATTGGTCGCATCACAGCTTAGAAAATATGGAGTAATAAAGCACAGTGTTAGTGGAAATGACATTTCTGGGAAGTCATGATCAACACACAGCATTGTCACAAAGTGCAATGAAATAGGCATCGTCGAAAAATAACAAATAAGACACTTTCTGGCTTGATTTGCCGTAAGTTTTACAACTTCGTTAAGTCATGCGCAATGACTCGAGTCGAGTCATGACTCACGTCATTATGACCCCGGTTCGTGCTCTCAGGCTGTGCACAATGGTTCAAGGAGTCTAATTTGAATCAAGTATTTATTCCAATGATTCCAGCCGACAAGTGAGAGATGATTTACTCCAGCACTGAAATGATACTCAAGATTCAAACACTTAATTTTGCCCATTCATAACCATATTTTATACTTGTAAAAATCTCACTTTTGAAACTTGGCTCCATTTGACTCCGCGATATTCAGGGCGTGATAGCCAAGCAGATGGTCGGCAGTTCTTATGGAATGTAGCCTTGAAAGACTCACTGGACAGTGCATGATTCACAGTAGTTCATTGTGATGGGTTAACAGACAACAAACTGTGAAAATCATGATAGGTCAGTGTAGGAAACAAGTCACCATGTTCGAGTCACAAGTCAGATCAAGTCATTGCATATTTTGAATCGAGTCCAGTTACTCGATTTTTCGGGGCAAGTCAAGTTACTCGATTTTTATTGTGACTCGATAAGTCAAGACACTTGAAAAAGTTGACGCGGTCATCCCAATACTGCGGAGCACATTGGAAAAAAAAGCAAAAGAGTTAAAACATACCTTTTGACATGGTCACAAGCTGGAGGCGATTATTTTGTAGAATCGTGTATCCATTCTTCTCCTAATGAAAGTTTCCTGCAACGTCTGGCATTCAAGCGGTAGCTCACCGACCAGCAATGCATATACCTACGATAAAGAAAAACATGCATCAAATTATCAAATCAGATGTTTGTTGCTAGTCCTGGCACAATGATTCGACTCGAGTTGTGAGATGATATGCTTCTTGCCTCCAACAGTTAATTTTATCAACGAAAATTATGATTTCGTCCCCATTTTATAACGTGGAAGGCTGTAAACCTCAATTGGCCGCATCGCAGCATAAGAAACATGTAGTATAAACGTACAGTGTTAGTGGAAATGACATATATATCAAGTCGTGATCAAGCCACGCATTGTCACAGAGTGGAACTGGAAAGGTATGGTTGAAAAAATACAAAATTATTCAAGTTGGTGTAGAAATGGCATTACATTATTTGTGGTCGCATATTTGAACTATCCACAATTTCCAAAGCATTATGCCGTCACAAGAGGTGATACTCAAATAGTTAACCTGAAGCCGAATACTCGGATCATGATAGAATCAGTCAGGTACTCGATTTGGCCCAGAATTAGATTTAGGACCCTTGCGACCTATTTTCATAAAAATCCCTAATCAATGGTGCTATTGGTGCATCATACTTACAAAACACGACCAAGGTGTCCACTTCGTATATGTGTCGATTCTGGCCGAGAACTTCCGGGTCGTCGATAGTCGGGAGTGCCGCAAGGAGTATTCATTGTGTGGCTGTCACAGTCGACCTTGGTAGCTCAACTGAAATCTTCAAACTTCTCCATATTTTTCAGGAAGAGGTTCTCCAGCTGTCAGTTAAAATTTCACATCAAGTTACACAAGTATAGAGTTTCAGAAACTACCAATCCAGTTAAATGATGGCGAACTACGGTAACTGCTGCTTTTTTGAGTAGTTCTAGTTTTAGTTGTACATTTGCGTATTTAAAAAGTAAGCAGCTCTAGTTCAAGTTGTGCATTGCAATAGAAATGCAGTTGCCGAACAACTAGAAAATGTGTGTCATCATGATGCTGGTGTTCTGTTGTGCGATGATCTTGCAGCCACTGGTAACTCAGAGTCATCACTACCAAAAGACATCGATATAAGCAGAGGTGGTTTTGGGGGTATAAACCTATCGCGTTTCAAACCTAGTCTGTTTAAAATGACGATGATATCTACAATATTTTTCAACTCATTTGTAATTCAGAAATTAAATCATCAGTTATACTAAGCTATATTTTAGTTAGTTAGTTGCGGATTTTGAACGTTCGTTGGTTCTAGTCTTAGTTACTAGTTTTGAAAACTGAGCAGTTCTAGTTGTAGTTGCACATATTTTTAACTGCACATCAATTAAAGCTAATTGGAGTGACAGGATGAAAACAACAATACTATTTGTTGGGAACGTCTAAATCAGTGGTTCTCAAAGCGATAAACCGACAATGCTGTAGGTTGATCACGACTTGACAGATACGTCATTTCCACTAATATGCGTGCACGTCTGTACCTCATGCTAAGTATGTTGCGATATGACCAATCAAAGTTGACAGCTTTGCACAGTGGACATGAGTATCGAAGCAATCATTTTCATTGATCAATCAACTCTGAATGATAAGGAGCACCAGACTTCGGTGTTAGAACCGATCGTTTCTCACTATTCAACTGGAATCATTGACAATAATGCGCGATTTAGATTCAAGCACCCACCCGATTCATTCTGCACAGCTCAAGTGCCAACAATCTTCTCGACAACGTCACATACGAGCAAGAGTCCTAATTTGTATCTATGATATCTCTGTAATTTGACATGAATTTGAGATTAACATTGATTTCAAGATATCGGCCTGATTTGTGTCAATGTCATTTGACAAACAGGATTTGCACAGAGAATATTTGATATTTTTCAGTTGTCGCGACAGTCATGAATGGAATAAAATAACAAGTTGTTCTAGTTGCAGATCTTGAATAGTGAATGGTTCATTCAAAAAAATGTAGTTGCTGACAACTAGAAAATGTATGTCATCGTGATACCGGTGTTCTGTTGCTTGATATTTTTGCAACCTTTGCTAGCTCAGACCAGGTTTTACAAATTGAAAAAACTACAGACGGACTCAAAATTCAGTGGATTTTATTCGCGTCAATAACATTGAGAGATTGGTGGATGAATGATCCCCTCGTGACGGCTGTTAGTTACAGTAAGGCTGTTCCGGAAATAACGTTTTATGAAACTTCACTCGCATAGTGACCAAATTGTCAGGTTGCCTAACAAAGTTAGACACCAAATTTTGCTCGATTTCGACCAGCAAAAGCTATGCAATCTGAAATCGACATTTCGGTTATTTTTCCAAGTAATAGTATGTGCGGAGTCAATTACGACACTAGGCCATAATCAAACATCACGTTCCAAGCATGCCTGAATATAGAGTGATGTTTTTTCTTGATAAAAATGTTTCTGGGTAATTTCAAACAGATAAATGCATCAATTGCAGCGCTGTGATGACGGATATAAAAGATGGAGGTGTTCTAGTTCTGTAGTTAATGAACAAGACTCCCACCTCATACATTTTGCTATTACAAAGACATCAAATATATATCTGGCACAGACAGCCAAAAAGCATTACCATAAAATACTAGAATACTACTATGGCACAATGTTTCATAGTACCCTGCATACTTCTTCAGAAAGGGCATTCTCTGCAACCCGCAAATTCGATAAAATCAAAGTAACAGTGAATGACGATTTTAAGCCATTATTTGCCTCCATAGTGTTGGATTGCCACAGAAGATTAGTGCTCTGTTGTCAGTACAATAATTCATCACAAGTTTCACACAGAATATCATTCCTTACCCAATCATGTTGGCTAGGGAGTGACACTGGTTTTTCTCTACGGCTGCTGAGTTCTTGGAGAAGCAACCGTCACGAATTAAACCATAAATATCTGGCCTGCTAGGCCAGAGTTGAAACCACCGATCAAAATGGATTTTCCGTATAGCTTGCAGCTATAATCGAGCTCTCGCCAGCAGTGTCTGTAATGTCGGTAGCTCTGGGTATTTCGATTGATATGCCTAATTTATTCATACCACGATTTACCTCAGATTGGCTCTTTAGTAAACAGGGTTCATGAGTTCGTCGTAGCAGCTTCAAGGTTTCATCAAACAAAACAAAACAAGGTAAAGAGTAATGTGGTGCAGTGTTGTAGCACTATGAATTACAAATAATCTGAATGAAACAAAATCTTATATAGGTACGAAATTGCTGACAAGATGCAGAAATACACACAGAATTTATCAGATATTCAATAGATTTCAAATCCAAACAGAATAAAAATAATATGTGCTGAACGAATTGAAATCTCATGAGGAAGTGGAAATGTCGTCAAATTGCATGAAATGGATGGCAAGAAGAAACACATATATACAAAATGGCCACAACAATACACTGTACACTGTACAGTTTGAAAATTTTGAATTTGCCGCGAATATTGGTTGGAATGAATTGAAAATTGGTGTGCGTAGTTTTTTAAGGCAACCTAACGATTTAATCACGTAGCCAGCAAGATTCAGGAAAAAAATGTTATTTTTGAACAGCCCTAATGCTCACGAAACTTAAAATTTAGGTGACATAAACTATAGTATTAGCTCATCACATTGTGATACGAAGATTTGAATATCCACATCAAACTACTTTGAACAACAGACCCAGCGCAAATTACCGCAAAAGAAGTCTTCATTGAAACCTGATTGAGGCAGTGAGAAACAAATTTTCAGGCACTAATCATTCACCGTAATTGAAATATGAAACTGGGAGAAATATTTTCAAAGTGAAAAAAATTAAGATGAGACAAAAAACGTGTAAAGAAATTTTATTGTGGCAGAGATAAATGCATATGTGCAAGAGGCCTAGTAACACGAAAATATAAGTCCACCACCATTCTACGCAACCGTCAAAGTAGTTATTTAGCCGGAAGGGTGATTCAAAGATATATGTGTCGAGTAATCGTACAGATTTGATCGCAATAGTAAATTGTATTGATATGATTGCAGAGTAAATGTACGTCCACTCTAAGTAACAGTATATTTTAGTATAAGGTATAGCTGTCAACATTACTGCATCATGTTCGAGATCATCATCACAAGAAGAAAAAGACATGTGTTCCGCTATTCAACTGAATGTGTACTTTCATGCCTTTTCAAGTTACCAAGGTGTGTAAACGCTTTTCCGCAGACCTGACGTGCATAGTTTCTGACTCCAGTATGTGTATTCCCATGTTCTTTCAAGTGACCAATCTGAGTAAATGCTTTTCCGCAAATCTGACATGCATAGTTTCTGACTCCATTATGTGTATTGTCATGTGTTTTCAAGTGACTGAGCTGGGTAAACGCTTTTCCGCAGATCTGACATGCATAGTTTTTGACTCCAGTATGTGTATTCCCATGTTGTTTCAAGTTACCAAGATGGATAAACGCTTTTCCACAGATCTGACATGCATAATTTTTGACTCCAGTATGTGTCTTCCCATGTTGTTTCAAGTTACCAAGCCGGGTAAATGCTTTTCCGCAAATCTGACATGCATAGTTTTTGACTCCAGTATGTGTATTTCCATGTGTTTTCAAGTAGTCGAGCTGCGTAAATGCTTGTCCGCAGATTTCACACCTATAGTTTTTGACTCCGGTATGTGCCTTTCCATGTCTTTTCAAGTTACTGAGCTTAATAAACGCTTTCCCACAAATTTGACATGCATAGTTTTTGACTCCGGTATGTGTATATCCATGTATTTTCAAGCTACTGAGCCTGATAAATGCTTTTCCACAAATTTGACACTCATAGTTTCTGACTCCAGTATGTGTATTCTCATGTGTTTTCAAGTGTCCGATCAGAGCAAACGCTTTTCCGCAAATCTGACATGCATAGTTTTTGACTCCAGTATGTGTATTTCCATGTTGTTTCAAGTTACCAAGCTGGGTAAACGCTTTTCCGCATATCCGACACTTATATTTTTTGACTCCGGTATGTGTATTTCCATGTTTTTTCAAGTCACAAAGCCGATTAAAAGCTTTTCCGCATATCTGACACTCATAGTTTTTGACTCCAGTATGTGTATTCTCATGTGTTTTCAAGTGTCCGATCCGAGCAAACGCTTTTCCGCAATCATTGCCTTGGTCGCGTTAACCACCAGCTCCGATAGCACTAGCCGACAGAGGTGTGTGTTTGGCAATCTTTTTGAGACCAGTGGTTCTTCAACGTTTACGACCACTACCCAAATCTGAGTGGCATTACCATCTCACGACTTAAGCCTCACTTATCGAAATGAATGCATGTCTAATGCTAGCATGCTCGACTTTTCACGGGCATGTCCGAAATGGCGAAGATGCAGACAAGCAGCTGTACGCAACGGACTTTTATGAAACATGATTAATTACAATACCAATAACAGTTGTTGATGTCACATGATATTCATCATTCAGGGTATTATTCATAAACAACTCTACTACTTAATGAGAATTTTTCTACACATGAGCTAATTGCAGCCAATTCTCAAGATCAGGGTCACCATGCTCAGTCCTGTCGTTGATCTTTGCAGATTTCCTATGAAATCCGTAAATGCCACCGTCTCGCCTTGAAGGCTCCAAGTTGAAATTAATTTCAAGCTAATTGAACTGATTTGCCGACAGGAAAGGCACCACAGATGCATATGCATGAGGGGCCCACGGGGGTCGGTTGCGATCTGAAAATGGATACGCGAAGCCAAAAAGATTGAGAACCACTGATCTAATAGGGACGCATCTCTGTTTGTTAGACGGATCAAGTGCTTACACTATGCAGTGCTCACCTTTACCAACTCTCTTGTATAATTTAAATTGAGTGAATATAGTTTATGCTTTCAAATTCTCACGGACATGTAGCTGAGTAGTGTATTGTACCATAGCAATTTGTTTCAACATCCTGAGGCTTCGTATTCGATTCGCCATTTTGGCAGATAATAACAGACTGTATAGCATGTAGCTATTCAGTTACTCATGTAGAAGTTCTGCGTATTGGTGAATGATACAACGCCTTTTTGCATGTATAGTTAACTTTATATTCGTTATTAGATTCAAGATAAATGGTAATTTTGGTCAATTAAGCTGGATTTTACACAGTCAGCAAACTGTAATGACTTTTCATCATCACTCATACTTCGAAAATTCAATTTGACTTGAATCGTGAATTGACTCGTGACTTGACTTGACTTGACTCGAGTCACCTTCAAAAATCGATTGACCTGACATGACTCGATGGTGACTGTGAAATGTGAATATGCTCTCATTTTGTTTCTTATTTGTTGTCTGATTTTATTGAAAATGATAGAGAACTGTACCATGTAAAACGAGTCAAGCTTGCTGTACAGCACACACATTTCCATAAGTATTGGAATGAACTCTATGATTTGATACGAGATTAAATTGATTTAACTACCAAGTTTTCACAAATTCAGTATCGGTAAGTCTAAGTCTAATCAAATTCGGAAATTTAAAATATGTGTAGCTAGCTAGCTAACTTTAAAAAAGCTGAAAGCTTTCTAGTTGTCCAAGTCTGCCCTTAACCCATTACGAACACGATAAATTTTAACATGTTCACCGGAAACACTTATTGGTGATATTCATATTGTCGTGGATAGAAAAGGTGGTGAATTGAACCCAACACTGGCTACAATTGACGGCAGGACTAAACTAGAAGATTTTAGCACATACTGCACACAGAGTGGACACTGCCTGATAAATCCTAGCTTTCAAATTGGTTCCCTTTCTATAGACCTCATTTCATTTTGAATTTCTGCAATCAAAACGAGATGGAAGAATTTTGCATGGCATTTTACCATATTTATGAATATAGTTAATGAAATGCTATGTATATGACCTTTTGAATTCCCGGAACCATTCAATATGGTTTCAACAATTTTAATTCTAATTTTAGACCTTTTAACGTGGTGCCCGCATGAGTTCTCCCATGCGTAATCAGTAGATATAAATCGAGTATTAGGCTTCGAGTCAAGTTGGGGATTTGAGTATCCTTCGTTGTGACGACATAACAATACGAAAGATGTGTCAAGTTCAGATATGTACCATTTACGCGATCACGAAGTGCATAATGCCAGTTTTATATCACAATAAAGATAGCTTGGTGTTTTTAGACCACAACCATTTCATTCAACTTTTGACAACAATTCATGTTTTCAATCCTTTCGCAGAAGAAAATAGCATCGAAACTCGAATTCTGATTTGACAAGTTACATCTTAGTGGCGAGGATCATATGATTTCGAAACTCCGAAAAAAACAATCCCTTATTGTCCCAATCAATTCATTAAAACCTGATGCCCACTAGGACACTACCCAGCCCTAGCAATTACTATTGTAGCGCTTTTCAGATCATCTTTGGAGCTTGCAAAAAATTAGAATCACGGGACCCAAATATCGTTTTAGGTTTCACAAGGCGTAGTTAACTCCGCAAGACTGGAACTGTGCAATGATACAGGCTCATGAACCCGTTCAATCCAGTTTTAAAGATGAAATGTCCTATAGGAAAGAGTATTATTTTTCATAATCCAACATTTCGTACCCTGATACTTCTATGGGTTGGAGTTGATGAATATAAATCTTTCAATATTTTTGTAGACAACCTAACAATTCCATGTGGGAGCCGATACAATTTCAATGAAATTTTTGATTGTTGTTAAAAATCAATAATTTTCCACCATATTAGTTTTCGCTTAACAAACTTGGCATATTCATCAACTAGCCAGTAAGATTTGAAAACAAAATTGATTTTCAAACAACCCCAAAAGTCTGTCTACTTTACAAAGCCCAACTATTATAACACTGTAATACCAGCAGGAACGTTGGCAGTATACCGAATATATATTGTCTAGAACAGTAGTTCTTCAACTTTTTAAGACACACCTCCGGGTCAAGTGTAGAATACGGCCAGTGATCCCCATGACCATCACCGATTAATGTTTCACATGAACATGTAAAAACTCATAGTGCTTCACATGAACACGTCAAAATAAATTGTTTTTATTTTGCCTGTGGAGAGTCGGATATTAGGGTTGCCGGAGGTGGGACATTAGGGTTGCCGGAGGTGGGATATTAGGATTGGTGAGGTGGGATATTAGGGTTGGGGAAGGTGGGATATTAGGGTTGCCGGAGGTGGGAAATTAGGGTTGCCGGAGGTGGGATATTAGGGTTGCCGGAGGTGGAATATTAGGGTTGGGGGAGGTGGGATATTAGGGTTAGGGGAGGTGGGATGTTAGGGTTGCCGGAGGTGAGATATTAGGGAAGGGGGATATTAGGGTTGCCTGAGGTGGAATATTAGGGTTGAGGGAGGTGGGATATTAGGGTTAGGGGAGGTGGGATATTAGGGTTGCCGGAGGTGGGATATTAGGGTTGCCGGAGATGGGATATTAGGGTTGCCGGAGGTGGAATATTAGGGTTGGGGGAGGTGGGATATTAGGGTTAGGGGAGGTGGGATGTTAGGGTTGCCGGAGGTGAGATATTAGGGAAGGGGGATATTAGGGTTGCCTGAGGTGGAATATTAGGGTTGAGGGAGGTGGGATATTAGGGTTAGGGGAGGTGGGATATTAGGGTTAGGGGAGGTGGGATATTAGGGTTAGGGGAGGTGGGATATTAGGGTTAGGGGAGGTGGGATGTTAGGGTTGCCGGAGGGGGGAGATTAGGGTTAGGGGTATGTTAGGGTTGGGGGTATATTAGGGTAGCCGGAGGGGCTGGGGTTAGGCCATCCCAAGATTAAGGTTGGGGTGATGGATATAGATCTCCTAACCCTAATATCCCCTCCCCCAATCCTAATATCCCACCTCCGGCAACCCTAATATCCCATCTCCGGCAACCCTAATATCCCACCTCCGGCAATCCTAATATCCCCCTCCCCCAACCCTAATATCCCACAACCGGCAACCCTAATATCCCACCTCCGGCAACCCTAATATTCCCAGCATCCCTGCTCCCCCAACCCTAATAGCCCCTCCGACAACCCCAATATCCGTCAGTCCGTCACGCCACAGGAAAGAAAAACAATTTATTTTGATGTGTTCATGGGAAGAATTTGTTGGTGTAATGTGAAACAATGATCTGTGATGGTCATGGGGATCACTGGCCGTATTCTACACTTGACCCCACACCTCCTCGGTCAATATTAAAAACTTCCACCACCCACTTATCAAATCAAACGGCAAGGCATTGTGAAAGCTATAACTGTTTTAGCAGTAGTTCTTGGCCTTTCCTAACTACGATAACTAGGCAAGCCCATACGATAATCTGCAGGCCTTCAGCAAACTACAAATTTTCGAAATTACGGAAACCAAAATCCATCACATTGCACAACTGATGCATTACTATAGAATACTGGTGCGCAAAATCAACTGTGCATATACAACAGCGTCAAAATTATCGAATGTTTTTCACAAAAATACAAAAAGATTGAAACAGGACAAGAAAGAGTTTGTATTTTAATAAGAGAAATTTGCTTTACTTCCAACAAATCCGATCACCGATGTATGGCAGTAAGAATATAACTCTTAGTATCTTATCAAGGAGTGTAAGATTATATTACAGTACCGTACTTGAAAAAATCATCTCTCACTACTCTACTTGAATTATTGCAATTAATACTAAATTCGAATACAGTAATGTAACCATTGTACCCATCGGCACTAGTGAAATTTTCAACAGTGAAAATATGAACATATAGGAACCAACGATAAGACACCATATACAAGCAGCTCTCACAAATCATAATGTGACCATAACCAAAAACATCAGACAAACATCAATACTTCCAGGGAGGCAAGCTTTATACGAAAATAATCAGTCTGAAGATTGTTAAAATTAGCGAACTTATGCACATGCTGCAATACCTTCTTTGGTATACTTCGCACACTGGAAAATGTTCCCCATGATTACCAACAATCAATGTTCCCCATGAGCAATTGAGCATGTCAACATTTATGGTTTTTGCGCGATATTCAAGTGCTCCCTATTTTCATTTCTTGGATATCTCTCTTAATCGAATGACAATTGAGTTGCATTTGGCTAGTGAAAAACAATGCCCCTTTTGAATGTGCACAAACAATACATCATTTCCGTACGCCCAGAATGGAAAAAGTGGTTGTTTTCAGCAATAAGTTGCGCGTGACAGAAGGGTTTCTTGCGTAGAATAATCAAGTAATCACAGGAAAAGTTGTGTGTGACGTTGCCACCAATTCCACTCTGGCCGATCACCAAAACAAAAATGTGACAGTGTCAGATATTTCATTCGCTTACTCTCGCGTACGTGGTCATGGAGTTTTTGGGAACGCCGATTGGTGGTGATCATGGGGATCACTTTCCAATGTGTAAATGCGTACCGAACAAGTGCTGCAGAATGTCAGATAACCTTTTCGGAGATATATATTTATCCAAACTCTATTGCAGGCCCTTTTCAAGATAGACATATGCATGGAAAAAGCACCGTTCTCAGTCATAGCCTACTTGTACAAACTACTGAATTTTCAAATTGAGTAAACTAAACTCGAATTACTCACTTTTAGACACGCTAGAAAAGACTAGAACTAACTGCCTTCGCAACTATGAATCACAAGTATAGATTCAATCTTGAATCGACTTCATATTTATCTTATTAGAATCGGCTTTCCGCATGAACAATGAACATCAGTGCAAGTTTGAAATGGGATGGGTTTTGACCATCGAAAACCACCCCTTAGCTGCTCAACCGTTACTAGTGATGATTCTGAGCTTGTAATTGTTATTAGTTGCAAGAACATCACCCAATAAAACACTGGCATCACAATTTACGTTAGATGACAATACGTTTTCTACTTCCGACTTCTGATTCAAGTTTCAGTTTATCGGCAGCTAATTTTCCCTAACTATAACTATAAACTATTCAAAATCACGAACTAGAATTAGAACTACTTGAAAATTCGACCTACAACTAACAACTAAACTAAACTGAGCACTGAGCAGTGAATATGAAAAGCAGAACACCTGAGTCCTGAGGTCTCGCATACCCAATCATTGGGCAGACCTTCAGAGATGAGCGGATTTGAAATTTCTATGTCCTAATCCAATCCAAATCCGAACCTTCAAATCCAAATCCAAATCCTAGTCCATAACTCCATAACTTTTTCAAATTCAAGTCCATGTCCAATCCTGATCCGATTCCAGCTGGAAATTCAGAAAAAAATCTAATTTATGCAATGGAGGGATTCGAAAATTTTCTTTCACAACAAACGATTCACTTGATTCACGATAACTTAGTAACCATAAGTACATCATTAAGTGATCTAAATAAAGTTTGTCTATAGATAACTAAGGTAAACCGGTTTACCTTAGTTATCTATAGTTTGTCGCCATTCGCCACACGACATTTCAACCTCCCAGAAAATAGGTGAATCCAATCCAAATCCGTTCTGAAAATAATGTCTAATCCAAATCCGACAAAATTTCACAAATCCTGTTTTTTTCAAAACCTAATCCTAATCCATGCTCATCTCTGCAGACCTTATGGAGTCATAGCGACACCTTAGGGTCGTACGGCGGCAAAAAAGTAGGAAGCAGAACTGCCTGGCAGGAAATATTCTTTCTAATATTTTTTTTCGTGAGACAATCATAGAGTGTCGTTCTTTTGATGCACTGTTGACTTGAGGAACAATATTTTACAGTGATGTGTCAGGCGTATAATGAGGTAGATTTTGGTATTCTATGATACTCTTACTGGGCAATAATTTTCGGCCATAGAAGGCTTGCTGATTAGCGCAAGGGTTCGTCATGTTAGTAAAGGTTGAAAACCACTGATTTATTATCAGTTTCGGAGATTAATAAATCTATCATTCCACATCTTGCATGGTTATTAACATTAGCTTTTGTATGATCGATGAAATAAAAAAGGCGGTGGCTACTCGTCCGTTACCGGACGAATAATTTTCTCAGGCTATTCGTCCGGCACCGTGTGACGTAGGCCCGTTACTATGGAGACCGTATGCGTTTTTGACAGGTTTCGGTTTTGTACATTATTTATTCGCATTTCTGGTTACTGATTTGAATGGTTACTCTTACTGATTTGATCAGTGATTTGTATGCTCATAATTATAGCTCCGAGGGGAAGTTTACGCCATACTAATAATTGCAAATTGCTGTCGTGAAAGTACCAGAACTTGACGCCCACCTTTACCTTTACAAGAGATCTTCACCTACGCTTAATGAAGTAAGAACAAGTAGGATACTGATTTGTATGCTCATAATTGGAGCTCCGAGGGAATGTTTGCGCCATACGAAGAGTTCCAAAGTGCTATGGTTAAATAACCGGATGCAGTCAGAATACGAACGATTCGCCGAGATTCTTGCTCCGTCCACCTATTTCTGAACTCATGCAAGCGTCGTTGACCTAACCAATTGTACGTGAACTTGTACAGCTAAGACGGAATTGTCACCTCTGCTGTACTACGAGTACTCATACTTGATGTTGCTGCGCAGTATTGATTGGAATACCAACTGAGAGAGACTGTGCGTCTTTATTTTCATACGAACAGAAATACAGAACAAATGGACAGCAGCAATGATCATACAGAAAATATGTGCATGCACAGTATTTGGTGTCGGATAGGAGAGATCGATACAGCCTTGGAAGTCAAGTGGTCTGATAAAACTCGCATGGTACAAGTATATGCCTACATTGTGTCTGTATCATCCGTCTGTAACGAATTGTAGTTGAAAAGATGAAGAAAAATTAAATGATAGCAAATGAATGAATGAAGCAATGTCTGGGCGAAGTAGGGCAACAGTGTTACTACGACTATCAGAGGCAATCAGGTAGGTCAAGAGCGTTAATAGGACTATCAGAGGTAATCAGGTATGGCAAGAGTGTTATTATGGCGACAAGAGGTAATGAGGTATTTGCCATACAGCAATTCACAGATGGTAACCCATTCAAAATGATAGGTCAGTTGATAGATCTCTTGGTTAGGTAGCTATTAAATGGGCCCAAGTAGATATTTCCCTTCGACGAGAGTCTTGTATTAAGGGAGTGAACAACTTAAGCACAAGCAGGTATGAAAAAGTCATCGAACACATACGACAAACTGTTCGAAAAATATTTTTGTATAACTTTCAATGTATATATGATCATTGGGTGTTAATCTGGTATGCGTGCTGGCATTTCCGTACGTTCCATATTGCAAGTGACAGTAAATGCTGTGCATACAATTTGCTGCTTCCAAGATATTTGAGCATTGATAGCGTGTTTTCACTGGGAACATCTAGCATGAAAACTAACATTGAAGTACTTTCAATGTCAAAGTTGCCGCTACCTATTTTTCTAACAGAGGCGTCTATTGTTTTTTGCAGCGGCCACAGAATCATTTGTTTTGTTTCGGGGAAGTGTTAAGTCCAGCACATAGGAGATGATCCCGGTTGAGACAGGAGTCACAACGAATTGAATTGCTCTCTGTAAGTTGAAGGTCACATACTCCACAGTACCAGTCTTTCTGACTATATTTACTTTGGAATGCCTTCATCACAGCAGCCCATCCATCATATGCGAAGTTAATTCTTGATGTGAAGTACTGCAATGAAATCGTGATACGTTACCCTGTGTTTCAAGCGTAATGCACAGCATGTGTGGCAGTGCCGCCGCTCGTAGTCCAGTAGCGAGCTAAAACGGGGACACTTCTTCGTTATTCTCCACACACCGAGAAGTGATCCCCATGAAACCAATGCTTCCCATGAACATGTGAAAATTTATAAACGATAAAATAAATTGTTTTTCGCGGTGGTTGGTTTTGGTCAAGATCTAATTGTTAACTTGCTGCGTAAAAATCTCACCGGTGAAGATTGTCTCGCGTTGACATTTGTGATAGGCAAACAGACGGTCTGTAGTTTTTGAGGTATGTAGGCTTTCACAAAGTAGCTGGAGACAACTGGCTTCACGGAAGGTCGTTGAGATGGGTCAATAGACAAAATGCTGAAAAAATCATGGTATTTTAGTGTTGATATCGTGTCGCTATATTCGTATATTTACTGAAAATATACACTTGTTGTCCCTAACAGTTACCGTAATTTATCAATGAGAATTATAGTTTTAATGGCATTTCCACCGTGGAAGGCTGTTAAACTCGATAGGCGGTATTGCCTACATTGTGATCAAGCCACAGCATTGTCACAAAGTACAGTGAAATAGGTATGGTCGAAAAATGACTAAATTATCTTTATAATGAGATGTAGTACCGACATCATATTCACAGTGGCAGGGCTGTGATGGCTGGATTCATGACTCGAAACGAGTCCTAATTTTTTAGTGACACGGCTCGAGTCATTTTTTCAGGCGCGTAATATGATTCGACTCGAGTCACCTTGTGTATTGACTTGACTTGTACTCGAGTCATTGTGCATGACTCAAACCAGGACATATGACTAGGATGGCCAAGACAGACAGCTCATTGTAACTTCAAAGAATATTAAAATCACCACAAGATTGGTAATTGGTCTGCCAGAAACTGTTAGGTCTGAGGGGAAATACGGTGTTATGAATGTGAGCAATTCTATATCATTCGAGCAGAGTTGAAAATTGGTTTGAATCAGTTTGAGCTCAACACTCCACAGTTAACACGATGACTTGGACTCGTACTCCAGCCACAACACTTGGGCTTGGACTCGACCATCTACTCATTCACTTGCACTTGACTGGTTGGTGAATTAAAAATGACTCGACTTGACTCAAGTCAAAACTACAAAAGTGAGATTGCCTTGCGACTCGGGACCTTGTGACTTGGTTACCAACCCTGCATGGCGATCGCATAAAATGTGCATATTTGGAATTTACGACGTCATGAGAGATACTCAAATATTCGACTCGATTAATAACCAAATCACTTAGGTACTCGATTTTGCAGAACGCTATCTTTAAGACATATATAACCTCCTTTTATGACGTCCCAGTTTAATGTTGCATTACACGCACAAAACACAACCCAGTGACTCGTTGTTTCCTTCGAAACTGCGTCCCTTCTTTCTGAGATCTACAGGGGTAATATGGTTGTGTGGGCCTCATAAAGTTGATTTGGTATCCAGGCCAAAATCATTTTCGCCTCCATGTTATTGTTCAGAAACAGGTTGCCAAGCTGTCAGTACAAATTTCGCAATTATTTAAACAAAAGTAAACAGACTTGTACAAACTACCAATCCAATTACTTGATGGTCAATACCTACTGTTTTTAAGTAGTTCAAGTTATAGATGCGGACTTGAAAAGTGAGTGGTTCCGAGTCACATGTCAATCTCACTTTTAAAGTTTTGACTCGAGTCAAGTCGATTCATTTATAATTCACCACCGACTCAAGTCCGAGTCCGAGTCAGATAGTAAAAAGTGTAGTCTGATATATGGCGTTTTGACTCGAGTCCAAGTCATTATGTTCAATGTCCAGTTATCATTACACTCCGTTTCAATTCACTTTGTCCAACTCTCCTCGAGTGATATAGAATCACTTGCATTCATACTATCGTTATTTTCATCAGTCTTACAGTTTCTGGCCCTATTTTCAAGACTGATATAGGGAATACCAATCATGTGGCGACTTCACTATTCTTCGAAGTTACAGTGACAGTCATATGACTCGAGTCAAGACGAGTCACCAAATAAGCACGACTCGAGTTTGACTTGAGTTTACTCATGACAGCCCTAGCTCTGAGTCATCGTGCCAAACAATGGTACAGGCTGGGCTGAGTATTGTGGGTCGAAACCACTCCCGTTTTAAACTAAAAACCCCATCAATTTGAGATGCCAATTCTATCTCCGATATTTCTCAGCTCATTTGTAATTTATTAACCAAACAATCATTAGCGAGTTGTGTATTAGTTAGTTAGTTACGGATTTTCAATGGTCGTTGGTTCAACTAGAGAATTTGGAAAAGTGAGCAGTTCTAATTCTTGTTGTGCATGTTGAACATCCAGTAGTTTGTACGAGTTCACTTTAGAGAGCTTGTAGCGCCATCAATCATTTTACGTTGATGGTACATAATGTACATAGTTTTATCCCCAAATTGACAAACCAATCATCGGTCGGCTCTGGTTCTGACATAATTTTCGAAGATTATTTACGAATGCACTATTGCACACAATGTTACCTTGATATCTCTGTGAATGATTTTACAATCGTGACGACAAAAAACACCAAGCAGAATCCGTTGCGTGTGATAACGAGTCTCTGGTTCTGTGATGACGCATCTTCTTTTGTAAACTTTCATCAGCGACTGACAACAAAAATAAAAGGTAATTGGATCGCTGGAATGAGAGAAACAATAATATTTGTTGGACACATCATCTAAATCAGTGGTTCTCAACCTTTCTGAGTTAGAGAGACGGTCAAATTTGAAGACAGTTTTCACAGACCGGTGAACCTTCCAAACTTTATTTAATAGTTGCTTTTTGATACTGAACGTGAAATAAATCTGGCTGGCTAAAATAGAGTACCTGAGTGATTTGATTCTGAATCGAGTAATGAGTTTGAGTCACTCATGTTAACTTCATAGCAACACCACAAAGAATATAATACCTATTCTAGTCATATTATAAAGATTATTTTGCACTATTTTTACCATTACTATTTCATCACACTATGGGACAATGCTTTCGGTTGCTCACAACTTCACAGACATGTCATTTTCAGCAACGTGCATAGCTTTGTATTACATGTTTCGTATACTGCGATACGACCAATCAAGGTTCACAGCTTTTCACAGTGAGAAATATAATTCTCAATTGTTCAATTCAGCTCATAGTTAATATGATTTTTCCATTTTGCGGCATGAAGCGTATATTGTCAGCACTCGAAACAATCATTTCCTACTACTCGACTCAAATTATTTGAATTGATACTCGATTCAGATTTGAGTCATCAAATCACTGTGCCCAGCACTAGTGATCACAGTTGTGTCACTAGAAAATGATCAAATTATTCAAAGTAGATTAGAAATATATTGAACACCCATCCAAATTAGATTAGAATTTAATTACCTAGTTGGGAAAAGAAATCAAGTTCAGTTCATATCAAATTGGACTTGATTATCATAAGCAAGAGAATAGTTCACCGATCGTGACTCGTTTCACACTACATATGTAGAATTAGTTGACTAATTAGATTGGAATTACATGACAAGTACTTTGCCATATTTAGCCTAATACATTATAGAAAAATAATTATCTGGTTATCCAATTCTGCTGGTAATGAACATGACAGATTTAATGCATTTGCGACCGGCGCAGTTAGCGTTGCATTACGTTTATAGTGAGGAAATACTTTTACCCTTCTTCTGCACTACTCAAGAACGACGTAGACAAAATCTTTGTCTTGGAACAATCCGTGAAATCCAACGACGTGCTTGTGATTCAAACTGTGACGGAGACCGATATCTTGACACATTCGTCTTTCTCATGCTACTTCACAAACAATGCCTGAAATTCAGATACTGGCTTCAGTTGCGGATTTTAAGAAGTGAGTAGTTCTAGTTGTCATCAGTACTAATAATGGTGAAGGTTCGGGGTGTGGTGGCAAAACCCACTTGAGTAGTCCATAAAAGTAGAGGCACTAACGCTACAGACCGACTCTGCTTACAGGCGTTCAGATGCATCCTTATTAGTTTATTTTATATCCAAGTATAGCAATGACCGCAAGTTCAAATAAATGCCCGGAAGGTTTGGAAATATGTCTTAGCTAGTTGCCATATTATTTCGATGTCGGTGGAATATTTCGGGGTTATCGGTGAAGGTTCTACTTATCGGTATTGGCTCAAAAATACGATATCGATCGGGCTCTAGTTATCATGAATGAGACTCGAGTACGCGACCCAAAACGTAATACTTGATTCAGAATCGAATTAATCGGGAACATGATTTCGCCGAGACCTACGAAAAACTCACTGTTGAAACTCTGCAGAGGACGCCTTTGCTGTAGTTAGCGTTCCGAAATTCTAGGCGCCATGGTCAAGCAGCTTTTGGGCACTTTCTGAGGAATGTTGCCGTTGAATGGTTGAAATACTCGCTCCCCAGCAATTCAGTTACAAACAGTCACTGAGACGGGTTGCTTGCCAACATTCTGGTGATAAAATCACAAATGGCAATCAAATCACAAATAGTAACTCACACATTTAAAAATATTTTTTGGAATCAGGATTTGTGGATTTCAAAGTATAATAAGAATCTAGATTTGAAACAGTAAGGAAGGAATTCAAGTATCAGGATAAAACTATTTGGAAAATTAAAAAAATTTCAGCTTTTCTAAATTGGGCTAGGATTAGCATTACAGATACAAAGTTTTTCCCATGTTACAGTATTTTATAATGATATCTACACAGTTATTTCCAAACAGTTTTTCTCCAAATTATACCATAATTAGATGATGGCTGCACAGATTTTTCAAAATGATTTGAAATATAATTGCTGAATTCGCCAGACCTTGGACATTGAATGAAGTTCGAATAATATTAGATCACTATTCATTCTCATAAACACAAGAATGGCAAATGTCTGTATAACAAGCTTGGCTTGTTTCTCACTACCGTATACACTTCACCTGTATCAATTGCAGGAAAACCATAATTGGCTTAGAATTAAGATTGCAGGCATTCACTCTAATCAGTATAATTTGTAATAACTAGTTGCCCATGTCTTGAGTGCTGTGAAAATCAAGAAGTCCATTGGTATTGATCCCCTCTGACCCAGTGCAACATACTACTGCAAGCAACGTTACCTTGATATCCGTGTGAATGATCTCAGAATCGTGAAGATAAACCACTGCAAGCAGAATCTGTAGCATGTAATAGCCAGTCTCTGGTTCTGTGATGACGCGCCTTCTTTTGTAAACTTCCATTAGCGACTGACAATAAAATACAAAGACAATTGGATTGCTAGAATGAAATCAATAATATTATTTGTTGGTAGACTAATATCTAAAAGAAGCTTCCATTACAGCATCAAGTTGACAATCTCGCTGAATACAATGAAAAGTCTTTGACTGGATGAGCTTTTTAAATGTGTGAGTAGCTTTGTACACATGTTCCGTGTTCTGCGATATGACCAGTCGAGGTTTTCAGATATCGACAGTGAGAAATACTATTGAAAGTATAATAATTTCATTGGTAAATTTACCCACTTTACTCTACATTCAGCAGAGTTCAGTTTATTTTTAATCATCTTTACCTCTTGTGACTAGGAACGTACAAGCTCAGTACTCCAAAAAATCATCTCTCGCTTCTCCATTCAAATCATTAGAATTCAGATTCAGATTTGAGTACTCGAATAGTTGTGCCAGCTCTCTGATCACAGTTGTGTAAAGAGGAATTATTCAGCTTTGGCAAACTAGATTAAAATTAAAATTATAGCTACACAAGCTATCGAAATCAGATTATAATTTAAATCATTCAATTCGTAAAAGAAATGCAAAAAATATCAAATTTACTTGATATCAAATAAGAGTTTTCATAAGCAAGAGAATGACAACTGTATTTACACTAAGGTTGGCTTGTTTACCACTACGGTATACAGTTTTCCAGTAATATTTTCAGGTAAACCAGAAATTATATTAAAATACCAACATACAAGCATTTAGCTATAATTAGTCTAATAAGAAAACCAGAATTATCTAGTTTTCCAAGTCTGTCAGGTAATGAACCTCACAAAGCTGATGCAATTGCGACCATCACAGTTAGACGTACATGACAGTTGTATCGCTTACCGGTACCCTTCTTTTGCACAACTCAAGAACAATGAAGATAGAATCCTTGTCTTGGAAAAATCCGTGAAATCCAACGTCGTGTTTTTGATTCAAACTGTGATGGAGACTGATCTCTCGACACATTTTGTCTTTCTTATGCTCATACAGAGCAGTGCCTGAAATTTAGAGTTGTAAAAATTACCAGTCTATTTAGTTGACGGTCAACTGACTACAGGTATTTAGAGTAGTTCTAGTTGCACATTTCATAAAGTGAGTAGTTCTAGTTCTAGTGGCAAGTATTTGTTTAAGATAGTAGTTCTAGTGAGCAGTGTGTGTGAGCAGTTCCCATCTCTAGTTGTGTGTTGCGAAAAGGGAGCAGTTCTAGTCTTTAGTCTTGAGTTAGTTTTAGTTATAGTTGCAAGAAATTTGTATTCGATTTGTATTCAAATGTGGTGTAATATGGCATGTTGGCAAAAGAGACGGAAACAACAAATACTATTACACTTTAATCCAGACTTGAGATGAAGATAGTTACTAAAGCTAATCAAAATGTTATTCTACATGAGCTGTTCAATATGTGGCCCGAGGCGGACTTAGTCTTGAACTGGGACTAGAAGCTGAATTGTAGAATCTGACGACATTGCAGGCACAAGAGTGCCCAAGGTCTGCTTCATTGTGTTAGATTGGCTTTGAGAATGACAACTTGCAAGCTTTAGACCAAATCCTTGTTTTCAACACAGTTAACAAAAGAAGGCATTGGTGCATACAACATAGTCACATAGATTACTTGCGTCAGCACACTTAACTCACCTTTGGCACAATTTTACAAGCGAAATCTTCTTTTGTTTGGACTTCCGTGATTTCACAGCATTTCACAAACCCCCCTTTGCCAAGAAATCAACCTCTTTGTATCGTTTCCCAGTAGAACCATCACACACGAGTCTGGCGATTGTCAACTTCATCTTACATTATCGTGAAATCAAACACAAATCAGCCTGCAAAATGAAATGTCGTGCATTAACAGATACTGAAACTGATATGGTCTAATAAGGTTGATCAATAATAACTTGTTTGGTAACATTTAACTGGCTACTTGATAAAAATGTTTTATTGTCTAAAAATATGCATAACAAACTTGATTCATACTTGTAGTTCAAAGACTTGACTAGAAGACTAGACAACTAGAACTGGAACTAGAAGCACGGGGTAGCCTACATCTCTGTTACTGTTATAGCCCGACTGGAATCTCGGTAAGTTTTGCCTAATATAACAGTAAGCCGCTGGCTGGGAATTGTGTGAGCACAGGACACAGAATCCATACAACTATACAAGTCTGTTAGTATAGCGACGACTCCGAGTCCGAGCTAGCAATGGGCCATTATTGCCATTGGCTGGCTGCAAGAACATCACACAACAGAACACGGATATCACGATTCCTGTGAAATTACGACACATGTTTTCTATATAGCGCTTGGGTAAATAATATCTTTTTAAATGCACAACGCTGGAACTAGAAGTAGCAATTTTCAAAATATGCAACTGAAACTTGAACTACTGAAAAACCGTCAACTAACCAGATTGGTAATTTTTGGAAGTCTGCCCAGAACCTCAACTTCAGGTCCTCAAGTAAAACAGATGGAATTATAACAGCGGAACTGATAATACGCGGTGAGGACGTACGGTAAAATCTGCCATATCGATGTGACGATGTCTAGTCCAGAGATTTGATGATAATTCGCAAATTGATAAATACAAGTGGGATAATTATACTAGTCTTTGACACTGGTAAAAGGTTATTTCATAAAGTGTGTAGCTTCTTCTTTATAAGAACAGTAATCTGAATTATTACTAACTTACGGAGAGTAGTAATCTATACTTTTACTGAGCAGTGCGCATTGAGCAAGAATCAAATATATTTAATATTTACTCAGACAGAGGGGAGTCCCCCATCCATATTGAGGCCGAGGGCATTGAGCCGTAAACGAATCACAGAGAGGCAACAAAACAGACGATAGGTTTTTATTTCGTCGACCATACCGAAGCTAATGTTAATAACCATGCAAGATGTGGAATAATATATTTAATAAATTGTCAAACTGATATAAGATCAGTGGTCTCCAACCTTTACTAACATGGCGAACTCCTGCGCCAATCAGCAAGTCTTCTATGGCCCGAATGATTGGCCAGTAACATAAAATACGAAAATCGATCTCATTGCACCACACTATAGAATATTGGTGCCTATAGTCAACTGTGCATCAAAAGAATAACTCCATATGACTGTCACACGAAACAAAAATATCAGAAAGAATATTTCCTGTCAGGCATTTCTGCTTTCTACTTTTTAGCCGCCGTACAACCCTAAGGTGTCGCTATGACTCCATAAGGTATGCCCAATGATTGCGTATGCCAGACCTCGGGTGTACTGTTTTTCATATTCACTGTTCAGTTTAGCTCTTAGTTGTAGTTCTAATGTCAAATTAGTTATAATTCTAGTTCATGATTTTGAACAGCGTCTAGTTATAGTTCTCGTTGTGCATTTAAAAGAAAATTAGCTGCCGATATGGATTGATTGTGTTAAGGCGTTAAGTCTATATAACTATATACATATATATATATATAACTGATGGTCCGTGGATCTGATTGTTTGACTTGAGAAGAGAGCGTTAAGGTGGTACGTTGTTTCGTATATTCAAGTTGTGACTTTGGATATAAACGTACCACTGGATATATACGGTATCGGATTTACAAATCATACGGGGATATAAATTGGATATAGAAATGGGCGAAGCAGCAAATATGGATATACAAGATGAACATACCGGACAGCAAAATGGCAACTATGCGGCGGCAGCAGCCGGAAAACCAAAGCCGGTTTTCAGCCACCGAAGACCGCGCTCACTCTTCGTGAAAGGCCCTGGGGAGCTAACTTTTGACGAAATATGGGACCAAATCAATGAAAACCCAACAACGAAAGCGTACCGCAAAGACATGGAAGCGCTGTACGAAATCCGAAAAGGTACCTGGATACTTACATTTAAAGAACAAAAAGGAGACCAGAATACAAGAGACTTGGTATACAAGGAGTTAGACCAAACAGAGAGAGCAACTGGATTCGAGACTATAAAGATCGAACTTCCAAGACTCCCAGCAACTCACCTCATAATACGAGGAATTCCAACGGAATCTAAAGCCGATACAATGAGGAAGGAAATATCCAGACTAGGAATTGGCACCGTAGTCAGCACCACTAGAGTATACCGAAAAAACACAGGACTATACAATGGCTTTACCAATGCCTGGGTCGAGGACTTCTGCAAACAGAATATGCCAAGAGCGATAAACATAGATGGATACACATGCCCAATCCAAACGGCGGACGATATTTACAACAAGAAATGCTACCTATGTAACTCGGAAGAACACTACATAAAAGACTGCCCAAGCAAATACGAGAAATGTACCAAATGCAACAAAAAGGGACATACCCAAGCAAAATGTCCAGAAACAGTACCCCAAGCCATTGAACTCCGGAACAGATTTCAGGCAATCAGCGACATCCCACATGAAGAAGAAAATAACAGAACAGATGACGAAAACGATAACAACATGTGGTACGAAAATAAGCAGAACCCAAAGAGGACAGAATCATCACCAAATACGCCCAAACCCAAAATAATGGACAAGCCAATAATCAAGAATCGAAAAAAAAACAGCAACTTAGAAGTCAAGATCAGGAACGCTGAATCTAACAAAACCATGTTTGCAGCAAAAATAGGCGCTCAAACCAGACGCCGTGAGACAATAAATGAAAATATACAAGATACATCCACATCGCCGCTAAACGAAGAAAAACAAGGAACAACCCCGAACTACGAATTAGCAGAAAATGAACCACTGGATCCACTGAACGAGACAGCAATTGACCCCGACTCGCTGATCTCTGAACCAAACAAACGTTTCAGAGACTCAAACAGCAGTGAGAATACAGAATCGGAGAAAAGAAGAAAACATGACCACAGCGACAGTGATGAGTCAGATAATCCTAACCTCACGTCTGACACAAGCACCATATCATACCATACTGAAAAATGAAAGTAGCAACGATCAACGTAAATGGCATAACACAAAGACTAGATGACTTGGAAGAATACATCCTAAAATCAAAAATGGATATACTTCTCATACAGGAGACCCACAAAATGGACCATGAATCCACTAAGGAATGGGCGGAGAAAATTGGATATATAGCATACATGAATTCTACAAACTATAAGAGACAATATGATGGCACGACCATCATGATAAAGAAGGAATATGGAGGTAAAATTATTGATCATTCTATCCTGATTGAAAATAGACTACAAAGCATTACTATGCAAATAGCGCAGTGCCCACTTACCATCCTGAACGTATATGCTCCATCTGGGGATTCACCAATTCCAAGAAAATTAAGAAGAGACTTCTTAACCAAACTAGAGCAAGAAATTAACAATATAGATATCCCAACGATAATGGGGGGAGACTTTAACCTTGTTATAAACCCAAAAGACACCAACAACCAACTATCAACGACCAACAGCAACGATAAACGCTTTAAAAACATAATAGAAGAAGCAGAATTGATCGACACGTTCAGACATATGTATCCGCATAAAAGGATATATACCCACGTGACGAAGAAAAGTGGAAGAAGAATTGACAGAATATATGCGTCAAAAGAACTTCTAGAACACATAGTGCATGCAACGCATGAAAATAATGAGGTCGCAGACCACATAAGCCCTACGCTAAACATCAGAATAGAACCCGAAACTTCTTGGGACAGGAAAAGTTGGAAATGCAGCAAAGAATTACTGTCCGACAAAACATACCAAAATATCATAGCGAACCTCATTTGCAATGAGGAAAATAACATCGAAAAATATGATACAATTCAAGAGTGGTGGGATGGAACAAAGAAAAAGATAGCCAATATAAGCAAAAGATACACAGCGTATACCAACAAAAACGCAAGCTTTCAAACAAGCTACGAAAGAACAATGGGCAAATTGAGACTAACTGCCATCCCAGGAGTGCCACAGGGAGAACAGAGTAAAACAAAACAGTTCTGGGAACACCTAAAAAACAGAAAAAAGCAGGCAGAACTGAAGGAACTGTTGATGGCCGACGGAACAGTAACAACCGATGCAAATAGCATCACCGCAGAAATCAAATCCTTCTATGAAGAGCTATGGTCGCAAAGTGGAACAGCAAACCAGGAACGACAAGAATTATACCTCTCCACCTACAAGTTCAAAGCAGAAGAACAGACAATGGACAAAGAACACCCAGCAGCGATAGAGAGAGGAGAGGTGTACGATACACTTAAATCTATGGCTAAAGAGAAATCACCCGGTACTGATGGTCTTACTGTAGAATTCTACATCACCATGTGGAAAGCAATTGGCAGAAAACTTACACAGCTAGTAAATAATGCAATACTACTAGGAAAAATGCCAAAAAGCTGGAAGTTGGCAAAAGTTATTTTGATCCATAAAGGGAAAGAAAAAAGGAAATTGGAGAATTGGCGTCCCATTTCCCTGCTCAACACTGACTATAAAATCATGGCAAAAATCCTGAACAAGAAACTGACCAATGAAATATCAGAAAAGATAAGTACCTCGCAGAAAGCAGGTATCCCGGGAAGGAAGATGGATGTAATACACAATAACATCGAAGCTGTCCTGAGATATCACCGCGATAAACCTATAGAAGGATACATAATGACCATCGATGCTAAAAAAGCTTTTGACAAAGTGAACCACAGTATGCTAATCAAAGTGCTAGAAAAATTTCAAGTCACTCGCGAAACACTAAACGCCATTAAAGAGATATATAACAACCCAATCGCAATAGTGGAAGTAAATGGACTAAAAGCAGCGGAAGTCACATGTCTGAGAGGGATTCGTCAAGGATGCCCTCTCAGCATGACACTATACGCCATAAGTGCTGACCCTCTAGCCAACAGGATAGATACAAACGAGAAAATCAAAGGAATAAGAATCGGAAGCATAACCCATAAACTGGACCAATTTGCTGATGATGTAACCCTATACATTAGCTCAACAGGCTCAATACATGAGATACTAGAGGAATACGACAAACTATATAAGGTGACGGGGCAGGAAATAAACAGAGAAAAGACAGAAATCCTAGCACTGAACCCAAGATCACGATGTATCCTGCAAAGCTCGCCACATGCGCACATGCTAAGATCGAGTGCAAAAATCCTGGGCATACATCATGGAGAACAAGAAGAAGACTTAAACTATGGAAAAATAATACAAGGACTTCGAAAATCGGCTAACTTTATCAAATCCAAAAAACTGTCATGGCTGGGGAAAATTACTGCCATAAAAGCTTTCATAATAACCAAAGTAACATATACTTATTCCAATAAGCAGTTGCGTAAAGAATATTTGAAGGAAATGGAAAAACTCTTATTCGATCTACTCTGGAGCCCAGAGAAACTAGAGCAGAAGAGCAGAAACACCCTGAAAAGACCAAGAAAAGAAGGGGGAATTGGAATGCCAGACATTGACACGGCGGTGAAAACGAGGAGAATCAAAAGGATGCAGGAACTATCCCAGCTCGACGAACCTAAAGAGATCTGGCACTCGGAGGCCGTATATAACCTCTCAACAAAGGTGAGAAGTATAAATGCAAAGTTATACAATAACAACTGTCCTCACAGATACAAACCAACGGAAAGCTGGGAAAAAGAAAGAGAAGCATATACCTCGATACTGAGGGAAAACGAAGACGCACACGAGCTTGCCCAGAAAGAAGTATATGCGTTACTCCTCAGGCAGACAGCAACAAATAAGGGAGAAGAAATGAAGAACTGGAAAAGGATATGGCTGTACGAGAACAACATGAAAGAACTCGTCAACAACAACCAGAGAGTCATATCCTACAGAATTAACACCGAGAGTTATTTTACAGGATCAAGAAAAATGGCGGCTGGGTGGGAAAGCACCAAAAACAAGAAGATAAAAAATAAATGCAAACTTTGCAGGAACGACGAAGAGACTCTACACCACTTATATGTAGAATGCGAAACTTACAAAAAAATATTTTATACCATCAGAAATGACCTGGAGGATGCACTCCAAACACACATCGATGCCGAGCCTAAGAAGATAAAAACGAACGCGTATGACGGGCCACATGCCTCTACGATAATACCAGCATACATGGATCTCAAAACCGAAATATGGAGATGGAAAATATCCCTAGACATACAAAATGAGTATGCTGAAGAAATAGGAGCACAAACCGAAATCATCCGAAAACGTATAAACGCAAACAGAGAAAACCGGGCCCGTGAGCAAAAAAGAACGGAAGACACAAGCGCGCGCGATTTGACGTAAAAGTGTCTGTATATAAATGATATATGAGCGTAATATACTTGTGAATAAGCTTACTTGAAGGAAAACCTGAACATTTCTAACTTGATGTATTCCATGATATACTCTATACGTTGAACCCCACACTTATCATCATGCTTAACCATAAGATTAACATCTTAAAAGCTGATACAATTTATTTTTTGTGTATGCACTTTGAAATAAAATCACTGAAAAGCTCTTAGTTGTAGTTCTAATGTCAAATTAGTTATAATTCTAGTTCATGATTTTGAACAGCGTCTAGTTATAGTTCTCGTTGTGCATTTAAAAGAAAATTAGCTGCCGATATACTGAAACTTGAATCATAAGTAGAAAACGTGTTGTCATCTAACGTAAATGGTGATGCCAGTGTTTTATTGGGTGATGTTCTTGCAGCCATTGCTAGCACAGAATCATCACTAGTAACAGTTGAGCAGCTATGGGGTGGTTTTCGAGGAGGGTCAAAACCCATCCCATTTCAAACTTGCACCGGTGTTCATTGTTCATGCAGAAAGCCGATTCTAATAAGATAAAGATGATCTATTCGTTCGGGATTGAATCTATAGTTGTGTTTTATATTTGCGAGAGTTTTTTCTATAGCGTGTCTAAAATTGAATGATTCGAATTTGGTTACTCAATTTGAAAATCCAGTAGTTTGTACAAGTCTGGCGAAGAACGGTGCTTTTTCAATGCATGTATATCTTGACAACGGCCTGTAATAGAGTTTGGATAAAGATATATCTTCGAAAAGGTTATATCTGACATTCTGCAGCACTTTTTCGGTACGGATTTACATATTGGGAAGTGATCCCCATGATCACGACCAATAGGCGTTCCAAAAAATACCATGACTATATAGTACGCGAACGCAAATGAAATTTCTGACACTGTCACATTTTTGTTTTGGCGATTGGAAATGATATATTGTTTCCGCACATTCAAAATGTGCATTGCATTTCACAGGTCAAATGACTCTCAATTGTATCGATTAAGAGGTGAAGACAAAAGTGATGAAAATAAGAAACACTTGAATCTCACGTAAAAACGATAAATGTTGGCGTGCTCATAGAGAACATTGATTGTTGGTAATCATGAGGAACATTTCCCAGTGTGTGTGGAATATATCAAAGAAGGTATTGCAGCATGTGCATAGCAATTTTTTAAAAATTTCAAATTGAGTAATTTGTTGTATAAACCTTTCATCCCTGGAAGTATTGATGTTTGTCTCATGTTTTTGGTTAATTTCGCATTAGGATTTGTGTTAGAAGCATATAGAGCTGCTTGACCGTACTCGAATGTCGCATTACCGTAATTGCAAAAATTCAGGTTGAGTAGTAAGAGATGATTTTCAAGTACGGTACTGTAATCATACACTCCTTGATATGATATTAAGAGTTATATTATTACTGCCATACATCGGTGATCGAATTTGTTGGAAGTAAAGCAATCGGTTATTATGGGCCCTGTGGATATAAAGCTGTATCAGCTGTATCACCCTGTGGATATAAAGCTGCATCACTCAGTGGGTATAAAGCTGTATCAGCTGTATCACCCTGTGGATATAAAGCTGTATCACTCTGTGGGTAAAGCTGTATCAGCAGCTGTATCACTCATATATCACCCAATGTAGATGATATGTAGCGATAAACAGCGTACAGCCTGGGGGGTCGGTTTAGCACCCCATAGGGGGCCTAAGACCAACTTTTTTAGGGGGGGGGGGGCTGACCAAGTGTTGTTACGGCCCTGGCTATAATGCGTCCTGATAATGCTCATAAACCAATGATGGTGATGAGATGATCTAGTTTACGTCTGACATTGTATGTTTGCATAATCACTGTAGAGGACGATACCCTTGTGTTCCGATACCTGACTATTTTGCATCCCAAGTAAAGTAATTGAAAAAAAATAATAATAAAAAATCAAGAATTGTTTGAACACAAGACACCGATCCCATAAAGGTAGAGTGATACCTCTGATAGAGCTTTATATCCACAGGGTGATACAGCTGATACAGCTTTATATCCACAGGGCCGTTATTATGTGGTGATTTTCTCTTTTTAAAATGCAAGCACTTCCTTATCATGTTTCTGTCTAATTCGGAGGGTCATTACTATTTGAAAATTAGGTTGGAATTTTTCATGCTGCCAAGATAACGCCCGTAGAAATGATAAGTGGAAATGCAAATAATTTCATAGCGAGACTTACAAACAACTACTCAGGAGATGGAGATAGTGGGTGACAGCCTTATGTTGATTAGCGCTACAGCAGACTTGGACAACTAGATATTACCAGCTGTGTTATTAGAGAAATTAGAGGGAAATGGTACGGTAGTTATATAATTAAAATCTAATTTGTGAAATGTTAATGTGCTCTAATTCTAATTAAATTTATGCTATTCCTGAAAATGCTACAAGAGATCCGTGTTGTGTGAAATCGACTAAGCTGTGTTTACAGACATTTCCTATTCTTGATTTTATGGGACTGAATTCTGATTTATTATAGACTGAGCTTCATGTTTTTGTATTTCTTTGTGACGTGGAATATAATTTAATTTTGAAGCTTTTAAATATTCAGTCATTCTTATTGAATTTATAAAATAATTTTGTGTTGTTCTGAAATTCTTCAACGGCAATCACCCTAATATTATTTTGATTTTAAACATTGTCATTGTGTTGTAACAGCCATCGATCATTAACGATATACAGATGTTTGATTTTGCCTGATCACCAGACCTATGACCGAACAGAAAATGAGTGTAACTGGTAAATGTCCATATCTGTTAGCAGACTTGGACATCGAGATAGTTCTGGTTGTTTCATCAGTTTAATTAGAGCAAAATGCCAGCAATCCAATACTAATCTAATTTTTGCAATGGTTCGTTACTTTAATTCTAGTTGAATGTCTTGTTTTCCTTGTTACAGGTATAGTAGTTCTGTTTAATGTAAAACGAATCACCTGAATCACCTTTCTTGCTTTCTAACGTTGTTAGGCAACCTGACAATTTCATCACTATGCGAGTAAAGTTTTAAGATATGTTATTTCCGGAACAGCCTTACTGTAACAGCCGTCACGAGGGGATTATTCAAACACCAATCAATGTCTCATGGTTATTGAAGCGAATAAAATCCAGTAGATGAGATTTTGAGTCCGTCGGCAGTTTTGTCCACTTGTAAAGATCATACGGACAGCTTGTTATTTTTAGAAACAACGTGTTTCCGAACTTGATCCTTCACATCTGAAAATAGCCCTCCTATTCCTTGCGAAATTGTGTTTTTACTGGTCAAGTTGAGCAACTTTGTAACTTGATCAATCAATCCTTTTTTTTTCCAGCTTGTCACCAGCTTGTGTGACCTGCGATACCAACCAATCATTTGACAATTTTGATGCGTGCTTTAACTCAGCCTATATCGTTTTTTCTCAAATTAGCTTAACATAAACGATGTGATTCGACTGTAAGTAGTCATAGAATACCGTAATAGACTGACCACATGCCCCGATTTTTGGTTCAAATTTACCTCAAATATCGTGCAACCGTAATCTACTATGACGCAAATATCAACTGTAGGCTAGTAATAAAAATCATCAAAAATAAAATCATACTATTGAATTATTGATGTACAGATTGGGTGGACTTTATGTTGCGAATCCTGTAGCTGCATTTCTTGGAACACGTTGTCGTGCTTGGAAATCCACACCTTCGATTTGACATGAACGAATGCCAAAAATCAATTTCCACAATGATAGCTGGTGGCGGATGTAATAATTGACTGTAGCGCTTCACAAAACAATTTTTTGGTATGATATATATGGCATCAATATTGAGAAACAGAACACACAAGGTCCAGCCAATTCATTTTTATCTAGCAGCTCATTTTGAAGTTAATATGGAATAGCGGTTATTTATGTCACAGATGAAAAGGGATTTTTGCAAATAGATTGTTTTGAACCCTACAACACATCTCATCTCTAAACAGCAATATCTTTGTATCAGTGAGTAGACTAATGTTTTCTAAAATGAGTTTCCCTAGTAGAATATTTCATCCAAGACCATCATTATGATTATGTCAGTCCTGAAGTTTGAACAATTAAGAAGCAAAACTACCTCGTGATTCCTCTAATTGAGAAATATAAATTTGGTCTTCAACAATTTTGCAAATTTGTAGGATTTGCGGACACACTGAAAATGCTTGCTGGACCCTCGATTCATAATCTCTGTATTTGATTAATCTATACTGCTAACTACGACAACGTAAGCTGTGATCATTTCATTTGTGGTCAATAGGTCGATGTATTTGTGATGTAACAATAGAGCAGTGGTACACAACATTCCGGGAAGTACATGGGTCGATTCCCTTCGATCGAAGGGAGTTGGTAGTACAAGTGTGAAGATTTTGTGGTAAGGTCTTTTTCTTGGGTAATTGCAATCCCAGCAATGACAGCTTACTGCGAAGAGATCGACTTACCTAACCAAATTACGTTTTAGTATATTTGACCACACAAATTCCGAATCGATCCACTACAGAAATCATATACTGCGCCTTAGTATGAGCAGTTTATTTTATGTTTTGCTGCCATCGACAGCTCAACACGGTGAAAACATTTTTAACCGTCTTCGCCGCACGTAACTTATGTAGGTGGTACGCGAGCACTGTATAAAACCTCAAAATGGTACGTGGGTAGATAAAAGTTGGGAACCACTGCAATAGAGGATCGTTGAAACCTACAATCGGTTAATGACTAGTTGTTCTCACAAGTGGCACCAGCGTATTCCGACCGATCCGAACATACCCATGGTACATCGTTCATTTGATGACTTGATACCGACAAGATAGCGTAATGGTTAAGCGTCTGGCTTCTTGATCGGTAGGTCGTGGGTCCGATTCCCGGCCGGGTCAGACCAAAGACCTGATTAGTAACACTGGTATCCATGGCTTCCCTGCTTGGCGCTCATGCATTACTGGGATAGCATGGAGGGGTGGTGCATGACTTAGAAAGTCGTCAAGGCTAGATCTGCACTTCCTTGTCCAGCGGCATATGCACTCATGGTATGCATATGCGCAGATCGTGTGTATGTGTATCATGAGTCGGTGTATATGCCGCAAAAATATCAAGGACAAAAATAGACTACGTCCTTTCCTTTCCTTTCCTTTGAAATTGACCCGTAAATTTTGCCCGAGTCACGAGTCGAACCGACAAGATAACGTAATGGTGAAGCATCCTGGTTTTTGATCTGTAGGTCGTGGGTTCGATCCCTGGACGGGTCAGACCAAAGGCCTGATTAGTATCACTGCTATCCATGACTTCCCTGCTTGGCGCTCATGCATTGCTGGGATGGCATGGAGGGGTGGTGCAAGACTTAAAATGCCGGAAAAGGCTATATCTGCACCTTCCTTGTCCAGCGGCAAATGCACATTGTGTGCATGTATATCACAAGTCGGTGTATATGCCACAATAACATCAAGGACAAACATGAACTACATCCATTCCTTTCCAATCCACATTTCTGAAGCGCTGAGTCAAGTCAAGTCATACGAAAAAGTTGACTAGAGTCTGACTCGAGTCAAGTCGTGACTCGAGTCATCCCAACGCCGATTAGAGCGCAGACATATTTCGGAAATTAGATTAGAATTGTAGTACCAACATGTTGCTCTAATTAGTGTAATTAGATAACTATAATTATCCAGTTGTTCATGTTCGGTTAAGGATAGGGTATTGTAGGATTGGGTTTCGTTTTGCAGCTGTGGTGGCGTAAAATTAAGGTCGGGTTAAAGGTCATGGACGCTTCCACAAAACGATAAACCTAAACCACTCATGAATGCCATAAATGTTGACGTAGTCACTTGGAACCGTGATTAATGATGGTCATGTTGTCATGCATTTGTTATTGGCGTGTTTCAAACTGTGTTCAATGAAAAGTGATACGTAATTTTCTGATATGAATTGTCATAAACCTGAATGTTTATTTTATATCTATGGTTGGCTATGAATTGGGCGCAATTCACCGTCAAAAATTCAGTTGTAAATTGATCATGCACTGAGTCAATGACCATCTTGATTGTTGATCGTCCAGTAATGTTTATCCAGACTAGCTTATAACATACCATAGGCGTTGTGGTGACGCGGTGCTTCTGACAGGAAAGACAAGCTACAAACTAGCAGGAATATTTTTCTTTTCAACCTATATAAAAGGAAATGTAGCACTGTTAATGTGAACTTTATTACTGAGCAATCTACTTCAAGGCATATTCATTGAAGCTGCTCAATGTTCATGGTCACAGATATATCTTTTTTGTGGTTCTATGAAAATTTCTCTAATTCATTTGCAGACATGCACCGAAGTGCGCTACTGTCGTTGTGTTTTTTTCGCGTGTTATGAATGATTTGTTACTAAAATGATTGAAACTTGATGTACCAATCTAATAGTTCTATTGATGATGTCCGACAAAATGAAACAATAAGACTACCGGTACATTACAATGTATTATAATGATTTTTACACTCTCATTGCTGCAGTCATTTCCATGTAATTGATAGGTTTGTATGTTGTACTCTATCCCCGTATCGTGATTTCTCTGTCTACAATCTTATAATAATCCTTGTTTAAATTAGTTCTACACTTTCATGCATTGCAGATGTGGCCATACTATAATTGAACTAAGTTTATATGCTGAACTGCTGAAAATCTGGGGGTCTTTTCTTTAGTGTCATAAAGAAAAGCAATCTGTGGATCCAGTATTGACTATTGTTCATGACTTGAAATAACGCCATTTCGATATATATTGGAAACTGGAAAGCATTTACTGGGAATAGTTACCTCAAGCATTTTATAGATATGCATGCTGGCATCAACAATGTTGAATGTGATGTATGTGGTAAATCATTCACTCGGAAGAATACCCTCAAGCGTCATATGAATATTCATGCTGGCATCAAAAATCATATATGTGCTGTCTGTGGTAAAGCATTCACTGAGAAGGGACACCTCAAGCTTCATACAGATATGCATGCTGGCATCAAAAATCATAAATGTACTATATGTGGTAAAGCATTCACGCAGAAGTGTACCCTCAAGTTGCATATGGACAAGCATGCTGGCATCATAAATGAAACGTGTGCTATATGTGGTAAAGCATTCACTCGGAAGGGTCACCTCAAGCTTCATATGAATATGCATGCTGGCATCAAAAATCATGTATGTGATATATGTGAGAAAGCATTCACTGAGAAGGGCACGCTCAAGCGTCATATGGATAAGCATGCTGGAATCAAAAATCATACATGTGCTATATGTAGTAAAGCATTCACTCAGAAGAATAATCTCAAGCTTCATATGGATATGCATGCTGGCATCAAAAATCATATATGTGCTATATGTGGTAAAGCATTCACTCAGAAGGATAATCTCAAGCGTCATATGGATATGCATGCTGGCATCAAAAATCATATATGTGGTATATGTGGTAAAGCATTCACTCAGAAGGGTACCCTCAAGTTGCATATGGATAAGCACGCTGGAATCAAAAATCATACATGTGCTGTAAGTGGTAAAGCATTCACTGAGAATGCCAGCCTCAAGGTTCATATGGATATGCATGCTGGCATCAAAAATCATGTTTGTGATATATGTGGGAGAGCATTCACAGTGAAGGTTAACCTCAAGCATCATATGGAGAAGCATGCTGAAATCAAAAATCATGCATGTGCTATATGTGGTAAAGTATTCACTCGAAAGGGTACTCTCAATTTGCATATGGATAAGCATGCTGGCATCAATAATCATATCTGTGTTATATGTGGTAAAGTATTCACTCAGACGGGTAACCTCAAGCATCATATGGATATGCATGCTGGCATCAAAAATCATATTTGTGATGTATGTGCGAAAGTATTTACGGTGAAGGGTCGCCTCAAGGAACATATGGATATGCATGCTGGCATCAAAAAGTATAAATGTGACATGTGTGGAAAAGCATTACTGTGATATACCGTAATTTCCCATGAATAATACGCCACTGCGAGGCTTGCGACGCGATAGTTCATACCAGCAATGATATCATGACACGATCCCTATCACAGATGCGATTGCCCAGGCCAACGATCAGGCCTATATCGTGGGCGCAAGGCCTGTTGGAGGTGCGTCTATTTCGGCCAGCAATTATATCTTGCGCTCTGGTCCTGTTGGAGATGTAATTGTTCAGGCCTGTCGCTGACGCTTTAAAGTAGCGACGATTGCCAGCGCTCGTGCGCAGCACTGCGCTCCTCGCGAATTGGCAGCTCGCAACACTTCTAATACGAGTCACTAGGCACGGTGGCTGAATGTGATGCAGGATTGACAACAAACATATAGAAAGGTGTGATTTCAAGTTTTATTTCGAGAGAGATTTTTTCAAAACTTCTACCAATGCGTAATGTGCATCAATCAGCAAAATTTGTCGCATTATGCATGGAAAATTACGGTATGTGGAAAAGCCTTTATTAAGAAATCTAACCACAAGCTTCATACAGTTCTGCATGCTGATATCAAAAATCATGAATGTGAAACTTTCTGAAACGGCCAACATCAAGCATCATATGGATTAACATGTTGTGTTTGAAGTCATGTAAGGTCTGGATCAAGTGAAAAAAGGTCGGAAGTATTCGAAATGACCTCCAGTTCAATGAAAAACTCCATTTTGCCTAGAACCTGATCAATCACCAATTTGCATATGTATTTGCATACTTGGTGACTTATCGAATTTCAAAGAGTTGCAAATTCATAAAGATGGCGAATTAGGTATATTTCACGTCTGGAGCTGGGTATGATCGAGTACCTGGGTTATTCGAGTCGTGCATAAGTAGCTATCTCAGCGTTGCTTTGATGCTAGCAGTGCCAAGTGATTGCCCTGAAGAGTGAACGTATCACTACATCTCTCTTGGCTATCATACTGTATGAGCTCACATATTTTCCATGTACATATCATGATACTCATGCAGCCTATTGCATTAACACTGGTTAATATGAAAGAGACACCTATCGTTTTACATTTTTGTGTATTGATGTACATTTGTTAACAAGCGTTCTACATTTCTTGGATATCGTCATGATCGGTTTTCATTTGTGGGATGATCTTGCAGCCATTGCTAGCTATTAATTGCTCAGTTTATCCTGTATAGTGGTAGTTCTGTCAGTCTGATTCTTCAGTAATTTTTTACTAATGTAAATGTTGAAAGCCAATCTTATTCCGATAAAATGTAATGAATGAGGTGCTTCGGAATCAAATCCATTGAGATGTGTTTTCGTTAGTCACTGATTTTCAAATGTCGTTCGTTCTGATTTAGTTGTGCTGTTTAAGCATCCAGTAGTCTGGTGCCAGCATGTTAATGTACGATATTTCATTCTGCAGATTGATTTTGATTTGATTTCACGATTATGTCTAAAAAAGTATACCTTGCGACGAAAGAGATCTCCGAATTTATGTGTGATGACTCTCTGGGAACTATACACGCGGGGACCGTTTCTTGACAAAAGCTGATTTGCCAAATGCTTTGAACTCACTGGAGTCGGAACAAACAAGCTTTCACTTGATAAAATGTGGCAAAGGTGAGACGTCTTTATCGACACTTTAGAATCTGCGTGAATGTTTATATTTGTCACATGCTATAATACCATTTTGTAAATACTCTTGTGAAAACAAATATGGTCAAGAACTTGCAAGTTGACATTTCTACATGCTTTTTATAACTAGAGCAAACTCGATTTCGGGTTTTTGAGCCAATACTAATGAAACTGATACCAAGCACCTTCACTGATAGCATCGACATTCTCGAAGATTTAACCACATTTTCAGGATATAATCCCTTCACAGTCATTGTCATACGTGGACAAGAAATAAACTAGAAACGCTGTATATGGACACTTGTAAAATATAAGGTATCTATTAATATTTCCAGTGTAGCAGTCGCGTTGTTTCCTATGACCAAGTTGTGGCCACGCAGAAATTGTTGATATTTGTTGCCTCCCATGGCCGATACCGGTATATCTTTCAAAGCGTGATATCGATACGATGTTATTGTCAAACGTATCACGGGCCAGGCAGTAAATGCAATCAATAATTTGGTGTTCAGGCACTTCTTGTGAATAAGCACCATAAAGACAAAATGAGTCAATAGACAAGCCTCCATCGCGGTTGAGTCACAAACAAATCGTTCGATTTTATGGATTTTTCAAAGACATGAATTTTGTCCATATCGTTCTGTAGTTGTGGAAAAGAAGGGTATAAGTACCGTAATTTTTAATGTATAATCCGCAAGATTTTCACGATTTTTGCCCTAAAATAGGGGGGTGCATATTATACATGGGTACAACAAGCCTTGAAAAATATCTCCCTCGATAAAAAACTTGGAATCACACCTATCTTCATGTTTGTTTCCAATCGCGCATCACTTCCCGCCATCGCGCGTAGTAATTAGTGGGAAGCGTGTTGCTAATTAACGAGAGTCGTGTGCAAAAGCACGCGATACCCTGCTGAGTTGGTTTGCCATTTGTACGCGAGCTAAATAAGGTCGCTAATAGACACTCGCGTGAGGCAATTCTCGCCAATTCACCGCGTCAACGACAGGCCTGAACAATCGCATATGCAATTTATACATACAGTGGCCGTGTGGCCAATTTATACAAGAGGCCATGTGCGCAAGATATAATCGCTTGCGTAATAAGTCGCATCTCCAAGAGACTTGTTGCGCATGACATAACCGTTAGCCTAGGCGCAATCGCATCTGTAATAGGCATCATGCACAAGATGTCGGTTCGTTGGCCTAAACTAACTCGCCGCCGGCCTCGCAGGGTTTGGCTGCTATCTACTATCGGTTAGAGACAATACCGTTAATTGTGTAATGATTAGCAATCGCATCTGTAAAAGGTCTCCTCGTGCTCAAGATGTCGTGTCGCTAGCCTGAACTATCGCGCCGCCCGCCTCGCAGGCTTTGGCTGCTTTCTACTATCATTTGAAGACAATCCCGCTAATTGTATAATGATTAGCGGTCGCTGTGTAATGATTGTTCAAGAGTGACATCGCAAAACAGAATGACATCGTATACGAAATCGGAACTATTCATGTACTGAAATGCAGGGTGCGTACTATACATGGGTACAGGCTTTTCCCCAGAATTTGCATGCGATTTTAGGGGTACTTATTATACATGGGGGCGTACTATACTTGGAAAATTACGGTATTTCTTTGATACGACTGTGATACGTTGGCAAGTGCATCAGCTCTTTCACGCTCATTACTAACAGGCTTTGAAAACTAGATAATTCTGGAGGTCTTAGAGTCTAAGACTTAGACGAATGGCAATGATTTAATTCCAACACGATTTGTAAAATGTTTATTTGCCCACATTTTAATTCTAATCTGCTGTATCTGAAAATGTTACAGGAGAATTGTACCGGGCAAAACGAGCAAAACAAGGTGTACGGCACTCTCTAAGACACTGTACAGACATTTGCTATTCTCGTGCTTATAAGAATGAACTCAGATATGATATGCACTTAACTAAATTTTTTCTGTATCTGTTTGGTGAATCGAGTAATTCTAATTCAAATTTTATTCGGAAAACTGTTATTTTAATTTAGTTAGGAAAAACACTATATCGGTATAAGTCTAATCTAGTTCGAAAGATATGAATTTTTTCAATTGCACAGCTTTGATCACTAGGACTGGGCCCAATGATTCAGGCCGAGTAGCAAGACATTGCCATTAATTGTATAATGATTAGCAATCGCACCTGTAATAGGCCTCGTGCTCAAGATGTCGTGTCGCTTGCCTGAACTATCGCGTCGCCAGCACTGCAGGCTTTGACTGCTATCTACCACCGTTTAGAGCAGAGGTCTCAAACACGCGGCCCGCCAGAGCGTTTTGTGCGGCCCGCGACGACATTTTAGATTTTTATTAATTTGACAATATAGAAGTGTCACATATATCTTTTCAGGACATAAAGTGAAATTACCCTCTTAAATTGCTGCGATAGCCTGAAACTATTCATCAAACTTCACTATCACATTGATTACAAACGCTACCATGAAGTGGAAGATTTACTATTTCGCCACATTTCCAATTCATGATGACAAAACCTGACCCGTAGGCGATTCGTGACTGGAATTTGTGAGTTGGACTTGGACGCGACCTTTCTTAGAATTACTCAGACTCGGGCTAACTCGATGGCAAAAGAAAAATGACTCGGCTGGACTCGAAGTGACTCGAAATGCCGTGTACGCAACAAACTAATCGCAACAAACAAATCGCGTATCAGGGGAATAGTAATAGATCAGAAGGTCGTAGCTTGGTATTTCGCTAATTAAGCCAGTGGTCATGGCAACCATTGGCAATCTGTTAGTTACATCTTTAGTCGCTAAATCATGTTATTAAGGCCACCGAGTACCGTAGTGGTACGCTCCAAAGATGTAACAACAATGGGCCGTTCGGTGTTCCGAGATTTCCCTCACTAGGACATATTCAATAATATATTTATAGTATATTTTTACTTGTTTCTGATCCTATATTTGAAGATATTTGGCCGTGAGATTAATAGCCTACTTATCAGAAGTATACCCAAATCCTGGATCGGAATTACAATGCCCAACCTAAAAATATTTTGATTTCAGATCAGTCTCTATCATCAATCTGTTAAATCCAAAATATTAATAGTAGCTGCAAAATTATAACCCGATAGCGTTTATGATGGCATTATACATTTGTTCCCCATATGGTGCTTATATCTTATAATCAATGTTCCCTTCAATTTTTGACGAGTCTGCGCACACTCACCAACTCACTGCGCAGACCCTTGGACAACAGTGCGTAACGACTAAAAAAAGGTCATCACTTCGGATTTTTCGTGCGCAACTTGGATTTTCTGTGCGCAGAGACTGTGTCAGCACTGTACATTAGCGCACATGCGCAGCTTAGAGGGAACATTGCTTATAATTAATATATATCAAGTATGACAACAATTCTATTCAAATAGTTATAAATGTGATGATTCTTTTCGTGCCAGGTCTAAATTGATACAAGAGTGAATCACATTTTGACGATGTATGTTTACTGTCAGTCTGCTTGATCGTCTCACTTTCAATAGGACAATTCATTCCCACTAAATATGGCCTACTTGGAAAGACATAGAATACCCCTATAAATGCTGCGGCCCGCGGCGTCGTCAAAACTGGGAAACAGGCCCACGAGCACATTTGAGTTTGAGGCCTCTGGTTTAGAGACAGTGCTGTTAATTGCATAATGATTAGCGATGGTTATGTCATGATTGTTGAATAGTGACATCGCAAAACAGAACGACATGTCGACATAGTATACTGAAACACAGCTATTCGTGTACTTTAAATGCAGGGTGCGTACTATACATGGGCACAGGCTTTTTCCAGAATTTGCATGCCATTTTAAGAGTTCGTATTATACATGGGGGCGTACTATACTTGGAAAATTACGGTACTTAATTTTTTAAGTCCACAATTAGAAATAGAATTAGTCAGAGAAAGACTTAGTTGGTTGCTTGTCACCGAACTACATAGGTGATTTGTACGAGTCTCAGTTTCAGGAAATGATCATTAGAAATAGAAAATGTGTCAAGAGATGAGCCTCCATCGCAGTTCCAATCACGAGCATGTCGTTATATTTCACAGATTTTTCCATTTTGTCGACATCGTTCTCGAGTTGTGCAAAAGAAAGGTGAAAGCATTTTCTTGTAACAACTGTAATGCCTCTCAAAGTGTTGCGCAATTGCATCAGCTCTGTAATGTTCATTACTAGCAGACTTTGGACAACTAGATACTTCTTGTCTAATCAACCAAAATGGAGCCAAATATTGGTAATCTTGTGAGAGTCTGATTCGTCAATGCGTTTACGGTACGTCCACAGTTTAATTTTAATGTAATGTCTGGTGCTCCTAAAATGCTACGCGAGAGTTGTATCGTATGAAACGAGCCAAGCCACATGTGCAGACATTTGCTATTGTCGTGCTTATGAGAAGAAACCCTGATGTGATATGAACTGACACCGTATTTTTGTACAATTTCTTTGATTAAATGAGTAATTATAATTATAATTTAAAGTGGAAAGACTTGTGTAGGGTGTAGTTATCACTGTTCTAATCAAATTTCTAATCAAATTTAAAAAAAAACGTGTTTAGCTATTATTGTAATTCTAATCTAGTTACTAACAGCTGAAAATTCTCTAGTTGCACAATTTTGACCACTAGGGGATGTCACAATGAATTGAATATTCGAATCTGAATTGAGTAAATCATAATAATCAGAGTCTGGTAGTGAAAACGACTTTTTATAGTACTGAAATGATACGCTCCTTGCCACAAGAGGTGAAATGATTAAAAACAAACTGAGATTAACTGGGAGTGGATTTATCCATGAGAATTATAGCTTCAATACTATTTCCACTGTTGAAAGCTGTAAACCTCAATTAGCAGTATCACGGCATATGAAGTATGGAGTACAAAGTTATGCACGTTATTAGAAATGATATATCTGTGACGTCGTGATCAATCACAGCATTAACAACATAGTGTAATGAAATAGGCGTGGTCGAGAATAGACAAATTGTCTTTAGTATATTGTTTGTAGCAGCGTGAAAGGTAGTCCACATATTTGAATTTTCTCAACCATTCTGGTATGGAACCATAAAAAGTAATACTCGACTCGAAGCATTCTACTCGATTCAATTTCAAATCAGTCAGGTAGTCAAATATCAAAAAGGCAGCATGAAACGAAGTTTTTAATTTGGAAAGTTCATCTGCGCAAAAAATTGCTGTCAGATTTTACTGGCCCGCTAGTTCAGAAAGGTTGAGAACCACTGATTTCGATGTTGCAGCAAATGGTATTGTTATTTTCACCCTGTCAATCCCTAAATTTATATTGTCAGTCGCTGATGGAAGCTTACAAAAGATGGCGCTCCATCACAGAACCAAAGACTCTTTCTTTCATGTAGCAGATTGTGGTTGGACCCGTTTAACTTCATCACTGTAGGATCATTCACAGAGATATCATGGTAATATTGCTTGCATTGTACTAGGTCAGAGTTGATCAGTAACGAAGTACTTTTACATTGTCATGGTCAGACTTGGGTAACTAAATAATCATAGCGGAGTTATCTAATAAAACTAAATATAGCAAATGCCTTCCAAATATCTGTGAAGCTGTGATCAACCCACATCATTGCCACATCGTGCATGAAATAGGTACGGTACCGGTATGGCAAAAACATACAAATTATCTTTGATGTCATGTAGATCAGGCATGATATTGTTTTTTGTCACAATAAAGTTACATATTTGAACTTTCCGCATCTTCCGTACTGTTGTGACGTGATAATAAGTAATGATCGACTAGAAGCCTAAATCTCGGTTTAGAATCGAATCACTCTGTTTCGTGTCTAAAATCAAAAAAGCAGCATGGAATGAATTTCTATTTTAGAAGGTCACCCTGTCTGCTACGTTTTATGTCAGAATTTTTGTTGACCAGTAACTCAAACAGGTTGTGAACTACTGATTTAGATGTTCCACACAAATAGTATTGTCGTTTTCATTCCATTATTCCCATGAGCTTTGAATTTTGTTGATAGTCGCTGATGGAAGTTTACAAAAGAAGATGCGTCGTCACAGGACCAGAGTTTCGTTATTACATGCAACAGATTCTGCTTGCAGTCGTTCATCTTCACGATTAAGATCAGTAAAAGGGATAAGCAGGTAACATTGCTTGCAGTGGTACCAGACTTGTTCAAACCAATGGATTTTCATTACGAAACCCAAACTACAACTACTCACTTTTATGAATTCACAACTACAACCAGAACTACTTGCTTTCCATAATTCAGAATTAGAATTAGAACTACAAGTACTCGATTTTCAAAATACGTAGCTACAGCTAGACTATTTACATTGCAACAACTCGAACTAACGACTGTTAAATATCTGCCACTAACGTAACTAAATACACGGCTAACTGATAATAATTAAACATATGAATAACTGAATCGCAACGGGCTAAGAAATATCAGAGATCATCAGCCTTTCAGAAGGACGGGTTTCTAGTGTAAATGAGAAGGTGTCGACCCATAACCTTCCCTAAGGCTACACGACTGTTAATAGTGGTGACTCTGAGCTAGCAATGGCTGCGACTGAAAGAACATCAAACCACATAACACCGATATCACGACTTGTGTCAACTAGTTGTTCGTAAACTTTTTTATATGCCTATCTAGAACTAGAATTACCTACAAAACTAGTAGGCCTACTTAGTTGACCATCAACCAAATAGATTGGTAGTTCGTACAAGTCTATATAGTTGTGTAACTGGATTTATCTTGACAGCTTGGGAATATATTCCTGAGCAATAAAATGGAGATGAAGATAGGAGATTTCGGCCTAACTACCAAAGTCGACATAGACAGCCAAACAAAGAATAGTTCTTCAGCTACACCCAACTATTTTGACCCAGAAGTTCTCGGCAAGAATGGAAAAAAGTCATGAATTGGACACCTGGTCGATGGGATGTGTTTCGTGAGTATGATGCAGCATTAACTTGGGACTTACTAAATGGGGGTCACAAGGGCCTTAGCTGTAGAGGTGGGCAAAATCGAATACATGATTTTATTTTTGAATAGAGTATTAGACTTTGACTCGAGTATTCGAGTATAAATCATTCTGACGCCAAACCAGTATGAAAGATGTGAAAGTTGAAAAAATATTTGTTATTTTTTAGCCGTACCTATTTCATTGCACTGTGACAATGTTGTTGGTTGATCCTGACTTCACAAAAATGTTATTTCCACTAGCACTTTACCTTCATACTACCTATTCCGTATGCTGTGATATAACTGATCAAGGTTTACAGCCTTCCACGGTGGAAAATTGTATTCAAACTATAATTCTCTATGAAAAATTAATGTTGGTGGCAAGAAACGTATCGTTTTAGAACTCGAAAATAATTATTTTACTACTTAACTTGAATCATTGTTCCCACCCTCATCAACATCAAACAAAGTAACTTGATTCATGTTTTCTCTATCGTGGTTTGACATTGTTGGTCCGTAAGGTACCGTTTGGAGTCATGACGTTGCAGGAAGCCTTTAAAATCGTGAAGAATGAAAATATTATTCCACATAATATATCAATCACAGCTTGCGATCTTATCAAAATGTATGTTATATCTGTGACGTGGAGTTGGGAGTTTGCCTTTTTCAAATGTGTTCTGCATCCGCAGTGTTGGGACTTTTTCAAGCGTGTTACTTAACTCTAGTAACCTTTAAAAATGAGTGACTTTAGCTGACTGAAGTCTCCTTAAGATATCAGGTGACTTAACTTGACTCGAGTCACATTCAAAAACCGAGTAACCTGCCTTGGAAAATCGAAAACTTGACCTAATTCAAAATGATCAATAACTCTATATGACTTACGACTCGAACATGGTGACACATTTCCAACTCTGAATTTTCTACCATGATTTTTCCCAGTGTATTTTCTGTTGACCGATCACAACGACCCACCGCGAGGCAATCACTGTCCAGTGAGTTTTCCACGGCTACATTCCACAACAACTACCGACCACCTGCTTGCCTGATTATCGGAATGTCAACTGCAACGTTGAGCCAAGTTGCAACGGTGAGATTTTAAAAATTCTATAATATGGTTACAACTGGGCAAAATCGAGTACCTGGGTGACTCGATTCTAGATTGAGTATTGGACTTCGAGTCAAGAACTCGAGTACCATCTATAATGACGTCATAGCAGTATGAAAGGTGGAGAAAGTTAAAGTATGTAACCGCAAACAATTTAACGCCAGTTGCATTCTTGCACATCACAATCATGATAATTTTGTATTTTTTCGACCACACCTATTTCATTACACTTTGTGAGAATACTGTGGGTTGATCATGACTCACACACAGGTCATAGACTCTTACAGCCTTCTGTAGTGGGAATTATAATCAAATCACTTGGGTGCTTCATTTCACAAATACCTACATAGGACATGTCTATTATCAAATAGGCAGCATTACATGTCATTTTTAATTGGAAGTTCACCGGTATGCGAAATTAGACGTCGAATATGACCAACCCGCGAGCTCAAACAGATTGAGAACCTCTGATTCAGATGTGCCCAACAAATAATATTGGTGATTTCAATGGGGCAATCCAATAAGCTCTGATTTTTGTTGCGAGTCGCTGATGGAACTTCACAAGACGGCGCGTCATCACGGAACCAGAGTCTCGTTACGATATGCAACAGATTTTGCTTGGAGTCGTTTATCTTCATACTGGTAAGATCATTTACACGGATATCGAGATGACATTTTGTTGCAGTGGTACCGTACTTGTACAAACTACGGGACTATTGAAATACGCTACTATTACTAAAACGAGACTTGCTCACTTTCCAAAATTTTCGACTAGAACTAGAACTAACGAACATTAAGAATCCACAACGAACTACTTAACTAGTACGTGAATTACTGAATTGCCATGAACCAAGAAATAAGAACATGACACAACAGAAAAACGTTATCAGGATTCATACAAAACGTGTTTTCTGGTTGCCCGACAACCAAACTTTTCAAATCTGCAACTAGATCTAATTAAAGAAGCAGTAGTTTGTTGGCTATCAACCAACTAGACTGGTAATTTGTACAAGTCTGGATGCTTGTGTAACAAAATGCAACATTTGTATTGACAGCTGAAGAATCTCTTCCTGAACAACAATATAAAGATGAAGATATTCTGGCCTAGCTACCAAAGCCGACTTTGACTACCAAAAAAAGACTACATTATGCGGCACATCCAACTATATTGCCCTGGAAGTTCTAGGAAAGTAAGGACACAGTTTCAAAGTGGACACCCGGTCGTTGGGCTGTGTTATGTAAGTATGATGCAGCATTGGCGTTGTAAGGGTCTTAGGTGTAGAGATGGAAAATGTCGCGCACCCCAGTAATTCGACTTTGAGTCGAGTATTTGAGCAGCATTCATTACATCGCCAACAACATTGTGATTGAAGTGCAAAATTCAAATACGTACCTTTTATGCAACCACAAAGATTATAATGCCAGTTCCACATCATAATAAAGATAATTTTGTAGTTTTTCGGCCATGCCTATTTCATTGCACTTTGTGACAGTGCTGTGAGTTGATTCCTTCAGAGAAATGTCATTTCCACGAACGTGTATTGTTTTGTACGACATATCTCGTATGATGCGATATGATCAATCGAGAATTCCTGGCTTCCACAGAGGAAAATCATGTCAAAATTATAATTCTCGTTGATAGATTTCAACATGGTGGCCAGGAGTGTATCATTTTAAAACTAAAAAAACATCTCTCACTTCTCGACTCTCATCATTAGAATTGATGCTCAATATCCGAATCATTGTTCCCAGTCCTAGCCATAAGCTTCCCACTTATAACTTGATGCATTTTTTAATTTACCCTTGGTATACATGGTTGGCCAGCAAAGTACCATAATGGATTTTCAAAATGTGCAACTATAACTGGAACTACTCACTTTTCCAAGTCCACAATTAGAAATACGACTAGTCAGAGGAAGACGTAGTTAGTTGCTCGTCACGTAATTAGATTGGGTATTTGTTTGTACGAATCTCAATTTCAGGAAATGTCATCAGAACGACAAAATGTGTCAGGAGATCATCACTGTTGCAGCTGGAATCACAAGCAAGTCGTTTGATTTTGCGGTTTTTTCCAAGACGAGGATTTAGTCTACAGCGTTCTCGAGTTGCGCAAAAGAAGGGTAAAAACAATTCCTCGTAACAACTGTACTGTCTCACAAACTGTGGTGGTTGCAATTGTATCAGCTCTGTAACGTTCATTAAACCTCCTAGCAGACTTGGACAGCTACATAATTCTTGTCTAATTATCCTTACTAGAGCCCCAAATACTGGTAATCTAGTTTTAATCTGATTTGTCAATGACTTTACGTCCACATTTTAATTTCAATCTGATTTCTGTTGTTCCTAAATATGCTACAGAAGAACTGTATTGTATGAAACGAGCCAAGCTTGGTTTACGGACATTTGCTATTCTCGTGCTTACGAGAATAAACCCGGAATTGTTATCAAGTGAACTTGCTTCTCGTACTATTTCTTTGATGAATTAGGGTAAGTTATTACAATTCCAATGCAAGTTGGAAAGACATTTGTAGCTATCATTCTAATTCTGGTCGAATTTGGAAAAAAGGTTTATCCACAATGTTATGATTCACTCCGAATGAAGACAGGCGTTTCCCAGTTGATTGGCAACTGAAATTACTATAAATTCGCAAATAGAACTAGAACTACTCACTTTTCAAAATCTGCAACTAAAACTAGCACCCTGTATCTGAATTCCAGGGATTGCTCACGGATGATCATCAGAAAGACAAAATGTGTCGACAGATGAGTCCCCACCGCAGTATGAATCTCAAGCACGTCGTTGGATATCTCGGATTTTGTCGACATCATTCTCGAGTTGTGCAAAAGAAGGGTAAAAGCATTTCGTTGTTACAACTGTATTGCCTCAGGAACCATGATGGTCGCAAAGGCATCAACTCTGCAACGTGTATTACTGGTAGACTTGGGCAACCAATTGATATCAAGTAAACTGATTTTGGGTTCATTTCATTTGCGGATTGCGTAATTCTAGTCTAATTAGTTTAAAAAAAAACATGTAGCTAAAAATCTAATTTCAAGCACGAGACAGTAGCTATGAATATGATTCACATCTACTTTAAAAATAAAACTGTATAGATATAATTTTAATTCTAATCTAGTTTTGATTTGAAAATTTCGTTACACAACTTTGATCGCTATCGCTTTGGTCACAATGATTCGAGTACTCAATTCTGAATCAAATATTCATTCTAATGATCGGAGTAGAGTAGTGGTATGCGATTTTCCCAAGTAATGGAATAATATGCTCCTGGCCACAAGCGGCAAACAAACTGAGCTGAAGTGAGAGTGAATTTATCAATGAGAATTATGGTTTGATAGTATTTTCCACTGTGGAAAGCTATAAACCTCGATAGGTCGGATCACAGCATACGAAACACGTAGCACAAAGCTAAGCAAGTTACTGGAAATGACATATCTGTGAAGTCGTGGTCAACTCACAGCATTGTCACAATGTGCAATTAAATTGGTATGTTTGGCAGATTGACAAACTTTACAAATCATCCATACTGGTATTGCATCATAATAAGTGATACTCGAATACTCAACTCAAAGCCTAATACTCGATTCGTTTTATCAAATTAATCAGGCACTCGATTTCACCCAGCCCTACGTATACCAAGTCAAATATCAAAAATGCATGAAATGAAGTTTTAAATTTGAAAGTTCATCGGTTCAAAAATTTTGTTGTTGAATTTTACAGGCCCGCTATCTCAACCACTGATTTAGATGTTGCCAACAAATAATATTTCTGTTTTCATCCTGTCAATCCGATTACCTTTAATTTATGTTTTCAATCGTTGATGGAAGTTCACAAATGAAGACGCGTCATCACTGAAGCGGAGACTCGTTATCGCATGCAACCAATTCTGATTAACGTTGTTTATCTTCATGATTGTAAGATCATCGACAGAGGTATCAAGGTAATAATTGTTGTGTAGTTGTCTAATAAAACTAGTAAGAGTGAATGCCTGTAATCTAATTTCTGGTTTTCCTAAAACTACTGCAGAAGAGCTGTATCGTACGAAACTAACCAAGCTCGATGTACAGACATTTGACGTTCTTTTGCTTATCAGAATTATCTCTGATTTGATATCAACTGATCCTCATTCGATGTCCAAGTTTTCATGAGCTGAGTAATTCCAATTGTAATCCAATGTGTAGCCATCATTCTAATAACTGCCTGATTTGGAGAAAAACTCTTTAGCTGTTATACTAATTCTACTCCAATTCGAAACAAAAACTATGTCGCTATCATTCTCATTTTCATATCATTTGAAGATTGCTGTGTTGCTATCATTATAATTGTACTCTCATATGGAAAATACTTTGTAGATGTACTGCAATTCTAATCCTAATATAACTTCATAAAGCTGAAAATTTTCTAGGTGTCCAAGTCTCCAAATCTGCTCATCCTGATCCTTGAATCTCTTCCTATCCAAACACGGAATAAGTTTAAGATATCAAATCAAAATCTACATTTGTATAATAGTTGTAATTTCACAAATATTGATTTCCAAATGATGTTAAAATGTGAGTTGATATCTGTGCTTTGATTATTATCTGTGATTTTCTTACTAGAATGTTGGCAAGCGACCCATCTCAACGACCCTCTGTAAAGAAAGTGCTGGCGACCGGGTTCTTCAACGGCAACATTTCACAGAAACTGCCCACAATCTGCTTGACCATGGCGTCTAGGTTCTCGGGAAGCCGTCACCAAAGCGTCCTCTGCAGAGTTTGAACAGTAAGATTTTTTCGTAGGGCTCAGCAAATTTGAGTTCCTGATTGATTCGATTCTGAATCGAGTATTACGTTTCGAGTCGCGTACTCGAGTCTCACTCATGACAACTCGAGCCCGACGGATATCGTATTTTGAGCCAATACCGATAAGTAGCACCTTCAACGATAACCCCGATATATTCGGCTGATATTGAAATAATATGGCATCTAGCTTAATTCACATTTCCAAAACCTTCAGAGCATTTATTTGAACAATTTTGCGCGCTGTTCCTATGTTTTTGAACATGTAATGAACAAGAGAAAGATGCATCTGGACACTTGTCGACATACGTCGTCATAACAATAGAACTTCTATCCTTTCAGAGTACTCAAATAGGTTTTGCAGTATATTTGCACTAATTGCTCAAGTAAGTCTAGTGGTTATGATTTCAGACTACTTGTGTGTCTCCTATGTGACAGTTCAGTTTCTTAGGCAAAACTAGGTCTAGAATACCGTACTTGCTTTATTTCCTACTTTGAAGTTGCTACTTCAGCTTGTACTTGAGCAGACATTACAATGTTACTTCTATAGTCGAGTACCAACTATGATGACTATTTTTACCACTACTAAGCGAAAAGAAATTGATGAATATTTCCGGGTAGCGATCACAGATGACAGCTTTCCGACTGCCTGATACCATGTTGTGGCGCCACAAAATTTACAGGTATTTTTTTACATCTAATGGTCGATATCTTTCAAACTGTAATATAGACTCGATATTATTGCATGAACGGGGGCTATCATTATACCTTATAAAATAAACGTCCTCTTGACATTCATGAAGTGGTCATGCTCCTCCTGATTGTTCAATTCAGCTTCTAGTCACGTTTCAAAACAATCAAAACTCATTTCACCTATGGCCACATATTGAACTTCTCATGTAGAATGACATTTTTGATTGGTTTTACTAGCCCGTTTTATTCGGAGTCTGCATTAAAGTGCAGTCGTATTCAAAGGAATGAATAGCATCGTTAGTACTGATTCTTTTCCAAACATGCCACAGAAAACCCTATTTCAATACAATGCAAATTTCATCTGAATTTCAGCAGACTTGTTCAAACTATTGGACATTCAAAATGACTACTATAAGTAGGACTACTTATTTTTTAAACTAACAACTGGAATAAGAAGTAGAACTACTAACTCACTTTAAAATCTAAATCTGAATTTCAGGCACTGTTCTTCAATGAGCATGAGAAACGCAAAATGTGCCTTGAGATCAGTCTTCACTGCAATTTGTATTGCAAACACGCCGTTGGATTTCACGGATTCTTCCGAACCAAGTAATTCTAATCTAATTTGGAAATGTGCAGCTGTAATTGCAATTCTAATCTAGTTTTAAAATATATAAAAATTTTCTAGCGACGCAACTATGATGACATGGCGTCATGATTTGAGTCCTTAAATCCTGACCGAGTTTATATTCTAATAATTCGAACTCAGTAGGCCAAGTGAGAGATGATTTTTTGAGTACTGAAATGATACGCTCCTTCCACATAAGCAATGATGATCAACAATAACTTGAACTTAACTGACAGGTGAATTACCGATGGAAATTATATTACGAACCTATTTCTCAGTGTGGAAAGTTGTAAACCTCGATTAGACGTATCACAGCATACTTTACATGTAGTACACAGCTCCGCATATTAGTGAAAATGACATTTCTTTGAAGTTTTGATCGACCAACACAAAGTGCAAGAAATAGACATGGTCGTAAAATACGGAATGATCTTTAATGTGATGTAAAACTGCCATGATCTTACTCACGGTCGCATAAAAGGTCCATATTGGTACTTTCCGCATCATCCATTCTGGTGTGACATCATAATTGGGGATACCCAAATACTCGAAAAGAAGCCTAATACTCGATTTAGAACGAAATCACTCATTAACTTGATCTTGCCGAGCTCTGGGTATAGTACGTCCGATATCAAAAAGGAAGCAATAAATGTAGTTTCCAATTTATGTAGTTTAAATTAAATGTAGTTTCACTGGTCCACAAAATTTGTTGCAGAATTGTACTGGCCTGCGACCGCAAAAAGGTTGACAACAACTGATTTAGACTTGTCCAACAGATGATATTTATGTTTTGATGCCATCAATCCTTTATACCTTTCCATTTGTTTTCATTACTGATGAAAGTTTACTAAAGAAGGTGTGCCATCACAGAACAAGAGACTCGTTGCTAAGTGCAACATTTTCTGCTTGTAGTTTTTCATCTTCACGATTGTAAGATGGTTCACATGGATATCAAGGTAACATTTCTGGCAGTAGTGTCAGACTTCTACAAACTACTCACTTTTCAAAATTCTAAACCGGAGTTAATGACCATGAAGATTCTGCCACTAATTAATAACTGATGACACAAATTACTGAATAACAAATGAACTAGGAAATTCGAAGATAGAATCAGTATTTCAAAATGACCGGCGTTTTATTTAAAAATGACAGGTGTGTCAACCCCCAAAACCCACTCACTGGCTACGCCACTGTTTCTAGTTATGACTGTGATCTAGCGATGGCTGCAAAAACATCAAACAACTGAACACCGGTATCACGATTCCCGCCAAACGACGACTCATGTTTTCTAGATGTACGGAAATTGCTTTGGAAACGCATATCAATAACCATGCACTTTTCATAACTACAACTAGAACTACTCGCTTTTCAAATCCGCTACTAAAACTTGAACTACTCAAAAAAAAGTACCAAGCTGGTCATAAATTAGCTAGATTATTAGTTTGTACAAGTTTGTAAACTTGTGTATCTGAATGTGAAATTTGTATTGACAGCTGTGGAACCTATCCGTGAACAATATAGTTGTGAAGATCGGAGAGTTCGCTCAAGCTGCCAAGGTCGACTTTGACAGCCACAAAAAGAATACTTTTTGCAGCACACGAAAGTAAGTATATTGCCCCGGAAGTTGTCGGCAAGTATGGACACAGCTTCAAAGTGAACGCCTGGTCACTGAGTTGTGTTTGTGAGTATCAGCCAACATTGATAAGGAATTTTTGTAAAAGGAGGCTGCGAGGGTATTAGGTGTAGGGCTGAGCAGAATCGAGTAGCTGACAAATTCTAACCTGATCCAAGTATTAAGCTTCAAGTTGAGTATTTGAGTATAACCTCTTGTGACTGCATACCATTGTGAAAATTTTGGAAAGTTCAACTATGCGACCACAAATAACGTAATGCCATTTCTACACCACATTACATAATTTGTATTTTTCAACCATACCTATTTCATTGCAGTTGGTGACAATACGTGGCTGGACCACGACTTCATAGATATGTTGTTTCCAGTAATGCTGTGCCTTTATACCACATGTTTCTTACGCTGCGATACCACAAATCAAGGTTTACAGCTTTCCTCAAGGAAAAATAATATCAAAGCGATAATTCTCGTTAATAATTTAACTCTTGGTGAGCAATTTTAGGTGTTTTGTCTTAACTCCAGTGACTTCATCTGACCCAAGTCTCCTTGAAATATCGAGAGACTTACCTTGACTCAAGTCACAATAAAAAAATGAGTGACTTTCCCTGACTCTAGACTCCTACTTTTGACATGGCCTGGAAAAATCGAGTAACTTGAATCAATTCAAAATATGCAATGACTCGATATGACTTGCGAGTCGAACATGGTGACTCGTTTCCAATGCTGACCTACCATGATTTTTCATAGCATGTTGTATAACATGTTTACGGCTGACAAAATCGAGTACTTCACTGACTTCATTATGGATCGAGTATTAGACATCGAGTCGAGTATGCGAGTACCAACGATAATGACGTCATATAGGGTGAAAACTGTGGAAAGTTGAATTAGGCTACCGCTGAAAATGTAATGCCAGTTCCACATCACAATCAAGATAATTTAGAAGAAAATATTCGACCATACCTACTTCATGACAGTTCGTGACAATGCTGAGGGTTGAACACGACTCATAGACTTCTTAGTGTCAAGGGGTGTACCATTTCAGTACTGGAAATAATAATAATTCATTACTTGACTAGAATCATTCAAATTCATACTCGATTTAGATTTGAGTACTTGCATCATTGTACCCGGCCCTAGTTACGATAAGAGTACGCGCAATATTGGAATTTGGTGCCCAGCCAGCTTGTAATGAGTTGAGTCATGAATCGACTTGAATCACAATTTCGCAGTCACTCGAGTCAATTTGTGTATGGACTGGGCTTGTACGCGAGTCGTTGCGCATCGTTCGATATGAAATAAACTAGACAGGCTGCACCCAAACACTTGTATGTATGGATGGTCAGTAACAGAGTACTCACCACATTTGGCCCGCGGGTTGGCCACCCCTGATATAGCTAGGCCCATTCGATAATTTCAGAGCCGGAGCAGTGGTAATAATGCGGCTCCGGAGCTGGAGCCGGAGCTAATGTATGATAGAAGAGACCTCCGGAGCCGGGGCAGTTTAAATTTACGGCTGGTCCGAAGCCCTGGTTTCAACGTAGAATGCAATGTGTGAAAAAATATCAAGCTGCAACGATGGCAAATTTAATCACTTGAAATTGCTGCAGTATATTTCATAGTTTGTGTTGTACCAGCAATCTTTGAAGAAGATAAGCTTGCAACAAATACTTCAGGTAAATTACCTTCACTATGAAATTACTTGTGATTTACCTGGTTTAAGGTATGTACTATAATTTAATTGTTGATTTATTGTCAGTGATACTTTGCAACGCTTAAGGAAGTCGCCAACTGTACTTGACTCGTTACATGCTGAATATACAGTAGCCTACGACTTTTATGAGATCATATAGTTGAAAAACCTAACAAGCCAAAAGTTCAACTTGTTATATGTTAGCAAAGTCAAATAAATTTTTGACCCCTTATCGAAAACTCAGTGCTATTATCGAGCAGTTATGTCAGCTTACCGTTTTACTTTTCAGGTGCTATTAATAAAGAGACACAGATACCTGTTGGTGACAAGCCATAGGCGACCATTATTCTCAGTAACGAATCAGCACACTTCCATATGACAGAACTGGATGCTTAACCAAAAAAATCGATCGATACTAGGGTTGGATTATCCGGATAACGGTTAACCGGTTAAACGCAGGTTTTTTGATCATCCGATATCCGGATATACATCTGCCGGTTAACCAGATAAAATAGTATCGTTAATAATGTGTTTTAAACTTTTAGGAAGCTTCAATAAGTCGTATTATCAGTGTTTCACGCGGCTAATTAGAGAGAAGCGTGTCCCCAGTTAGCGGGATACGTCAATGCACTGTGTAACGCGACCAGTGATGAGCAGATAGTGCTTTTCGAGACTCCGAATCCCTCCGACAACTTTAGAGTCTGAGGAAAACTCCCTCCGACTCCGAACAGCGCAATCCCAGACTCCGACGAATCTCGTCAAGTATCCGAAACAGTAGCAAGCATGGTACACTTGGTAATGTGTGTTAGTAAATTAATGTGATAATATGGTTGTCGTCATAGTATTGTCTACTCTCCAGTCCCCAATTGCAGTGCAGATGGCTGATTTTTATGCACTTGGTAATCATTTTCGCATGTTACTTGCCATATTAAAACTTTACAAGGTGTCAACTGTCTGTGTTTTGGTTTGTAATCCTAATCAAGAGTGTATTCAGGTCAGAGCTATCCAAAGATATCGGAGACAAAAGTTACAATACTCCGAAATTTTCCGAAAAAATATTTGTTGTAAACTCCGACAACGCTCCGACTGTCACAAAATCGGCAAAACTCCGCTCCGAATCCACTCCGCCCCGATGCTCATCACTGAACGCGACGCAATCTCCCGCTGAGAAGATCGCCAAATTAGGTCATTGATTGCCGCGAACTCGGCTATCGTTGCTGGCCTGGTTTTTCGAGTCTTCAACAAGCCGCTGTTTCGCTGGCAGAATCACATCTGCAATAGGCTCTGTGGACATTATACCATCACTGGCCTACATAATCGCATCTCCATTGGCTTGGTGCTCACGATCTTATCGCTAGCCTGCGCAATCGCATCTGCAATAGGCATGGTACGAACGATATCATCGCTGGCGTAACCATAGTCTCGGGCCTGGCATGCGTTGGCTCCTATCACTGGTGGCTTGGAGACAATATGCCGCTGAGATTATTTTGAACAGCGATTGTGATTAATGAGTGACATTGCGAAACTGAATGACATCGAATGTTCGCATTTCCGAAACATGTTCGTGCGTGTAAGCGTATTTGATTTCCGCAGATACTAAATTCGAAAAAAAAAATCGAAACCACCTCGTTTTATTTAAAACGCCCTTTTATTTTTCGGCTCGCTACGGGCCTGATCATGTGAATTTCTCATGGAGGAATTAGAGCGAGCTATCATGTCGGCCTCAATTCTGGTATCAGCTACTCTTCCTTCCAGTACTGGACATCATTGCTTACTATAATTCAGCCCATTTTGTGGAAGCAGAAAGAGCATTTCATACGTGTGGACTCTTTGTTACAAAACTACGGTCCCGGCTACAGGATGCCACTATTGATGCGGTGTGAGGAGAGAGCTGCAATTACACTGGGTAATGATTTTGCGATCCATTTTTCATGCAGACCTCGTGAAATCGATTATCTCACTTAGGATTCACTATCCGGTTAACCGGTTAGCTAAATTCCAAATATACGGATATATCCGTTATCCGGATAGTGGAAATTATTGATATCCGAACTAACCCTAATCGATACCAATCCAACTTTGAAGTCTTCTATGAATATGGGTGAGTCCTTATTTATATAACCACTAATTGATTTTATTTTAAAAAAACTTGCTCTTTGAAATTTAGGATAATTCTACAAATCAGAGATGTCATGTTAGAAATCCAACTCTGACAATGGCTCAAATCAATTCATGTGTGTCGCGACAACTCTAAAGCATATCAGAATTTTTTTGTCTGAATCCAGTTTCCAAAATGACAGAGATTCGGATCTGGTCGACGTCTAGGAATCCACATTTACTCTAATCTCAAATTCAAAATGTAATGTTCAAAGTGAAAAGGAACCCCATATGCGTATCAGGATCAGCAGATATCGTAGACCCAAATTGTGACGTATGTGACAGTAACAAAAATTTGTTACCACTCGCTATATGTTACATTTCTGTATATTTGAAGAGCTTCTTGAGGTACAGAACTTCAATATACAATTGAATAGTATATTCATATTGAAATGAACCCGAATATTTTCGACTGACACTCCTCAGGGATAATCGTCAGCAACTAGTAGAGAATTGGAAAGAACATAGTATATCAAAAATCGTATCACAAAATATGACGTCACCAGCATGAAATATCGAATGAGAGAGCGTTCAATGTACTATTTTTAGGTGGTACACGAACTCTTTTTGTTGACAGAGTTTTGGTTGGTGTATTTTGATAAAAGTCGACTTCGAGGCACACAAATGGAATTGTGAACGGCCCCGCCAAACGATTCGAAATCGGTCGTCTCTATATTATTCGCACAGATCGGATTATCTAACAGATGTTTGCCAATGGCAGAATTAATGGCCTTTGATCGATCAGCATCAATCTTAAGCAGATGAGTCAAGGGTGAGCTTTTCACTGAGCGTGATGCACGTGTTCTGATAAATCTGGGGACATGTTGGTTTATGCATTCCTGCAGACGTTTTGACGTTCTTCCCACGTAGCCACAATCACAGTGGCACTTATATTCGTACACTACATTACTTTCTTGAAGTGCAGGGAGAACGTCTTTGCGTGTTGAAGGGGCGCAGTTGTGTTGTTGTAAAAATCACATTGGTTTTGACTGAGTCGTAACACTTACTGGCCGCAGAAATCAATTGTTTTTCAAAGCGGGTGGAAATGGGGCCAATTCAAGGTAGATGGATGTAAACATCTTTTCTTGTTCGTTCGGTGGGCTCTGTTTTTCTGTGTTGAATTGCGCTCATTTCCTCTCTATGCCACGGCTGATAACGGTTACCCTGAACACGTCATCAGCCAATAAGTACTCCAACCTATTCAAGTACTCTTGTACTTTTATACTGAGTACGTCTATCGAATAATACCAAAATGTTATTAGTACTTGTAATTGATTATAAATTTACACGAGTGCGGTTGTTTCAATCTATCTTTTTATCATACAGGACCACACCGAAAGTGATCCTGTGTCCTCTGATGGGATGCCTGACTTACAGCGACCAGCAACGTAACTTCACAACCTACTAATTGCAACTGCTGCAAAATACGGTTGCAATCATAGTCTGGGAGCTCGCTTACAATACCAACACTGTATGTTGGAAAGCCCGTACATGAATATTCCATCTACTTCAGAAGACGATTCGTGATACTCTTGTTTCAACTTTGTGTGATTGTGTAATTGCCTTTTTCATTACATTCATACATTCGCGAATGAAATCCCTATGCTTTGCTGTTGATTGTCTTTTCCGCAGGGGTGTAGCAAGACACAAGGTTGTGAGTCACAAGTCCGTCTTACGTTTGTGGTTTTGACTTGAGTCGTTTTCGATTCGCTCACGAGTCAAGTCTGATTCCAGCTCCAACTGTGGGTTGCTAAGGAGTGTATAGTCTAGATATCCCTGGTATTACTGGCCAGTCTCGAGTTCAAGTCATGCTAGAATAGTCGGCCTGGGTGAATAGAGTCTCCCGCATTCATAATATGTTCATATGTCTCACCCTTAACCAGAGATAGTCAGAAAAGGAGTTTTTAAGCATAGCCTTACAAGGGGTGGTCCAAAGTATTCGGCGTCAATACTTAAGAGGGAAGGTCGCTGCATAGCCTACATTTCTACTGAATTACAAGCAGGACATGCGATTTTCAAGACATGTCATGACCAGCCTACTAGTGGCAGCAGATGACATGAAAATCATGTCACCGTCCCAATGGCCTATCATTATTTATCGAAGTACAGTTGTAGTAGTTGTGTGAGGTGAATGTTTGGAGTCGGTGAGTTTAAAGATACGAGACTCAGAGTTGGACAATATTGTATGTAATATACCGCGCTATTCGGGCTGGAAATAATAAATAGGAGCGCATTACGCTGTTGTTTCGCGCTGTGCTGAAAACTTGCGATAACGGTGAATCCTCAATCCTTTCTTGACGTATTCAGAAACGAAGTAGCCTACTTCTAATGTTTCAGACTCCTTACTACTTGGTGATTAATGCCCGTGGCATCGCGATTACTGAATATACTTCCAGGATGTACTTTTAATATAATTTCCACTTTCACTAGTTCCAGGATATATTTTGGGAAATTTACGGCGCTAAACTTTATCTACTTTTACTTAAGTACCAACTATAAATAGTTTGACCCCGGCCTATGCGGACAATCAGTTGTGCGCTACGCAGTTGGATGAAACACGATTAAATAGCTCATCGATTCGGTGATTTTGACGTCGCTAAAATGTTTCTTTCGTAATATTGATATTGCGCAACATTTTGTATTGTCCGGCATGCGTACATCAATGGCTTCAGGGTTCAGACCCTTTCATTCAATCTCACAGAATCTTGAGTCACTGGGATGGACGATTCAGTTTAAAAAACTAATATTGAACAAAAATAGGGGCCCTTGTGCAATGTAGGATGCAAAGAACATTCTAATGAATTTCCACAATGAGTAACAAAAGCTAGAACTAGACTCATTTTACATAACTCGAAACTAAAACTACTTTCTCTTAAAAACTCACAACTTACTTGAAAAATACGGTAATTACTCAATTTAAAAAAATAGAAACTAAAACTAGAAACAACGACCTTTCCGCCCGCAAGTGTTACTCAAACACAACTGACTAAGATTCAACTCCGAAGAATTAGTTAAGTACAAATTAGATAAAATTGGCATATACAAAGGACGGGCTTATCGAAATTGAAATAAGATAAGTTTCGGCCACAACAAACTGACTCCCTGGCTACGCCACTGTTAGCTGTGTGATGACTCCAAGCTGACAATCCCTGTAACTGTAAGCACATCAAACAACGGAAAACCGGTATCACGATTCATGTCAAACGACGACACGTGTTTCTAGTTGTTTGAAAATTAATATTTTTTCAAAAGGCGCAACTTGAAATAGAGCTACACAAAAAAACTAGCAGTTAGTTGACAGTCGACCAACTTGATCGCTAGTTTGTACAAATCAGCCTAGCATTAGGAATCTTTTCTCAAATGTGCAACTAGAACTACTCAAAAACCAATATTTAGTGGCCCATCAACAAAACAAACTAGATTAATAGTGCGTTCAAGTCTACTCTGGTGCGGTCGCTACCTGATGTGTGTCGTGATCGGAAATTATCATAACTTGATCGAGAAACGACTATATTCAATTGTTTTGTGCAGACCTGAGGAGCCAGGACCTGCTGTTAGTAGGCCTAGTATACTTTCCTACATTCAACTCTTCTTCACAATCCAGGATTGGGTCGCGACGAACCACTGCTTATAGTTTGTCAGCATTAATCGAAGGCAACAGTCACGCGTTCTTGCCCCGGCAGCTTGAACAAATGTACCACGACAAGTTGCCTTTTCACATGTATTGATCGGATAAGTTACTTTAATAAGCACTTTAATAAGAGTTTAACTAATGCGCATGTGCACCAGAGATACGTAGGATTCTTTATCATGATAACAAGAGATGTGCAGTAGAATACGTCCAATGTTCAAGAACATCAATGAGCACAGAGACCAGCAAAAGCATGTGGTATCTGTCACACGCACAGCTATCATTGTACCAATGCGTCTCAACGGAGTTGAACAGTGTCCATTATCACGTCACAAATATTTCCAACCACCCTTTTGTCGACTGGTTACTTGTATGGGTGGGCACAATAACACACAATGATTCAAGAATTATATTCAATTATTTGAGTTAGTGGTGACATACGAGTATGTGGTGCAAATTAAATCCTCCTTACCCATGAGAGTTAATTTATCAAGGGTTTAGTTTCGTACTCTTTTCCATTGCGGAACGCTGTAAACCTCGATCATTGGTATTGCAGCATAGGAAATATGCAGTACAAAGCAATACAAGCTATTAGAAATGACAGATCTGTGAAATCGTGAGCTGAACTCAACATATCAAACGGAAGTTTAATGTTCAGAGTCAATATTGCTGCTAAAATTCCGCATACATAGTGGAAGATGCCATTATGCATCATCCAGTATGGCTATTAATGTGAGTCTTGAGCTTATCCTTACGAGTGAATGCTTTCCCACATATATCACATTTATGATCTTTGCCACCAACATGTATATCCATATGACACTTAAGGTTACTCCTATGAGTGAATACTTTCCCACATACATCACATTCATGATTTTTAACACCAGCATGGATATTAATATGTTGTTTCAGGCTAACCTTCCACATAAATGTATTCCCACATATATCACATTTATGATATTTGTTACCGGCATGCATGTCCATATGATGCTCGAGGTAAACCTTCTGAATGAATGCTTTCCCACATATATCACATTTCTCGTTTTTGACGCCAGCATGGGCATCCATATGGTACTTGAGGTGAACCTTCTGACTGAATGATTTCCCACATATATCACATTTATAATCTTTGATACCTGCATGTGTATTCATATGAAGCTTGAGGGTTACCTTATGAAAGAATGCTTTCCCACATATATCACATATATGATTTTTGACGCCAGCATGAATATCCATATGTTTCTTGAGGCCACCCTTGCATGTAAATGTGCTCCCACAAATATCACATTTATGATTTTTGTCACCGGCATGCCGTGCCGTATGCTTCTTGAGGTAACCCTTCTGAGTGAATGCTTTTCCACATATATCACATTTATAATTTTTGACGCCAGCATGAATATCCATATGCTGCTTGAGGTGACCACTCTGACTGAATGCCTTTCCACATATATCACATTCATGATCTTTCTTACCGGCGTGCATATCCATATGTTGCTTGAGATCACTCTTTCGTGACAATGCTTTCCCACATGTATCACATTTATGATTTTTTATGCCAGCATGGATATCCCTATGTTTCTTGAGGCCACCCTTGCATGTAAATGTGTTCCCACAAATATCACATTTATGATTTTTGTCACCGACATGCCATGCCGTATGCTTCTTGAGGTAACTTTTCTGAGTGAATGCTTTCCCACATATATCACATTTATGATCTTTGTTACCAGCATGTTTATCCATATGACGCTTGAAGTTTACCTTATGAGAGAATGCTTTCCCACATATACCACAGTTATGAGTTTTGACGCCAGCATGAATATCCATATGTTGCTTGAAGTGACCGTTCTGAGTGAATGCCTTCCCACATATATCACATTTGAGATCACCCTTTCGAAAGAATGCTTTCCCACATGTAGCACATCTATGATTTTTGATGCCAGCATGCGCATAAGTGTGAAGCTTGCGGTTAACTTTTTGAGAAAACGGATTCTTGGCCATATCGCACGGACAATCTTTCATCTTATTGTGAAAGTACTCATCAGAAGTTGACAAAATGATTTTATTTATTACACCACCTGCTATGTATTATAGTTATAGTGTTGAATAAATCTACACAAATTGCATCATTAATATGTAAACAGCATATTTGCAATACTGGTATATCGGATTTGAGTCGTCAGTTTAAGAAAAAATAGGTTGCATAAAAACTATGAAAACACTGTAGTCATATGGAGTGATCATGAGACTGGTGTTCTGGTGTACGATGTTTTCACAGCCATTGCTAGGTAAGCGTATCCAGGGGTTGGTTTCAGGGGTCAACACTCCTCCCACTACAATTCTTTCGAAAGACATTTCGATTCCGATATAATAAAAATTGGTGTGTTGTTTCGGAACTGAATCTATTTCGATGTAAGTTAGTTAATTGACAATTTATGAAGGTTGACAGTTGAAAATTTAATCCTAGGTACAAGTTTTGAAAAGTACTGTAATTTTCCGAATATAGTGCGCGCAGGACCTTAACTGCCGCACCCCAAACCCCCCAATTGGGGGGGGGGGCGAGCTCGAAGGGGGCCCAAAATTATTTCCAGAATTAGCCTAAATTATAAAGTATTTTTTGTAAATTTACGCGATTTAAAAAAAAAGCCAAATATCTTGATTTTAGGGTATTCTTCCCCCAAGTTAAAATATGCAAGATTTATAGAAATGGGCATATATTTTGGCCATTACCGCGCCACGATGCACAAAGACACATACAGTTTTAAGCCATTTTACATGTGACTCCAAGAAGTGTGCCAGAACGATCGGTAGCACGAAAACCTTGACCGAAAAGGGCTGCCCTTATTCTGACCGAAAACTTACAAAATACATATAGGTTTAATTGTCCATAGGCGCCTAAATGTCTGGCGCCGAATGTTTCTGTCTTGGCAATCTGAAGAATCTCCAATTTGAAATCATGTGTGTCTTTTATCTTAGTAGCCTGCGTTTGGGCGATTCTATATTTTTTGATATAGCAGACAAGGAGTTCATGAAATAACATCATGTTACGGAGTCATACCAATGGGGCCCTACAGTTTCCAAGACGCCTCACTCAGCTCTACCGGTAAATCTGATTGTGTGAAAAATGATATGAGACAGGCATGTAATAGAATTGAAATTACAGAATCCTGAAAGGCTACTACTAAACTTTGTCCAGGTGCATTACTATAAAACAGTGAACACTCGGTGTCAGAGAGAGAGAGAGTGGTTTATCGGTATTGACTGGTGCCGACGATATGATCATGACGATCTTCGTGTCAGCCAGAACCAGGGTAAATGGTTATTTAAATTAGATAACCACATAACATAATACCGAACCAGGGTAAGCTAATACGGAATGTATCTTACAAAAAGCAATAGCAGCAATAACAACGAATATATGAAACACATAACAGTTGAGTTACAGACACTCACAATCAACGTGCGAAAAAGAACAAGTACGTTGAGGACTTATAACTAAGAATGAACAACGTACAAGCATTGAGTAGTATCTACAAGGGTTGTAACCAAGTCACAAGGCTCCGAGTCACAAGTCAATCTCATTTTTATATTTTCAACTCGAGTCATTTTCAATTCCCACTGAGTCAAGTTCGAGTCCAAGTCAGCGAACAGAGGATCGAGTCCGAGTCATGGTATTATGACTCGAATCCGAGTCCAAGTCATTGTGTTGACTGCTCAGCTTCCTGTTAAAGTCTTCCTAAGCCCACTTTTTAACTTTGTTTGGTGATATGGAATGGTTCGCATTTATAATATATCAATTTTCCTCACTTTTAGCAGTTCCTGGTCGCATTTTCAAGCACCAGTACCAACAAACGATATCCCAATAGTGTGTTGGCTTCGAAATTACAATGAAATGGTATTTACTCTGAAAAAGAGTCCAGCATCCCTGTTTTAAATTCTTAAATGTCAATGTCTCTGTTTCACAGTACCAGTGTTTTCATATTGGATTAGAAATAATATTATAGCTATACAGCTTTTCCTGAATTAGATTAGAATTAGAAATATTGAAAACTAAGAAATTGAATCAAGTTCAGTTCATATCAAATCGGAGTTAATTCTTCTAAGCACGAGTATGGCGCGTATCGTACTGTACAGTAGTCTTATAGCATTTTTAGGAAAAGCAGAAATGAGATTGAAAATAAAATAAAACAGAGAAACTTTTCACAAATTAAATTATATTTAGATTTCCTGCATTTGCTTTTTACTCTGATTAGACAACTAGATTAACCTAGTTGACCAAGTATACACAGTATTGCAAGTATTAGGAACAACTTCGGTTTTAATCTTTGTGGGTGATTTTGTGGGGACTGCACTGCCTTGTCTGGATAGGAATTTACTTTGGTAATCTGTGTGATGTATGGCTTAAATTACATCGGCACTGCACAAGCCAATGCCAATAACATATATAACTACTATTTTACCGATTACCCCAGTGCAGTGGTTCCCAACCGGTGTGCCGTGGCACACTAGTGTGCCAATTGGGCTGCTCAGGTGTGCCGCGAGAAAATGCGCTAAACTGGGTCAAAGTATAACAAAAATCTAAATTTTGAGTGTGTCATTGTTGGAGTTTCTATTGAATTTACTACATCAAGACACGCGATGTACAATCCGATGCAGTGAACAGATACAAGGATATCGCGACGGCCATAGTGACGTTATCTCAATTAGGCATCCCCATCACGTCATGGATTGGGTCTTTTTCTGGCTTTTATTGTAAAGACACTCTGAGCATTGCAACGTATATGGTCGGAGAATCTCATTAATCTGCGACGCTTCGTAACTTGCTACTGCACTGCCATGAATGAAAGTGGGGCCTCCACCGTCAATGGGTGTGATGCACTAGTTTGCCCACATATAGTAGCATTTAGGACGATGAAAGATAGATAACTAGACTCGGGCTATTGGACCGTGATGTTGAGGTGTGGCCGAAGGTGACCTTTTACTTGTCACCCCATCCGAACCGGAGGCAGAACAGGGACGTGACGTAGTTGACCTTTTTCTGTTTCTATTTGTAGTCGTATTCTTGCCATGTCTTCGTTATCGATGATAATCTTATACTATGCCAATATAACATATTTTGATTCCTAAGATGCCAACTTATTGCACGGTCCACTTTTTGTAAGACACTGCTTTTGCAGAGCCGAGGACGAGTAGGAGCCAACACCTAGGAAGGCATTCCCACCAACGAGAAATGTATACTTATTTGGAAGTGACGTTCACGTTTACAAATTAGAATTGCCGACATAGCCATTCACATTGTGATTTTTAGGTAGCGTGCCAGCATTGCAGGTAAAAGTAGGCTCAGGGCGCAACGTAATGTTGCAGGCGACAAATTTGAGAATTGAGAAGCAATGTTGATCAAATTATTCAGTTAACAAATTTCACCGGTCCTGAGGTTTATCATCCCGGTTTGTTGGAACTGCAATTGAACAGAAGCTGGCTGCCAGTAAGACTCTTGACAGAGGTATTGCTATCCTCACAGAAGCTATTACACGATCTGCATGGAAAAGCGTTTGGCTTCACAGTATAGACACCTCTATACGCGTCTGTATTTGTTAGTGACGATCGCGATTAGACTCTTTCATGCGACGGTTAATTACATCGACAACGAGGTAGTGGGCAGACTTTGTTGTCAAGCCAATCTTATGAAATTAACCTCAGCCTGAAGTTTGAACGAGGTCTCAGCAGGCAAGTTATGTGGCAACAGAGGTAATGGTTGATAATTCAAAACCTCACACGGATTGAGAGAAAGTCCTTATTCCTGCCTGCAATAAAATTTAAAAAAAAAAGAAGAATTGAAAACGACCCCCATGTCAAATTATACCATTCGTAGACGTATTTGTGACATGTCCGCAGAGATAAAAGAAAACTTAATTTCTTCTTTGAAGCATCGAAAAGCCTACTTGAGTACACCGAAAAGGCAGAAATATTTCGTCAGTGACCAGTGATCACCTATATAATACTGTGGTTGCTGCTATACGCATTCTGGTAGTTTGCTTTTGCCGTAAGCCAAAAGAGTTCAGAACCACTGTGCTAGTATGCCGCGAACTCTTTTTCATTTTCAAAGTGTGCCGCGAGGTCATAAAGGTTGGGAACCACTGCCCCAGTGCATTCAGCCGATATACAAAAGATACAGCACTGATTCAACTTTACAGCCATTGCTGTGTTTTACATGAAATAAACTAAAATACCTGCATCTGAACATACCTGCAACTACTACTACTTTTTCAGAGTACTTAAGTAGGTTTTGATTTCTTGCACTAATGACTGAGTATTCTAGGCAAAACTAGGCCTAGAATACTTGCTTCTTTACTTACTCAGAAATCGCTATTCTACTTCTAATCGAGTATAAACGATGATAATTTTGACCCTCACTGCCTCAAACTTTATGACATGTGAGATATTAATGAATTGCCTGCTGTGACAGTAGCAAATATTCAAAAAAAGAGCTTCAAAGGTGCAAAGGCTTTAGTGGAGAAGAGTTCGATATGAACAGCAGTTGAGCATGGGTCAAGCAACTAGGAATGGGTGTGAAATCTCTGAAAGGTTCAGGTTCTGTTTGAACGCGAACGTGAATCTTGTGACGTCACATGACGTCCTATTGCTAATTCCCATTCTGCATTTCAGTGAAGTGAAAGTACAAGTACAAGTAGTAGTAGCTCTTGGCTCGAAAAAGGCTGGTGACCCCTGTCCCTGGAATAATGACAGAGGAATAGATACAATTTACCAAGATATAATCTTTTACGATGGTATATTTTTCCGAGTTCTTATAACACTTCACACCTAAAAGTGGCGCATACTTATCGCCAAACTACTTTCTACTTTTCAAGTACGAACTAAGTAGTTTTGCTAGTATCTGTTCATGTAGAAGAGGAAGTAGTCAAAACACATAAACAGTTGATTATGTAGTGCAAGTAGCCAAAACCTACTTGAGTAGTCTACTGTCAAAAAGTAGAAATACCGAGTGACTGACCACCACCAATTTCCAGTGAATAGACAAATCGATTTTTTCGAGACAGACGACATCTAATATAAATTTTCGAGAGATTTCATACTGAGAACTGTGTTACTGGCAAGTACGGCCATGCACAACGATCCCGACTCCCGAGTATTAATTCTAAAGAATCGAGTGAGATGATCCCGTTGAGTACTGTACTAAAATTATAGCCTCTTTGCCACTAATACCGATAGTACAAAGCTACACGATTGTGAAATGACATATCTGGGAAATGGTGATCAACCTACAGCTTTGTCACAAAATGCACAATAATTTTGAATGTGATGTTGAACTGGCAGTATATTCTGTGTGGCGGCGAAAAGGATACATATTTTGAATTTTATTTGTCATTCATACTGAAATGACTGAACAATAATACCGTACTTTGCCCAGACTGCTCATGACTCGGAAGCAAATTTTTGAGTCAAATTTCAAGTCATGAAATAGCCTAGTCCAGTGCTCTTCAACCGGGGTTGTCGTACACCCTAGGGTGTACCAGAATTTGCAAAGGGTGTACCACTCGGATGGGGTGTACAGGGGTGTACCAGATTCGAATTACAATGAGCCGATGGCTAGCTATCACAAAGGCAGGTTTATGGGCCAGTACAGGTTGACGCACAGGTTAATGAGCAATATGGTACGATGTTATCTCAAGTGTAATACTGTACACCGCTTGATTGTGATGTCATAGGCAAATATTTCTCCTATTCATTTAGCCGTCGGCAATAGACCAATGGTTCCGGTTGGTGTTGGAAAGTATGCAGTTAACAAACATGTGTTCAGCTAGTCATTTGTCTTTTAGTGATTTTGGCGGGAACCGCCGCGATAGCTGAGACTTCTTGAATCGGTACTTCCAACCGACGTTAACAAATACCGCAATGCACATAAATGAAGTGACGTAGCCAGCCAGGTTCGAAACAGCTTCCATGTTGAAATCGAAACCCTTTTGTGTTAAAATGCCGATTTTATGTCCAATATTTCGCAGTACATTTGCAATTTAGTATTTTGTTATTAGTGATGCAAATCAGCGAAAAATAGACTGTATATAGCGGCATACGATCTGAGGTTACTGACATCTCTTGCAGCCCAAGTGCTACTATCGACTGTGTGTGGTGTGGGGCAGGCCTGATACGTAGTAGGCTGGTGCGCCTGCTATCATCGCTGATCTGAATTACCGCTTCTGCAGCAGTAACTTTACCTACTCCCTCCACAACACTGTTACATTTAGGTTGAATTATCGTTCGTAATGTCATGCTGTTTTTGGGCTGACACGGAATAAATTCCAATTTGCGTGGCGGGCGGCTTAACTGGCTGCGAAGTGCGAATAGACTCTGTGACCAAATACTATTTTATTCAAATCCAAATTTTTTGACGGCAATAACTCCGCTTCTACTGGTTGGAATTGAACCAAATTTGAAGAACATCGTTTTCATAGATAATCTCATACTTTCATGGGTGAACAGAAAAATTTCCAATTTTTCGGTATTTATTTTATCTAATAAATAGAAATTTTCTTCTCCCGTAGCAATCCGGCTGCGGGTTGGAATTGAACCAAATTTGTTGTGCAGGCTTAAGTTAGGTAACCTAACAATTTTATCAAGTAGCCAGTACGATTTGAGAAAAAAAGTCATTTTTGAAGACCCCTAATGAACAGGGGTGTACGAGTTTTGAGCAAACGTTAAAAGGGTGTACCACGTCGAAAAAGGTTGAAGAGCACTGGCCTAGTCTACTTTGGAAAGCGTTGTGATTAACATCAATCCTTTATTCACTGAAGTTCACTTTTGTTTATGCTGTCGATATGGTTAGTTCCATCGGCATGCAGTGTCATCTGGCATCACAGACAAATCAGATAATAGCCTAAACTGGCGGGCCAAACTCCAGTACTTGAGTGATTACATTCCGAATCGAGTATTGGGCTTGGAGCTGAGTCAAGCATTCGAGTATCCCTCATTTTGACGTCACAACAATATGAAAGCTGTCGATAGTTCAAATATGCACATGTTATGTGATCATATTGCCAGGCCTACTTTGCAGTAAAGATTACTTGGTATTTTACTGTCATCCATTTCACTGCAGCTTATAACACTGCTGTTCATCGGTTCGAAAAAATGTCAGTTCCAGTAAAGAGCGGAAAAATTTATACTATCGTACATGTTTTGTATGTTGCGTGTCAAAGAGCGTAAAATTTCCGTGATAAAAAATGATATCTCACCACTCGACTCAAATCAATAGAGTTAATACTCGTGTCATATTCCAGTCCTCGAATCATTGTGTGTGAATAGATCCAAGTATAATATTGTTATTGAGATTTGTAAATAATCAATATTCAATTGAGTGTATATAACCTACAATTGGTTCCTTCTTTGCAATTACTACGGAATTTGGTGACAGCATTTCCCTCAATATTCATTTTCCCTTGTACACAAATATGAGATCAATGACGCTTTTATTCTGTATGTTTATAACCTTGATGCAGAATTTCAGATAATAAACAAAGATTTTACATTCAATAATACCTACGCATTTTAATAGAGCATACGCCAGGGTTGTAATGACTCGAGTCACGATTTTCTGACGACTCAACTGGACCTGAGTCATTTTCTAGAAATACAGAAATGACTGGGTATTGACTCGACTTGCGCATGACTCAAACCAAGTCATATGACGAGAGACTCAGGCGGCCAAAAGTTACATTGAAATTTTGAAGAATAGTAAGCCGTAAGCCAAAAAAGTTCAGATCCACTGTGCTGGTTTGCCTCGAACAATTTTTTCATTTCCAAAGGGTGCCGCGAGAATAAAAAGGTTGAGAACCACTGGGGAATCCCATACATAATTATGCATGATGCATATAGGCCCTATACACCCAAACATTAAATTAAACAATACTGACTTGACTATAATACTACTTGACTTTATATTGATTGGAGATTTGAAAATATTTAGACAACTTCCTAAAATGTTTCTTTGCTCTAATTTTAATATAATTTGAGACATGTGTCTACTGTCTATGCTCTTATTTTAATTCTAATCTAATATCTGGTTTTCCTGAAATTCCTACAAAGAACTGCATCGTGTGAAACGATCCAAACTTGGTGTACAGGCATTTGCCATTCTCATGCTGATCAGAATCAACTTGGATTATTATTCGCGTGTACAGTAATCCCAAACCTAATTCAATTTGAAAAAGTTTTCTAGTTGTCCAAGTCCAAGTCATAAATATTGAAATTCATTAACGTTGAAGTTCTGGGGTAGAACTGATTGGTGATGGTCATGTTGTTATCCATAGGAAAGGACTCAAAGGTGTTGAATTGATCCCAGCACTGGCTACACCTATAATAGGTCCTATATGGAATCTCGGTTCATTTTATGAAATAAATCCTGCGAGATGAGAGCTTTTCTGTATAGAATAATTAAGCAAATAAACAGAAAATCCTGTGTGACGTTGCCACCAATTCCATTCCGGGCTACAAAAGATGGCAGGACTAAACTTCAAGATTTTAGCACATCTTGCTTTTAGACAATAAGAATGAATAGACCTACATCATTTCAATGCTGTTAAAAACTCAGATTTTGTGAACCAAGCTTGGAAATACACAACTATAACTACTCACTTTTTAAAATGCGCAACCAAAGAACTAGAACAACTCAAAAGGACAGTATATCGCTTTAACTTGACTAACAAAATTGCTAGCTTGTACAAGTTTACTGTCTTAAAGGCGTGCCTCGAATGGCCAACTCGAAAAAATAGCAATTAGTATAAGGCAAGCGTCGTTAACATGTACAATTCATAGATGAGATTCTGGAATCCTGACAGATTGAACCATACAAGGCATTATTATCCCATGCATAATATACCGCATCCTAAGCTATCTGAATTAGCCTGACTACTATCATCCGACAGCACCCAAAATGCACACGTAACACTGTCTGTACTACTGTTGTTACTACACGCGCGCCTTTGTATCGCTTTCGGAAGTGCCGCATATCGATTTTACAACCCGGCACAGGCTTCAGACACACCCTTGTCACACCCATTGACTGCGTAAACCAGAACAGAGGCTGAACTAACCCGGGCAGGGGTCGCGACATTATTTTCACGGCGCGCTTACCGATTTGTTGTGCACGACGTCCGATTATGACCATATTTTAGGGTTACAGTAATTTGAAAACGTGAAAAGAGGACACTTAATTTCAACTTGCAATACTGGAGTAAAAACCGGTAAATTTCCCCCGACTTCATCATCATCATCATTGGTTTATTAGCAATTTTATCAGTTCAATACACCACAAAAATGCGATACAATGAAAAGACAGGAAGATGTCGAAGCGACAAGGAGTAGTCTATGGAATCTGACACCCACCTTGGCCTAGGCGATGTAAAGAGGAGGCATGCACACTGAATGAAAGTAAAGAAGATATAGAAAAAGAATGCGACAAGAAATAGGGCGGCATGTCATGGGAAGCGAGATCGATAGGTCAGTCGTGGTCCGGTAATCTTGAGGATGGACTGTATTTATTTAGTAGTAATTGCTTGTATTTCGACTTGAATGTGGACATGCTCGTCGACTGTCGGATGGCCGGCGGGATACTGTTCCACACATCAGGTCCGGCATATTTGATGGAGCGATGATCTTTTCGGTCGATCATATGATATTTGGACGACGTGGACGCGCGTGTGTTGTACTTGTGCGCTTTTGATTCAGAGGTAAAGAAGTCATTGAAATATTCGGGGCAACGACCGCAGTGAAACTGATACATAAACTTGGCGATTTCTAGTTTCCGCATATCTTCTATGTTTAGGACGCCGAATCTCTTCAGCAGCGACTTATTGGATGGGCAGCCAGGCCCCTTTGGGGCCCTAGCTATGATTCGGAGTACTTTATGCTGTAGTTTCTGCAGTGGCTTGAGTGCAGTTTTACTGGCAGCCCCCCCAACAGAGGATGCCATAATGTAACTTCGATTGGATTAAGGATGTAAAGAGTATCAGAAGAACCCATGCTGGCATGAAGCGCTTAAGGCTGTAGAACAGGCCGCACTTCGGTGATAATTTAGTTTCTAGGGACTGAATATGACTCTTCCAGGACATGTTCGAGTCCAGTAAAACTCCGAGATATTTGGCATTATCTGTGTTGGAAACGGGCTGACCAGCGATATTAACGGTTAGGTTATTTTTTGAATTTACTGTCAGCAATTGCGATTTCGAGGCGTTTATGCAAAGGTTGTTCTGGGCCGTCCACTCATGGACTTTGGGCATTTGGTCACCAGTCAGGGCATCCAGCTCTGCCGTCGAAGATGCGGAAGAGAGGAGGTGAGTATCATCAGCGAACAGTGTGGTGTTCAATGAGGAGGTTTCAAAAATGTCGTTGACATATAAGGTGAAAAGGACCGGTCCAAGTACTGAGCCCTGGGGCACACCACAGGTCACCGGGTGAGGAGAGGACAAGGTGTCTGAGATCGCAACCATTTGTTGGCGTCCAGTGAGGTAACTTTTCATGAGCTCAAGTTGTGGGCCCCGAAGTCCGTAACGCGCCAATTTCGAGATGAGAATTTTATGATCTACGCAGTCAAACGCTTTTTTTAGGTCGAGAAAAATGCTACATCCCACATTTCGCTTCTCTGAGATATCATAGTACTGTTCGGCCACTGTTAGGAGGGCATGAGCGGTTTGGTGTTTGTTTCGGAAGCCAAATTGTTGAGGGGAAATGACAGACATTTTGGCGAGGAATGAGGACAGGCGGGAGAGGAGCAACTTTTCGAATACAATCCCGATGCATGGGAGAACGGATATCGGACGGTAGTCGGTGACATTAGTTCTATCCCCAGCTTTGTGTACAGGGACTACTCTGGCTTTTTTTAAATAGCTTGGGTAGACTCCATTTGCTATCATGAAGTTGAAAAAATGGGCCATATATTGAGCGATATGCAGGCTTATCATTTTTAAAAACCATGATGGGATTTGGTCATAGCCGTCGGCCTTGTGCGATTTCAGTTTGTGGATGGCTACTTCTACTTCGTATTTGGTCGTATAGGTTCAAGCACAATTGACTGGGATATCGATCTCACCTCTGACCTGGCCGACACAGGTTTTGTAATAGAAGAAGCAATATTTGGGCCTACGTTACAAAAATATTCATTGAAGTGATTCGCGATGGCCGCCGGGTCTGAAAGTTTGTTTCCGGTGTCCGAATTCACAATTTCCGAAACAGATTTATGGCCTTTTTTTCGATGTAGGAGAGAGTTAAGTCCTGACCATGTTTTTCGAGTGTCCTTTATGTGTCTGTTGAAAAATCTCTCATTGTACTTTGCTTTTGCCTTGGAAATAAGATGCACGGTGCGATTCCTGAAACGTCGAAATCTTTCTCGTTCATGTTCTGGGCAGTTCTTGGTGTCTATTCGGTTATGCCACCGGTTACTTTTACGGATAAGTTGAATCAGCTTTGTGGTCATCCACGGATTTCGCTTCAATTTTCTTTGACTTCTCGAAAGGCGCTGTAGAGGTGCAAATTGTTCCAGCAGTGATTTGATAGCAGACATAAACTCAACAAATTTTTCGTCAAAGTTGTTTACCGAGATGTGGGGGATGGCTGATGTTTTAAATTGATTGAATGCGGCATCATCGATCGCTTCTTCGTCCACTATCTCTCGTCGTCTGCAGAGGTGATATGTTTCGGGGGGTGTCCTTTGTTGTTCTTGTGATAGAAAACCAATATGGTTGTGGTCACTGATTTTTGCCGAAATGACAAATGGAATGATTTCCATGTCGCGCGAGTTGGTATATATGTGGTCGATCAAAGTCCTTGACTTTTCGGTTATGCGTGTAGGCTCGGTGATCATTTGGTAGAGACCGGCGGATTTGACGGCGTTGGAGTATGCGTTGCCTTTGTGGATGGTTGATTTAACGGAGTATATTGGTATAACGCCATTTAAATATTAGTCGATAAGGAGTTGGTAGACCTTACGTAATTCCCTGAACTGAAACCTGATAAGACTTTTGTGAGTCGTATATTTTGTCGTGTGAACGTAGATAACAATGTGTGCATGTACTCTCTCGTGGCTATGAGAGACGGTCATTCAATTCATGATATTTCGCTGATTCGGAAGTCCGTTACTTTGTCGTACGTGATTCAATAAAGTTACAAGTCGTGGAGACGGAAACAAATATATTCGTCAGTGTGATCCATCGAATACGTGTCCAATAGACAGGCTTCGTGGTACGTCAGCCAACAAGGCCGTACGGCGCGGTTACGCCGGTTCGTCGAACGAAAGAAGAAACACGCAGCGAATTGTAAACGCAACCTTCTTGGAGTCAAGAATACATCTTGGAGTCAGATATACAATTATACAACTACAAACATTCGCTCTGCGTTAAATGGTGACCCCGACGTGATATCTCGTGATTGCAGAAATATCACCGAGTCAAGTCCAAGATATACGTCCAGAGGGAGACGAATTGTTAGACCAAGACATTTGAATGATTACGTGTTGCATTAAATCGCGTAGAATAAAGATATGCGTGATGAGAAATGCCTTGTGCATTAATATGTTGCTTAAATGCAGGATTGCTGCTTCATCGATTGTTGAATCGCGTAAAGTAAAGATATGCGTAGTGAAAAGCGTGATTTGCGCATTGATATATTATGTAAATGCAGGATTGCTGCATCATGTTGTGACTCCCCGTCGTAGAATGTAACGTGGGATCACCGAAGCTCGTTGCTGAAGTATGCGTTGTAGTAATATATGTTAGTCTCGTGTAGGCCCGTTTGTAGTCGCTTGCGTCATGTTTGAGATGGTCACTGCAGATTGTAGAATGGTTGTTGGATTGTTATAAGCCCTCTGTTGTTGTGTACAGACAACACGGATTTGGTAGGAATGATTGCTGCGCCCGCTGGACGGGTTGACAGTAATAATGAGAAAGTAGAAGAAGTGATTGATGACGGTGAATGGCATGTTCTGTGGGTTTTGAAGCATGATTGCTGGATGAATTATGGTGTTGACCTTGCATACACGTAGATGGTATTCGTCAGTGCATATAGACTGGTTTAGACTGGTTACGTCTGTGAATTGCATTGCATTTTCTAGTTTTTGTTGCTCTTTATTATACATTTTCATTAATTTGTTGTTAGTGCATGCGAAGTGATCTGTAATGTCACGGTTGTAACGCTTTTGTGCTGGTTTAATTATGTATTTTATTTCTTTGTTTTGTTTGAGCGCTAACTATTGTTGATCTGAGTTTCAGTTGCCAGTAGGACGGAACGATGATATTGCGAGTCGTTCCGAGATGGTTATGTAAAATAGGGTTTCCGCTTGCCACGCTTGACACGCTTGCCACGCTGCCACGCTTGTATGGTATTTCGTTTCTTTAGTTTACTTTTGCCCCTGCATATAAAATCGTTTCCTGTCTCCAGTCCCTATGATTAGCCCCAGTCCATATGTTGTATGACCCTAGGTTTGAGATTTTGACCAATATACTCGTTTTTTTTACACCAAGTTATTTTGGTGGGAAGGGGGAACTTTTAACGGAGTATATTGGTATAACGCCATTTAAATATTAGTCGATAAGGAGTTGGTAGACCTTACGTAATTCCCTGAACTGAAACCTGATAAGACTTTTGTGAGTCGTATATTTTGTCGTGTGAACGTAGATAACAATGTGTGCATATGTACTCTCTCGTGGCTATGAGAGACGGTCATTCAATTCATGATATTTCGCTGATTCGGAAGTCCGTTACTTTGTCGTACGTGATTCAATAAAGTTACAAGTCGTGGAGACGGAAACAAATATATTCGTCAGTGTGATCCATCGAATACGTGTCCAATAGACAGGCTTCGTGGTACGTCAGCCAACAAGGCCGTACGGCGCGGTTACGCCGGTTCGTCGAACGAAAGAAGAAACACGCAGCGAATTGTAAACGCAACCTTCTTGGAGTCAAGTGTGTGATTATCTCTTACTACAATCTCTCTCTAGTAGTTTCCCTAAACGCATGAGCGATCTAGTCTTGTTGTTGTGATTGTGCGACGTGCGTGCATGTATGTATTAGCACCCACGTCTTGTGAGTTGTTGGAGCAATAGGGATTAGGCTAGTCGATGCAACTGTTCTTTTGTATTTCAGTTTGATCATTTATTACGGTATTTAACCTATGAATAAATGCAAAGTTGCACATGATCAAACTTAATACGGATTAACCATGCCGAAGCTTTCTTGCCCAATCCAAGACTGCAATTATGAGACTGAATCCGAAGATACGGCCGGCGCCGTCACACAGCTCAATATCCATGCTACAATCCACACAACATGTCCTCATGTCTCGCGTTCGAGACCACCTGTCATGGAACGACCCGTCATTTCGCGTGGCTCCACTGCCGAGGAATGGCAAATATTCCTCAGAAAATGGGACGATTTTAAAAAAGGGACCGAGATACCCGACAAGCTAATCAAGAGCCACCTTTGGCAATGCTGCGAGATAACTTTATCGAACGACCTCTTCAAACAAGTCTGTGACTTCAATCAGGTCAGTGAAGGTGATATGCTGAAAGCTATTGAATCTCTAGCAGTTGTCAAAATCGCCACAAGCATGCGCACCGTTGCTCTATTTTCGGCCCAGCAGGATCAAGGACAGTCCTTCAGTGCATTTCTAGCCGAGGTGAAAGCGTCTGCAAGAATTTGCTCATTTCAAATGAATTGCACGAAGCCTGGCTGCACCCAAGTCAATGACTTTTCTGATAGAATTGTTAAGCATATTGTCATCGCCGGCCTGGCTGATGATGAGGTTCAGCGGCAAGTCCTTAGTGTTGCAAATCTCGATGCAAAATCGCTAGACGAAACTGTCCAGATTATTGAAAACAAGGAATTAGCTCTACGTGCCACCTCCCCCACATTGAGAAATCAGCATGAATCTAGCGTTGCGGCCAGCACTTCTACTGGCAAGCCGTTGCCCGATCTCTCTCAAGTCATCAAATGTGGCAAATGTGGCAGTGTCATGAAGAAGTATAAATTCTTGCATGGGAAGTTTGGTAAGCCGAGGTTGCGCGAGTTTAAACAATGTCTAGCCTGCTGGAGACAAAGCAACCAATCGGAGACACCTAGTACTGGCACCGCTTCTAGTATCAATATCGCTTCAGTATCAAACCGTACCAAAAACACTGTAGAATCTCATGCTTCGGAAGTCATATTAGACCATCACATATTTGATGGCACATACGGATGGTTGCTGAAAGACTGCAAGGCACAACCGACCATTGATCTTTTGGTCTCCACCCGGCAAGCCGATTATGCCCAGTTCAATATCCAGCGTCCCAAAATATCGCCCAAGAAGGTAAAGGCGATATCAGACACTGGTGCACAATCATCCTTGATGGGATTGAAACTGTTTCGAGCATGCGGCTTCAAGGACCAGCATCTCATCCCGGTAAAGAAACGCTTGGTTGCAGCTAATGATGAGTGTATCCACATCCTGGGCGCTGTGTTTCTGCGACTTTCGGGTGCAGCAGTTTCTGGCGATGTCATAGAAACCGCTGAGATGGTATACATTACGGATTCTACGAAACTCTTCTACCTTAGCCGAGATGCCATGCAGAAGTTGGGCATCATTGGGCCCGATTTTCCTCAGATTGGGGCAGCAGCACTCCACGCGACACGAGAGTCAACCCTTGAGGGTAACCCACATCAAACATGTAGCTGCCCACGGAGGTCCACGCCTCCTTCACGACCCCAGCAGCTGCCATTCCAGCCTTGTGCGGAGAATGTGGATAAAATGAAGCAGTGGTTACTTGAGAGGTATGCATCATCCACATTCAACAAGTGCAAACACAGCCCACTACCAACCATGACTGGGCCGCCTATTTCCATTCATATCGATCCGTCGGCGACACCGACTGCAGTCCACACACCGGCTCCCATTCCACTTCATTGGAAAGAGGAAATCGAGAAGCAGTTGGAGGCGGACGTAAAATTGGGGGTGATTGAAAAAGTGGAGCCGAACACGCCAACGACCTGGTGTCATAGGGCCATATGGGTGCGCAAGGCAGATGGCAGCCCGAGGAGAGTTGTTGACTTCCAATCGCTGAACCGCTTTTGCTCTCGAGAAACACACCATGTTGTGCCTCCTTTCAAACAAGCACGCTCGATACCTCCAAACACTTACAGGTCTGTCACAGATGCCTGGAATGGCTACCATTCCGTGCCCGTGCGTGAAGAGGATAGACACCTTCTGACATTCATCACTGAGTTCGGGAGATATCGGTATAGAGTGGCCCCGCAGGGATACCTGGCCAGTGGCGACGGGTACGCTTACCGCTACGACAGCATCATTGCCGACACACCACGCAAAACGAAGTGCGTGGACGACACGGTCCTCTGGGACGATGATCTTGCCACGCACTGGTGGAGGATGATTGACTATCTAGAATTAATGGGCCGTGAAGGTATCATCCTAAACGCCTCCAAGTTCCAGTTCTGCCGCAGACATATCGAGTTCGCCGGCTTCGAAATTACTGCCGAGAATGTTCGCCCTCTGCCCAAATACTTGGAAGCAATACAGTGCTTCCCACGGCCAACAAAAATAGCAGATATACGTGCATGGTTTGGGCTGGTCAACCAGGTTTCTCATTATGGCCGGCTTTCTACCATTATGGCACCATTCAAACCGTTACTAAGCGTGAAAACTCCATTTTGCTGGACTTCCGAACTTGATGATGCATTCGCGAACTCCAAGCTCGAGCTCATCAACGCAATCAAAGATGGAGTACGTATCTTTGACCCCACTAGAAGAACGTGCCTGACCCCGGACTGGTCAAGGTCCGGCATTGGCTACTGGCTGCGACAGAAGTACTGCAAATGCGTTTCCTTGACCCCTGACTGTTGCGTCCATGGGTGGAAAATCACTCTCGCTGGCTCAAGGTTCCTCCGATCCGCCGAACAACGATATTGTTCTATAGAGGGCGAGGCGCTTGGAATCGCATGGGCATTAGAAGATACGAAGTTCTTCACCCTCGGATGTGACGATCTTATCATCTGCACTGACCACAAACCTTTGGTAAAAATCTTTGGGGACCGCTCCCTTGATGAAATTACTAACACAAGGATTTTTCGCCTGAAGCAGCGCACATTGTCATGGCGCTTCCGTGTCGTCCATGTTCCTGGCAAACTCATTCCTGCATCTGATGCGTTCTCCAGGCACCCTGCTTCCTCGACTCCAGTGGATGACATGCCGTTGGATCACTGCGACAGTATCGTGGCTTCTCATGAGGACACCAATCTGATTGAAATCAGCATCGTGGCTGCCTCCCGAGCATCATTGAATGCCATTGAAGTTGTCTCCTGGGACGATGTAAAGCGCAGTACTGCATACGATCCTATTCTCAGTGAGTTAAAAAATCACATCATATCAGGATTCCCAGACAAATCGGACAAACTGCCTTTTCAACTACAATCATATTGGCGGTACCGCGACGACCTTTCGATCGTAGACGATGTTGTCATGTATAATGACCGGATTGTCGTTCCCCCGCCGCTGCGAGGGGTTATCTGTGAAATCTTACACTCGGCACACCAAGGGACTGCTGCCATGTCACAGAGGGCGCAGGCCACAGTATTTTGGCCTGGGATGACTGAGTGTATAGCACGTACACGAGCACGTTGTGACAACTGCAGTAAAATGGCACCGAGTCAAGCATACATGCCTCCGGCCGAGCCATTCATACCGACCTACCCTTTCCAAGCTGTTGCCGCTGATTATTGCACCGCCGCAGGCCACCACTATTTAGTCGTCGTTGACCGCTTCAGCAACTGGCCAGAGATATTCCATGTGAAGCACGGTGGCCAAACGTCTGGAGCCCTCGGACTCCAAGATGCATTACGAAGTTACTTCGGCACGTTTGGTGTGGCCGAAGAACTTAGCAGTGACGGGGGACCCGAATTTGCTGCGCACAGCACTCGGGAATTTTTTCGAAAATGGGGGGTGCGCCACAGGCTGTCGTCAGCCTACCACTCCAGGTCAAATGGTCGCGCGGAGGCTGCGGTGAAATCGATGAAACGACTCCTTCTCGGCAACATTTCGCAGGATGGCAGCATCCGGACCGATGCAATTACTCGGGCATTGCTACAGTTTCGCAATTGCCCCGACCCCGCGAATGGACTCTCCCCTGCAGAAATAGTATTTGGCAGGACTTTGAAAGATGCGTTGCCGATCAAAGCATGGGTCCCAGTTTTCACCCAGCGCAACATCAGGCCATTATGGAGGAACCTCTGGCAGAGTCGCGAGCACACGTTACGTACCAGATTTGCGAAGCAGCTGGAATCTCTGTCGTTGAACACTAAGCCATTATCACCACTTCTTGAAGGTGATGTCTGTCGCATTCAAAACCAAAACGGTCGTTATCCCCTTCGCTGGGACAGAACCGGCACTGTGGTTCAGTGCCGAGACCATGACCAGTACCTCGTGAAAGTGGACGGTTCCGCCAGATTGACGCTACGTAACAGGAAATTTCTACGCAAGATTGAGCCGTACTTTCCGAACCAAAAGCACACATATTTTCAGCCAACGGTCTCGTCTCCCGGCACAGCTACGTCACCTCTAGTCGTTTCGCCACCCGCTCTAAGTGGACAGTCGAATGAGGTAGACCCTGGCTTGCTGAGATCCACCGAATCGAGTGCAGAAGATCATCTACCAGTTGAAGTACCGATCGACGACACTAGTGTACCCGCACCGTCTGACGATAGACGCCAGCGCTCAGGCAGAAATGTTACCCCGCCAGTATGGCACAAGGACTACGTTATTGGGGCACAAAGTTTATGTTGATTCCCGCTTCAATCGCCATTAGAGTATTTGGTTGGACGTTCTCTACACGCTGTATTTTAAACTCCTCACTCAATGCTCGTTGATTTCGTTAGGAGTTGGGGGGGATGTGTGATTATCTCTTACTACAATCTCTCTCTAGTAGTTTCCCTAAACGCATGAGCGATCTAGTCTTGTTGTTGTGATTGTGCGACGTGCGTGCATGTATGTATTAGCACCCACGTCTTGTGAGTTGTTGGAGCAATAGGGATTAGGCTAGTCGATGCAACTGTTCTTTTGTATTTCAGTTTGATCATTTATTACGGTATTTAACCTATGAATAAATGCAAAGTTGCACATCAAGAATACATCTTGGAGTCAGATATACAATTATACAACTACAAACATTCGCTCTGCGCTAAAAAAGTCATTTTTCCGACCCGACTCCTTTTGTCGTATTCTCCGTTGGTTGACTAAAAAAAATGAAGAAGAGGTCAACTTTCCCGCTCAATTCACAAAACAACACCCGGAACGTTTCTTGGGCACTAATTTGCTATATTTCAGTTGAATTTAAACCTATTTTTAGCCAGAATTTTCAAAACAGAGGACAATTTCTCAAAAAAAGAGGACATTTGGACGTCCTTCGAGGACACTTTGAAATAAAGTCAATAAAGAGGACGTATGGTAACCCTACCATATTTTTGGAGGAATATTATGGGCCGCAGAAGGCTTGGAGATTTGCGTTAATCGGTCGCCATGTCAGTAAAGGTTACTAACTGCTGATATAATGCTAGTTTAGTAATTGGAAAAAAATCTTATTCGACATCATAGAAGCTTGTTAACAACACATTCTGTGTTGCTTGATCGACAAAATAAATAAAATATCATTCTACTCTATACGTTCACAGTTCGTTGACTTCGGCGACAATGTTGATCGGGGACTCCCCCTCTCTGATTAGATTTTTTATTGGTAAAAAAAAGTAATATGTCAGTGCTGTGCTTCTGTTTGGATAACACATATTAAGGGTGTCGTAGAATGGTGACCATTCTCGCACACGCCGTGTGATTAGCAAGTTGTGGAATATCAAATTATATCTCTGGAGCTGGACTACACAACGGGATATCAGAATCATACGTCGTTCTTTGCTCGTTTGTTCAAGGGCAGTTCAGGAACTTATACAGGTTAGTTTTGCATTCTTTGTTGCATTATCGTTGATGTCTTTGGTATTGGTACAGTACTTATAAATCACGGTTTCTTCATTGCTAAATATCTGGTATGCTATTCTATTTTTGTCTGTTTGTTTTACTAGAGGACGTAGAGGTTCTATCACTTCTATGTAGACTTATGCAAACTATCAATTAGTTAGTTGACAATCAACTATAATGGATGGTTTTGTGACTAGTTCTAGTTCTAGTTGAAGATTTAGTGAAGGGATTAGTTATACTTAGTTGCCGAACCACTAGAAAAGGCGTGTCGTCGTTTGGTGTGAATCGTGATTACGATGTTCTGTTGTGTGATGTTCTTGCAGTTGCAGCCATTGCTAGCCTAGAGTCATCACTACGAACAGTGGTGTAGCCAATAGGTGGGTTTTGGGGACAAATATTCTCCCATTTCAAACTTGTACCGATGTTCTTGTGGAAAATCGATCTGATTCTGATAATATACAAATTTACGAGCTGCTTCGTAATTCAATCTAGTTAGTTTGTTGTGTCATTAGTTCTATTTCCCGTCTTCTTGGCTACCAACTGCAAGTTATTAAGGTTGTTACAAATATTTTGTAAAAATCCTAGCATTTTATCAACTGGCCAGTGAAATTTGACAAAATAAGTTATTTTTGTCAGTCCGTCTGTCAATGAAAATATTTTGTTTTGCAGATTGATTTGTATTTGATTTCACGATAATGTGTGATAACGTTCACATTGCTACTAGAGAGAATCCCGATTTCGTGTGAGATGACTCTACCAGTAAACGATACACAAACGTCCATTTCTTGGCAAAGAGGGATTCTCGAAATGATTTGAAATCTTGGAGCACGGAACGTAACAAGTTTTCGCTTACAAAATTGTACCAAAAGTGTCAAGTTTGTTAACACAAGGAATCTATGCGACTGCAGTTGTCGTATGCACCAACGCCTGCTTCTGTGAAACCCTTACGAGTGAAAACAAGGATTCGGTCTAAAGCTTGTAAGTTGTCATTCTCATATACTTTTTGAAGCTGATGTATCACATTAAATTGGACCACCTCTTGACAATTGTGCATTGGTAATATCTCTTGATTCTCAGCTCGACTTCTAGTCCTACTTGAAAAACAGATTCCACCTATTCCACCTATGTGGTTAAACTAATTCTACTATTTTATTATACTTTAGTAATATGTGGTTTGTTTTGATACAAGCATAGAATTTGCGAAATATAATTAATTAGCAGGAATGGTGAATTTCTTCTAACTGCAAGTTTTAGCTGCTGTGTGAGAATATAAATAACCCACCTACATATAGATGAGAAACATTTGACTGTGCAGCTGTTCACTCAGATAACAACATCGATTTTGTGGTCTCTTGGTAAACGGATACGGTAGTATTATTGCAGGTGAACTGACCGCAATATTTCCTTGGTAAAATCGAATAACATATTAATATTAAAAAATGAACCAGCATTTGGCCCACACTGGTCAGGGGTAATCGTCAGCAACTAGTAGAGAATTCAAAAGAATTTGTATATCACGAGTTTCATTAACTAGGCTACTAAATACTATTACATTAACCAGATATGACATCACAGGCATGAAATTTCGAATGGGTAGGATAGTAATCTATATCACGACAGTACACTGGTACGCGTTTCTAGTTGTTTCTCAACTGTTTTTTTTTTAAATGTGCAACTTGAATTAGAATTACACATAGGCCTACTCACTTTTCGTAATCTGCAACCAGTACTAGGCCTACTATCTAAATTTCAGGCACTACTCGTGAAGCAACATGCGAAAGACAACATGTGTCAAGAGATCAGTCTCCATTGCAGTTTGAATCACAAGCACCTCGTTGGATTTCCCGGATGTTTCAAGACAAGGATTTTGTTCACATCGTTCTCGAGTTGTGCGAAAGAAGGGTAACAGCATTTCCATGTTACAAATGCAATGTCTCTCAAACTGTAGCGCAATTGTATCAGCCTTGTAGGGCTCGGTACTAGCAGACTGTCCAATGAGAACAAGCGGTCAAATCTAATCTAAGTCAGAAGCACACTGGGTTCGTTTGGCTGTTATGTAGGGTCACAAAGACAAAAGTTACATACCATTGACGGTTTCAAGAATGCCAATCAACAGTATGCTATTGGTATGCTACTATAACGCAAGAATGCTGTCGGGCTATCACTATGAATTTTAAAGTGTCGGGTGCATAGAATTTAATAGGATGGCAATTCCATCCAGGAAAATTACACATGACATGGTAGTGCTATGTGTGTTAACAGCAGGCTATCATGTATTATTGTGTATGAATTACAATTGATGTAATGACCTTAATTTTTGTTTATGTCTTTTAAGAATTTTGCTAATCTGATTTGGAAATATCATCTAGCTATCTTTCAACTTCTGGTCAAATTTGGAAGAATATGGAGTCAAGTCATAATTCTAATTCTAATCCATCTTCATTTAGCAATTCCCAACAAATAAGATCAATAATTTCATTCTAGCAATCCTATTATCTTTTTATTTTATTGTCAGTCGGTGATGAAACTTGACAAGAGGCACATTATTGCATGCAACTGATTCTGCTGAAGTTGTTTATCTTCGCCATTGTAAGATCCTTTACTGGGATATCGAGGTAACGTTGCTTGCAGTAGTGCATTGTAGCAGGTAGGAGGTGGTCAGTACAACACTCGGGTCAGATAACTCTAGTTGTCTAATTAAATTGTCTGTATTCTAATTTAATTTTGATTTTCTTGAAGTTTATACAGGACTGTGTAGCACGAAACGAGACAAGCTTATTGTACAGACATTCGGCATTCTTGTGTGTATGAGAATGAACTCTGATTTGATATCAACTGAACTTGATATGGACAATGTGTCTTATATTGATACTTGATACTTCCCGTCCGAATACGGAAATAGTTGAATATTTGATATCCATATCTTGATTTGTATTATAGTTTTAATTCCACAAATCCTGAATCATATCCGTGATTTTCTCACTGGAATGTTGGCAAGCGACCCGTGTCAACGACCCTCTGTAATGAAGTGCTGGCGAGCGAGTTTTTTTAACGGAATCTACCCGCAACCTGCTTGAACATGGAACCTAAGTTCTCAGAAAGCCAACTACAGCAAAGGCGCCCTCTGCATAGTTTAAACAGTGAGTTTTTTGTAGGCCTTGGCAAAATCGAGTTCCTGACTAATTGGACTCTGAATGGAGCATTACGTTTCAAGTCGCGTACTCGAGTCTCATTCATCATAATTAGATCCCGACCGATATCGTATTTTGAGCCAGTACCGATAAGTAGCACCTTCACCGATAACCACAATATATTCGGTTGATATTGAAATAGTATGACAACTAGCTTTAGACATGTTTCCAAACCTTCAGAGGATTTATTTGAACTTCGCAGATGTTGCTATACTTGGATATGAAATAAGGTAAAAATCATGCATCTGACCACACGTAAGCAGAGTCACAGAAACTGCCCACAGCCTGCTTGACCATGGCGCCCAGGTTCTCGGAAAGCCAACTACAGCGAAGGCGACCTCTATAGAGTTTGAACGGTAAGATTTTTTTCAAGCTCTTAGCAAATTAGAGTTCGTGTTTGATTCTATTCTGAATCGAGTATTACGTTTCTAGCCGCGTACTCGAGTCTCATTCATCATAACTAGAGCCCGACCGATATCGTATTTTTGAGCCAATACCGATAAGTAGCACTTTCACCGAAAACCCCGCTATATTTGGCCTATATTGAAACAATATGGCAACTATCGTAAGGCACATTTCCAAACCTTCCTAGCATTGATTTGAACAACTTGGGGGACATTGCTAGACTTGGACATGAAATATACTAGAAAGGATGCATCTGTACGCTCCTATGTAACAGTTCAGTTTTTCGGCAAAACCAGGTCTAGAATACTTCGCTGTATTACCGTACCTACTTTGAAATCACTACTTGTGCTTGTGCTCGAGTAGACATTTACAATGTTACTTCTACTTCAATACTGGAGTACCAACGTGACCACTTGTAAGTTACGGGAAATAGATGAATATTCACAATGTAGCAATCGCAAATGATACTTTTCCCTGCTACCATGTCGTGACGTCGCAAAATTTGCCGATATTTTTAACTCTCATGGCCGATTTAGTTCAAACTCTACTATAGAGCCGGTATCATTAGCCAAACGATATCATCGGTCAGGCTATCATTACACCTTGTTAAAATAAACCAGCTACATACATTGATGAAGTGGTAATATTTTTGATGCTACAATTCATCTCTATCGTAGCTCGAAACACATTCCACAGGGCCGCATATGGAACTGCTGAAGTAGAATAACCATTTTTGATCAGTTTCAGTAACTCAATTCTTCTCAAGTCCGGGTGAAAGCGTAGTAAACATCCTTTATTAACTGACTAATAGGCCCAACTGATTATACGAAATACCGAATTTTATATGAGCTAATGAATATTAGAGATAGAATCGGCATTTCAGTATGACATGTTTTCGAGTTTAAAATCAGAGGGGTTCGATTGTAAAACCACCCCGGTGCTACTTCTTTCATAGTGGCGATGACTCTGAGCTGGCTGCAAGAACACCGGTATCATGACTCACACCAAATGTTGACATTCGTTTTCTAGTTGATCGACAACCAAAGTTCTATTGAATGAATGAATAGAACTAGAACTACTCTTCAAAATTCGCAACTAACACTAGTACCTGGTATCTGAATTATCGGCAAATGCTCGCGTATGATCACCAGAAAGACAATATATCTCAAGAGATCATCAATATCGCAGTTTGAATCACAAGCATGTCGTTGGATTTTACAGATTCTTCCAAGACAAGGTTTCTCGAGTTGTCCAAAAGAAGGGTAAAAGCATTTCATTGTTACAACTGTAATGTATCTCAAACTGTGGAGCTCGCAATTGCATCAGCTCTGTAAGGTTCATTTCTGGCAGACTTTGACAACTAATTGATAAGTTTACCGATTTTTGGTGTATTTCTTTTGCAAATTTTGTAATTCTAGTCTTATTGTGAAAAAGGATGTAGCTGTAATTCTAATTTTGAGCACATTTGAGAAAAAAACGGTAGTTATCATTCTAATCTAATTTGGAAAAATATCCAGCCGAGCACTCGGATCTGAATCGAGTATCAATTCTAATGATTTGAGTCAAGGTGTGAGCCATGAATTTTGTTCGAGTACTGGAATGATAAGCTCTCTGATACAATAGTCAAAATGATTACTAATAAACGTAGCAGAGAGTTAATTTACCAACGAGAATTAGCGTGGAAGGCTGTAAACCTGAATCGGACGTACGCAGCATAGCTATACACAGGTTTCTGAAAAATCACATATTTGTGAAGTCCTGGTCAACTCAGCGCATTGTCAAAGAGTGCGGTCCATCAAATGTCAAATAATCTTCAGTGTGATGCAAAATATACTCGACGTGACTCGAAGCTTAATACTCGGTTCAGTTTCAAATCAGTCAGGTATTCGATTTTGCACAGCCCCACGTATAACAAGTCAAATATCAAAATAGCAGCGTGATATGAAGTTTCTAACTATGAAGGTTCACTGATCTGTAATATTTGTAGATTAATTTTTACCTGCCCCGAGCTCAAAACGGTTGAGAACAACTGATTTTTATGTGCCCAACATATACTGCTAATAATTTCATTCTATCAACCCCGTTAGATTTTATTTTCATTGACAGTGGTCGATGGGCATTGATAAATAAAGACGCGTCATGACTGAAGCCGAGACTCGCTCTTGCATGCAACAGATTCTGCTTGGAGTCGTTTACCTTCACGATTGTAATATTATTCACACGGCTATCAAGGTAGCATTGTTTGCGGTGGTTACAGACAGTGCAAACTGTTGGATTTTTGACATGTGCAACTACAACTAGAACTAAGGTATTCAGTTTTCAAAACTCGTAACTAAAACTATAACCAACGACCGTTGAAAATCTGCAACTAACTAACTAAACTGTAGCTAAGCAAATAACTGGTAATTTAATTTTTGAATTACAAGTGAGCTAAGAAATATTGGAGATATTGGCGACTACATTTTTAGTCAAATACACAACTTGAGCTAGAACTGCTTTCTTTTAAAATACACAAATATACAACTAAAACTAGAACTACTCAAGAAAGCAGCAGTTACCGTAGTTCGCCATCATTTAACTGGATTGGTAGTTTGTGAAACTTGATATACTGGTGTAACTTGATGTAAAATTTTAACTGACAGCTGGAGAACCTATTCCTGAACAATATGGAAAAGTTTGAAGATTTCAGTTGAGCTACCAAGGTCGACTGTGAAAGCCACACAATGAATACTCTTTGCGGCACTCCCGACTATATCGACGACCCGGAAGTTCTCGGCAAGGATGGACACGGTTGCGAAGTGGACACCTTGGTTGTGTTTTGTGAGTATGATGCACCCATAGCATTATTGATTAAGGATTTTTATAAAAATAGGTCGCAAGGGTCTAATTCTGGGCTAAATCGAGTACCTGACTGATTTTATCCTGATCCGAGTATTAGGCTACAGGTTGAGTATTTGACTATCACCTATTGTGACGGCATGACGTTATGGAAATTGTGGATAGTTCAAATATGCGACCACAAATAATGTAATGCCATTTCTACATCACATAAAATAATTTGGTATCGTTTCAATCATTGCTATTTCATTGTACTATGTGACATTGCTGTGACTTGATCGCGACTTGATATATATGTCATTTCCACTAACCGTGTACCTTTATACTGTAGCTCTCGCTTCAATACTACATATGTCTTAAGCTGCGATACGGTCAATCGAGGTTTACAGCCTTACACGTTATAAAATGGCGGCAAAATCATAATTCTGGTTCATAAAATTAACTGATTGTGGCAAGTAGCCTTTCATTTCAGAGCTGGAAATAATCATTTCTTACTTTTGGACGCGAATCATTGTGCCAGCATTAGCAACAAACATCCGACTTGATAAGTTGATGCATGTTTTTCTTTGTCGTAGGTATATGCATTGTTGGTCGGTGAGCTACCGCTTGAATGCCAGACGTTGCAGGAAACTTTCATTAGGAGAAGAATGAATTGACGATTCTACAAAATAATCACCACCAGCTTGTGATCATATCAAAAGGTATGTTATAACTCTTTTGCCTTTTTTCTAATGTGCTCCACAGTATTGGAATGACCGCGTCAACTTTGTCAAGTGTCTTGACTCAACTCGAGTCACATTCAAAAATCAAGTAACTTGATTTGCCTCGAAAAATGGAGTAACTTGACTCCATGCAAAATGTGCAATGACTCGATATGACTTGTGACTTGAACATAGTGACTCGTTTCCAACACTGACCTACCATGATTTTCACAGATTGTTGTCGATTGACCCATGAGAATGAACTACCGTGGATCGCGCGCTGTCAAATGCGTCTTTCAAGGCGACATTCCACAAGAACTGCCGGTCACCTGCTTGGCTATCACGCCTACAATATCGGAGAGTCAACTGGAGCCAAGTTTCAAAAGTGAGATTTTTACAAGTCTTTAATATCGTTATGGATGGTCAAAATCGAGTGTTAGCATCTTGAGTATCATTTTAGCACTGGAGAGAATCATTTCTAACTTGTCGACCGGAATCATTGGAATAAATACTTGATTCAAATTAGACTGCTTGAACCATTGTGCGCAGCCTTAGTTACGATGAGAGCACGACCGATATTGGATCTTTGAGCCGTACCGGGGTCATAAGGACGCGAGTCATGACTCGACTCGAGTCATTGCACATGACTTAGAGAAGTCGTAAAACTTACGGCAAATAAAGTCAGAAAGTGTCTTATATCTGTTTGAATAAGCCAATTGAGAGTAGAGGCGGTCAAAGTAGTCATCACTGGTACTCAAGTAGAAGTAACAACGTAAATTGACACTCAAGTAAAGCTAAAAGTAGCTATTACCAAGCACCTAAAAGGTCAGTATTCCAGGCGTAGTTTGGATTGAGAACCGCAAATTGTGATGGACAAATGACATTTGTCTACAATCATAATCACTTGAGTAAGTATTGCAAGTAGACAAAACCTACTTGAGTACTTTGACAAAGTAAAAGTACTTCTTTACAGAGCATATCTGGTTGAGAGTGAGATAAACGAGTGTTTTTAGAATCCTAGGAGCTGAACATGACTAGGGTTGTAACTCGAGTCTCAGCACTCTGACTTGGACTTGACTTGTTTGGGAAATGAATATGATTGGAGTAATTACCATAGAAGAAAGATTGACTTGTGACTCAGAATCTTGTTGAAACACTGTCCGATACCGATAAGACCGGTAACTAGCACCTTCACCAATAAATCCTATATTCAGAAGATATGACATGTAGCGTAAGTCGCATTTTCCAAAGTACAGAGCATTTATTTGAACAGATTTACAGCTCTTGTTATGTTTGGATATGAAATAAACTAGAAAAGCCGCACCTGCACACTTGTATGCAGGGATGTGTCTTTTGTACCACAGTATAGAGTAGCCTTCGACTTTTTATGAGGTCTTATAGATGAAAAACTTACGAATCCAAAGTTTATCCTGTTATCTGTTTGCAAAGTAAAAGAAATTGTCCACCCCTTGTCGCAAAGGCAAGTGCTATTATCAAATAGTTGTATCAGCTTATTGTTTTACATGACAGTTGCCGCGAATACGGAGACACAGAAACCTTTTGGTGACAAGCAAGAGGCGATCTACATAAAGAGTTACAAATCACCAGAACTTACGGCAGAACCTGAGTGTCAACTCAAAAAATTGATCGACGAGTCTGCTATATATATGGGTGTGTATTTATTTTCTTTTAACCACTACTTGACTTTATTCTGAATAGACTTCCCCTGTGAAATGTTAGCTACTTCTACGAATCAGAGCTTTCATATATTAAAATCCGAATCACGTAATGGCTCAGGCTCGAATCAATTTATGAGTGTCGCGACAACTAAATAATATCAGAAATTCTTCAACAAATTCAATATGTAATATGGTATTGATGTATAAGTTGACCGATGTGTCGAAATTCAAATTGGTGCTAATCCTAATTTCAAAAAGTGTCGGTACAAATGAAAGCCATTTGGATTTCCATATATGTATATATCGTGTTCAACATGTATCAGAGAATGGTGCATAGAATATTCCTGTGTACAAATTTGGCTCAAATTCAGAAAGGGTCGTTGAAATCCACAGGGGTTAAGAACTCCGTATGCATATCGAGTCAAGCAGATATCATAGATCCAAATTACAACTCTAGCCAGTATATGACACGACCAAAAAAGGGTTAGCATTAGCTATATATTTAATTTCTATAAATCAAAACTGAGTTTTATTCAACAGATGAGGCAGAAGACCCTGCAGCCTGCTCCTGTGCATTGGATTGGAGGATGTGACAGATAAAGCTGGATTCGGTAAGGCTATTTTTGTATTTTCACTATGTCTGGATAAAAGGAGCTCACTGACAAAAAGAGCTTACAATCTATTTCAATAAATACATCGGTGGTCAAAACAGTTCGCAAGACCACTCCAATAGAAGTAGCGCCATAAAATGACACTCTATTTCGAGCAAAAGTTGCAATTTCCAGGACATCTCTATCTTATTTCATGCAGAGATAGAAGGTAGTCAAAGTATTCGGTAATGCTACTCGAAAAAAGTAACATCAATCCAAGCACTAGTCAATTACAAGTAAATATATCGATTCAAAGACAGATCAAAACTCATTCATGTGGAGATAGAAGGTAGACAAAGTAGTCAGCAATGCTACTTGAATAGAAATATCCTAGTAAATTATTTCTATTCAATTACTGCATAAGCGATTTCAACGACGAGGGAAAATTACTTCTCGTGGCATGAAGTGGTAGTGAAAGTAGTTATAATTGGTGTCCTAGCACAAGTAGATGTAACGCCGTAAATTTCAACTCAATTAGAAGTAAAAGAAGCGATTGCTGTGATCGCTGTGCTGTGATTGCTGTGAGATGGTTTCCCTGAAAATGCTACAGGAGAACCCTAACATGTGTAACGAACCAAGCTCAATGTACAGACTACTTCTAATTCATTAGGGAACTACTTAAGATTTTCTAGCTGTCAAACTCTGGTGGCCATCTTGTACAGACTAATACACGCTAATACTCAACGTGAACTGAAAACTGGGAATTGTGTCAATATAGAACCGCTTCCATATTATATGGCATGATTCTGTCTTGTGAAATATATCTTGGCGTTTCGCTGCTCAAGGATGTATGTAAGCATTTCAATATTGTCCCGAATGAAACCGGCCTCGGGATTTTGGTAATGAATTCATTAATTCAAATCCAAATTTAATATTATCATTACAATAGCAGGCCTTCCAATACCTGCAAAAATGATGTTTTTATTCAGATTTCAGGTTAGCAACTATGTGACAATAGCAACGACGTACTTTTAAACAGTAGCACGCTAATACTTCTGTAAACAGACGATGTGCAAGTGGAATACATTGACAGAGACATGACATAGTCTTACTACAAAATGCCTGAGCACGCAAACCGAGAAGGAAACCTTGCTCAAATATTTCTGTACCTACATGTGCGAGCATTTGATCAAGTTTGATGGAATCATTTTATTGTACTTGAATTGAAAATTTATGAAATGGCTTGACTAAAGTGTTACCTGACATGAAAATTGATCAAACGACTTGCTTTGAATCGACTAAAGTCTACATTTGTGTGATTTGACTTGAAAAATATATCAAGTGACTTGGATAAAGTCCGAATTTGCGTGACTTGACTTGAAAAATTTATGAAATGGCTCTACGAAAGTCTGGACTTCTACTCGAGTAGCATCACTGATTACCTCAGCCACAATCATTCGCTTCAAGTAGTTTTTTTCTTTGAAATCGTTACTTCGACTTGCAGTTGATTAGAAATTTATGAGGTTACTTCATCTGTAACATCACCGACTGCTCAACTCACCTCCTATTTCCACTTGTAATTGACTCTCAATTTACGACGTTACTTCTACTTGCATAGCAACACTGACTAATTTGATGACCTCATCCTACCAAGTTGTAACTCAGTATAGATATGTGGCATTAATTTTACTTTAAATTTCTGCTTTTACTCGTAGTTGATTTGAAATTTACAATATCACTTACAATGGGGCCTAGTTTGAGCACCTGTGCTACTGTTATGTACGTTTTCATTATCCAGGACCCCGCCAAAGTGATTCGGTGTCCTATGATGGGAACCCGTGATTTACATCGACCGATAACGGCACTTCAAAACCTACAAATTAAAACTGCTACAAAAATACGGATGCCATCTTACGAAGATTCATGTTTGAAGATGCAAAGATGATTCATGCAACGCTCAATACAACGAGCAGTATATTTCTATTTGCAAATTGCATCGCTCTAAGCTCTGCAGCTGACTCTTTTTTGAGCTTAGAGTTAACCAATGAATCCGGACCGGATGGATATTATGTGATTGACTTTGTGTAAAATGACTCCGGATCGTTGTGTGTGAATAAATCCAGTGCTACTTTGTCAGGAAAACCTTTCTTCTGTAAAGTAGGCTTACCATATTTTGAAAATGCATAAAGAGGACACTTTTTCAGAAATTTGCAAGATGCAAAACCGCAGTAGAATTCTCAAAAATCGGTAAATTTTTCCCATTTTGTGATCGGTTGACTAAAAAAAAAAGGTCTTCACTTCTGCTCAGAGCTCAAATTACCGTTTTTCTCTCCGCGTTGCGAGATGGATGACTAGAAGAAAAAAAAAGTCATCTTTTCGCTCAGAGTTATATTCACCGTTTTTCACTCCGAAATTTCCGCCGGACCGTCACTTCTGTGCTAATTTGCGGCATATCAGACCTAAATTTTTAAAAAAGAGGACAAAAGGGCGTCCTCCGAGGACACTTCCAAAAAAGTCAAAAAAGAGGACAAATCCTCTTAAAAGAGGACGTATGGTAAGCCTACTGTAAAGCCAGTTAATGCTATTCATCATAATAGATCATGTGTCGGATTAAATTATTGCAGTAGTCGGTGTCACAGTAAAAGGTCACTCAGTAAGGTATAACAGGTAAGGTTTAAAAATAGGCTGACCTTGTTAATCGATTTGAAGTGGAATTCACGGAGTACCTATTCATTGGATTACGGGCGCAATTAGCGATTCTAAAGACATCTCGAAACTTCTTGCAGAGGGAGATATTGAAAGACCACAAAAGTGCTGTAGTTTTTAAAATTGAATGTGGTTGATCAGGATCGAAACAGAGACTGAACTTAAAACTACGCTCTACTTTTCAAAATAGTAAGTAGTGTTGCCGCAAAATACATTAGTAGCGCAGTGGTATAATCCGCGGCTTCAGCATGAAAAGGTGCTGGTTCTAGTCCGACCGAGGTCGACTTTAGAATTCCTAAGCGTAAGCGGTGTCTTACAAAAAGGCTAGAATTGGGCCGTGAGGAAAAAACATGAAGAATATCGGCCTGGTGTAAATGACCGTAGCTGTCGACAGACATCACGAATAACACAAAAAACATGAGGGAAAGTAGTAATAACAGAGCCACTTGAGTAAGTAGCGCAAGTGCTCGCGATGCCTCATTGGCAACAATGAAAAAGTGGAAGTAGGCTAATCCGTTACTGACTATGATGACGCAAAATGAATAAAGATTGAGACAGTCTTCCCCATACAGCCATTATGGCTATATCACTGTTTAAAGGTGCTTGATAAGTACCACGTTGATTTCTTGCATTTTCTATAACTTTAGCGTTGTATGTGAGCGAGAGATTCATTTCGTACACCGATGTGAGGTCAATCCACGTATACGAATACGTAACTTATGCGTGAGAAATTGTAAATGACCTATAAAATATTGAATATGTCCGGAGTTCAAATTTCAAAGGACGTTAATTTGAGTTCAAAATGTGAGAGATCTCACACCCACAAAGCCCTGGATACGCCACTGGTAATAGCGAAGACCCTAAGCTGACAATATGGCTGCAATGCCATCACATACCAAAACACCGGTAACACGAAATCGCACTGAAATGCGCAACTACGACTACTCACTTTTCAGAATTGGCAACTACAGCTAGGCCTACTTGACCATCAAGTAACTGGTCTGGTAGAAGATAATCTTCACTTGGGTGGTCATAAATCAAGGACGACTGCTTATAGGTTGTCCACAAAAAATAGACACAACATTCCCGCGTGCATTTTCTTCCTGACAGCTGAATGTACAACGAAGGTTGGCTCTTTCACATGTATTCATCGGATAAGTAATCGCAATATGTTGTACGGTCTCAAAATGTGAACCAGAGTAGATACCATGTTTTCACAGAGCGGTTGCGTGTGTGGCTGCGGGCACAATGATTCAGGAATTAACTTCAATGATTCTAGTCCAGTAGTGAGATGTGATATTTTTGTGTAATGAAATCAAATACTCCTCTTCTATGTGAGTTAATCTATGCAGAGAATTACACCTTTGATAGTTTTCCACTGTGGGGATTGTAAACCTCGATTGGTCGTATTGCAGCATACGAAACAACCAATAACTGTCCACGCGTTAGTTGAAATAACATTTCCGTAAAGTCGTGACCCACACCGGTGTCCCAATAAAGTGCAATGACATAGGCACGGTCAAAAAGTAACATATACTCTTTATTGTGATGTAGAGCTGACTGATATTCATTTCGGTCGCATTACAGGTACATTATTAGAGCTTTCCACATCATTCACGCTGTTTTGACGTCAAAATGAATTAATATAGCTTAGTACACGATTCGAAGCCTGATACTCGATTCAGAATAGAATCACTTCGATACTTGATTTTACCAAGCCCTGCATGCCTCACTTGCTGGCACTCAAGATTATACTCAGGATTGACATTTCGTTACAAACGTTACACTCATGGCTATTGGGATGAATAATATAATCATTCACATAACATTGAAGGTGACCAATTCGACAACATTCTCTCCTGCATTTACGACATTACGATTTTGACGTCTGATAGTTTTAATTGCTTTTTCTTCTATGTTATCCTCTGCTTCTCTGTATACACTGTACAGTGTACACACTTTTTTACATATTCGAGACCAAGGTTTGATTGAAATAATACACCAATTTATTTCGACGTCCTCTCCGTCTTGCGATTCTATCAGCACCATCGAGTATTTTGAAATGATCAATCAATAGAACTTTACATATCAAACTGAATGACACTCGAGGTAATTGTACAGTGGTACAGAGTAAATGTTTTGGCAGAAAAATGCAAACATAGTTAACGATTCCACCATACATATCCGTATTAAGCCTTTGTTATGTACATAGCAGTAAAATATTTTTCGCACCCCTTCATTTTAATTATTGACACCAACATAATATGACGCTTCTTATAGTAATTATTTCCCACAAATATCAGTTTTGACGTCTGGATGCATATAAATATGACGCTTGAAGTTGCATTTTTGAGTATATGATTTCCTACAGATGTCGCATCGATGCTGTTTGATGCCAGCATTTATATCCATATGACACATGAGGTATCCCTTCTCAGTAAACGCCTTCCCACATACTTCACATTTATGATTTTTGATGCCAGCATGCATACATATGTCGCTTGAGGTTACTCTTCCGAGTAAATGCTTTCCCACATACATCACAGAAATTATTCTTAACGCCAGCATGTATATCTACATGACGCATGAGATCTCTCTTCCTAGTAAATGCTTTCCCACATACATCGCAGGTATGATTTTTGAAGCCAGCATGGATATCCATATGAAGCTTAAGGCTATCCTTCTGTGTAAATGCTATCCCACATATATCACAGAAATGATTCTTAACGCCAGCATGGATATCTACATGACGCACGAGGTCTCTCTTCCTAGTAAATGCTTTCCCACATACATGGCAGTTATGATTTTTGACGCCAGCATGGATATCCATATGAAGCTTGAGGCTACCCTTCTGTGTAAATGCAATCCCACATACATCACATAAATGACTTTTAACGCTAGCATGTATATCTACATGACGCATGAGGTCTTGCTTCCTAGTAAATGCTTTCCCACATACATCACAGTCGTGATTTTTGACGCCAGCATGGATCTCCAAATGAAGCATGAGATCTGTCTTCCTAGCAAATGCTTTTCCACATACATCGCATATATGATTTTTAACGCCAGCATGGATATCCATATGAAGTTTGAGGTCTCCCTTCAGTGTAAATGCTTTTCCACATGCATCACAGAAATGATTCTTAACGCCAGCATGAATATGCATATGACGCATGAGATTGCCCTGCTGAATAAATGCTTTCCCACATACATCGCAGTTATGATTTTTGACGCCAGCATGGATCTTCATATGACGCATCAGGTCTCCCTTCAGTGTAAATGCTTTCCCACATACATCACAGTTATAATTTTTAACGCCAGCATGGATACGCATAATATGAAGGTTGATGCTACCCTTCCTGGTAAATACTTTCCCACATATATCACAGTTGTGATTTTTCATGCCCGCTTGCATATCAATATGGCGTTGGAAGTCCAACATTCAAAATCAAATGCTCAAGTTGAATATGCGAGGAACAAATTTCCATCTGATTCTTGAACGAATATTCAGCGCATAAGGCTTATCTCAATGACAATATGACCACATCGGCCATGTATGAAAGTAGAATTAATCTAAACGAAGAGTATCATTAGACTGTGTAGCAATCGTCATACAGCGATATTGTACAACATAAAAAAATATCAACAGCACGAAAATTACTGTTGTCGATTCTATTTTGATAACACTCACCGAGCGAGATAGTGTAATGGTTGTGCGTCCGGCTTCTCGAGCGGTAGGTCGTGGGTTCGATCCCCGGCCGGGTCATACCAAAGACTCGAAAAATGGTATCCGCAGCTATCCTGCTAGGCGCTCAGCAATCACGGATAGCATGGAGGAGAAAAAAAAAACGGGGGCGCAGACTAGATGACCTCATGGGGCCGTATCGCAACTCCGTCGCCAAAGCATCTCGATGGTGCAGGCGAGAAATAATATCATCTCTCTCTCTCTCATCCGTCCGATTTTTGCGCTATGATTTGCTTTGATCATGCTCAAATAATTTGGGGGGGATGAATCCGAGTCTGACGTTACTTTTGCTCCATAACATCACATTTTCTATCAGACTATGCGACTCGCTATATGTTTTCAAACGCAAGATCAAGACCGTTTTATTCACACGAGCGTTCGAACTAGAGTAGTATTCATTCCGCCCTACAAGTATGCACTTCGTCTTTTATACATATCGATTACTTCTACATAATTACTTCTACACGAACACTGATTGGTGATTGGCAATGCGCATGACTTTGATATGGATAGGAAAGGACTTGAATGTATACACCTGATCGCAGCGCTGGCTACTAATGATTTTATCATATTGTACATATTATCATTGAGAAAATACAAAAACAAATTCCGCGAACATGTCATCATTTATTACCGTTATAAGTGGTTTAAGGTTGGGTTATTGTACAAGCATTCAATACCCTTGCCACGACCCTATTCTTAATACACCAGGGGCCGGAATCCTTTTGTGTGCAGCGTGCCAAAATGTCAAATATTTATCAGCTTGCGTGCCGAACATTTAATTTATCGATATTCAACGTTTCAAGCAAGGAATACCACCAGCCGTTTTTCTGCAGCTGGCAACGGCATCATGACTTCGACTAATTTGTGGGGAACACTGATTGGTGATGGATATCAAGTAGGTATGAATTGGAAAAGACTCGGAGATATTACTTGATCCCAGCACTGGCTTCAAAGGATGGTGGGACTAAACTTCAAGATTTTAGCACACTTTACACGGATTCATTGAGAAAATGCAAACACAACTTCAAAAAATCAAACACCAAATACACAAACTAGTAAAAGAATAGACAAATTGTCTGACACAGCACAATATCAGGTTCTATCTAACATGATATTTTGAAAGTACCACTGGATATCCTTTCTTAAATTCAGTGTGCAGTGTGCATGCTTATTATTTGCATGATATGATGTAGGCCAAGGTGGGTGTCTGACCGAAAGATTGCTCTCAATAGTTTCACCACCATCCTATCTTTTCATTATATCGCAATTTTGTGGTGTATTTTAATAAATGATGATTAACACAAAAAATGGCAGGTTGCATCGAAAGTATATCTGACTGAGGCCTCAGTAAACAATATGTCGATTTGTTAGATTCTGAAATCACGATAACTTGATTTTTATAGAAAGCTCCAGACTTGTAGATTGTACGAACTATGATCCTAGTTAGTTGATGGTCAACTGATTGCGGATTTTACTGAAGAAAGCCTAGTTCTGATTGCGATTCACAGTCAGTAATGCTAGTTCCAATTCAAGTCAAGTTTTTTTCAAACTCCAGTACTCAGTTAGTCTGTACAAGTATGGGAAGCACTATTATCCCAATGCAAAATATACAACAAACTAAGTTATCTGAATAAGCCTGACTAACAACTTCCTTATTTCCCATAATACCCACCTGCCAATATATGTGCTAATGTCCAAAGCTCAACTAATACCGTAATGTCACAGCTTAACAACGAGCATTGAGTATGCAACGCGCGATGTTCAAACTTTCGAAAGCGCCGTATATCGAATTGAGTACACGGCACAGACACACCTCTATCGCACCCATTCACGATGCGTAAAACGGCGAATCGATGTCTGTCTTGTTGTAAACTAGAGTACTAGACATACGGCACTTTCGAAACCGTTACGAAAGCGCGCGATGCGTGTAGTAAGGTTTGTAAATTACCACAGCCTGGTAATTGGGTATTATGGGGAGTTGACAGTTAGTAGTAGTCAGGCTGCTCGTTATAGATTAATGTGGTACGTTTTGCATTGCGATAATAGTGCTGTCCAGACTTGTACCAAGTACAATCTGGTACTGTGCTTGGATGTTCTAGCTGCTGAATCACCAGAATCTAATCCGGTCAGCTATATGTACACCGCATTAACTCTAGAGAACAGTCTATCGAATAGGCTATATGGGATCAAAATTTTGGGATAGTGTTCCTGGAAAGGCTCAAAGTATCAAAGTTCTGACTCAGCATGACTGCTCTTTTGTTATTTATTTTTGTTTCTTCTATCATGGTAAAATGGCTGCATTGTATTACTCCACTTTAATGGAAATTTGGAGAAAGTTCACTAGGGATATCGCGTTGTTCAAGAGACACGCTGAACTCATACATATGATTGGGGATGATATGCCGGTCTTGGTCATCATGGGTTGCAGTTGCAGGTAATGAGGCACGATCACTAATATTCGAATTGTTATTGCCCTGATTATACATCGCGTGTCGGGCGTATGCAGAAAAGTTGGGGTCCTAAATTGAGACTCCTCTATTCTCAGTGATAATTCCATCTCCAATTCTTTTGAGCTCATTTGTAATTGAGCAATTGGTATCACGCTGTTGCATTTCGACCGAACAATACGATGTCACTTTCCAAGGTGAAGCCTCTCATTTCTGAAAGGGAACACCAGAAATCACCCTGACTTGCAATATATATTCATTATAATATTTTTTTGTGAAAATTATCTTTTAATGGTTTTGTTCTTTTAACTCACTTTTGATGCACAGGTCATTTTGTACACATGTAGGATCGATTGTAACGTCATAGTATGTATTGTGGTGGATTTTTAAATCTATTTGTGATTCCGTACGCGGCTTAGTGAAGGGTAAGAACCACTGCTCCACAATCTAATAATGCTCTTAGTTTAAATTGCTTCTACACTTACGTACATTGAGTTTATGTGCTAAAAATTTATGTGCTCTTGAAAATCTGCCCCCTATCACATTGTACTTGAGGAGTTGACAGTAGGTATCGTCTCTAGTGTCATACGTCTCATCGTCTGTACGTCTTCAAATGCATGAAGGATAGTGCTCAAGCGTATCTTCGTGAGCTAGTGACGATCTATAATCCCGGACGAACGCCACGTTCTCAGTCGCAAAAACTCTTGTCGGTTCCAAGAGTCAGAACATCGACATGCGGCGAGAGAACCTTTACTTACTTGGCCGCCATTCTGTGGAACAATCTTCCATTTTCTATCAGACTACATGTGACTCACTGTATGTTTTCAAATGCAGAATCAAGACCGATTTATTCACACCAGCGTTCGAACTAAAGTAGTGTTCATTCCGCCCTACAATTATGCACTCCGTCTTTTATACATATCGTTTACTTTTATATTGTATTGCCTTTTATGTACAGCGCTCTAGTGTAGTATTATATATTTTTATATTCGGTGCTCTATAAATTATTATGCATGCTGGAATTGAAAGTCATGACTGTGATGTATGTGGGAAAGCATTCAGCAGAAAGGGTGTCCTGAAGCGTCATATGGCTATGCACGCTGGAGTCAAACATTGTTGTGCTATATGTGATAAAGAATTCACTCAGAAGGGTACCCTAAAGCTTCATATGAATCAGCATGCTGGAATCAAGAATCATACATGTGCTATATGTGGTAAAGCAAACACTGGGAATGTTACCCTCAAGCGTCATATGGATAAGCATGCTGGAATCAAAAATCATACATGTGCTATATGTGGTAAAGCATTCAGTGAGAAGGGCACCCTCAAGTGTCATATGGATATACATGCTGGAATCAGAAATCATGACTGTGGTGTATGTGGGAAGGCATTCATCATAAAGAGTAATTTCAAGCGACATTTGGAAATGCATGCAGGAATCAGACACTGTTGTGCTATATGTGGTAAAGCGTTCACTCACAAAGGTAACCTCAAGCGTCATATGGATATGCATGCTGGAATCAAATATTGTTGTGCTATATGTGGTAAAGCATACACTGAAAAGGGTACCCTCAAGTGTCATATGGATATACATGCCGGAATCAGAAATCATGACTGTGGTGTATGTGGGAAGGCATTCATCATAAAGAGTAACCTCAAGCGGCATTTGAAAATGCATGCTGGAATCAGACATTGTTGTGCTATATGTGGTAAAGCATTCACTCAGAAGGGTACCCTCAAACTTCATATGGATAAGCATGCTGGCATCAAAAGTCACGAATGTGATGTCTGTGGTGAAGCATTCACCGAGAAGGGTACCCTCAAGAGTCATATGGATATGCATGCTGGAATAAAAAATCATGAATGTGAGATATGTGGGAAAACATTCATTCAGAAAGCTAGCCTCAGGCATCATATGGCTATGCATGCTGGAATCAAAAATCATGAATGTGATATATGTGGGAAAGCATTCAATCATAAAGGTAGGCTCAAGCATCATATGGACACGCATGCTCAAATCAAAATCATGAATGTGGTATATGCGGGAAAGCATTTTTGCTGAAGAACGTCCTCAAACGTCACATGGATATGCATGCTGGAATCAAAAATCATAAATGTGATGTTGGCGGGAATGTGTGCCTATTTACTGAGAAGGCTAGCCTCAAGCTTCATATGGATACGCATGTTGGAATTAGAAATCATGTACGTGGGAAAGCATTCATTCAGAAAGGTAGCCTCCAGCTTCATATGTCTATGAATACTTGAATCAAAAAACATCTATGTGAAGTATGTGGGATATTGGGAACGCATTCATTCCGATGTGTCATCTCAAGAGTCATATGGATATACATGCTGGCACCAAACCATTTAGTAGGAATGCCCACCTCAACCATCATATTCATATGCATCCAGGCGGTTACAACTAGGCTGATTTTTTGACATGTCAAAATTTTGTGAACTTATCATTGACATTTTACAGCCTGTACCCTACTCTATGAGCATACCGTTGTAGAAGGTCCGTTGTCTGCTTATTGTAGATCATAAACGGTTAAATGAAACAAACAGGCTGAAATGGTATTATGCTCAACGTACTGCAATATCCTAACTGAAGCAAGACTGCGTGGGCATTGGATCTTATATCAAGAAGCGCATGATGGAAATTGTGATGTAGTGTAGACAGCATTGTCAGAATGGCGAGTCACCAGCAGTGGATGCACAACGTCAGTGTTGTCAGCCAACAACTGCTACTGTTGAACGTTCTTTCACCATTCTTGGCAAGCTACTGAGTAAGGACAAACACTTTCTTCTCGAGAATGTACAGTAAGGACAAACACTTTCTTCTCGAGAATGTAGGAAAGTATCCATCGTTGTAGGCTACTACGACTAATTTTTATTATTTGTGCGATAATGCGTGATGTAACGGCTGGAATTCTTCATTGGTCCAGATTTCGTTAAAATAAATTTCTTTTATGTCAAAATTTGTCAGTTTTCAAGTCAAAAAAGTTTTTTCAGGTCAAACTACTTCGTAAAGACAGACAGTTCCAATCAAAAATGGAGATAAGTAGTACAATTCCAAAGCACATAATTTACATGCGTGAGGTCAAGATTAGGTTTTTTAATGTCAAAAATGTTAAAATTTCTATTTTTTAGGTGAAAATGTCCCGTTTTTAGGTAATATAATCGCCATAGTTATAACTGATGTTTGCAGGAAATAATTAAGTTAGTCTAAACAGCGTCATATTAAGTTGTTGTCAATAATTTAAATGAGTTGGTGCAACTGCAAACATTCGTTCACTTGGATATACATAACACAGGCTTCATACCACTCTGCATGCAGAAATCGTTAATTATGTTTTTATTATTCCTGCAAAACGTTTACTCTGAACAATTAAACCTCAAGTGTCATTCCGTTTGAAATGCCTAGTCCAGTTGACTAATCATTTCTGAACTAGGGATGGTTGTGCTAGACTTGAAATATTGGAAGGCGTCAAAATAAATTTGCGTATTTCTGTGGAGATGTCGAAAACCATTGATGTCGTATATGCTGGAAACAATATAATCGAATTGGTCACGTTAAATGTCAATATTAAGTTGAAGCATATGACAGGGGTTGTGCAAAATCGAACATATGAGTGATTCGATTCTGAATCGAGTATCAGGCTTCGAGTAGAGTACTAGAATTATTCAATTTTACTTCACAACTGATGCCGAAAGTGGCAATTATGTACCTCTATACGACCGCAATGAGTATAATGTAGGTTTTACATCACATTAAAGAGTATTTAGTACTTTTCTGCCCTACCTTTTTCATTGCACTTTGCATTTCATAGGACAAGGGAGGGATCACTACTTCATAGATATGTTCTTCCCGGTCACGTCTAACGCGCGTAGCAGTCTACTGCGTGTTTCTTACACTGCGACGACAAATCAACGTTTAAAAGGTTTCGAAAGTATCGAAACTATAATTAACTCTCGGTGGGGAGGAGTGCATAATTTCAACACTCGAAATAAAATGTCTTACTACACGACTCGAATACTCCAGTCATTTTGCCCATCCCTTCCCATCACCAGCAGTCAGCGAAAATGTGACTTTATGACCGGCACTGTTCCACCTCGTCGAAGCGCATTAGTAGAACGATACCTTGTTTCGATTCTCGCTATGACCAGTGATTGCCTACGGACAATTACCACCTGGTATAGCCGACACGTCGATATATCGATATGGGATGGTTGGAACGCGCAAATAGTCGGTTCAACATTAATAGTACGGATATTTCGGCAAAGGAGCTATATTTACCCTATATTTTCAATTGTCTATGCCAATCCACTATGATTCACAATTGAATATTCGTGACGTCATGGATAAAAATAAATTAAATAAAAAACACGTTTTAAATTATGGCCTTGTTTTAAACATGTCTGTTCTAAAATGATTTTTGTTTGATGCAACCCTACCAGTGATCGTCTCTAACATTGAAATGTATTTTACCTCGTGTCTCTCGATATCTTGCTATGTTAAGGTATTCGAGTAGTTGTAGTTGCGCATTTTAGTGAAAATTTGGTCGTAAAACAACTAAGAAACACGTATCGTGCTTTGGCATGAATCGTGTTACATGTGTGCTGTTATGTGATGTTTCTGCAGGCATTATCAGTTCAGGGTCTTCAGTATTTCGAGTGGCGTATGCGGGTTAGGGCTGTTCAAAAATAACTTTATTTTTCGGATTTCAGCCATTCACTGATTAAATTGTCAGGTTACCCTAAAAAAGCTGCACACCAAATTTGGTTCGATTCTAAAAAGTATAGGACTCCGCAGATCCAATTAAAAATTTTAATTTATTATGGAAAATTAAAAAAAAAATCCAAATTTTCCTGCCAACCACATGAAATTGTTGAGCTGTCTTCAAAGACGTTGCAAAACAAATTTGATTCAATTCCGACCAGTAGAAGCGGAGTTATGTGAGTTTTTCGTTGATAAATTGCGGAGATCTTGTTGGAATCGAGTGAAATTTGGTGAGCAAGGTTTTCTACTGCAACCTGACGATTTAAAAAGTGACCGGGTTGAATCGCGAAAAAAAAAGTTATTTTTGAACAGCATTGCGGGGTCTTGTGTGTGTGAAATCCTTCACATTTCAAACCCAAATAAACGTCCTTTGAAATTCAGGCTCTGTTATAGACTACGTTCACTTAGCTATTTTTCAGTAACACCAATTACTTGACACACTTAGTATTTTGAGAAGTAGAACATAGTTTATGCTGAGTCGGCATCAATTTAATGAATGACATTGTCATTAAAACTGGGTGAAACACTTCCTATATCACGGTAACTGAATATATTTTCAAATATTTTAACTGTTCGTGGTGTCCAGAGTTGTAATGACTCGACTCGAGTCAATTTTTGTATTGACTTAACTTGTAGGCTACTCAATTAATTTTGCATGGCGACTCGAACCAAGGAATATGACTCGGGACTAGGACGACCACTTCGAAAAAAAGTAAAGTTACCTAATATTGGTATTTTGTGTTCAGACTGAGGAAAATTACGGTACATTGAATGCGAGCCATTCTATATCACTCGAGCATAATTGAAAAAGTGAGTTGATCCGGATTGAACTTAACATATGATGAGTCGGATTTGAGTCATAACACTGTGACTCGTCCCTCTACTAACTTAGTTGGACTCGGTGGTGAATTATGAATGACTAGACTTGAGTCAAAACTATAGAAGTAAGATTGACTTGTGACTTGGAACCCTGGTACTGCCAGTAGTCATTTTACGTTAGTCGTGAAGATGTATTTTATTACGATTCCGACAATAGACAGTCCAGATCAAGTGCTTATAGTAGGCTAGCCTACTGGTCACTTCAACCATATTCAGTCTCTGCAACTCCAGCACTTTCAGGGTCTTTCATTATCTGCCTCTGTTGGAAGTTTCGAGACGTTTTCAATATTGCTAGTTCCATCCATAATTTGTTGAAGATATATCTCGCGAATTCTACTTCAAATTGAGTAACAAGTTCATACTACTTTTGATCTTACCGGCACGCCTCTAAACTATAACGCAAAACACAAATCTCATTGCACAAATTCAATTGAACACATCTATTTCGATAAATAACATCAACTCTGTTTACGAAAGACTTGCCTGCCAAGATTACACTGGATTTATGCCCACACAACGATCCGAAGTCATTTTATACGGACTCAATCACATGATATCCACGCAGTACAGATGATTCGGAATATTGCAATACATTCATATTATGCATTCATTGATTAGTGCACTCCAAGCTAAACAAAAGAGTCAGCTGCAAAGCTTTACTCGATTCAATTTGCGAATAGAAATGAATTGCAGTTGTATCAAGCATTTCACGAATCATCTTCTAAAGTAGTCTTTCGCAAGATGCCATCTGCGTATCCTAAGCGACCGTCCAGGCTTTGATTGCATCCGTATTTTTGTAGCAGTTCCAATTTTTCGGTACTGAGGTTACGTTCTCGGTCGATATAAATCACGGGTTCCCACCATAGGAAACAGAATCACTTTGGTGTGGTCCTGGATGACGAAAACAAACATTAAAACAATAGAAGAGGTGATCAAACTATCCCTAAGGGACCTTGTAAATTTAAAATCAACTGCAAGTAAAAGCATCCACTTAAACGATAAGCAATGGCAAATATTTATACGGAGTTACAATTTTGTTGGAGGGGGGTCTTCAAATTAATCAGTGTTTCTATGCAAGTAGAAGTTACGTCGTGGCAGTCGGTGATGTTACAGAAGAAGTAACCTCATAAATTTCGAATCAACTGCAAGTCGAAGTAACTATTTCAACGACACAAACTACTTGAAGTGAAGATATGTGGCTGAGGTAGTCAGTTATGCTACTCTACTAGAAGTCTACACTTCAGTAAAGCCATTTCATAAATTTTTCAAGTCAAATCACGCAAATTCGGACTGTATTCGAGTCAGTTAATAAATTTTCAAGTAAAGTCACACAAATGTAGACTAGAGTCGAGTCAAATCAAGTCGTTTGAACAATTTTAATGTCAAGTCACACTTTAGTTAATAGTCAAGCCCTTTCATAAATTTTCAATTCAAGTAGTATAACATGATTCGAATAACCTTGATCAAATGCTCGAACATGTAGTTGTGGACACACTTGAGCTAGGTTACTTTCTTGTTTAGAGTACTCGGGTACTGTTGGAGGGTGTAGTAGGACTCCGCCATTATTCGTTGTTTGCGTACAGAAGTCTTCACGTGCTATCGTTGACAAGTACACGGTTGTTGTTATCACATAGTTGACAACCTGAAATTTGAAGGAAATCATTATTCTGCAGATATTTGAATGCCTGCTATAGTACGGATAATATTGAAATTGATTTCAATTTAATGAATATTTTACAGAAATTTCGAAGGCCTGCTTTATTCAGGACAATTTTGAAAGACTTACCTACATCCCTGAGCAGTGAAACGCCAAGATGTATTACACAAGACAGAGTTGTATGATATAATATGGAAGCAGTTCCATATTGACACAATTCCTAGTTTTTAATTCGCGTTCAGTATTAGTAGGTATTAATCTGTACAAGGCGGTCGGCGCAAGAGTTTGACACCTAGAAAATCTAACGGATTAGAAGTAGAATGCTGGCTACAGCTTTTCTGGAATTACAATTAGACATACTTGATTTACAAAAACTGAGAAATCGAATTCAATTGTGAAGTGGAAAGAAATCCAACAAAAAGTTAGCCCATATGAGCACATGAATGACAAATGCCTGTACATCGAGCTTGCCTTGTAACACACGATAATAAGATAAGAAATGGATTACCATTTTGATTAGATTAGTTTAATTAAACACCTAGAATTATATAGTTGTCCTAGTGTGATGTGCGCACAGCCGCACAAGTATTTAATATGTCATAGCCAGTCAATAAGCGAAATCGACACTTTTACTTATAATTGAGTTGAAATTTACAGTGTTACATCTACTTGGACTTACATCCTTAATTTTGCATCCTCTTTGAAATTGCTACTGCAGTAATGAAGTAGTAACTTACTAGGATAGTTCTACTAAAGTATCATTGCTGACTACTTTGGCTACCATCTATTTCCACATAAATTAGTCTTGATCTGCCTTTGAAATCGCTACATTTACTTGTAATTAGTCGTACTTGGATTGATGTTACTTGTACTTGAGTGGCATTACCGACTACTTTGACCACCTTCTATTACTGCATGTAGTAGTTTGACATGTCCTGGAAATTGCAACTTTTGCTTGCAAACGAGTAGAAATGTATAACGTTACCTCTACTTCTATTCGAGTAGTCGCGCTGACTACTTTGACCGTTGATGTATCTATCGAAATAGATTGTAAGCTCCTTTTATCCATATATAATGACGATACAAAAATAGCCATACTGAATTCTGCTTTATCTGTCAGATCCACCAATCCAATGCACAGGTGCAGGCTGCAGGATCTTCTGCCTCATCTGTTGAATCAAACTCAGTTTTGATGTACAGAAATGCAATATATAGCTAATGCTAACCATTTTTTGGTTGTGTCACATACTGGCTAGAGTTGTGAGTTGGATCTATGATATCTGCCTGATTGGAAAACACGGACCTCTTAATCACTGTGGATTTCAACAACCCTTTTTGAATTTGAATATTCTATGCGTCATTTTCTGATACATGTTGAACTTGATATGGATATGGAAATCCTAATAGCTTTGATTTGTACCGGTTTTAATTTGAGATTTGCACCGATTTGAATTTCGACACATGGAACAAATATGCATCAATATCATATTACAAACTGGCATTGTTCAAAGAATTTCTGATATTCTTCAGCTGTCGCAACACTCATGAATTGATTTGAGCCATTACGGGATTGGAATTTTAATATATCACGTATCTGACCCGTAGAAGTATCCTACATTTCAAAGAGGAAGTCTATTCAGAATAAGGGCAAGTAGTGATTAGAATATAAATACGCACCCATATATAAAGCAGACTTCGATGTCAGATTGGTATCGACCAATTTCTGGAGTTGAGCCTCAAGTTCAGCCATATGGAAGTCTGGTGATTCGTCACTGTATATATAGGACGCCTCTGGCTTGTCACCGACAGGTTACTGTGTTAGCGGCACCTGTCATGTAAAACAATAAGCTGATACAACTATGTGATAATAGCACTTGCCCTTACGACAAGGGGTGGAAAATTTCTTTTACTTTGCAAACATATAACAGGTAAACTTTGGATTGGTAAGCTTTTCATCTATACGGCCTCATAAAAAGTCCAAGGCTACTCTATACGCTGCTGAAAAACACGCATCGCTGCATACAAGTGTCCGGGTGCAGCTTTTCCAGCTCATTTCATGCCCAAACAGGAGCTGTAAAGCCGTTCTAATAAATGCTCTGTGCTTTTGAAAACGCGCCATAAGCTAGATCAAGGGTTCTCAAAGTGTGGGCCACAGAGCATTTTGAGGTGGGCCACAGAGCCATTTAAAAAATTTCAGAATTAATATAAGTTTAGTTATATTTCTTATGTTATTCGCTAGAAATATATTCGTATTATATAATTATACGTAGGCTACATAGCTACAAAGCTTTTCATCCTAACCTGATTCGACGTAGTGGCACGTATGAAGTCTGCATGTACAAATCGAAAACGTTAGGGAGAAACGGTGGCTTTTTCTACTGGCTATGACAACCTACGGCTAACAGCAACTAAAATAATTTCAAGCGTATAATAACTGGAAGCTAATGTTGAAGTAAGCAAGCATTCCGGCAGCGTCATATGCCGTTTGCCGTTGAAAGGGGTATGCAATGAACTCTCAATGAAGTGAAATTGATGTACAGATTTACTGTACTTCGGCAGGCCGTATTATCGTAAGCTAAAAATAACCATAATTACAAATTATTAGCAACTTCTGGCGGATGTATACTGCACCCACTTTAACGTATCTTAATGGATTGACAATTTATCGGAGCGCATTAATCTTTGAAATCGGTTTAAAATGTCCGGCCTGGAAATCATTGTACATAATGAAAAAGTCACAGGAATGGATTGTATTATTGGATTGAATATTCTGACATCACAACTTCAGTTGCTTTGGTACAAGACATAAAATCATTACAAAGTACATCATGCACATTGAAAAATCATTCTTCACTTCTCTGTAGTACCCCACCCACCAATGAATTGTTCGCTGCTGGCCCCGAATGACTATAATATTCCCACAATAGTATCACTGAAGTTCCAATCACACAGTGTGGGGATCTGATCGCGACACGAATGGAGCAGCGGACGAAAATAATCTATTACTTAGGAGTTTTAGCTTATGATCTACCAGGGCCGTAACTACCGCACCAACACCCCCAATTGGGGAACTCGAAGGGGCCCAAGATTATTTCGTTGGTCGTTTGTTGGAGGATATTTATTCAACTTGAAATTTTTTTCCGCGCTACGCGCGATTTCATATCCCGGGGACCGAGTTTTAAATATCATCAGTTAGAGAAAATGCGCATATTTTAGAGAAATGGGCATATAGGCGCTGTCCATGGACACGCATTAAACATGATTATGACTCTAAGATATCAGGTGGGCCACAGCACATTTTTAAACCAGAAAATGGGCCGCAGCCAAGAAAGGGCTGAGAACCCCTGAGCTAGATCCCATCTCTTCTGAACATATCAGCTTGATTGGTGCTAGTTACGGTTTAATGGGTATCGGCCAGGGTTGGAACCAAGTCACAAGATTCTGAGTCATGAGTCAATCTTTCTTCCATGTCATTGACTCCAATCATATTCAATTCACAAACAAGTCAAGTCCAAGTCATAGTGTTGAGACTCGAGTCCGAACCCAAGTCATGCCCAACTCATTTTCCTAACTCCAGTAGAGTAAAACGAACTCCTAGGATTCAAAATACACTCATTCATCTCACTCTTAACCAGAGATGGTCGGCAAAGAAGTACTTTCACTTTGTCAAAGTAATCAAGTAGGTTTCGTCTACTTGCAATACTTACTCAAGTAGTTATGATTGTAGACAAATGCCATTTCTCCATCACAATTTGCGGTTCTCAATCCAAACTTAGGCCTGGAATATTGGCCTTTTTACCTACTTGGTAATCGCCAGCTTTAGCTTAACTTGAGTGTCAATTTACGTCGTTATTTCTGCTTGAGTACCAGTGATGACTACTTTCACCACATCTACTCTCAATTGGCTTATTCAAACAGATATAAGACACTTTCTGGTTGATTTGGCATAAGTTATATGACTTCGTTGAGTCATGTGCAATGACTTGAGTCGAGTCATGAATCAAGTCATTACGGCACTGGTTTGGCTCAAAGATCCAATACAGGTCGCGCTCTCATCGTAACTAGGGCTGTGCACGATGGTTCAAGTACTCTAATTTGAATCGAGTATTTATTCCAATGATTCAAGTCGACAAGTGAGGGATGATTTTCTCCAGTACTAAAATAATACTCAAGGCTCGAGCACTCGCTTTTGCCAATTCATAACCATATTAAAGACTTGTAAAAATCTCACTTTTGAAACTTGGCTCCAGTTGACTCTCCGATATTGTAGGCGTGATAGCCAAGCAGGTTGTCGCCAGTTTTTGTGGAATGTAGCATTGAAAGATTCACTGCACAGTGTGTGATTCACGGTAGTTCATTGTAATGGATCAATAGACAACAAACTGTGAAAATCACGGTAGGTCAGTGTTGGAAACAAGTAGGGCTGGGCAAAATCGAGTACCTGAGTGATTCGATTCTGAATCATGTAATATGCTTCGAGTCGAGTCGAGTCATCGAGTATCACTCGTTATGACGTCATAATAGAATGTAATATGTCAAAGCTCTAATATGTACCTTTTATGCGATCTCAAAGAATATAATGCCTGTTATCCATCACATTAGAGATACTTTGGTATCATTCGACCATACCGATTTCATTGCACTTGGTGACAATGTCGTGGGATGATCATGACTTCAGAAACATGCTATTCCCAGTAACGTTGGTAGCTTTGTACTACATGTTACGTATGGTACGATACGGGCTCCAACATGTTACGTATGGTACGATACGGGCTCCAAGGCTCCAACAGTGAAAATTAGTATCTAAACTACAATTCTCGTTGATAAATTAACTTTCAGTGGCGAGAAACGTATAATTTCAGTCCTCGAAAAAATCGACTTTTACTACTCGACTCGAATCATTAAAATTAATACTCGATTCAGATTCGAGTACTCGAATCATTGTGCCCAGCCCTAGAAACAAGTCATCATGTTCGAGTCGCAAGTCATATCGAGTCATTGCACATTTTGAATCGAGTCAAGTTACTTCATTTTTCGAGGCAAGTTACCCCATTTTTTTAATGTGACTCGAGACAAGTCAAGACACTTGAGAAAGTTGACGCGGTCATCCCAATACTGCAAAGCACATAAGAAAAAAGGCAAAATATCAACCCGAAGTCAGAGTTATAACATACCTTTTAGAAACGATCACAAGCTGGTGGTGATTATTTTGTGGAATCGTGTATTCATTCTTCTCCGTTTCAATGAAAGTTTCCTGTAACGTCTGGCATATAAGCGGTAGCTCACCGACCAACAATGCATATACCTACGATAAAGGAAAACATGCATCAAGTTACCGAGTCGGATGTTTGTTGCTAGGGATGGCACAATCGAGAAATGAGAGATGATCATTTCGAGTTCTGAAATGATATGCTGTTTGCCACCAACAGATAATTTCATCAATGAGAATTATGATTTTGCCCTCATTTTATAACGTGGAAGGCTGTGAACCTCAATTGGCCGTATCATAGCTTATAAAATGTGTAGTATAAAGGTACAGTGTGAGTGGAAATGACTTATTTATCAAGTCATGATATGGATGGTTGAAAAAATACGAAATCATTTCATGTGGTGTATAAACGGCATTACATTATTTCTGGTCACCTATTTGAACTTCCAAACATTTTCAAAACGTTTTGCTGTCACAAGAGGTGATACTCGCATACGCAACTTAAAGCCTAATACTCCGATCAGGATAGAATCAGTGAGTCACTTGATTTAGCTAAACCCTACAATCTACATTTAAGACCCTTGCGATCTCCTTTTATAAAAATCTGTATTCAATGGTGCTATTGATGCAACGTACTCACGAAACAGAACCCAGCAACAAGGTGTCCACTTTGAAGCTATGTGCATTCTTGCCGAGAACTTCCGGGTCATTAATAGTCGGGACAGCCGCAATGAGTATTCATTGTGTACCTGTCACAGTCGACCGTGGCAGCTCAACAGAAATCTTCAAACTTCACCTCCATATTGTTCGGGAAGATCTTCTCCAGCTGCCAATACAAACTTCACATCGACTTACAAAAGTATATAAAGTTGTGCATACTAGCATTCCAGTTAAATGATGGCCAACTACGGAAACTGCTGCCGTTTTGATTAGTTCTAGTTTTAGTCTTATATTTTAACATTTTAAAAGCAAACACTTCCCGTTTGTTTAAAATGCCGATTTTATCTCCAATGTTTCTGAACTCATATGTAATTCAGAAGTTAAATTATCAATTATTACTCATCTTAGCTATATTTTAGTTAGTTAGTTGCGGATTTGTAACGGTCGTTGGTTCTAGTTTTAGTTCTGAAAACTGAGTAGTTCTAGTTCTAGTTGAACATATTAAAAATCCAGCAGTTTGCACTCTCTGGAGCCACTGCAAACAATGTCACCTGGATATCCGTGTGAATGATCGCACAGCCGTGAATATAAACGACTCCAACCAGAATCTGTTGCAAGTAAGATCGAGTCTCTGCTTCTGCGATGACTCGTCTTCTTTCTCAAGATCCATCGGCCACTGTCAACGAAATTCAAAGCTAATCGGATTGATAGAATGACATCAGTAGCATTATTTGTTGGGTCAATATAAAAATGAGCTTGGGTGCAGGTAAAAATTCAACATCACATTTTGCAGATCGTTGATCCTTTCAAGTTAGAAACTTCATATCACGCTGGTACTTTGATATTTGACTTGTTATACGTAGGGCTGTGCAAAATCGAATACCTGACTGATTTGAAACTGAAGTGAGTATTAGGCTTCGAATCAAGATGACTATGTCAGTAAAACTCATTATGTCATGATAAAAGCATCAATGATGTATAAAGTTCAAATAAGGTCCTTTCATGCAACCAAAAACAGTGGAATCACAATACAGATTATTCGGCATTTTTAGACCGCACGTGTCTGTAACACCGTGCTTCGTTGGTTTCACAAGATACAGTTCTCCTGTAGCAACTTCAGGAAAAGCAGAAATTAGAATATTGAGAGCATTTCATAAATTCGACAAATCAGGACAGAATTAGATTACAGCCTAGCTCTATTTAGTTTCATTAGATCCCTACACTACAATTATTATCTTGATACCTCTGTAAATGATCTTACAATCGTGAAGATAACGACGTTAATCAGAATCAGTCGCATTTAATAACGAGTCTCTGCTTCTGTGATGGCACATCTGTTTTGTAAACTTCCATCACAACTGAAAACACATATTAAAGGTAATCGGATTGACAGGATGAAAACAACAAAATTATTTGTTGGGAATCTAAATCATTGGTTCTCAACCTTTTTGAGTCGACGGGCCTGTAAAATTCGACAACCAATTTTCTGAACCGATAAACCTTTCTAATTAAAAATTTTAATTCATGGCCCCATTTTGATATTCGACTTGTTATACGTAGGGCTTCCAAAAATCAAGTACCTAGGTGATTTGGAATTGAATTGAGTATCAGGCTTCGAGTCAAGTCTTCGAATACGGTATGGCTTATTATGATGCCATACCAGTGTGGATGAAGTGGAAAGTTTAAATAACTTAAATAACTTTTCCGCGACTACAACCAATATAATGCCAGTCCTACATCACATTAAGGATGATTTGTTATCCCTCTGACCACACCTATTTCATTGCACTTTGTGACAATGCTGTAGATGGATCACGACTTCACAGATATGTCAGTTCCAGTAATATGCGTGCATGTTTGTACCTCATGTTAAGTATGTTGCGTTTATGACCACTCGAGGTTTACATCTTTGTACATTGGACATGAGTATGGAAGCAATCATTTTATTGATCAATCAACTCTAAATGATAAGGAGCGCGAGGTTTCAGTGACGGAACGGATCGTCTCTCACTATTCGACTGGAATCAAGAAAAATAATGCGCGATTCAGATTCAAGCACACACCCGATTCATTGTGCACAGCCCAAGCGTCAACAATCTTCTCGACAACGTCACATGCGAGCAACAGCCGTAATTTGGATCTATGATATCTCTATAACTTGACATGAATTTGAGATTAGCATGGATTTCAAGATATCGGTCAGATTTGCGTCAATGTCATTTGACAAACTGGATTTGCACAGAGAATTTATGATATTCTTCAGTTGTGAAAGTCATGAATGCTATAAAATCTCTGATCCGTACAAGTAGGCCTACATGTAAGAAGGAAGTCGATTGAAAATGAAATCAATTAGGCTACTGATTACATAAATACCAACCCATATTTATAGCAAACTTCAAAGTCGGATTGGCCGGTATGCATCAATTTCTTGAGTCCAATGATTGATTACTGCAAATGATGGTCGCTTCTTGTTTGTCACATATGTGCTTCTGTGTCTCTGTATTAGTAGCACCTGTCAAGTAAAGAAATAAGATCTTAAAGCTTTGAAATAATGGCACTGCAATTGTGACGAGGGGCGAGGGCTGGAAAAATTCATTTTCATAGCAAAAGCAAAATAGGTCAAAATATGGATTGGTAGGTTTCATGGCAGGATACTTAACACGCAACCAAATCACCAAGATGCTAGATTTTGCCAAGCCTCGCTGATAAAAACGTCAGAAGCCTCTGCGATATGCAATAGCTAAGGCTGGGCACAATGATTCCAGTCGAGTAATGAGAGATGATTTTTCGAGCACCGAAATGATACCTTCCTTGCTACTCGACAGAAATTATAGATTTGGCAGCACTGTCCACTAGGGCTGGTTAGAAGGGAGCGAAAATTGCTATGCATCACTCTTTTAGACAACTTAGCAATTTCATTGGATTAACAGTAAAATTTAACCTTTTTTAATAAAATTAAAAAATTCAATTGGCTCTGCTGCGGTTCGGCTGTTTGGAATTGAGGCAAATTTGGTGGGCAGCGTCTGTGAAGTCACAAAGTGCGATATAATTGGCGTGGTCGAAAATATACGAAATCATCTTCAATGTGATGCAGAATTGCAGATCTGCACTATCCACATCATTCATACTGATGTCATATCGATTGATACTCAGATACTGGACTCTAAGGCTAACACTGGATTCAGAATCAAATCACTCAGTTGCTCGAATTCTCCCAGTCCTACCCCTAAGACCTCCGCAATTCCCGTTTAATAAAGTTTCACATGGATGTTCTTATATACTCACAGAACACAGCCCAGCGACCAGGTCTCCACATCGAAACTGTGCCCATTCTTTCCAATAACTTCCGGGGCAATATAGTTGGGTGTGCCGCAAAAAGTATTTTTGTGTCAAAGTCGACTTTGGTAGCCAGGTTGACATCTCTCCGAGATCTTCGATCTTCATCTCCATATTGTTCAGGAAAAGATTCCAAGCTGTCGATACAACTTTCATATTCAAATTACTCAGGTACACTGATTTGTACAAACTACCAATCCAGGTAGTTGATGGTCAACAAACTACTGCCATTTTGAGGAATTCAGGTTTTAGTTGCATAGCAAAAAATTAAAAGCAATTTGTTTCAGTTGTAGTTGCAGATCTCGAATAGTGAGTGGTTCATTCAAAAAAATGTAGTTGCCGACAACTAGAAAATGTATGTCGCCGTGATACCGGTGTTCTGTTGCACGATATTTTTGCAGCCTTTACTAGCTCAGAGCAGGGTTGTAACCAAGTCACAAGTCAATCTCACTTTTATAGTTTTGATTCGAATCAAGTCGAGTCATTTTCAATTCACCATCGAGTCAAGTCCGAGTCCAAGTTAGCTAGCAGAAAACTGAGTCATTATGTTCACTGTTCAGTTATCAGTACAATATACTTTTTCCAATTATCTTCGGGGGGATATAGAATGGCACGCATTCATGATATCGTTACTTTCCTCAGTTTGACAGTTTCTGGCCCTTTTTCCCAGTATCAGGACTGATATACAAAATACCAATCATGTGGTGACTTTACTATTCTTCGAAGTTTCAGTGATAGTCCTGGTCTTGAGTCATACGACTCGAGTTAGGTCGAGTCACCAAATAAGTGTGAATTGAGTTTGAGTCGAGTCATGACTCGAATCATTGCAGCCCTACCTCTGAGTCATCCAGCCAAAAAGTGGTATAGGCAGGGTTGGTCGATACCATCCCCGTTTTAAGCTCGAAACCCCGTCAATTTGAGATGCCAGTTCTATCTCCAATTTTCTCAGCTCATTTGTAATTTAGCAACCAAACAATCATTAGTGAGTTATGTATTATTAGTAAGTTAATAGGGGATTTTCTATGGTCGTAGGTTCAAGTTGAGTATAAAGAAAAGTGAAAAGTGATTCTGGTAGAAAATCCTGTAATTGGTCCAAATTCTCTTTCAAGAGCTTGTAGCGTCATCAACCATTTTACATTACTGGTACATGATGTGCATAGTTTTATCACCAAATTGACAAATCAATAATCGGTCGGCTCTGGTTCTGACATAATTTTCGAAGATTATTTACGAATGCACGACAGCATACAATGTTACCTTGACATCTCTGTAAATGATTTTGCAATTGTGACGACAAACTACACGAAACAGAATCCGTTGTGAGTGATAACGGGTCTCTGGTTCTGTGATGGCGCATCTTCTTTTGTAAACTTCCATCAGCGACTGACAACAAAAGTATAAGGTAATTGGATTGCTGGAATGAAAAAAATATTATTTGTTGGATGCCACTAAATCAGTGTTTCTCAACCTCTCTGTGTTTGAGGGACAGTGAAACTTGACGACAGTTTTTGCACCCCGGTGAACCTTCCCAACTAGAAACTTCATTTAATACTTGTTTTTTGAAATCGAACATGTAATAAATAGTGCTGGCCAAAACAGAGTGTGCGACTGATCTGATTTTGATCAAGTAATGAGTTTGAGTCACTCGTGTAAACGTCACAGCAACACCACAAAGAATATAATGCAGATTCTAGTCACATTATAAAGATTATGTGGCACTTTTATGACCATACCTATTCCATCACGACTACTCGGAAATGCCATTCCAATGTACGCGAGTAGCTTTGTACTATATGTTTTGTCTGCTGCTGTACGACCAATCAAGGTTTACAGCTTTTCACAGTGAGAAATATTATCGAAAGTATAATTTCCACCGGTTCAGTTGAGCTTATTGTTAATATAATTTTTCCCTTTCGCGGCATGGAGTGTATATTATCGGTACTCGAAACAATAATTTACTACTACTCGACTCAAATTATCAGAATTGATACTCAATTCAGATTTGAGTCATCAAATCATTATGCTCAGCCCTAGAAATCGCAATGGTGCAACTAGAAAAATATCACATTATTATCCAAACTAGATTAGAATTTGAATTATAATAACCACATTTTTCCAAATTTGATTTGAATTACAAATACGTAGTTGGGAAAAGAAATCAATTTCCTTTCATTTCAAATCGGACTTAATTATCATAAGCATGAGAACAGTTGACCAATCTGACTCGTTTCACACTATATGTGTAGAATTAGTTGACTAATTAGATTAGAATTACATTACAAGTACTTCGCCCTATTTAGCCTAATATAGTACGGTATAGAACAATAATTTTATGGTTGCATAAGACTGCTAGTAATGAACATGACAGATCTAATGCATTTTCGATTGGCACAGCTAGAAGTATACTACATTGTAACGACAAAATGCTTTTACCATTCTTTTGCACAACTCAAGAACGACGTAGACAAAATCCCAGTCTTGGAAGAATCCCTGAACTCCAATGACGTGCTTGTGATTCAAACTTTGATGGAGACTGATCTCTTCACACATTTGTCTTTCTCATGCTACTTCACAAGCAATGCCTGAAATTCAGGTACTGGATTTAGTTGTAGATTTTAAAAAGTGAGTACCGTAGTTCTGATTGTGCATGTAAAAATATTTTAGTTGCCGATCAACTACAAAACATGTGTCTTCCTTTGTCGTAAATCATGATACCGGTTTCCCATTGTGTGATGTTCTTGCAGATGTCTCAGAGTGATCACTACTAATAATGGTGAAACCGCGGGGCAAAACCTTACGAGTACTCTGTAAAAGTAGAAGTGTTATTGCTACTGACTGACCATGCTTACAGTTGTTCAAATGTAACGTTGGCCAACTAAATACTCTGAAGGTTTGGAAATATGTGTTAAGCTACTTGCCATTTCATTTCAATATCGGCCGATTGTGGTTAACGGCCAGGGTGCTACTTATCGGTTTTGGCTTAAAAATACGATATCGGTCGCGATCTAGTGATCAGAGTTGGGTAACGAGAAATTTTTTAAACTTGATTACAATTAAAGTTATAGCTACACAAGTTATCGAAATTAGATTAGAATCATTTAATTCGTAAAACAAATGCAATAAAAACCAAATCACTTCATACCAAATAACAGTTCATTTTCATAGCAAGAGAATGATAAGTCTCTGTACACCAAAATCGACTCTTTTCGCACTATACAGTTCTCCTGCAGCATTTTCAGTTAACCCATAAATTATATTAGAATTAAAATGACAGTATTTCTCAAATTAGAATATTATTAGATTACCGGAATTTGGCTATAATAAGTCTTAATTAGGCAACTGGGATTATCTAGTTGTCCAAGTGGGCTCGCTAATGAACGTTACAAATCTGATGTAATTGCGATCACTACAGTTAGATATACATTACAGTTGTAATGAGGAAATACGCTTGTCCGTCTTTTGCACAACTCGAGAACGATGTCGACAAAAATCCTTTAAATCAAACGTGCTTGTGATTCAAACTGCAATGGAGAATGATCTCTTGACACATTTTGTATTTAACATGCTCATTGCTCATTCTTAAGAAGTGCCTGAAATTTGGACATGTACAAATTTTAATAGAATTAGTTGATGGTCGACTGATTACTGTTATTTTGAGTAGTTGTAGTTGTAGTTGCACATTTCATAAAGTGAGTAGTTCTAGTTCTTGTTGTGAGTATCGATCGAGTTGTAGCTCTAGTTGCATGATATTTGTATTTACATTGTATTCAAATGTGGTATTATATAGCATGTTTAAAAAAATAGACAGAAACAACAAAATCATTCTGCCCTTTAAACAATATTACACGTACAATATCCTTATTTCCTCAACCTTTAGCAGTGTCTGGTCGCATTTTCAAGTACCAGGACCAATAAACGTAATCCTAATATAGTGTGGTTACTTTACTATTGTTCTGAATAACAATGAAATGTCGGTCTTTGGCGTCGAGTTTAATGACTTGGTTCGAGTCATGCGCAATGACTCGAGTCAATGCACAAATTGACTCAATGTCGAGTCGAATCATTTCCGTATTTTGAAAACATGACTGGGTCAAGTCGAGTCGTCACAAAATCGTGACTCGAGTCATTACAACCCTGCACAAAACACAATTTCGCAAGGCATAGAAGGGCTATTTTTAGATATAAAGGATCAAGTTCGAAAACACGTTGTTTCTAGAAATAACAAGCTGTCTGTATGATCTTTACAAGTTGACAAAACTGCCGACTGACTCAAAATCTCATCTACTGGATTTTATTCGTTCAATAACAATGAGACATTGGTGGTTGAACAATCCCCTCGTAACTGCTGTTACAGAATGGCTGTAACGTTTTTTACACTTCACTCGCAGAGTGATGACATTGTCAGGTCGCCTAACAACGTTACATACCAAATTTTGGTCGATTCCGACCAGCAAAAGCTATGCAATCTGAAATCGACATTTTGGCCATTTTTTTAAGCAATAGTATGTACGGAGCCAATTTTGACCCTAAGCCATAATCAAACATCTCGTTCCAAGCACGCCTGAACATGAAGTGATGTTTTTTTCTTAATAAACGTGTTTCTGGGTACTTTCAAACAGATCGCTGCATCGATTGCAGCACTGCGATGACGGATAAAAATGAAGGCTGTGTTCTTGTTCTATAATTTATGAACAAGACTCCCACCTCTTACATTTTGCGATTACGAATACATCAAATATATATTTGTTCCGCCGACTGAAAAGTTAAAGCAGACTGGCACAGGCCTGGAAATTTGCAGTTGAGAGCCACTGGTTAAGGTGATGCAATTGACAGACAGCCAAAAACTATCACAGTTCTACTATGGCGCAATGTTTCATAGTGCTCTGTACACTTCTTCCGAAAGGGCATTCTATGTAGCTCGCAATTTGCATAGGATCAAAGTAACAGGGAATGACGATTTTGAGCCAATATGTGCCCCCATAGTGTCGGATTGCCACAGAAGATTAGTGCTCTGTTGCCAGTACAATTATTCATTACAAGTTTTATGCGTAATATTATTCCTTACCCAATCACGTTGGCTAGGGAGTGACATTAGTTTTGCTCTACAGCTGCTGAGTTCTTGGAGAAGCAACCGTCACGAATTAAACCATAAATATCTGGTCTGGTGGCACAGAGGTGAAACCACAGACCAAAAGTGATTTTCCGTACAGCCCGCAGCTATAATCAATCTCTCGCCAGCAGTGTCTGTAATATCGGTAGCTTTGGGTAGTTCAATTGATATGCCTAATGATTAGGGCGATTTTTCTTTGACCTGAAAAAAGAAAATGTTGACCCAAAAAATAAAAATTTTGACTTTTTTCGACCTAACAAAACTGAATTGTGACCAAATTTTGACCTAGCGTATGCAAACTAGGTGTATTTCCATGTAATGTTAAAACTGTACCACTTATTTTCATTTCTAGTTTGAACTGGCTGTCCTAACGAAGTAGTTTGGCATGAAAAAAACGTTTTTGGCTTGGAAACAGGCAAATTTTGACATGACAAAACTAATATTTTAACGAAGTCTGGCCCTATGAAAAATTCCAGTGGTTACAATACGTATTATGGTAGAAATAATTAAAATTTGTAGTATACAACTAAAATAAAACGAGAGATACTTTCCTACATCTTTGGGTAGAAAGTGCATTTCCTTACTAAGACGCTTGCTAAGAATGGAGAAAGAACGTTCAACAGCAGCAGTTGTTGGCTGCGTACACTGTTGGTGACACACCGTGTTGCTTCATTCTGAAAATGTAGTCTACATAACAATTTTTCATCATGTGCTCCTTAATATAAGAATGATGCGCTCCTTAATATAAGAATGATGCAATGCCCAAGAAGTCTTTCTTCAGTTAGGATATTGCGGTACCTTGATCATAACACCATGTTTACCTATTTGTTTTATTTGACCGTTAATAATTCACAATGAGCAAACAATTGGCCGTTTACAACGGAAGGCCTATAAAGTAGGCTACAAGTTGTAAAATATCAAATGATAAGTTCACCAACAGTGCAAAATCTATGATACAAACGAACTGCATACGTCAAAAATTTTTCGACTTTGTGAACAATTTTGACAAATTTCGACAGGTCGAAAAAAATCGCCCTATCACTGATTATTCATATCACAATTTACCTCAGTTTGCCTCTTTAGTAAACAGGGTTCATGAGTTCGTCATATCAGCTTCAAGGTTTCATCAAACAAAACAAGTCAAGGAGCACTGTTGTGCAGTGTTGTAGTACTGTCTATGAATTACAAATAATCTGAACGAAACAAAATCTCATGTAGGAACGATATTGTTGACAAGATGCAGCGAGTGTATAACAGAAATACACACAGAATTGATCAGATATTCAATATATTTCAAAGCGAAACAGAATAAATATAATATGTGCTGCGGCTGACTGTTAATAATCACATCATCACAAAGGATTGCGATCAATGATATGCTAATCACCGGTGTCACAAATCATAAGGGGATCCACTTCACGTCGTATTTGTAAGGATGCTGCATACTGCTGGAATTAGGAGATACTACTAGCAAAAAGCTGACAGAACATCATATCAGACGACAAGGAGCTTCTTATTGCAGCTCCATGATTAAATATGAACGAATAGAAATCTCACGAGGAAGTGAAAATGTCGAAAAATTGCATGAAATTGATGGCAAGAAACACATATTTACAAAATGGCCACAACATTACAATTTGAAACGAAATTGAAAACGATATGCACAGACTGCTAATTACCAGAGAATATGACGCAGGATAATGCACACGAAGCTTAAAATTTAGGTGACATAAACTATAGTATTAGTACTGTGATACAAAGACTTGAACATAACCTTCAAACTTCTCTGAACAATAGACCCAGCGCAAATTATCACAAGTAGGTGTTCATTGAAACTGATTCAGGCAGTGAGAAACAAATTTTCAGGCACTGATCCTATGCTGTAATTAAAATATGAAACTAGGAGAGACATTTTAAAACTGAAAAATATTAGGCAAGAAAAACAACGTATACAGAAATTTTATTGTGGCAGTGATAAATGTACATGGGCCAGAGGCGTTGCAACATGAAGATACAAGTTCACCACCACCACACCACCATTTCTACACACCCGGCACAGAAATCATTTAGCCAGAAAGGTGATTCAAAGACACACGGTATGTGTTGAGTACTCGTACAGATTTGAACCCAATATTAAATTGTATTGATATGATAGCAGATTGAATGGACGTCCACTCTAAATAACAGCATATTTTAGTATAAGGTGTTCCTGTCAATATTACTGCTTCATATTCGAGATCATCATCGCGAGAATAAAAAGATACAAGTTCCGCTACTCTACTGCATGTGTATTTCTATGTCTTTTCAAGCTACCAAGCCGGTTAAACGCTTTTCCGCACGTCTGACATGCATAATTTTTGACTCCGGAATGTGTATTCACGTGGGTTTTCAAGTTACTGAGCTGACTAAACGCTTTACCACAGATCTGACACTCATAGTTTCGGACTCCAGTATGTGTATTTCCATGCTCTTTCAAGTTAACAAGTCGGGTAAACGCTTTTCCGCAGACCTGACATGCATAGTTTTTGACTCCGGAATGTGTATGCACATGGGTTTTCAAGTTACTGAGCTGACTAAACGCTTTACTACAGATCTGACACTCATAGTTTTGGACTCCAGTATGTGTATTTCCATGTCTTTTCAAGTTACCAGGCAGGGTAAACGCTTTTCCGCAAATCTGACATGCATAGTTTTTGACTCCAGTATGTGTATTTCCATGTCTTTTTATATCACCAAGCCTGGCAAAAACTTTTCCACATAGCTGACATGCATAGTTTTTTACCGCGGTATGTGTAATTCCATGTGTTTTCAATTCACCAAGCTGGTTAAACGCTTTTCCGCAAATCTGACATGCATAGTTTTTGACTCCAGTATGTATATTCTCATGGGTTTTCAAGTTACTGAGAAGAATAAACACTTTTCCGCAGATCTCACACTCATAGTTTTTGACCCCAGTATGCGTATTTTCATGTCGTTTTAAGTCAACAAGCTGGGTAAACACTTTTCCGCAGATATGACACTCATAGTTTTTGACTCCAGTATGTATATTCTCATGTGTTTTCAAGTTACTGAGCCGAAAAAACGCTTTTCCGCAGATCCGACACTCATAGTTTTTGACTCCAGTATGTATATTTCCATGCGTTTTCAGGGCGTCAACCCGCACAAACGACTTTCCACAGATCTCACAGTCGTGGCTTCTGACTCCAAGGTGAGCAGTACGTTTATCCGCATGTCTTTTCAAGTGATCGATCGGATTATACTCTTTGCCAATGCCCTTGCGTTCATGATTTTTCGAAAAGTTGTGGGATATCAAATGTTTTTTCAATAAAGTGATTGCAGCAAAGATTTTTCCGCAGATCTCACATTCGGTATTTCTATCTATAAGGTGGAATAGAAAGTGAGCTTTATATCCATTCTTACGATGGAAGCTCTTTCCACAGATCCAGCACATCATCCTTGTCATTCTTCTGGATTATCTGTATATTACTTTACTTCTTCAAGCATGACACATCAACCGCTCTCTGCTTGAAAACGAGTATTCAATGACAGCATGAAATGAGCTATTACACAGTATTATAATTCTTATATTATAGCAACCCAATCTGAAATACAGAAAGAATTAGCAAAAACAGAGCAGTGTGATAAATAACAATATCCAAGAATATCAAATTGATCATCTAATATTACCAGTTTAGTGGTATTATTGGGCATTGTGATGATCTGCAATCTCACAAGTCAGACGAGTAGTTCCTCATACATGTTTTCGCACATATTTTGTAGATCACAATTTCATTCCCGATTCCCTTTCAGATATTGGCTGCAATTGAACATTTGGGACGTTCAGGTTTCAACTTGATCGTTCGATAGATTTCAGCTACAAGACACGAAACTGTTAATCTACTATGCCTTCAACAATTCACCGGTATGACTGAATAAAAGATTCAAAACAATTCTGGAACAAGTGATACACTGTAAGCCCGGTTAGGCCAGGCGATTAGGGACGGATATCTGGTTCGGAGTAGGCGCCATGGCATTGGTCGCAGTAAACACCAGCTCCGATAGCACTAGCCTACAGAGGAATGTCTTTGACAATCTTTTGGAGACCACTAGTTCTTCAACGTTTATGACCACTACCAAAATCTGAGTGGCATTACCCTCTGGCGACATAGGCGCCGAACGCTAATTTTCCTTAGGTATGCGAGTTCGATGACGTCACAAAGGAATGACGTCATGATCTGACGGAATTGATAATTAGGGTTAATATCAGGATTGTAATGACTCGAGTCAGACTCGAGTCATGATTTTTTTGTGACTCGACTTGACTCGAGTCATTTTCTTGAAATGGGAAAATGACTCGACTCGAGTCAATATTTGGATTGACTCGACTTGTACTCGAGTCATTACGCATGACTCGACTCAAGTCATTGACTCGGCTTATTTTATATGACTTGAAGGTGAAGATATTTGTGAATCACAATGGTTAGATCAACGCATGTGACGAATTCTGTAGACATCGCTATTTGTCACCACTGCTTTCGTTGCACTCGTCTGATAGACGAGACCGGAAAGATAGCGTAATATTTAAGCGTCCTGCTTCTTGATCGGTAGGTCGTGGGTTCGATTCCCGGCCGGGTCAGACCAAAGACCTGATTAGTAACACTGGTATCCATGGCTTCCTTGCTTGGCGTTCATGCATTACTGGGATAGCATTGAGGGGTGGTGCATGACTTAGAAAGCTGTAAAGGCTATATCTGCACTTCCTTGTCCAGCAGCATATGCACTAGGGTTATGACTAGACAAAAATTTCTAAATTTTGTGTGTCCTGTAGTCACAAATGATGAGCTTTTGTGTCCTGATTTCAAAACTCACAAAAGTTAAGACTGTTTGAACAAAAACCTCCCGCGCAAAAAGTTTCCAGTTTTCACTGCATGGAGGATAGGCTTTCTTTTGTAGATACAGACTATATAATTTATTTATCGACTGATTTGAATTTAACTGACCCAATTCCAATTGCAAAGATTTAAAATAGTATTTTGGTACATTTTGATCGCCCAGATTGAATTATTCCTATCGTGTTGTTGTTTACAGACAATATTAAATATTTAATAAATAATTATTAATTCCAATTTTAGATGTAGACTGTATATATCGTATAATTTCAATTTGTCTGGCACAAATCAAACTGGGTGGTCGAAAAGGCGAAAGTAGAACAACTCTAGGTATTTTCAGCGGTCTAGAAAACCGCTTAGAAGAATATGATGTACAGGAAAATTTGAAAATCTCATATATCATATGTCACACCGTAGCATCTGTTTCATATCCCTTGCCAACATCATAGTATCGATTCTCAAAGCATATATTAGAGTTCTTCGATCAAGCATCTGACAAGTGCCAAGCATAACCCGCTGATTCAGCCGACCCTTAGAGCTTTCAAAACTTCAACTATGTACTACAACCTGAGCCCAATGAGATCACACAAACTATAGTGTCATTGTTAAGCTTTATCTTTGTATTCAATAATGATATATTATTTCTGAAACTAGGAATCCGTCGCCACTTGCATAAGCGCCTATGCTTCCCCTCGTTGAAAACAGGGCATATAGGCTACGGCGGTTTCTTTCACAATAAAGCAGTCATGCTTTGGACATTTTTGTGAAGCAGCTGTTGTTTGTTCATCATGTATTTTTATACCTCAACATACCCTTAATCAATCCTAAATCTTTATCTGTCAACCTACATACAACGCGCTTTCAGAATCGCCGCCAGTAGCAGACTCCTTGTTCTCCTAATCAGCAAGCTGCTGCTGACGTGGTCATTGAAGCATAGCCGATTATCCAATCAAGAGCCGTGGTTTCTTGATTACTGGTCTTCTCGCCGTTCTATGGTCGGTGGCACGCCCATTCTTCGGCAGCTACTTTCAAACGCTTTGCACGAAATCTTAACGGCCTTTCTGTGAGCTTCTTTCAGGCTCAGTGTCGTTTTTTATCAATAATCTATCGAATAAGACATTACAACCGAGGATTTGTAAGATTTTCCAAATTATGGACAACCCTATTTATGCACAGATCGCGTGTATGTGAATCATGAGTCGGTCTTTATGCAGCAAAAACATCAAGGACAAAAATAAACTACGTCCTTTCCTTTCCTTCATATCAGATATGCCGTCGGAAACAACAAAAGACAATGGTACATAGTAGCAATGCATTGTACAAAATCATCCAGTGATGAAGAGGTAATATTGTGAGCAGTCGTCGATGTGCTCGTAATAAAAACTGAATGCTTGTATTTGTGATGTATCAGACTGACAAGACAGATTAGTAAAGTTATCGTATTGGCGGCTCGTCTCGTATATCTGTAGCATCGGTAAATGAGGCCAGGAACTGTCCGTTATCTGCCTAAATAAACATGAACCAAGGCTATGATGGGGACAAAATAAGCATGTTTGGCAAGCAAGGAATTTGATATCACTCAAGCAGGATTGAAAACTTAAGTTGAACATGACTTCAATACTGTGACTTGGACTCGGACTCGAGTCATAACACTTGACTTGACCCTCAAAACGGTGACTTGGACTCGGGCTTGACTCGGTGATGAATTGAAAATGACTCGACTCGACGTGAGTCAAAACCACAGAAGTAAGATTGACTCGTGACTCGGAACCATGTGACTTGGTTACAACCCTGGTTAATATAGCATCAATTCAAGAGGGTTACGATCATGCATAAATGATGATTATGCAATATCTTCGTGTTAACAAACTTGAACGTATGATATGCTTGTCAACGAGTCGGGAAGTGCTATTAATAGGCCTTTTGCAGGACTTCGATCACGTGACTAGATACGCATAGCAACCACAAATTGGTTAGCAAGCTACTTTCTCGCGCACCTGCTTCAGTGCGAAATATCGCATAGTGTACTGTTGATTTCTGGTTGTAAACGTTTCGGAAATTTATTGTGGAAGTCATCAGAGATTCACCTATGCTAGATGTCAATCCTGTACAAAGCATTTAGAATGATATCGTCAGAATTACACAGAAATCCATCGGTAACGTAGTCGTATTACGGTACTCAACACTGATCATATGTACTTAAATTTATGCCTTTGAAGTAAAGCGATTGGTTTATATTCTGGTAAGAGTATTTGTTAGTTCAAGCAGAACTATTTGTCTGTTGTGGAGCCTGATTTTGGATGGAAGATATGACTGAAGCAGCCGGGACCCGCAAGGATCAGGATGTACTGTCTGCTGGTTTGGGTGCTGGCGTGCTGCTATAAAACCGCTGAACACATCGGAAGTATATTTTGGGAGAACCTGCCATCAAGACTAAGCAAAGCAGTGCACTTTATTGTTGCCTTATACAATGCCGATCTTATTGGCACTACTTCACAACTGCGATTGAAGTGGATTTGGCAAATCACACGCGATTTTGACAAATAGTTGATGTCACATATGTGCGCTATTTAGCGAACTAAGGGAAGTAACTATCAAATAACTCTTAGAGCAGCTCAAACGCAGTGACAAGATCGGTCATCCTATACCCAGAGGTGGTCAACGTGGTCATTGTTGGGAACCGAGTACAAGTAATGCCTCAATTTATACTCCAGTACAAGTAGCAATAATTACTTCCAGGACATGTCCAAAGTACTTCAAGTGGAAGTAGAAATTAATTCCTGAAAAGTAGTCAAGAAATTCGGTACATGAAGTAGATTTGGTTGGGTCCCTTAGTTTTAGAAATTAATGCCACGTGACAACTGTAAACATTTCATGTTGCATCTTCTTGATCAACGCAAAAGGGTGATGACACCACAAATATGTGCAATTTTCAAAAATCAATTTAGTTACCGTTTTACTGGGGCTATTTTGCCCAGTTGTTATGACAACCTCACGCTTGAAGGGGATGCAATCATGCGCCAAAGCTACTTTCTAGTTGACAAAATCCCCGAACTGACCAAACAGTACTACCTAAAAAGTGTCAAGTAGAAGTGGAAGTAGCCTAAACTCATAATGACGCTAGTACTCAGGTAAAATAGTACTTCGTTGCTGACCCCCTCTGTGTATTCGTTCAACCAACTCAGAAACATCCTCTAAAGACGACGAACATAGTAGATGGCAGCCAAAGCCTGCGAGGCCGGCGGCAAGTTAGTTTAGGCCAACGAACCGACATCTTGAGCATGATGCCTATTACAGATGCGATTGCGCCTAGGCTAACGGTTATGTCATGCGCAACAGGTCTGTTGGAGATGCGACTGATTACGCAAGCGATTATATCTTGCGCCAGAGATGCCACTCCTGGATTTTTCCACCCAGATCTGGGTTTTGCGAGCACCATCTGGGTTTCTGGGTTTTTGTGCTTGAAATCTGGTTTTTTTCAACATCATGTTTGTCAGGTCAATTTTACGGCGCAAAATGGATGATTGGATTAGTAAGATCTTCTAATGTCGACGATTCCACTGTGATTGAAACGGCAGAGTCCAAAGAGACCCATTTACTATTAAAATGAGAGGTCTTGGCGTGATGCGATAGAGCTTCATTGAATACTGACTACTAGATCACAGAAAGTCATGTTCACAGGGCAATTCTGATTTAGGACTTGAATGCTACCGGTAGCGCTGCAACAAATTCGTTGTGTGTCAGTAAATAGTATGTAACTGCTGTAAAGTATGCAATTTACGCACATGGAAAGACCAATTGTTGATCTAACTAGTTTACCATGTTGACATCACAGTATATTCACTTTCAACAGGGACACTCAAAGAGAGACATTTTGGGCAACCGGGCAAGTTATTCAGAGTGAGAGGGGTTTGTTAAACGCAAATGTACTCTTAATTTCATGATTTATCAGTTTGTTTTTCGACTAAACATCCAAGATAAAAGTATTTGTCCCAGGTTTAATGAATCGAAAGCTATTTTCAATCTATCTGGTCAGCTCACAGTCACTAGAACTACCCTACAATCATCCTCACGATAGATGGGGATTAGCATTGTTACTGACATTACGAATATATAATACACTACGTATTGACCCCCCATACCGAATGCCTGTTAGCAATGTGTCGAGAGAAAAACATCATATCTCGATGGATTTGCTCATTTAACTGAGCAACATGCATATTATAGTATGGAAATGAACCGTAGGGATTTCAATATCAAGGGCTAAAACTTCTTTTATGTCCGTATAACTGTGATTGATGACTCTCAGTCACTGTTTTACAGCTATATCATAGAAATTTGAGTGAAATAGAGGATCTGGGTTTTTCTGGGGTTTTTTAACGTCCAAATCTGGGTTTTTCCAAAATATCTCAGTGGCATCTCTGTCTTGCGCACATGGCCTCTTGTATATGCGATTGTTCGGGCCTGTCGTTGACGCGATTAGTTGGCGAGAATTGCCGCGTGCGAGTGTCTATTACTGACCTCATTTCGCTCGCGTACAAACGGCAAACCAACTCAGCAGGAGATCGTGTGATTGTGCACACGGCTCTCGTCAATTAGCAATGCGCTTCCCTTAATTGGCAGCGCGTCACACTCTATAATACGAATTACTACCCGCAATGGTTGAAAGTGATGCGCGATTGGAAACAAACATGAAGAAAGGTGTGATTTCAAGTTTTTTATCGAGGGAGATTTTTTTCAAGCGTGTTGTTCCCATGTATAATACGCACCCCCCCGATTTTAGAGCAAAAAAATCGTGTAAATTTTGCGCATTATACATGGAAAATCACGGTACTTGGCAGGCCGGAATGCTGAAACGATACATTATTTGCAACTTTATTCACATATACATTATACATGGAATAAACCGTATTTAATGATATTATTACAACGAAGCAATGTTATTTCAAAGCAATTTCTCGCCGATAATGTCGAAGAGAATGTGGATTTGAGAACAGCATTGCCATGTGGTTCTCAAACTTTTTTGAAGACGCGCCCCTTTTTGATAGTGAAAAATTCCATGCCCCCCTGTCGTGATATCACAAATATTAAAGAGGTGAATCAGAATGCTAGCCATCCCAACGTATAGTTTGGTGACATTAAAGGTTATGGCTATTGCTGAGAGAATTCTCAAATATGAAATTCAGAAAATAGATACGTACAGTAAACACCATGAGCAGGAGGTAAATCACGCGAAGCGCGGAAAATTTTCCAGTTAACTGTGACTTCGCGCCCCCTTCAGATGTTTTCACGCCCCAAAGCTTGAGAACCACTGATATACATGCACCGCCATGTCTGCTTCTCTCTCTGATCAATCAATACAAGGTGCAATCCTTAATTAAATATTTTAAATTGTTCGATAAGCCCGGTACCCCAAATTTACCAATATATCAGTCCATTAGGGTTGAGTAGGTGGCGAGATAGAACAGTGGTGTAATCCAAAGCTACAAAACCCAATGTGTTGAGGTTCGAGTCCCACTCTAAAATTGCTACCCACGTGTTGGAGGTTTATCTAGGCTCCTCCTCGTCAACTCAACTCATCGGCATAACTATTAAGTGATGTCCCACAAAAGCCTGGACTTTTGCTGTGCTACCAATTGGCGTTTACGGAATCAAAAATAAGAAATATCGGCCTGGTGTAAATGACCACTGCAATCGACAAACACCATTTGGGTTAAGTACATAATAAATGGTGACAATGCAAGTCGTCTCCCCTCGACGAGCTTACCCGTAACCTCCACTCTCGCACGCTGAGGAGTGCGCAGTCTGCGCACACACGAATATATTAACATAGTCATTAAAATTTGACGCAGTAGGCCTAAGCAAGTAGTGGAGAATCTCGACAGATCGATCGGAAGCTGGCCACATTATCATGTGAGACGGGAAGCTGCCTGCGGGCCGGACTAAATGAAGTTTCGGGCCGGATCCAGCCCGCGGGCCATATGTTGCCTGGCCCTGATTTATGGGATGGATAACAGGCATTATATCCTCTGTGGTGAGCCGTGCTATAAGTCGGCAGCTACGGAAAATAAGAAGAATATCGGCCTGGTGTAAATGACCATAGTAGTCGACAAACACCATGAATACCCCAAAACAAACAAACAATATCCTCTGTGGTGGCATAAATGGTACAGATTTTAACTTTGACGTATTGTATCCTGTTATGACGTCATAGTTGGTGATACTCGATTACTCGACTCGAAGCATATTACGCGATTCAGAATCGAATCAATCAGGTACGCGATTTTGCCCAGCCCTACTTGCGACTTAAGCCTCACTTACCGAAATGAATGCATGTCTAATGCTAGTATGCTTGACGTTTTACGAGCATGTCCTAAATGGTGAAGATGCAGACAAGCAGCTGAACGCAACGGAGTTCTATGAAACATGAATAATTACAATACCAATAATAGTCGTTGATGTCACATGATATTCATCATTCAGGATATTATTTATGCACAACTCTACTTATTGAGCATTTTTCTACACACGAGCTAATTTCAGACAATTCTCAAGATCAGGGTCACCATGCTCAGTCCTGTCGTTGATCTTTGGAGATTTCTTATGAAATCCGTAAATGCCACCGTCTCGCCTTGAAGGCTCCGAGTTGAAATTAATTTCAAGCTAATTGAACTGATTTGCCGACAGGAAAGGCACCAAAGATGCATATGCATGAGGGGTCCACGTGGGTCGGTTGCGATCTGAAAATGGATACGCGAAGACAAAAAGATTGAGAACCACCGATCTAATAGGGACTCATCTCTGTTTGTTAGACGGATCAAGTGCTTACATTATGCAGTGCTCACCTTTACTAACTTTCTCGTATAATTTAAATCGAGTGAATATAGTTTATGCTTTCAAATTCTCACGGACATGTAGCTGAGTTGTGTATTGTGCCATAGCAATTTGTTTCAACATCCCGGGGCTTCGTATTCGATCCACCATTTTGGCAGATAATAACAGACTGTATAGCATGTAGCTAGCTATTCAGTTACGCACGTATTATTTAGCAGTTCTGCGTGTTGGTGAGTGATACAACGCCTTTTTGCATGTATAGTTAACTTTATATTCGTTATAAGATTCAAGATAAATGGTCATTTTGGTCAATTAATCTGGATTTCCCACAGTCAGCAAACTGTAATGACTTTTCATCATCACTCATACTTCGAAAATTCAATTTGACTGGCATCGTGAATTGACTCGTGACTTGATTTGACTCGAGTCACCTTCAAAAATCGATTGACCTGACATGACTCGAAGGTAGAGACTTTATCCCAACACTGGTTCAAATACAGATTGTAATCTAATCTGTGAAATGTGTATATGATCTCATTTTATTTCTTATCTGACGTCTGATTTTATTGAAAATGCTAGAGGAGAACTATACCGTGTGAAACGAGCCATGATTTCTATACACACATTCTCATAAGTAAGGAAATGAACTCTGATTTGATATGAGATTAAATTGATTCAACTGCCAAGTTTTCACAAATTCAGTATCAGTAAGTCTAAGTCTAATCAAATTCGGAAATTTAAAATATGTGTAGCTAGCTAGCTAACTTTAAAAAAGCTGAAAGTTCTAGTTGTCCAAGTCTGCCCTAAACCCATTACGAACACGATAAATTTTAACATGTTCACCGGAAACACTTATTGGTGATGGTCATATTGTCGTGGATAGAAAAGGTGGTGAATTGACCCCAACACTGGCTACAATTGACGACAGGACTAAACTTGAAGATTTTAGAACACACTGCACACAAGAGTGGACACTGCCTGATAAATCCTAGCTTTCAAATTGGTTCCCTTTTTATAGACCTCATTTCATTTTGAATTTCTGCAATCAAAACAAGATGGAAGAATTTTGCATGGCATCTTACCATATTTATGAATATAGTTACGAAATGTTAAGTAAATGACCTTTTGAATTCCCGGAACCATTCAATATGGTTCCAACAATTTTAATTCCAATTTTAGACCTTTTAACGTGGTCCCCGCATGAGTTCCCCATGTGTAATCAGTAGATATAAATCGAGTATTAGGCTTCGAGTCAAGTTGGGGATTGGAGTATCCTTCATTGTGACGACATAACAATACGAAAGATGTGTTAAGTTCAGATATGTACCATTTACACGATCACGAAGTGTATAATGCCAGTTTTATATCACAATAAAGATAGCTTGGTGTTTTTAGACCACAACCATTTCATTGAACTTTTGACTGTAACAATTCGTGTTTTCAATCCTTTCACAGAAGAAAATAGCATCGAAACTCAAATTCTCATTACACAAGTTACATCTTAGCGGCGAGGATCATATTATGATTTCGAAACTCAGAAAAAACCATCCCTTATTGCCCCAATCAATTCATTAAAACCTGGTGCCCACTAGGACACTACCCAGCCCTAGCAATTACTATGGTATCGCTTTTCAGATCATCTTTGGAGCTTAGAAAAAAATTAGAATCACAGGACCCAAATATCGATTTGGGTTTCACAAGGCCTAGTTAACTCTGCAAGACTGCAACTGTGCAATGCTACAGGCTCATGAACCCGTTCAATCAAGTTTTAACGATGAAATGTCCTATCGGAAATAGTATTATTTTTCATTATCCAACATTTCGTACCCGGCTACTTCTATGGGTTGGAGTTGATGAATATTTTTGTAGACAACCTAACCATTCCATGTGGGAGCCGATACAATGTCAATGAAATTTTTGATTGTTGTTAAAAATCAATAATTTTCTACCATATTAGTTTTCGTTCAACAAACTTGGCATTTTCATCTACTAGCCAGTAAAATTTGAAAACAAGATTGTCAAAAATTTTCAAAAAGTCTGTCTACTTTACAAAGCTGTAACACTGTAATACGAGTAGGAACGTTGGCAGTATCCCGACTAGATATCTTCTAGAGCAGTAGTTCTTCAACTTTTTAAGCCATACCTCCTCGGTCAATATTAAAAACTTCCACCACCCACTTATCAAATCAAAAGGCAAGGCATTCTGAAATCTATAACCCTTTTAGCAGTAGTTCTTGGCGTTTCTTAGCTACGATAACTAGGTAAGTCCATACGATAATCTGCAGGCCTTCAGCAAACTACAAATTTTCGCCTTATTACGAAAACCAAAATCCATCACATTGCACAACTGATGCATTACTATAGCATACTGGTGCGCAAAATCAACTGTGCATAAACAACAGCGTCAAAATTATTCAGCTCATAATAGCTGATTGCTTTACTTCCAACAAATTCGATCACCGATGTATGGCCGCAATAATATAACTCTTAGTATGGTATCAAGGAGTGTAAGATTACAGTACCGTACATGAAAAAATCATCTCTCACTACTCAACTTGAATTATTGCAATAATACTAAATTCGAGTACAGTAATGTAATCATTGTGCCCATCGGCACTAGTGGCATTTTCAACAGTGAAAATATGAACATAGGAACCAAGCTGCTCTCACAAATCATAATGTGACATTAACCAAAAACATCAGACAAACATCAACACTTCCAGGGATGCAAGCTTTATACGACGATAATCAGTTTGAAGATTGTTAACATTAGCAAACTTATGCACATGCTGCAATACCTTCTTTGGTATACTCCGGAGTCCGCACACTGGGAAATATTCCCCATGATTACCAACAATCAATGTTCCCCACGAGCAATTGAGCATGTCAACATTTATGGTTTTTGGGCGATATTCAATTGTTCCCTATTTTCATGTGTTGGATATCTCTCTTAATCGAATGACAATTGAGTTGAATTTGGCTAGTGAAATACAATGTCCCGTTTGAATGTGCACAAACAATACATCATTTCCGTACCCGCCAAAACAAAAATGTGACAGTGTCAGATCTTTCATTCACGTACTATAGTCATGGAGTTTTTGGGAACGCCGATTGGTGGTGATCATGGGGATCACCTTCCAATGTGTAAAGGCGTACCGAACAAGTGCTGCAGAATGTCAGATAACCTTTTCGAAGATATATATTTATCCAAACTCTATTGCAGGCCCTTTTCAAGATAGACATATGCATGGAAAAAGCACCGTTCTCAGTCATACTTGTACAAACTACTGAATTTTCAAATTGAGTAAACAAAACTCGAATTACTCACTTTTAGACACGCTAGAAAAGACTAGAACTAACTGCCTTCGCAACTATGAATCACAAGTATAGATTCAATCTCGAATCGACTTCATATTTATCTTATTAGAATCGGCTTTCTGCATGAACAATGAACATCAGTGCAAGTTTGAAATGGGATGGGTTTTGACCATCGAAAACCACCCCTTAGCTGCTCAACCGTTACTAGTGATGATTCTGAGCTTGTAATTGTTATTAGTTGGAAGAACATCACCCAATAAAACACTGGCATCACAATTTACGTTAGATGACAATACGTTTTCTACTTCTGACTTCTGATTCAAGTTTCAGTTTATCGGCAGCTAATTTTCCCTAACCATAACTATAAACTATTCAAAATCACGAACTAGAATTAGAACTACTTGAAAATTCGACCTACAACTAACAACTAAACTAAACTGAGCACTGAGCAGTGAATATGAAAAGCAGAACACCTGAGTCCTGAGGTCTCGCATACCCAATCATTGGGCAGACCTTCAGAGATGAGCGGATTTGAAATTTCTATGTCCTAATCCAATCCAAATCCGAACCTTCAAATGCAAATCCAAATTCTAATCCATAACTCCATAACTTTTTCAAATTCAAGTCCATGTCCAATCCTGATCCGATTCCAGCTGGAAATTCAGAAAAAAATCTAATTTATGCAATGGAGGGATTCGAAAATTTTCTTTCACAACAAACGATTCACTTGATTCACGATAACTTAGTAACTAGAGGTCGACCGATATTGATTTTTACAGGCCGATACCGATACCGATATTTCGACGCTCACAAAATCCGATAACCGATATCATAGGCCGATATTAATATGGAAGGAGCAGAGAACTATTTCGCCAAAAATATTATATATTAGGCAAGGTGGCACTTGTTCATGCCACAGAAAGGTGAACAACAAACGAGAAAACTGAAATCGAAAAGACTTATTGCTTAATTGTGAACATTCGTTGAAATTTGGGATAACCCGAAAATCAAAACATGATACAGAATTGCAGATCAGTTCAGAAAAGGTAGATTGTAGTTAGATATAAAATATCGGTCGCGATATCGGCCTAGATTGGCCGATACCGATATTCGAGAAAGTTCCAAATATCGGCGCCGATAATCGGCCAAGCCGATAATCGGTCGACCTCTATTAGTAACCATAAGTACATCATTAAGTGATCTAAATAAAGTTTGTCTATAGATAACTAAGGTAAACCTAATCCTAATCCATGCTCATCTCTGCAGACCTTATGGAGTCATAGCGACACCTTAGGGTCGTACGGCGGCAAAAAAGTAGGAAGCAGAACTGCCTGGCAGGAAATATTCTTTCTAATATTTTTTTTCGTGAGACAATCATAGAGTGTCGTTCTTTTGATGCACTGTTGATTTGAGGAACAATATTTTACAGTGATGTGTCAGGCGTATAATGAGGTAGATTTTGGTATTCTATGATACTCTTACTGGGCAATAATTTTCGGCCATAGAAGGCTTGCTGATTAGCGCAAGAGTTCGTCATGTTAGCAAAGGTTGAAAACCACTGATCTAATATCAGTTTCGGAGATTAATAAATCTATCATTCCACATCTTGCATGGTTATTAACATTAGCTTTTGTATGATCGATGAAATAAAAAAGGCGGTGGCTACTCGTCCGTTACCGGACGAATAATTTTCTCAGGCTATTCGTCCGGCACCGTGTGACGTAGGCCCGTTACTATGGAGACCGTATGCGTTTTTGACAGGTTTCGGTTTTGTACATTATTTATTCGCATTTCTGGTTACTGATTTGAATGGTTACTCTTACTAATTTGATCAGTGATTTGTATGCTCATAATTATAGCTCCGAGGGGAAGTTTACGCCATACTAATAATTGCAAATTGCTGTCGTGAAAGTACCAGAACTTGACGCCCACCTTTACCTTTACAAGAGATCTTCACCTACGCTTAATGAAGTAAGAACAAGTAGGATACTGATTTGTATGCTCATAATTGGAGCTCCGAGGGAATGTTTGCGCCATACGAAGAGTTCCAAAGTGCTATGGTTAAATAACCGGATGCAGTCAGAATACGAACGATTCGCCGAGATTCTTGCTGCATCCACCTACTTCTGAACTCATGCAAGCATCGTTGACCTAACCAATTGTACGTGAACTTGTACAGCTAAGACGGAATTGTCACCTCTGCTGTACTACGAGTACTCATACTTGATGTTGCTGCGCAGTATTGATTGGAATACCAACTGAGAGAGACTGTGCGTCTTTATTTTCATACGAACAGAAATACAGAACAAATGGACAGCAGCAATGATCATACAGAAAATATGTGCATGCACAGTATTTGGTGTCTGATAGGAGAGATCGATACAGCCTTGGAAGTCAAGTGGTCTGATAAAACTCGCATGGTACAAGTATATGCCTACATTGTGTCTGTATCATCCGTCTGTAACGAATTGTAGTTGAAAAGATGAAGAAAAATTAAATGATAGCAAATGAATGAATAAAGCAATGTCTGGGCGAAGTAGGGCAACAGTGTTAATACGACTATCAGAGGCAATCAGGTAGGTCAAGAGTGTTAATAGGACTATCAGAGGTAATCAGGTATGGCAAGAGTGTTATTATGGCGACAAGAGGTAATGAGGTATTTGCCATACAGCAATTCACAGATGGTAACCCATTCAAAATGATAGGTCAGTTGATAGATCTCTTGGTTAGGTAGCTATTAAATGGGCCCAAGTAGATATTTCCCTTCGACGAGGGTCTTGTATTAAGGGAGTGAACAACTTAAGCACAAGCAGGTATGAAAAAGTCATCGAACACATACGACAAACTGTTCGAAAAATATTTGTGTATAACTTTCAATGTATATATGATCATTGGGTGTTAATCTGGTATGCATGCTGGCATTTCCGTACGTTCCATATTGCAAGTGACAGTAAATGCTGTGCATACAATTTGCTGCTTCCAAGATATTTGAGCATTGATAGCGTGTTCTCACTGGGAACATCAATCATGAAAACTAACAATAAAGTACTTTCAATTTCAAAGTTGCCGCTACCTATTTTTCTAACAGAGGCATCTATTATTTTTTGCAGCGGCCACAGGACCATTTGTTTTGTTTCGGGGAAGTGTTTAGTCCAGCACATAGGAGATGATCCCGGTAGAGACAGGAGTCACAACGAATTGAATTGCTCTCTGTAAGTTGAAGGTGACATACTCCACAGTACCAGTCCTTCTGACTACATTTACTTTGGAATGCCTTCATCACAGCAGCCCACCCATCATATGCGAAGTAATTCTTGATGTGAAGTACTGCAATGAAATCGTGATACGTTACCCTGTGTTTCAAGCGTAATGCACAGCATGTGTGGCAGTGCCACCGCTCGTAGTCCAGTAGCGAGCTAAAAAGGGGGCACTTCTTCGTTATTCTCCACACATCGAGAAGTGATCCCCATGAAACCAATGCTTCCCATGAACATGTGAAAATTTATAAACGATAAAATAAATTGTTTTTCGCGTTGGTTGGTTTTGGTCAAGATCTAATTGTTAACTTGATGCGTAAAAATCTCACCGGTTAAGATTGTCTCGCGTTGACATTTGTGATAGGCAAGCAGATGGTCGGTAGTTTTTGAGGTATGTAGGCTTTCACAAAGTAGCTGGAGACAACTGGCTTCACGGAAGGTCGTTGAGATGGGTGAATAGACAAAATGCTGAAAAAATCATGGTATTTTAGTGTTGATATCGTGTCGCTATATCCGTATATTTACTGAAAATATACACTTGTTGTCCCTAACAGTTACCATAATTTATCAATGAGAATTATAGTTTCAATGGCATTTCCACTGTGGAAGGCTGTAAAACTCGATATGCGGTATTGCCTACATTGTGATCAAGCCACAGCATTGTCACAAAGTACAGTGAAATAGGTATGGTCGAAAATGACTAAATTATCTTTATAATGAGATGTAGTACCGACATTATATTCACAGTGGCAGGGCTGTGATGGCTAGATTCATCACTCAAAACGAGTCCTAATTTTCTAGTGACACGACTCGAGTCAACTTATGTATTGACACGACTTGTACTCGAGTCATTGTGCATGACTCAAACCAAGACATATGACTAGGATGGCCAAGACAGACAGCTCATTATAACTTCAAAGAATATTAAAATCACCACAAGATTGGTAATTGGTCTGTCAGAAACTGTTAGGTCTGAGGGGGAATACGGTGTTATGAATGTGTGCAATTCTATATCATTCGAGCAGAGTTGAAAATTGGTTTGAATCAGTTTGAGCTCAACACTCAACAGTTAACATGATGACTTGGACTCGGACTCCAGCCACAACACTTGGGCTTGGACTCGCCCATCTACTCATTCACTTGCACTTGACTGGTTGGTGAATTAAAAATGACTCAACTGGACTCAAGTCAAAACTACAAAAGTGAGATTTCCTTGCGACTCGGGACCTTGTGACTTGGTTACAAACCCTGCATGGCGATCATATAAAATGTGAATATTTGGACATTACATAATCATTCATAATGTTATGACGTCATGAGAGATACTCGGATATTCGTCTCGAGTAATAACCAAATCACTCAGGTACTCGATTTTGCAAAACGCTATCTTCAAGACATATGTAACCTACTTTTATGAAGTCCCAGTTCAATGTTGCATTACACGCACAAAACACAACCCAACTACTAGTTGTTTGCTTCAAAACTGCGTCCCTTGTTGCCGAGATTTTAAGGGGCAATATAGTTGTGTGGGCCTCATGAAGTTGATTTGGTATTCAGGCCAAAATCATCTATCTTAGCCTACATGTCACGACTTCACAGCTACATGTGCGTTTCAGCAACGTGCATAGCTTTGTACTACATGTTTCGTATACTGCGATACGACCAATCAATGTTCACAGATTTTCACAGTGAGAAATATAATTCCCAGTGGTTCAATTCAGCTCATAGTAAGTATAATTTTTCAATTTTGAGGCATGGAGCGTATATTTTCAGCACTCGAAACAATCATTTCCGACTACTCGACTCAAATGATCAGAATTGATACTCGATTCAGATTTGAATCATCGAATCACTGTGCCTAGCACAAGTCATCATAGTTGTGTCACTAGGAAATGATCACATTATTAAAAGTAGATTAGAATTTATTTACCTAGTTGGGAAAAGAAATCAAGTTCAGTTCATGTCAATTCGGACTTGATTATCATAAGCATGAGAATAGTTCACCAATCTTGACTTGTTTCACACTATATATAAAGAATTAGTTGACTAATTAGATTGGAATTACATGACAAGTACTTTGCCATATTTAGCCCAATACATTATAGAAAAATAGTGATCTGGTTATCCAAGTCTGCTGGTAATGAGCATGACAGATCTAATGCATTTTTGATCGTCGCAGTTAGAGGTACATCAAGTCTATAATGAGGAAATACTTTTACCCTTCTTCTGCACTACTCAAGAACGACGTCGACAAAATGCTTGTCTTGGAACAATCCGTGAAATCCAACGATGTACTTGTGATTCAAAATTCGATGGAGACCGATCTTTTGACATATTTGTCTTCCTCATGCTTGTTCACAAGCAATGCCTGAAATTAGATACTAGATTTAGTTGCGGATCTTAAAAAGTGAGTAATTCTAGTTCTAGTTGTGTATGTAAAAATATTTTAGTTGGCGATCAACAAGAAAACATGTGTCTTTGTTTGTCATGAATCATGATATCGGTTTTCCGTTGTGTGATGTTCTTGCAGCCGTCTCCGAGTCGTCACTACTAATAATGGTGAAGCCGCGAGGCAAAACCTTATCGAGTACTCTGTAAAAGTAAAGGTACTATTGCTACTGACTGACTCTGCTTACACGCGTTCAGATGCATTCTTTCTAGTTTATTTCATGTCCAAGTATAGCAACGCCCGCACAGTGGTTCAAATAAATACTATGAAGGCCTGGAAATATGTCTTAAGCTAGTTTCCATATTATTTCAATAGAAGTCGATTATATCGAGGTTATCGGTGAAGGTGCTACATATTGGTATTGGCTCAAAAATAAGATATCTGTCGTGTCGGGCTCTAGTTATGATGAGACTCGAGCACGCGACTCGTAACATAATACTCCATTCAGAATCTAATAAATCAGGAACTCGATTTTGTCAAGACTTACGAAAAAACTCACTGTTGAAACTCAGGAGAAGACGCCTTTGCTGTAGTTGGCTTTCCGAAATTCTAGGCGCCATTGGCAATCAGGTTATGGGCAGTTTCTGAGGAATGGAGCCGTTGAAATACTTGATCGCCCGCACTTCCTTTACAGGAGCCGTTTTCTAACATTCTAATGAGAAGATCACAGATATGAAAAAAATCACAGATAGTAACTAACATTTTCATAACATTGTTTGTCTATCGGGATTTGTGAATTCAAACTAGAATACCAATCAGGAATTGTATTTGGATAGAAAAAGATTCAAGTATCAGGATAAGCAGATTCGCAGACTTATACAACTATAAAATTTTCAGCTTTTTTAAATCAGTCTAGAATCAGCATTACAGTTACAGAGTTAATTTCCATATTCGAACATAATTATGATGATATCTACACAGTTATTTCCAAATCAGATCAGCATTAGAATGATAGCTACTTTTCCATATTAGATTAGAATTAAAATACAAGCTACACAGTTTTTATAACAACTGATTTCGTGAAACCTTGCGACATGGAATCAAGTTCAGTTCATATCAAATCAGAATTCATTCTCATGGGCACGAGGATGACAAATGTTTGTACAGTAAGTTTGTCTCCTTTCGCGCTACATAGTTCTCCTGTAGCAATTTCAGGAAAACCAGAAATTAGATTAGAATTGAGAGTATAGAAACTCTTATCAAATTATAATAGAATTAGATTTCAGACATTCGCTCCAATTAGTTTTATTAGATAACTCCGCTATGAATATTTAGTTGTCCAAGTCTGACCATGACAATGTAAAAGTACTTCGCTACTGATGACCTCTGACCTAGTCAAATGCAAGCAATATTACCATAATATCTCTGTGACTGATCTTACAGTGATGAAGATAAACGGCTCCAAGCACAATCTGCTACATGAAAGAAAGAGTCTCTGGTTCTGTGATGGGGCGCCATCTTTTGTAAACTCCCATCAGCGACTGGCAATATATATTAAAGGATTGACAGGATGAAAAAACTAAAAGCATTTGCTGCAACATCTAAATCAGCAGTTCCCACCCTTTTTGAGCTAGCGGGCCAGTAAAATCCGACAGCAATTTTTTTGCGCAGATGAACGTTCCAAATTAAAACTTCATTTCATGCTGCCTTTTTGATATTTGACAACCTTACTGATTTGAAATTGACTCGAGTAGTAGGCTTCGAGTCGAGTATTCGAGTATTACTTATTATGGTGCCATACCAGCATGGTTGATGAGAAAATTCAAATATGTGGACTACCGTTCACGCTGCTACAAACAATATACTGCCAGTCCTACATCTTATTAAAGACAATTTGTCTATTTTCGACCACGCCTATTTCATTGCACTATGTTGTCAATGCTGTGATTGATCACGACGTCACAGATATATCATTTCTAGTAACGTGCATAACTTTGTACTACATACTTCATATGCCGTGATACTGCAAATTGAGGTTTACAGCTTTCAACAGTTGAAAATAGTATCGAAACTATAATTCTCATTGATAAATTCACTCCCAGTTAATCTCAGTTTGTTTTTAATCATTTCACCTCTTGTGGCAAAAAGGGTATCATTTCAGTACTATAAAAAATCGTTTTCACTACCAGACTCGATTAATATGATTTACTCAATTCAGATTCGAATACCACATTCATTGTGACAAGCCCCTAGTGGTCGGAATTGTGCAACTAGAGAATTTTCAGCTGTTCGAAACTAGATTAGAATTACAATAATAGCTAAACACGTTTTTTTTTTCAAATTGGACTAGAATTACAGTGATAGCTACACCCTACACAAGTCTTTCCACTATATTATAATTAATCATTTCATCAAAGAATTTGTACAAAAATACGGTGTCAGTTCATATCACATCTGGGATTATTCTTATATACACGCCAATACCAAATGTCTACACATGAAGCTTGGCTCGTTTCGTACGATACAGTTCTCGTGTAGCATTTTAGGAACACCAGACATTGCATTAAAATTTAACTGCGGACGTGCCGTAAACGCATTGACAAATCAGACTCTCACAAGATTACCAATATTTGGCTCCATTTAGGTTGATTAGACAAGAAGTATGTAGTTGTCCAAAGTCCGCCAGTAATGAACATTACAGAGCTGATGCAATTGCGCAACACTTTGAGAAACATTACAGTTGTATCAAGAAAATGCTTTTACCCTTCTTTTGCACAACTCGCGAACGATGTCGACAAAATCCTCGTCTTGGAAAAATCCGTGAAATCCAACGACATGCTCGTGATTGGAACTGCGATGGAGACTCATCTCTCGACACATTTTCTATTTCTGACGATCATTTCCTGAAATCGAGACTCGTACAAATCACCAATCTAGTTCGGTGGCGAGCAACTAACTACGTCTTTCTCTGACTAATTCTATTTCTAATTATTCTCTTTTTCTCTTGAGCTACTCTCTCGTTTCACCAGACAGCATTGTTGCCTCCCAATGTCAATCTCCATAACAATGAAAAATTCAAGGCTGTTTGCGGGAGTTCCAGGGCCACGAGCGGAATAAAATTAATAGTTTCGTACTCAGTGCAGAGTCAGCTTTCGATTGATACCCGTTTTACCAAATTTGCTGCTCGGCAAGCCGTTCAAAAATGACTGTCAAATTGCCTGTAGCCAAATGGAAATTGTGACGTGATACAATTTCACTGAGGCGTGAGATTTTCCTGTGTCGACACCATATAGCCATATAGGACACTATGGTTATGCACTAAACAGTTCTCCTGTAGCATTTTCAGAAAAAAAACAGAAATTAGATTAAAATTACAATGGGAGAAACATTTGACAAATTAGATTGGAATTAGATTACCGGCATTTTGCGATTGCCATATCTAATGTGACTTCTAGAAATTTCTAGTTGACCAGATCCGTCACTAATGAACCGAGAGAACTGATGGAATTATGACCAACAGTGTAATACACACTAAATTTGTAAAAATAACAAGGAAAACCTTTTACCCGTCTTTTGCAAATTCGAGAACGATGTAGACAAAATCTTTGTATACGAAAAATCCGTGAAATCCTACGACGTGCGTGTGATTCACAATGCTATGGAGAAGGACCTCTAGACATATTTTGCTTTTATGATGCTCATTCACGAGTAGTACCTGAAATTCACACGACATTAATGCTTGTAATCAAAGCGCGACCCATTATAAGTGCGCCGAAAATATCGTACTGGGTACTGCGAAATATCAGTATCAGCCACGAGGGAAAAGATATCGGCAATGATGTCACAGCATGGTAGTAAGGAGTCAGAGAATTATCATATGCGACTGTTACACTGGGAATATTAATATGTTTTTGTATTTTATAAGTGTCCGGATGCATCCTTTCTAGTTTATTTCATGTCCTAGCATAGAAATGACTGTGAAGCCGCTATATTTTTGAAATGTCCCCAAGCTAGTAGAATATCGAAGTTATGGGCGAAGGTGCTATGGGTAACGGTTCTATCGGCATTGGCTTAAAATCCCATATTAGTCATACTCTAGCTATAATAAGCATTCAAGAATGGCAATTTACAATATTATCAAAAAATGGCATTGATGCATGCGACAAATATAATCAGTCGCCTACTGGGTACTGATATAAGACTTGAAGAGAAATATCGGTATCAGCCACGAGGGAAAATATATCGGCAATATCCATGATGTCACAGCATGGTAGTAATGAGTCAGAGAACTATCATATGCGACTGCTACACTGGAAATATTAATATATTTTTATATCTTATAAGTGTCCGAATCAGGGCTGTGGAGTCGGAGTCTGTGTAATTTTCGCTTGATGGAGTCGGAGTCGTGAAAACTATAATAGCCGGAGTCGGAGGGAAAATAATGACTGGACTTGGACTCGGAGTTTGTGAGATTGACCCTGACTTCGACTCCGACTTCTCTATCATGAAAACATTTGCTTTTAAAAAATTTTCAATATAATTTTTATGTACCACCAATCACTGTTATTAATAAACATACAGATAAGGTGCGGCCAGCCCATGGCACGCAGGCTAAATTTGGCACACGAGAAGGTTAGGTGTGGCCTGCGAGGTAATTCTCGAAATTATTTATGAAATCAGGTACAATTGCTTGATTAAGTACATATAGAAAATATTCTTTTCTTTCACAAATCCATCAAATCGAACGACTTGTTTGTTGCTCAACCTGCTATGGAGACTGGTCTCTTGACACATTTTTTCTTTACGAGGCTTATTCCCTAGAAGTGCCTGAAATGAACGCCAGATTAATGCTTGCATTTATTGCCCTGCCCATGATAGGTTTGCCAATAACACCGCATAGATATCACAAAACATATCGGCATCGGCTATGAGAGGCAAAAAATATCGATAATTTCTGCGCGGGCGCAACGTGGTCACAGACACCCCGCGACTGCTACACAGGAAATATTGATAGCCTCCTTATATCTTACAAGTGTCCATATGCAGACTTTCTAGTTTATTCCATGTCCAGGCATAAAAATGACTGTGAAGCTGTTACATTTTTTAAAATATGGCCTAATCTAGAAGAATATTGAGGTATCAATTTCATCGGTATTGGCTCAAAAATCCGAAGTCGGGCTAGCTCTAGTTATAAAAAGCATGTAGAAATGGCAAATTTCAAGGTCTTTCCCACATTTGTTTTCACAAGAGTATTTACAAAATTATATTAGTACAGGTGAAAAATACATTAGCATTCACACATATTCTATAGTGCCAATAAGACGACTCAATTTTGGCACATTTTAACAAGCGAAAGCTTGTTTTCTTCAGATTTCAGTAAGTTTAATACATTTGGCAAATTCGCCTTTGCCAAGAAATGGACCTCGCTTGTATGGTTCCCAGTAGAGTCATCACACAATTAATTCAGAGATCTCTTTCGTACTTTTTCAGACATAATTGTGAAATCAAATCCAAATCAATCTGCGAAATGAAATATCGTAAATTGACATGCTGGCACCAGATTTCCACAAACTACTGGATGTTTAAACTCCACAAGTAAATCAGAACGAACGACATTTGAAAATCAGAAACCAACAAAAACACAACTCAATGGATTTGATTCCGAAGCAGCTCATTAATTATATTTTATCAGAATCAGATAGGCTTTCCACATGAGCATCAGTACAAAATTACTGAAGAATCAGACAGACAAAACTACCACTATACAGGATAAACTAAGCAATTACTAGCTAGCAATGACTAAAAGATCTTCAAGGAAACAAAAACTGATCACAGCGACATTCAAGAAATGTAGAAGTCTTGTTAACAAATCTTGTACATCAATACTCAAAATATGTAGAACAATAGTTGTCTGTTTCATATTAGCCAGTGTTAATGCAATAGGTTGCATGAGTATCATAACATGCACATGAAAAATATGCGAGCTCATACAGAATGATAGCCAGAGAGATGTAGTAATACGTTCACTCTTCAAGGCAATCACTTAGCACTGCTAGCAGCGAAACAAAGCTGAGTTAGCTACATCATGCACGACTCAAATCACTCAAGTACTCGATCATGTCCAGCTCCAGTTGTTTACTTGAAATATACACAATTCGGCAACTCTACAACTTTGCAACTCTTTCAGATTCGATTAGTCACCAAGTATGCCTTCTTACATTAGCAGATTGTTGATGTGACTGATCATGTTCTAGGCAAAAATGAGTTTTTCATTGGAAGAATAACGGTACTGGAGGTTATTTCGAATTCTTCCGACCTTTTTTCACTTGATCGAGACTTATCAAACTTTCGAACTCATCTCAACATGTTAATCATTGAGGATATGATGCTTGATGTTAACCGTTGCAGGAAGTTTCGCAATCATGATTTTTGATACCAGCATGTAGACGCATATAAAGATTGCAGTTAGTAAATGCTTTTCCACATACCGTAATTCAATGTGTATAATGCGCAAAATTTTACCGTTATTTGTCACAAAATTGGGGGATGTTCATTACGCATTGGTAAAAGTCTTCGTAATTTTCCATGTATAATGCGCAAAATCGTGAGATGCACATTAGGCATTGGTCTTTAAAAAAATCATGTGAAATAAAACTTGAAATCACACCTTTCTGCATGTTTGTTGTCAATCCCGCATCACATTCAGCTATCGTGCCAGTAATACGTATTATAAATGTTACACACTGGCAATTAGCAAGAACCATTGTGCTGCACGCGCACTCTGGCATTCCTCGCTAATTTATAGCGTCAACGACAGGCCTGAACAATCGCATCTCCAACAGGACATGTGTGCAAGATATATTCGCTGGCCTGAACAATTGCATCTCCAACATGCCTGGCTCGCACGATATAGGCCCAACTAATCGAATCTATGATAGGGATCTTGCACACGATATCGTTACTGGTCTTAACTATCGCGTCACAAGCCTCGTAGGGGCGTATTATATTGGAGAAATTACGGGACATCACAATAATTAATTTTGATGCCAGCATGCATATCTATATTACGCTTGAGGGTAGCCTACCCCTCTTAGTGAATACTTTAACACACAGCACATGTTTGATTTTTGATTCCAGCATGCATCTCCATAATTATGTTCTTTGACGTGGTCCTTCTGAGTGAATGCTTTACCACATATATCACAAACATGATTTTCGATGCCAGTATGTTTATCCATATAACGCTTGATCACATATTATGATTTTTGATTCCAGCATGCATCTTCACATGTTCTTTGAGGTGGCCCTTATGAATGGTTGCTTTACCATAAATATCAAAAACATGATTTTTGACTCCAGCATGGTTATCCATATGAAGCTTGAGGTTACCCTTCTAAGTGAATGCTTTACCACATATAGCACATTTCTAATTTTTGATACCAGCATGCATCTTAATATGTTCTTTGAGGTAGCCCGACCGAGTGAATGCTTTACCACACATATCACACATATGATTTTTGATCCCAGCATGCATATCCATATGACGCTTGAGGGTACCCTTCTCAGTGAATGCTTTACCACACATAGCACATGTATGATTTTTTATTCCAGCATGCATATCCATATGAAGCTTGAGAGTACCCTTATGAGTGAATGCTTTACCACATATAGCACATTTATGATTTTTGATTCCAGCATGCATCTCCATATGTTCTTTTACGTGGCCCTTCTGAGCGAATGCTTTCCCACATATATCACACGCATGATTTTTGATCCCAGCATGCATATCCATATGAAGCTTGAGGGTACCCTTCCCAGTGAATGATTTACCACACATAGCACATGTATGATTTTTTATTCCAGCATGCATATCCATATGAAGCTTGAGAGTACCCTTATGAGTGAATGCTTTACCACATATAGCACATTTATGATTTTTGATTCCAGCATGCTTATCCATATGTTCTTTTACGTGGCCCTTCTGAGTGAATACTTTACCACATATATCACAAACATGGTTTTTGATCCCAACATGCATATCCATATGACGCTTGAGAGTACCCTTGTGAGTGAATGATCTACCACATATAGCACATTTATGATTTTTGATCCCAGCATGCATATCCATATGACGCTTGAGAGTACCCTTGTGAGTGAATGATCTACCACATATAGCACATTTATGATTTTTGATTCCAGCATGCATCTCCATATGCTCTTTTACGTGGCCCTTCTGAGTGAATGCTTTACCACATATATCACAAACATGATTTTTGATCGCAGCATGCATCTCCAGATGTTCTTTTACGTGGCCCTTCTGAGTGAATGTTTTACCACATATATCACAAACATGATTTTTGATTCCAGCATGCTTATCCATGTGAAACTTGAGGGTACCCTTCTCAGTGAATGATTTCCCACACATATCACAAACATGATTGTTGATGCCAGCATGCATATCCATATGCAACTTCAGGGTACACTTCTGAGTGAATGCTTTACCACATACATCACATTCAACATTTCTGATGTCAGCATGCATAATAAGATGCTTGAGATTACTATTCCCAGTAAACGTTTTCCCATACATATCGAATCGGCGTTCTTTCAAGTGATCAACAGTTAATACTGGATCCACAGAATGCTTTTCTTCACGACACTAGAGATGCGACCCGCAGATTTTCATCATTTCAGCATATAAACATTGTTCAATTATAGTATGGCTTCATCTGGAATGCACAAGAGAGTAGAACTATTTCAAACAAAGAGCATTATAAGATTGTAGAAAGAGCAATCATGATACCGGGATAGAGTGCAAACATACAAAACTATCGATAGCATGGAAATGACTTCACAAATGAGAGAGTAGATTATGAACATTGTAATGTACCGGTAGTCTTATTGTTTCATTTAGTAGGACATCATCAATAGAACTATTGGATTGGTATATCAAGTTTTGATCATTTTAGTAACAAATCATTGATAACACAAGAAAAAAACACAATGACTAATGACAATAGCGCACTTCGGTGCATATTTGCAAATCAAATAGAGAAATTTTCCAAGAACCATCAAAATGTGTACCTGTGACCATGAACATTGAGCAGCTTCAATGAATTTGCCCTGAAGCAGTTTTTCAGTAATAAAGTTCACAATTAACAATGCTGCTTTTTACTTTCATATAGGTTGAAAAAAAAAATTTTTCTAGCTACCGTACTTTTCCATGTCCAATGCGCAATATTTTCCTGATTTTTTGTCCAAAATCGGGAGTGGGTATTATGCATGGTTACAGCAAGCCTCGAAAAAATCTTTTTCGAAATATAACTTGAAATCACACCTTTCTTCGTGTCTGTTTCAATTGCGCACCACATTCAGCCATAATGCCCCGTAATTCGTATTATTAGTGTGACGTGTTGACAATTAGCGAGAAGCCTGTTGCCAATTACCGGTACTGTCTGCGCTGCACAACGGTTAGCGGATCAACTGTTCAGTTGGTTGGCCGTTTGTACGCGACGAAATTAGGCCATTTGATTGCAGCACGCGCAGGGGCGTATCTAGTCGGGAAAAAACGGGGGGTACCTTTAGAATAGGGGGGTGTTTTTAAAAGGAGAGTTTGTTCCTAGTTCTAACCGATTGATCAGCTTAAATGTATGCAGAAATGCAGATATTACCATGTTCAGATAATCTTACTCTTGTTTGTGACTTCTTCATTCGCATATACAAAACTAAGTACAACTGAACATAACATTGTAACCCGTAAGCGAGGATAACAGCATAAAGAGAGACAGCAAGGTATCTTGACCTTAATTAACAAAGCGAGGATGTTATCACGAAAGTGCGCACCGATCATATTACAACACATTGGTAGATCTCTCCATTTTGCGCTCATGTACGAACACTCGAACAGTGAAGATACACAAATGAATGTTTTCGTTTGTGTCAATTGTTCAGCCTGTTTTTGCACATGATCTGGATTAATTTTGTTCTAAATCAATATGATATCTACTGCCTGCCATGATTTTGGGGTGTGGAGATGTTAAATACCAATTAACGCTTGAGCTTGTGCGATTACATCACGTGAATAACAGTGGCCCGGCGCAGGCTTAGGCTCGCATTCAAAATGCAGTCCTAAATGCGTTTGCGGTGCAAAAGTAACAATTCCGAACTGTCGGAACAAAGACTATAGCTTCGCGTTATTACAACATTACGTTGAACATTGATGTAGAACTATCACGTGCCTCAATCGCATCTGTAATAGGTGTCGTGTGCAAGATGTCGCTGGCTTGAACTATCGCTTCGCGGGCCTCGCAGGCTTTGGCTATTATCTGCTATCGTTTAGACCAGGGCCGGCCAACCCGTGGCCCGCGAGATGGTTTTGAGTGGCCCGAGAGGTAATTTCCGAAATTTCTAATATCATCAAAAATGGATTGAACAGATTTTGAGCTTGCTAGGCCAACCAAAAATATGATTAGTCTGGCCGCAATACTTGAGATGTAATGACTAAAATATCAGTTCAGACGCATTGACAGATCCATCAGCCATTCACATATTGGTACATCTTCGTGAAAATGGAAGAACACCTAATGCATCAGATTGAGTCTAACTATATTCGCGATTACGAGGCAAAGTGTCGTTCAACATATGCGACCTTGCGTTTGCGCTCGCAGTAAGACCGTCCACCGTGAAACCTATAGGCACGAAATGACTGACGCATGTTGGTCACAGCTTTCGATATCGATAAGTCCATGCGCCGAATAGCCCAGTCCTCGCAAACTTAGCCCAGCGATATACAGCAGGCCCACAATAGAGTCAAGTGACAATATTATTGACCTATGAACTTCAAAAAATTTTCGCGCTTCGCGCGGATTGCCGCCCGCGCAAAAGTTCGTCAATCGAATGTGGCCCTTTGGCCGAAAAGGTTGGCCAGCCCTGGTTTAGACCAGTGGTTCCCAATCTTTCTGTAGACACTCCCCCTTGATGATAGTGAAAAATGTTGCGCCCCCCATATCGTCATATCACAGAATCCGACCGGGATGCTAGCAACCTCAACAGATGGCATGGAAGGTTATGACTGATGATGAGAGAATTAAAAAAATATGAAATTGGGTATATATATAGAGAAACACGCGCGAATAGGAGTTTAATTGCGCAGATCCCGATAATTATTTCAGTTGACTGCTTCTTCGCACCCGCTTCAGATGCATTCACGCCCCCCAGATTGGGAACCACTGGTTTAGAGACAATGCCGTTAAGCGTATGATTATGTCATGATTGTTCAACACTGAACCACTCAACTCAACTACAATTGTCCTCCACTCCTCTTACATTTTGCGATTACGAACATATCAAATATATATTTGTTCAGCCGACTGAAAATTTAAAGCAGACTGGCACAGGTCTGGGGACTCGCAGTCGAGAGCCACTGGTTAAGGTCATGCGACTTACAGACAGCCAAAAGGCATTACAATACTACTGTGGCGAAATGTTTCATAGTGCCCTGCACACTTCTTGCAAAAGGGCATTCTATGTGACCCGCAATTCTGATAAAATCAAAGTAAATGACGATTTTAAGCCATTATGTGCCTCAATAGTGTTGCATTGTCACAGAAGATTAGGGCTATGTTGTCAGTACAAATATTCATCACAAGTTTCACGCAGTATATCATTCCTTACCCAATCATGCTGGCTAGGGAGTGACACAGGTTTTCCTCTACCGCTGCTGAGTTCTTGGAGAAGCAACCGTCACGAATCAAACAATAAATATCTGGTGCGGTGGAAGAGAGGTGAAACTACCGACCAAAGGTTATTTTCCGTAGAGGCTGCAGCTATAATCGAGCTCTCGTTAACAGTGTGGCTAATGTCTATAGCTCTGAGTAGTTCAATTGATATGCCTAATGATTATTCATATCACGATTTACCTCAGCTTGCCTCTTTAGTAATCAGGGTTCATGAGTTCGTCGTAGCAGCTTCAAGGTTTCATCAAACAAAACAAGGTTAAGAGCACCGTGGTGCGCTATGAATTACCATTAATAATATGAACGAAACAAAATCTTATGAGGGAACGAAATTGTTGACAAGATGCAGCGAGTGTATCACAGAAATACACACAGAATTTATCGGGTATTCAATATATTTTAAAGCGAAACAGAATAAAAATAATATGTACTGCGGCTGACTGTTTATACGGTTATCACATCATCACCAAGGATAGCGATCAATGATGTGCTAATCACCTGTATGACAAATATACTATACGGGGATCCATTTCACGTCGTCTTTGCATGGACTCTGCATACTGCTGTAATTAGGAGATATTACTAGCAAAAAGCTGACAGAACATCATATCAGACTACGAGGAGCTTATTGTAGCTCCAGGATTACGGTATCCATAAATATGAACGGATTGAAAATGATTAAGTGAAAATGTCGAAAAATTGCTTGAAATGAATGGCAGGAAGAAACACATTTTACAAAATGGCCACAACATTACAATTTGAAACGAAATCGAAAATAATATGCGCAGAATGCTAATTACCCGAGAATGTGACGAAGGATAATGCGCAGAAAGCCTAAATATTAGGTGACATAAACTACTGTTAGCTCATCATACTGTGACACAAAGACTTGAATATACGCATCAAACATCTCTGACCAACAGACTCCGCGCAAATTATAACAAAGAAGTCTTCATTGAAATTGATTCAGGCAGTACCATAATTTTCCATGCATAATGCGCAAAATTTTCCCGATTTTCTCGGCCTAAAATCGGGGGTGCGTATTATGCATGGGTACAACAAGCCTTGAAAAAATCTGCCAAGAAACATAACTTGAAATCGCCCTCTCTTCATGTTTGTTTTAATCGCGCAACATATTCAGCCATCATGCCCCGTAATTAGTATTATCAGTGTTCAGCGCTGCCAATTAGCGAGAAGCGTGTTGCCAATTAGCGTCTGCGCTGTTCCGCTGTACAACAGCAAGCTATCTCCTGGTGAGTTTGTTGCCGTTTGAACGCGAGCGAAATTAGATCACTGGATTGCTGCAATTCTCGCTAATTTATCGCTGTCAACTACAGGCCTGAACAATAGCATGAACAGCACGCCATGTGCGCAAGACGTAATCGCTGGCCTACACAGTATAGTCGCATCTCCAACAGGCCTAGTACGCTCGACATAACCGTTGCCTGAACAATCGCATCTAATAGGCCTCGTGCGCAAGATATCGTCGCTGGCATGAACTACCGCGGCGCGGGCCTCGCAGGCTTCGTCTGCTATCATCGTTTGAGACAATGCCGTTAAGTGTATAATGATTAGCGATGATTATGTCATGATTGTTCCACAGTGACATCGCAAAACAGAATGACATCGAATACTAAAACATAACTATTCATGTACTGTGAATGCAGGGTGCGTACTATACATGGATACATGCTTTTTCCCAGAATTTACACGCCATTTTAAGAGTGCGTATTATACATGGGGGCCGTAATTCCAATATGAAACTAGGAGAAACAATTTCAAACTGAAAAAAAAATCAGATGAGAAAACCAACGTATACAGATTTTTTTTGTGGCAAAACTAAATGGATATGTGGAAGAGGCTTGGTAACACGAAGATACAAGTCCACCTCCACTTTTACATACCCGGCACAGTAAACATTTAGCCGGGAAGGTGATTCAAAGATAAATTAAATCGTATTGACATGATAGCAGAGTGAATGGACGTCCACTCTTAGCAACAGCATATTTTAATATAAGGTATAGCTGTCAATATGCCTGCATCGTGTTCGAGATCATCTTCGCGAGAAAAAAAAAGACATGCGTTCTGCTATTTTACTGTACGTGTATTTCTATCTCTTTTCAAGGCACCAAGGCGGGTAAACGCTTTTCCGCACGTCTGACATGCAAATTTTTTACTCCCTAATGTGTATGTCCATGGCTATTCAAGTTACATGACATGTATAGTTTTTGACTCCGGTATGTGTATTTCCATGTCTTTTCAAGTTACCAAGCCGGGTAAACGCTTTTCCGCAAATCTGACATGCATAGTTTTTGACTCCAGTATGTGTATTTCCATGACTTTTCAAGTCACAAAGCCGGGAAAACGCTTTTCCGCAGATCTGACATGCATAGTTTTTGACTCCACTATGTGTATTTCCATGACTTTTCAAGTAACTGAGCTGAATAAACGCTTTTCCACAGATCTGACAGTCATAGTTTTTGACTCCAGTATGTGTATTTCCATGACTTTTCAAGTCACAAAGCCGGGAAAACGCTTTTCCGCAAATCTGACATGCATAGTTTTTTACTCCAGTATGTGTATTTCCATGTATTTTTAAGACATCAAGCTGGGTAAACGCTTTCCCACAGATCTGACACTCATAATTTTTGACTCCAGTATGTGTATTTTCATGTTGTTTCAAGTTACCAAGCCGGGTAAACGCTTTTCCGCAAATCTGACAGTCATAGTTTTTGACTCCAGTATGTGTATTTCCATGTTCTTTCAAGGTATCTAGCTGGGAAAACGCTTTTCCGCAGACCTGACATGCATAGTTTTTTACTCCAGTATGTGTATTTCCATGTCTTTTCAAGTTACCAGGCAGGGTAAACGCTTTTCCGCAAATCTGACACGCATAGTTTTTGACTCCAGTATGTGCATCACCATGTATTTTTAAGTCACCAAGCCGGGCAAAAAGTTTTCCGCAGATCTGACATGCATAGTTTTTCACTCCAGTATGTGTATTTCCATGTTCTTTCAAGGTATCTAGCTGGGAAAACGCTTTTCCGCAGACCTGACATGCATAGTTTTTGACTCCGGTATGTGTATTTGCATGTCTTTTCAAGTGATGAAGCTGGGCAAACACTTTTCCGCAGATCTGACATGCATAGTTTTTGACTCCAGTATGTGTATTTCCATGTCTTTTTAAGGCACCAAGCTGGGTAAACGCTTTCCCACAGATCTGACACTCATAATTTTTGACTCCAGTATGTGTATTTTCATGTTGTTTCAAGTGACCAAGCCGGGTAAACGCTTTTCCGCAGATCAGACATGCATAGTTTTTGACTCCAGTATGGATAGTTCCATGTGTTTTGAGGTCTCCAACCCGTACAAACGATTTTCCACAGATCTCACAGTCGTGGTTTTCGACTCCAAGGTGACCAGTACGTGCATCAGCAAGTCTTTTCAAGTGACCGATCGGACCAAACTCTTTGCCAATGCCCTTGCGTTCATGATTTTTCAAAAAAGTGTGGGATAATAAATGTTTTTTCAATAAAGTGATTGCAGCAAAGGTTTTTCCACATATCTCACATTCGGTATTTCGATCTATAAGGTGGAATCGCAAGTGAGCTTTCAATCCGTCCTTACGATGGAAGCTCTTTCCACAGATCGAGCACATCTTCCTTGTCATTATTCTGGATTATCTGTATATTACTTTACTTCTTGAAGCATCCCACATCAAACGCTCTCTGCTTGAAAACGAGGATCCAACGATAGCTTGGATGCGCTATTAAATAGTATTATAATTCTAATATTATGGCAACTTAGTCTGAAATACAGAAAGAATTAGCAAAAACGGAGCAGTGTGATAAATAAAAATATCCAAGAATAACAAACTTATGATGTCATATTACTAGTTTAGTAGAATTATTAGGCATTGTGATGATCGGTAACCTGACAATTCAGACGTGTAGTTCCTTATAGATGTTTCACACAAACTTTATGGATCACAATTACATTTCAGATTTGCTTTCGGATATTGGTTACGGGTAGAACATTTTGGACGTTCAGGCTTTCAACTTGATCGTTTTATAGATTTCAACTCCAAGATACCAAACTGGTAATTCACTCTGTCTTCAATAAGTCCCCGGGATGACTGAATATTAGATTCAAAACAGTTTTGGAGCAAGTGTGACACCATCAGCTCAGTTTGGCCAGGCGATTGGGAGTCGGAGTGGGCACCATGGCCTTGGTCACGTTAAACACCAATGGTTCTTCAACGTTTACGACCACTACCCGAATCTGAGTGGCATTACCATCTCGCGACTCAAACCTCACTTATCAAAATGAATGCATGTCTAATGCTAATATGCTTGACACTGGCATGTCTGAAATGGTGAAGATGCAGACGAGCAGCTGCACACAACGGAGTTCTATGAAACATGATTAATTACGATACCAATAATCGTCGTTGATGTCGCGTGATATTCGTCATCCAGGGTATTATTTATACACAACTCTACTTTATGAGCATTTTTTTACACGCGAACTACTTGCAGCCAATTCTCAAGATCAGGATCACCATGCTTAGTCCTGTCGTTGATCTTTGGAGATTTCTTATGAAATCCATAAATGCCACCGTCTTGTTTTGAAGGCTCCGGGTTGAAATGCATTCAAAGTTAATTGAACTGATTTGCCGACAGTAAAGGCACTGGTATCAATCAACCAAAGATGCATGTGCATGAGGGGTCGACGAGGGTCGGTGGCGGCGTGAAATGGGTACGTAGAGACAAAAAGGTCGAGAACCACTGATCTAATAGGAATGCATCTCTGTTTCTTAGACGGATCAAGTGCTTACATGATGCAGTGCTCACCATTACGAACTTTCGTGTATAATTTAAATCGAATGGATATAGTTTATGTTCTTAAATTCTCACGGACATGTAACCGAGTGGTGTATTGTACCATATCAATTTGTTTCAACATCTCAAGGCTTCACATTCGATCCTCTATTTTGGCTGATAATAACAGACTGTAGAGCCGAGGTCTCAAACACCCGGCCCGCGAGAGCATTTTGTGCGGCCCTCTACGGCATTTTGGAATTTCAAGTATTCGACAATATATTCTAGTGCCACATATATTTTTTAGATATAATAACTTGAAGTTCACCCAAACACTGCTATAAAAACACTGAAATCTCGACAAACTACGTTATCACATCACTTTTAAAAGCTACCATGTGGTAGAGGATCAGCTATTACGTCACATTTCTAATTCATAATGATAAAGCATGGTCCGTTAATGATTCGTGACTGAAAATTGTGATTTGGTTTTGTGCGATCTTTCGTAAAATTACTCGATTTCGGATTGACTGGGTGATTAAATAAAAATCACCCGAGTTGAGTCGAATCAAACGTTAAAATCGGAGAAGGACTTGCGACTCGGAACGGTGACTTGGCAATCCTACGGATGCAAAAATCTATGAAACTGTCATGGGGAATAGTAATATATCAAAAGGTCGTATAGCTTGCATTGCGTAGGGTATATATAGCTATCTAATCATGTCAGTATGGCAACCATCGGCAATATGTGACCCCCGCGACGTATAGTTGGTTACATGCTTGGTGTTTTCCGATGTCTTTATCCATGTTATTATCGGTGGCAAGTAAGGTACTAGTACGCTCCACAGCTGTAACACAAATGAATTCATCGGAGATTTGGACATTTCTATTCCATGGGTTCTTAACCAGGGTCCGCAGACCCCTTCGGGGTACGGAGCACCATATCATGGGGTACGAGATGCATTGTGTAATTAGGCCTATATTCAACTGAAAAATGGTATTCGCGCTACGCGCGATTTTACGTGGATGTGCTTTCTAATTTGATTAAAGTTAAAATCAGAAATTGTGTTGAAAATGTCCAGGTGCTACGAGAAATCTTATTGGAAGCACGAGGGCTACGATCGCCAAGGTTAAGAAACAATGCTATTACTATGGCTCAATAATGATTATATTCAAGTTGTTATTGATATGTTACAATAATAATCGAAGGCAAAATATGACGCTGATTTAATTTGACTTTGTCAATGGCATAGTAACAATAGCCTACTTATGAAGACTATATCATAGCCCGTTTTAGGCTACCCCGCTCAAATGCTCTGCTATGAGATCAATCTTCAGCATAGATTTTAAAATATTCTACATATAATTGTGGCACGTCAAAGGTCCACTAGCTGCAATATTATAACCGACAGTTTGACAATGTCATGATCATGATTCATCCTCTCGCATGATGTCTGTAACTCATTATTTGACCATATAGTTGGTTACATGCTGGATGTTGTTTGATGTCTTTATCCATATTATTATCAGTGGCGAGTAAGGTAGTAGTACGCTCAACAGCTATAACACCAATGAATTCATCGGCGATTGGACATTTCTATTCCATGGGTTCTTACACATCAAGGGTTACGAGATGCATCGTGGAATTAGGCCTATATTCAACTGAACAAATAATTATTTGAACAAATAAGGCCCGGCATAAAAACAATTTTATTCAAATATTTGAAAATATGATTTTTTCCGTGTCAAGCGTGAATAACACAATAGTAAATTACATTTTCATGAAGTTTGTGGAATGCCTGTCTTCAAGCTCCCGTCAAACAAGGCCTACTTGGAAACATCCCTATTATTGGTAGTGCGGCCCGCGGCGTCATCAAAACTAAGAAATTGGCCCGGGAGCCAGGGCTTTGAAGCCAGAGCCCGGAGTCGGAGGCCCGGAGCCGTGCATTTTCACCGGAGCTGGATCCGGAGCTCTATATAAAATTCAGCCGGAGCCGGAGCTGGAGCCCGTTATTTGAGGAGTAGCTCCGGCTCCTACCTATTTTCTAAGATGCCATTATGTATATGCAACAACCACATCTGCTGATTTATCACAATTGAACAACAGGCCTTAATTTTAATGTTGAATGAATCCGAAATAAATGTTTTGTGTTTTGTTTTGTCTTTCTCCCGTAATTGCGAATACAGTTAGACTCAATCGGGTAAATAAGGCGTTTTTTTTTTCAATTTTCGGTAGGAGGTAGGCTACCAAGCAAGAAACTGTGTGACAATTAAACACACGCAGCATGAAGACAAATTTCGCTACTTTTTTTGTTTAGTGTAATGTACGATGATTTACTGAAAATGTGACTGGACCCTGGATCTGCCAATGCGTCGGAAGTCGGAGCTCATACTATACAGTAAGGCTGTATAGTGATGAAATTGACAGGTTGCCTAACAACGTTAGACACCTAATTTTGGTCGATTTCGACCAGCAAAAGCTATGCAATCTGAAATGGACATTTCGGCCATTTTTCCAAGTAATAGTATGTACGGAGCCAATTCGACACTGAGGGCAGATATAATAAAGATAGCTGATCCGGAAGAATGCTAATCGAGTGATTAAATACTGCTAATCGTGACGCATAAACTTGGAAAATGTTACGCGCGATGGTAGTCGAGGTGTCCCGAGTTGTCAATGAAGTGGCGTTGTCTGCTGCATGTTGCATCATAATGAGAAAACGCGTTATAGGCTCTCAGTTGTCAAATTGTTGAATGAAACAGCAGCCTGATGATACCGATATATTTCCACTGCAATAGCTAGATTTATCATCATCGCCAAATGAAAGTCGTTTTTAATTCGTACGATACAGCTGAGAAGCGGATTATAGAACTAGTATCGCTCTGCAATGGCCGGTAGCCTACCTAATTCGTTGATTGTTTAGTGAAGCCATCGCCTTAGAGACAGTCGGAAACGGCAAGGTCATTATCGGAAATAGTTGTGCGTAGGAATGGTACGCAGTGTGCCTAGTTTTGATACATAACTAGTTGTCTATACTTTGTTCCGGTTCGTTAAATCATGACATTAACACTACCTTTATGCGCTGCGATCAACCAGTCTCCTTAATCCTGGGTTGATAAATCCAGACGAACGCGATAATCGACTTCATTGCTAATCCAACTTTATTATCTCCGCCCTAAGCCATAATCAAACATCACGTTCCAAGCATGCCTGAATATAGAATGATGTTGTTTCTTAATAAACGTGTTTCTGGGTGATTTCAAACAGATCGGTGCATTAATTGCAGCGCTGTGATGACGGATAAAAAGAAGGCGGTGTTCTAGTTCTGAACAAGATTACCACCTCTTACATTTTGCGATTACTAACATATCAAATATATATTTGTTCAGCCGACTGAAAATTTAAAGCAGACTGGCACAGGTGTGGGGACTCGCAGTCGATGGCCACTGGTTAAGGTCATGCGACTTACAGACAGCCAAAAGGCATTACAATACTACTATGGCGAAATGTTTCATAGTGCCCTGCACACTTCTTGCAAAAGGGCATTCTATGTGACCCGCAATTCTGATAAAATCAAAGTAAATGACGATTTTAAGCCATTATGTGCCTCAATAGTGTTGCATTGTCACAGAAGATTAGGGCTATGTTGTCAGTACAAATATTCATCACATGTTTCACTCAGTATATCATTTCTTACCCAATCATGCTGGCTAGGGAGTGACACAGGTTTTCCTCTACCGCTGCTGAGTTCTTGGAGAAGCAACCGTCACGAATCAAACAATAAATATCTGGTGCGGTGGGAGAGAGGTGAAACCACCGACCAAAGGTTATTTTCCGTAGACGCTGCAGCTATAATCGAGCTCTCGTTAACAGTGTCGCTAATGTCTATAGCTCTGAGTAGTTCAATTGATATGCCTAATGATTATTCATATCACGATTTACCTCAGCTTGCCTCTTTAGTATTCAGGGTTCATGAGTTCGTCGTAGCAGCTTCAAGGTTTCATCAAACAAAACAAAGTTAAGAGCACCGTGGTGCGCTATGAATTACAAATAATCTGAACGAAACAAAATCTTATGAAGGAACGAAATTGTTGACAAAATGCAGCGAGTGTATCACAAAAATACACACATAATTTATCGGGTATTCAATATATTTTAAAGCGAAACAGAATAAAAATATTACGTGTTGCGGCTGACTGTTTACAATCATATCATCACCAAGGATAGCGATCAATGATGTGCTAATCACCTGTATCACAAATATACGGGGATCCATTTCACATCGTCTTTGCAAGGATGCTGCATACTGCTGGAATTAGGAGATACTACTAGCAAAAAGCCGACAGAACATCATATCAGACTATAAGGAGCTTATTGTAGCTCCATGATCATCCATTAATATGAACGGATTGAAAATGAGGAAGTGAAAATGTCGACAAATTGCATGAAATGAATGGCAGGAAGAAATACATATTTACAAGATGGTCACAACATTACAATTCGAAACGAAATCGAAATTAATATGCGCAGACTGCTAATTATCCGAGAATGTGACAAAGGATAATGCGCACAACGCCTAAAATTTAGGTGACATAAACTATAGTATTAGCTCATCACACGGTGATACGAAGATTTGAATATCCACATCAAACTTCTCTGACCAACAGACCCAGCGCAAATTACCACAAAGAAGTCTTCATTGAAACTGATTCAGGCAGTACCTTAATTTTCCATGTATAATGCGCAAAATTTTCCCGATTTTTTGGTCTAAAAGCGGGAGTGCGTCTTATGCATGGGTACAAAAAGCCTTGAAAAAATCTCCCTCGAAACATAACTTGAAATCACCCTTTCTTCATGTTTGTTTCAATCACGCAACACATTCAGCCACCATGCCCGGTAATTAGTATTATCAGTGTTACGCGCTGCCAATTAGCGAGAAGCCTGTTGCCGATTAGCGTCTGCGCTGTTCCGCTGTGCAACAGCAAGCGATCTCCTGGGGAGTTGGTTGCCGTTTGTACGCGAGCGAAATTAGGACACTGGATTGCTGCACCCGCACGCAGCGATTCTCGCTAATTTATCGCGTCAACTACAGGCCTGAACAATCGCATTAACAGCACGCCATGTGCGCAAGACGTAATCGCTGGCCTACACACTAGTCGCATCTCCAACAGGCCTAATGCGCACGACATAACCGTTTGCCTGAACAATCGCATCTAATAGGCCTGAATAGGCCTTAGGCTAATAGGCGCATAGGCCTAATAGGCCTTGTGCGCAAGATATCGTCCTGGCCTGAAATATCGCGTCGCGGGCCTCGCGGGCATTGGCTGCTATCATCGTTTAAGACAATGCCGTTAAGTGTATAATGATTAGCGATGATTATGTCATGATTGTTCAACAGTGACATCGCAAAACAGAATGACATCGAATACCAAAATAAAACTATTCATGTACTGTGGATACAGGGTGCGTACTATACATGGATACATGCTTTTCCCCAGTAACACAGCACATTGAAAAGCCCAGACGAAGAGAGAGCCGAACTCTTGAAAGGAGGCAGCAAATGAGCCGAAAAAAGACTCGAGTTCAAGAAGACATGCCATTATGAAATGTTTGAAATTCACTGTGTGGGCGCAAATAACCACGATGTTGCAAGCGCCAATTATATGAGGTAATAAAAACAACAACAACACGCCATTTTAAGGGTGCATATTACACATGAGGGCGTAATATTCGGAAAATTACGGTAATTAAAATATGAAACTAGGAGAAACATTTTCAAACTGGAAAAATCAGATGAGAAAAACAAAGTATACAGATTTTTGTGGCAAAACTATATGGATATGTGCAAGAGGCTTGGTAAGACGAAGATACAAGTCCACCGCCACTTTTACACACCCGGCACAGTAGACATTTAGCCGGGAAGGTGATTCAAAGATATATGTGTTGAGTACTCGTACAGATTTGATCGCAATATTAAATCGTATTGACATGATAGCAGAGTGAACGGACGTCCACTCTAAGTAACAGCATATTTTAATATAAGGCTGTCAATATTACTGCATCATGTTCGAGATCATTTTTGCGAATATAAAAAGACATGCGTTCTGCTATTCTCCTGTATGTGTATTTCCATCTCTTTTCAAGGCACCAAGGCGGGTAAACGCTTTTCCGCACGTCTGACATGCAAATTTTTGACTCCCTAATGTGTATGTCCATGGTTTTTGTAGTCACCAAGCTGGGAAAAAACTTTTCTGCCGATCTGACATGCATAGCTTTCGACACCAGCATGTGTTTTCTCGTGTGTTTTCAAGTGTCCCATCAGAGCAAACGCTTTTCCGCAGATCTGACATCCATAGTTTTAGAGTCCAGTATGTGTATTTCCATGTCTTTTCAGGTTACTGAGCTGAATAAACGCTTTTCCACAAATTTGACACCCATAGTTTTTGACTCCAGTATGTGTATTTCCATGTTCTTTCAAGTTACCGAGCTGGGTAAACGATTTTCCGCAGACCTGACATGCATAGTTTTTGACTCCAGTATGTGCATTCCCATGTCTCTTTAAGTCACCAAGGCGGGCAAAAACTTTTCCGCAGATCTGACATCCATAGTTTTTGAATCCAGTATGTATATTTCCATGTTCTTTCAAGTTACCAAGCCAAGCAAACGCTTTTCCGCATACCTGACATGCATAGTTTCTGACTCCGGTATGTGTATTTTCATGTCTTCTCAAGTCACGAAGCTGGGTAAACGCTTTTCCGCATATCTGACATGCATAGTTTTTGACTCCAGTATGTGTATTTCCATGTTCTTCCAAGTTACCGAGCTGGGTAAACGCTTTTCCGCAGATCTGACATGCATAGTTTTTGACTCCAGTATGTGTATTTCCATGTTCTTTCAAGTTACCGAGCTGGGTAAACGCTTTTCCGCATATCTGACATGCATAGTTTTTGACTCCAGTATGTGTATATTCATGTTCTTTCAAGTTACCGAGCTGGGTAAACGATTTTCCGCAGATCTGACATCCATAGTTTTTGACTCCAGTATGTGTATTTCCATGTCTTTTCAAGTTACTACGATGGGTAAACGCTTTTCCGCAAATCTGACATGCATAGTTTTTTACTCCGGTATGTGTATTCTCATGTGTTTTCAAGTTACTGAGCTGAATAAACGCTTTTCCACAGATCTGACACTCATAGTTTTTGACTCCAGTATGTGTATTTCCATGACTTTTCAAGTCACAAAGCCAGGAAAACGCTTTTCCGCAAATCTGACATGCATAGTTTTTTACTCCAGTATGTGTATTTCCATGTCTTTTTAAGGCACCAAGCTGGGTAAACGCTTTCCCACAGATCTGACATGCATAGTTTTTGACTCCGGTATGTGTATTTTCATGTCTTCTCAAGTCACGAAGCTGGGTAAACGCTTTTCCGCATATCTGACATGCATAGTTTTTTACTCCAGTATGTGTATTTCCATGTATTTTTAAGACATCAAGCTGGGTAAACGCTTTCCCACAGATCTGACACTCATAATTTTTGACTCCAGTATGTGTATTTTCATGTTCTTTCAAGTTACCAAGCCGGGTAAACGCTTTTCCGCAGATCAGACATGCATAGTTTTTGACTCCAGTATGTGTATTTCCATGTCTTTTCAAGTTACTACGATGGGTAAACGCTTTTCCGCAAATCTGACATGCATAGTTTTTTACTCCAGTATGTGTATTTCCATGTCTTTTTAAGGCACCAAGCTGGGTAAACGCTTTCCCACAGATCTGACAGTCATAGTTTTTGACTCCAGTATGTGTATTTTCATGTTGTTTCAAGTGACCAAGCCGGGTAAACGCTTTTCCGCAGATCAGACAAGTATAGTTTTTGACTCCAGTATGTATAGTTCCATGTGTTTTCAAGTGACCAAGCTGGGTAAACATTTTTCAGCAGATCTGACATGCATAGATTTTGCTTCCAGTATGGATAGTTCCATGTGTTTTGAGGTCGCCAACCAGTACAAACGATTTTCCACAGATCTGACAGTCGTGGTGAACAGTACGTGTATCAGCAAGTCTTTTCAAGTTACCGATCGGAATAAACTCATTGCCATTGCCCTTGCGTTCATGATTTTTCAAAAAAGTGTGGGATAGTAAATGTTTTTTCAATAAAGTGATTGCAGCAAAGGTTTTTCCACATATCTCACATTCGGTATTTCGATCTATAAGGTGGAATCGCAAGTGGGCTTTCAATCCGTCCTTACGATGGAAGCTCTTCCCACAGATCGAGCACATCTTCCTTGTCATTATTCTGGATTATCTGTATATTACTTTACTTCTTGAAGCATCCCACATCAAACGCTCTCTGCTTGAAAACGAGGATCCAACGATAGCTTGGATGCGGCATTAAATAGTATTATAATTCTAATATTATGGCAACTTAGTCTGAAATACAGAAAGAATTAGCAAAAACGGAGCAGTGTGATGAATAAAAATATCCAAGAATAACAAACTTATGATTTCATATTACTAGTTTAGTAGAATTATTAGGCATTGTGATGATCGGTAACCTGACAATTCAGACGTGTAGTTCCTTATAGATGTTTCACACAAACTTTATGGATCACAATTACATTTCAGATTCGCTTTCGGATATTGGTTCGATATACATATATATTTAATTGACCATAGGTGCCTAAATGGCTGGCGCCAAATGTTCCTGTACTGACAATCAGAACCCTACAAAAGAATGTCATCTTGGAGAGAAAAATTAATCACCAGTGCAGAAATATCAATTCGAAATCGTGCGCGTCTTTTAGTTTAATAGGTATGGGCGATTTAAATATCTTTTGACATAGCAGACAGGCCACAAAATGTCATTACGTAACGAAGTCATTACACCCACGGGTCCGCCCGAATATGTTCAATTAATATTTACGGGCCCTACAATTTCCAAGACACATCACTCAACTTTACCGGTAAATCTGAATACATGAGCAGAGAGAGGATAAAAAATTGACACCCGATCATATTGACCGATTCAATTATGAATTAGAAAAATTTTTCGCGCTTGGCGCGAATTAAGCCGCTTAACTAAAGAGTCCATCAATTTGTGCTGAGAAGTAGCGGTAAAGAGATATCGGGGAAGTTGGGTCTGAGGGGGGCAGAAGTTTGTTTTATCGCCCTATGGAGGGGGGGCAAGACCAGCGTATTGGGGGGGGGCTGGCGAAGTGCTGTTACGGTCCTTTTGGGATCAATTCGGAGAAATCACCTTTTTTAGTAGTCAACTCGGCGAAATTTAGCGGGAAAAGTGTAATTTCAAGGTCGAGCCGAAAAGTTGACCTTTTCCTTAGTCAACTCGTCGGTGATTTCAGTCTGTATGCACATTTTTCGGTTCCCAATATTTGGGGGGCGATGATCGGTGTGGAGTCGAAAAAGGTTGGGAACCACTGCCCTAGGGTGTACCAGAATTTGCAAAGGGTGTACAGGGGTGTACCAGATCCGAATTACAGTGAGCCGATGGCTAACTATCACAGAGGCATGTTTATGGGTCAGTCCAGGTTGACGCACAGGTTATTGAGCAATATGGTACGATGTTATCTCAAGTGTAATACTGTACACCGCTTGATTGTGATGTCATAAGCAAATATTTCTCCTATTCATTTAGCCGTCGGCAATAAACCAATTGTTCCGTTTGGTGTTGGAAAGTATGCAGTTAACAAACATATGTGTTCTGCTGGTCATTTGTCTTTTAGTGATTTTTGAGGAAACCGCCGCGATAGCTCAGACTTCTTGAATCGGTACTTTCTACCCGACGTTAATAAATATACCGCAATGCACATAAACGAAGTGACGTAGCCAGGGTTGAAACAGCTTCCATGTTGAAATCGAAACCCTTTTGTTTTAAAATGCCGAGTCTATGTCCAATATTTTGCCATACATTTGCAATTTAGTATTTTGTTATTAGTGATGAAAAGTAGCGACAATAGAGATCTGAGGTTACTGACATACCTTGCAGCCCATGTGCTACTATCGACTGTGTGTGGTATGGGGCAGGCCTGATACGCAGTAGGCTGGTGCGCCTGCTATTATCGCTGATCTGAATAACTGCTTCTGTAGCAGTAGCTTTACCTACTCTCTCCCCAATACTGTTACATCTAGGTTGATTATCGTTCGTAATGTCATGCTGTTTTTGGGCTGACACGAAATAAATTCCAAGTTGCGTGGCGGCGGCGTAACTGGCTGCGAGTATACTCTGTGACCAAATACTATTTTATTCAAATCCAAATATTTTAACGGCAATAACTCCGCTTTTAATGGTTGGAATTCAACCAAATTTGAAGAACATCGTTTTTATAGACAACCTACTACTTTCATGGGGTGAACAGAATAAGTTCAAATTTTTCGTTATATATTTTTTATATAATAAATAGAAACTTTCTTCTCCCGTAGCAATGCGGCTACTGGTTGGAATTGAACCAAATTTAGTGTGTAGGCTTAAGTTAGGTAACCTAGCAATTTTATCAAGTAGCCAGTACGATTTGAGAAAAAAAGTCATTTTTGACGACCCATAATGAACAGGGGTGTACGAGTTTTGAGCAAACGTTAAAAGGGTGTACAACGTCGGAAAAGGTTGAAGAGCACTGCACTAGGCCACTACCCAGCCCCATCACTAGCGCTTTCAGATCATCTTTGGAGCTCACCAAAAATTTAGCATCACGGGACCCAAATATATTTTTTTTTGGTTTCATTACGCCTAGTTCACTCTGCAACTGAAGATGGAATTTCCAATAGGAAATAGTATTATCCTTCATAATTCCATGTGGAAGCCAGTACAATTTCAATGAAATTTTTGATTGTTGCGAAAAATCAATAATATTCTACCTTAATAGCTTTCTTATAACAGACTTGGCCATTTCATCAACTAGCAAGTTAAATTTTGAAAACAAAAGTGATTTTTAAACAACACCAGCAGTCTACTATACACAGCCCAAAAAATATGACACTCTAATACGAGCAGGAATGTTGGCAGCATCCCAAATATATATCTTCTAGAACAGTAGTTCTTCAAACTTTTTAAGACACTCCTCCTTGGTCAATATTAATAACTTTCACCACCCACTTATCATCAAATCAAAAGGCAAGGTATTGTGAAAGCTATAACTGTTTATAGCCGTGCTTCTTGACCTTTTCCAACTAACCTGGTGACCCCATACAATAGTCTGCAAGACTTCGGCAAACCACAAAACCAAAATCTATCTCATCACACAACTGATGCATTACTATAGAAGACTAGTGCACAAAATCAACTGTGCATAAACAACAATGTGAAAATTACAGAACCATTATTGAAAGATTTTCACAGAAAAAGATAAAAATATTAATGAAGATTTACTGCAAATAGGGGCGACTTCTGCTCTGTGAGTCTGGTGTATGTCTTGACGCCAGCGTATCCCCCGAGACTGGCTCAGCGTGACCCTGGGGTTCATGTGATTGAAAAAAAAATTGATATCGGACTACACATATAAATTACTAATACCGTAATTTTCTGAATACAATGCACCCCCATGTATAATACGCAACCTTAAAATGGCGTGTAAATTCTGGGGAAAAGCCTGTCCCCATGTATAGTACGCACCATGCATTCGCAATACGTAAAAAGTTGTGATTTAGTACACGATGTTGTTCTATTGTGCGATGTCACTCTCGAACAATCATGACATAACCATCGCTAATCATAAAACAATTAACGTCATTGTCTCTAAACGAGAGAAAGATAGTAGCCAAAGCCTGCGAGGCCAGCGACACATGACATTTTGCGCAAGGGGACTTTTACAATTGCAGATGTTATTGCTCAGGCCAACGGTTATGTCGGGCGCACCAATCCTGTTGGGGATGCGACTGATTACGCAAACGATTATATCTTGCGCAGATGACCTGTTGTGTATGCAAGAGACCGCGTACTGTGCAGAAGACTCTCTTTAATTGGCAACATGCTTTTTGTTAATTGGCAACGCGCTTGTCTATTTGGCAGCGCGTTACAATCTATAAAACGAATTACGGGGTACGATGGCTAGAGATGCGCGATTGGAAACAAACATGAAGATGGTGTGATTTAAAGTTTTTGATTGAGGGAGATCTTTTCAACGCTTGCTGTACCCATGTATAGTACGCACCCCCCTATTTTATGGCAAAAAATCGGTAAAATTTTGCGCATTATTCATGGAAAATTACGGTACTCGGAAGGCAAATAGCGTTGAGAGCAACAACCATTTTTCAGGCTCTTGAATATTCAGTTAAGAATATCATGTAGCGTCAGCAATCAAGGCTATTTACTCTGCACATTGTTCGGAATCCAGGGACCAAGACAATAAGCTTTGTACTATCGATATACATTTCAGTACAGTGGTTCTCGAACTGGGAGCGCGAAAACGAAGTTTACCGAATTAGCGCGATTTAATCCCGGCTTGTGGTTGCTGCCCTGTGTATTTTCAGTCTTTGATATTTCAGAATTCTCTCATGAACAGCTATAACCTTCCATGCCATCGAATTTTCACTATCATAAATGGAGGCGTGCTTAAAGAAGTTTGAGAACCACTGCTTGAGAGTCTTAGAAAAACAGGAAAAGGGGTTTATAGAGATTAAAAAATGTATCTGGTTTAACATTGTTTCGAATCATGGCTGCAAATAGATAGACCGTCACTTTTTCATTATCTAACGTCAACACATTCACTGAGCAGCATTTATTAAAAAGGTAATTTAGAAATTAAATCAAAATACTCTGGGGCATATACCTATAACTTTTCACTTGGCCCGCCAACATATTTTCTACTTCTCATTCGGCCCTGCAGAGGAAAATAATTGCCCACGCCTGTTCTAAAGTGTCAATGAAGATGACCCACCTTTGGCACATTTTAACAAGCAAAAGCTTGTTTTGTTCCGACTCCAGCGAGTTTAGAGGTTTTAGCAAATCCACCTTCTCCAAGAAATGGACATTTGGTGAATAGTTCCCAGTAAAGTCATCACAAATTAATTTGGAGATCTCTTTCACCGCAAATTAAACGTTTTAAGATATAATCTTGAAATCAAAACCAAATTAATCTGAAAAATGAATTATCGTTCATTAGCATGCTGGCAGCACACTTATACAAGCTACTGGATGTTGAAACTGCAGAATAGTACTGTTCAAAAATAATTTTTTCTTCTGGATTCCAGCCATTCAGGCATCAAATTGTCAGGTTACCTTGAAAAAGGCCGCACACCAAATTTGGTTCAATTCTCACAAGGATAAGGCTCCACAGATCCAATTAAAATTTCTAATTTATAATGTAAAATTTTAAAAAATTCAAATTTCTCTGTCAGCCCCTTGAAATTATTGAGCTATCTTCAGAGACGATGCAAAACAAATTTGACTCAATTCCAACAATAGAAGCGGAGTTATTTGAGTTTATAGTTGATAATCAACGGATTATCTTCGATCAAGGATAATCCGAGGATTATGAACGAAAAACTCAAATACCTCAGCTTTTACGGGTTAGAATCGAGCCAAATTTGTTTTTCATCCTTTTTGAAGATAACTCGACAATTTAATGGGGTTGACAAAAAAAATGTCTTTTTTTTAAATTCTACGTAATAAATTAAAAAAATTAATTGGCTCTGCAGAAGCTTAGACCTGTAAGAATTGAACCAAATTTGGTATGCAGGCTTTGTTATGGTAACCCGGCAATTTAATCAGTGAATGGCTGGAATCCGGAAAAAAAGTTATTCTTGAACAGCCCTACTGCACAATTAAGTCCGAACGAACGATGTTTGAAAATCAGTGACTAACGAAAACAGAACTCAATGGATTTGATTACCAAGTAACTCATTCACCATATTTTATCGGAATAAGATTGGCTTTCCAAATGAACAACAGTACAAAATTACTGGAGAATCAGACAGACAGAACTACCACTAAATAGGATAAACTAAGCAATTGTGAGCTAGCAATGGCTGCAAGATAATCACACAAATAAAAACCTATCACGACGATATTCAAGAAATGTAGAACGCTTGTTAAAAATGTACATCAATACTCAAAAATGTTGAGCAATAGTTTTCTCTTTCATATTGACCACTGTTAATGCAATAGGTTGCATGAATATCATAAAATGTACATGGAAAATAAGTAAGCTCATACAGAATGATAGTCAGAGACGTGTAGTAATACATTCACTGATGTTCCCGATCATGTCCAGCTCCAGGAGTGAAATATACGTAAATCGGCATCGCTATGAATTTGCAACTTTTTGAGATTCGATAAGTCACCAATTATGTGATCCTAGATTCGCACATTGGTGATTTATCATAATTACATATTCTGGGCAAAAGTGAGTTTTCATTGAAAGAATACTGGTACTGGAGGTCATTTCAAAATCTTCAGACCTTTTTTTCACTTGACCTTGCGTGACTTTCGAACTCAATATGTTAATCCATATGATGCTTGATGTTGGCCGTTTCAGAAAGTTTCACATTTATGATACCGGCATGCTTATCCATATTCAAATTGAGGGCAACCTTCTCAGTGAATACTTTACTACATATAGCACATGTATGATTTATTCCAGCATGCTTATCCATATGACGCTTTTTCCTAGAATATACACGTCATTTTAAGGGTGCGTATTATACATGGGGGCGCACTATATTCGGAAAATTACGGTATATGGCATAAAAATAAGAAATATTTGTTAAGTTCAAACATGTAGTGTTTATGCGGGCATGAAGTGTTATGTCAGATTTAAATCACAATTAAGATAACTATTTCCTTAAATTTTTGACAACAATTCTACACAGGAGAAAATAGCATCGAAACTATAATTCTCAGTGGTAAGTGACCACTTAGTGGCAAGGATCATATGATTTCTCAACTCAAAAAACACCCCTGTTGTCTCTATCAAATCATTAAAATCGCTGCGCCCACTGCCCAGCCCTAGCAATCACTACTGTAACACTTTTTGGATTATCTTTGGAGTTTACCTAAAATTTAGCATCGCGGGACCCAAATTTGATTTTTGGTTTCATAAGATCTAGTTAACTCCGCAACTGTGCAGTAATACAGTCTCATGAACCCACTCAATACAGTTTTAATACAGAATTATTATTCCTCATAATCCAACATTCCCTACCATACTACTTCTAGGCCTACGGGTAGGAATTGAGGCATATGCATGCATCATCCAACATTATTTGTTGACAAGACAACCTAATAATTTCATGTGGTACAGTTTCAATAAAATTTTCGATTGTAGTCAAAAATCAATAATTTTCTACCTTAATAAGATTTTTAACAACTTGGCAATTTCCTCAACTAGCCAGTAAATCACAAAAGTCATTCTTGAACAACCACACCAGTCAGTCCAGTATACACAATCACACATACCTAATAATATAAAACTGTAGTACAATAAAGAACGTTGGCAGTATCTTAAATGTATGTAGGTATATCTTCAAGAACAGTAGTTCTTCCACTTCTTAAGACATACCTCCTAGGTCAATATTTAAAATCTTCACCACCCAATTATCATCAAGGTATTTTAAAAGCTACAGCTATTTATAGCAGTGATTCTTGACCTTTTCTAACTAACGTGGCGAGCCCATACGATAATCTGCAAGCATTCAGCAAACCACGAAATTTCGACTAGTCAAAAAAAAAATCAATTACATTACACAACTGATGCATCACTACAGAATACTAATTCCAAAAATCAGCAGTGCATAAACAACAACGTCAAAATTACAGAACCATTATTAGATGATTTTCACAAGAAACGAAAAATATTCATGAATATTTACCGTGACTTCTGCAGCTACTCCTGAGACTGGCCCAGCGTGACCCCGGGGAGTGGGGTTCATGTGATTAAAAAATAAAATTTACATGGGACTGCACCTATGAACTTGCAAGGAAAATCCCGCCAAGATCAACAAACATAGTTCAGGCTTTTGAATATCTAGCCGAGAATATCATTTAACGTCGGCATACAGATATTTCAGTATTTTGTTCCTTCTACAAACTAACCTGAGCTAATTTTAAACCTGTCCGCACACAATTCGATATTAGCAACTCTTCGCAGGTTTTACGGCACCTGTACATACTAAAGCCAATTTAGGTTTACTCTCAGACTTGGACATTTCTTGACGGACATGAAAATTTAATTACAAATGCTGTTCATCAGGAGTAGGCCTAATTAAAATGTGCTATGTAATATGAATGGCATGATACAAAAGGTGTCCTCATTGAGGGCCTCACGTTGCTTCAATGTGTATTTTCCAGAAAATGTCTTAGCATATAGCAGGCAGACTTGGACAAATAGATTTTCAGCTTTTCGAAATTCATGAAAACTTGAATTAAGCTCACTTCATATCAGAGTCCATTCTCATAAACATAAGAATAGCAAATGTCTGTACGGCAAGCTTCACTCGTTACACATTGCACTGAATAATGTACTATACCCGAAGCATTTCCAGGAAAATCAGACAGTAAATAATAATAACGACATATTGCAAAAATTAGATTAGTATTGGATTACTATTACTGGCATGTCACTCTAATTAAACTGATGAAACAACCAGAACTATCTCGACGTTCAAGTCTGTTAACAGCTACAGACATTTACCAGTTACGCTCAAGTCAGTGAAATTTTCTGTTTGGTCCTTGGTTGAGTCATCAGAAAGTCCTGACTTGAGTCTGGATCGAGTCATGACTCAAGTTATTACATTCTTGGCAAGAACATCACCAAATAAAACAAGGGCAACACAATTTACATTATTAGAGGACAACACGTTCTCTACTTCTGATTCAAGTTTCAGTTAATCGGCAGGTCATTTTCTTTTGAATGCGCAACGAGAACTATAACTGGACGCTATTCAAAATCATGAACTAGAATTAGAACTACTTGAAAATTAGAACTACAAGGAAGTTTTTACAGCCATACCTATGTTATCTGTTAATAGTACGCACCATTCATTAACAGTACATGAATAGTTGTTTTAGTATTCCACCTCATTCTGTTTTGCGATGTCACTGTTCAACAATCATGACATAACCATCGCTGATCATATTACAATTACCAGCATTGTCTCTAAACCAGAGTAGATAGTAGCCCAAGCCTGTGAGGTCGGCGACGCGTTAGTTCCGGCCAGCGACACACGACATCTTGCGCACGAGAAGTATTACAATTACAGACGCGATTGCTCAGGCCAACGGTTATGTCGGGCGCACCAGTCCTGTTGGAGATGCGAATGATTACGCAAGCAACTTGCATATTGCATACAGCTTGGCTTGATAGCAAAATACCAAGCTCTCTGCTCATTCCAAAATATCTCCGAGTAGAAATTAACAGCTAGACTTGGACAGCTAGCAAATTTTCAGCTTTTCCAAAATAGACTAGAAACAGGCAATAGCTATCCTATAAGGATGGTGGCCGGAGAACCCGGCCCTACCAACTCGGCCCTCGGAGAACCCGGCCCTTGGAGAACCCGGCCCTCTGTGAATTCCTCGGGAAATTTTGAAATTAAGTGTATTCACAAGTACTAACATGAAATAATAAAGTAATAATGTTATTATCAACTGATTTGTCGGTCTTGTAAGGAGGTCAGGGCATGCGTAGGTCACGCAGTCACGGAGTGATCAGATCACGTGATCACGATTGCGTGGTCGGCTCATTGTTGAATTGACTTGGCGAGGGGCGGACGTTCGACATCCTCGTATCTGTTCATGACATCGCATTGTATATTGTGTGTGACTTGTTCAGATGAAAAATATATCCCAACGATTGTTATTGCTCACATATCAACCAGGTGTGGTCTGCTCGTTATTGCAACTGTAGGTTGAGGTGGGGTGTTAGGGTTGGGTAGGGTAGGGTAGGGGGGGAGACATTAGGGTTCTGGGAGTGGGACATTGGGTTCGGGTAGGATACTAGGGTTGGGGGAGGTGGGATATCAGGGTTGGTGGAGGTGGGATATTAAGGTTAGGGTAGGATATTAGGGTTGCCGGAGGTGGGTTATTAGGCAGGCCGTGTTATTTTTGACATATGCCAAAACTGCCAAAAATAACTTATTTTTGGCATTTTTCGATTTTTATTTTTGGCAGTTTTGGCATCGTCCTCTAAATAGATAGTTCCAGCCTCGAATTAGTCACAAAAACGCTTTATTTGGGCTGGTTTGTCAAAAGGCACCGCAAAATGTGCAGCATCCACGTATAATCAGTGCCAACAAACAATAAGAAGAAAAAAATACCCAACGATTTCATAGGTTAATAATATCAAACGAAACCACAAAATATGCAGTGTCCATCGGAATCGGTGCCAATGAGCAAAAAAAAAGAAAAGCCTAACAAACACGCTCAACAGCTGTTTGTTACAGCTGTTGAATAGACTTAAATCGTTTGCACTGTAACAGTGCTTCCAAACTCAGGTCAGCTAAGTTTCTCCTAAATTCATTTCTCGCCCAGCGAATCTGGGAAATATCGGCCTCAACAGTAGCCGTTGAGGGAAAGAATGTTGCCAGTCATCCACAAAAGGTTTTCAGAGCTTCGAAATCTTTGGAGGGCCGAACCGGCTTCCATGCATCATGAAAAGAGATCACTTCGCCAGTGCCATCGATCTAATCGCGGAAAGAATTTTCTTCCCGATACTTTTCCAGCAGTTTCCTGTGTTGTCTCTCAACAAATTCTATGTCGTAGCCCGACTATCATTTCTCCTTCAGTCTACCGATAGATCTTCGGAGGACTTTTGTCACTTCAGGTGGCTTTAATATTACCAACTCGCATGGAAGAGCCCTAGGAAGGTTAGCTTGTTTAAAAACATTGACGCAACAAGACTGTCTGGCAAAACGAGACTATGCAGCTCAGAATTAGCCAGACAGTTTGTTGCGTCACAATGTTCAACTTGATCACAATGCAAAAATCGTGGTTGATTTTGGGGGTTCCAGTTTCATGAGCAGAATATAATTTATATTTTAATAATCAGTACTCCGGCAGCTGCTCATTGATACACGTTTTATCAAATTTAGCGCTCGACAAGACGATCAAAAATGGTCGTAAAATTGCCTTTGGACAAATGACAAGTATGACGTAAACCGAATGCAGTCAGCCGTTCAATCTCGCTGTGCCCACACCATTTAGGACACCATGCTTTCACCCCTAATGGGTGGGCTGGGCCCAGATTAAGAAACCTGCCTTTCACAAATGCTCTTATCGCTTGTAACACGGTCCTGTTAACACAACACCATGAACGAAATACACTATTTGGCAGATTGTGTTATTTTTGGCATATGCCAAAAATTGCTTATTTTTGGCATTTTCAAATTTTTATTTTTGGCAGTTTTGGCATCTGGCTGCTGAAATGCCAAAAATAACACGGCCTGGTTATTAGGGGTAGGGTTAGGGTTGCCGGGGGTGGGATATTAGTAGTAGGGTTAGGGTTGCCGGGGGTGGGATATTAGGGGTAGGGTTAGGATATTAGGGTTGCCGGAGGTGGGATATTAGGATTGCCTGTGAATACAAAATTTCCCGAGGGCCGGGTACACATTTAATGCATTTTTTAATTCAAAATTGTTCGAGGGCCGCATTCACAGAGGTCCAGAGTATTCGAAAAACACCGTGAATACCACAACAAGTAGACCACGCGTGCTTGATATACAAAATTTCCCCAGGGCCGGGTTCTCCAAGGACCGGGTTGTCCGAGGGCCGAGTTGGTAGGGCCGGGTTCTCCAAGGGCCGGGTTCTCTGGTAATCGCGATACCATGTCTTGAAATAGAACTAGGCTATAGCAGGCAGCTTTTCTGGTACTTATTCGGTATCCCCATGATCGCCATCTTTTAGTGTTCCCGATAAACAGATACAGCGCAGTTGGTTTCGATGTGAAGCACAATCATTTTTATATATTCATGGGGAACATTAAAAGATGAGGATCATGGAGAACACTGGTCGCTGAGTGGAGAATACCGAAGAAGTGCCGCTTTTTTCCAGAATTGGCCTAGAATTCGATTTTTTAGCTTTTTCGAATTAGATAATCATTGGAGTGTAAGCTAAACAGGTTTTTCAAAATTATATTCAAAGAATTAGAATTACTAAATTTTCGAAAAACTGAATAGTTCAGTTCATATCAAATCAAACTTCATTCTGATAAGCATGATTGCGGCAAATGTCTGTAAACAGAACTCAGTTCGTTTCTCACTGTACGGTTCTCCTGTAGCATTTTCAGGAAATTGGATTAGAATTAAAATGAGAGCATGGACACATTACACAAATTAGATTAGAATTCGATTAATGACATTACCGTCTCATTAGTTTAGACAACTAGAATGATCTAGTTGTCCCAGTCTGCTGTAGCGCTGAAGCCGCTAATAAACAAGCAGTCACCCAAGTAAGCCAACCTCATGATCCGATGTTAAGACTTGCAGTGAGCTCAGTTGCATTCCAATTCATCATTCCTACATGAATGGTCTTGTCAGCGTGAAAAATAGTATCATCAAATGGTAATAGCTTGCATAATTATACAGATTCACAACGGGGAGTTGATTGCGTTTTAAGAAAAATTCTGCTTGCAATAATAGCTGATTGTGTTACTTGCAACAAGTTCAATCACCGGCGTATCGCAGTAATGATATAACTCTTGTTATCAGAGGGTGTACGGTTACAGTATTTGAAAAAATCATCTCTCACTACTTGACATCATTGCGATTGATGCTCGATTCAGAGTTCAGCACCCGAATCATTGTGACCAACCGCACTGGTGACATTAGCTGCAACAACATCACGCAATAGAACACTGGTCTGGGCTCACTGGGTAACTCCACAATTTTCCATTTAAAAATCACAACACATGTTTCTAGGTCAGAACTACACTCCAAAAAAAAAATAGACAGATTTGGTCTCAATGTCTCAAATCGATTTTTTACAAAAAAAAAAGTCTTAACGACCAATTAGTCTTACCAACTACTATATGTTTCAAAAGTAAGACACAAATTGATCGAAAATAGCAGCAGCGCTTAGGGGGCATCCTTCTCAATGTTAGTGTCTGAGCGAAGGGAAGCATGAGAGAGACCAGAATTTGCAGTGTTGGGATGATACTTTACTAAGGAGTTTACAAGATATTCAATAGATATAGTTATCAAGGTACATACCAATTACTACTACATGTACTATTCAGATCAATATATAAATGGTTGACTGAGTCGAAAATAGCATTTATGGTGAGACGAAAAATATTGCTCAATTCGTCTTAAAAACAAGACCAAAAAAACTGAAGCATCAAAAATGATCTCGATAAGCTAGCTGTGTCTGTGAAGTCCTTAGAAAAGTATTTTCCCATGGTCTCTCTCACTCTCCCCCTTCACTCAGAACCGAACATTGAAAAGGATGCCTATAAAGCAGTGCTTCTCGATCAAGTTGGGTCTTACTTTTGAGACGGAATGTACTTGGTAACACTAATTGGTCTTCAAGACTTTTTTTGCTAAAAAACGATTTGAGACAGAATGCACTTGGTAAGACTAATTGGTTTTGAGACTTCTTTTTCTAAAAAATCGATTTGGGACCAAATTTGTCTAATTTTATGCTCTTGGCTTGGCCCATGTCAACTTTCCGGTCTCATTTTCAAGACCACAAACCATGTTGTTTCTTGATTAGCGAAATCCGACTTAAAAATAAGACCAAAAATACTGACACATCAAAAACTGTCTCAAAAAGCCAGTTATATCTTATGCTCTTGGCCCATGTCAACTTTCTGGTCTCATTTTTAAGACCACAAATCATGTCATTTCTTGATTAGTGAAATTTGTCTTAGAAACAAGACCAAAAATACTGACACATCAAAAACTGTCTCAATAACCTATTTATGCCTTAGAGCTTCTGACCCATGTCAACTTTCCGGTCACAATTTTAAGACCACAAATCATGTCGTTTCTTGATTAGCGAAATTTGTCTTTAAAACAAGACCAAAATACTGACACATCAAAAATTGTCTTATTAAGCACAATATGTCTTATTAGATGCATTTTATTGGTCTCATTTGAAGACCAAATAATATTGACAATTATATATGGTCTTAAACAGCTGAATCAGTCTCAATTTAAAGACCCCAATTCATCAGTGAGACTGACATTGCTGCAAATAAGACGAAATCATCCTCATTTCTTAAATTTGAGACCAAATTTGTCTAATTTGTTTTTGTAGTGTAGAACTGCTCAATATTCAAAATCATTAACTAGAACTTCTTGGAAAAACAGTATCTAGCTGACCGTCAACTGACTAGATTGGTATTTGGAACAAGTCTGCTCTCTCTCTCTCTCTCTCTATGTTTCTCTCCAGGCATGCCTAGAACACATTGTTAGGTAGTGGCGAAATCAACAAATTAGCAATCAGTGTTAGGCAAGTTGCTGCAACATGTAGATGTCATAGACGAGATTCCAGAAACCTGGCAGCCTGAATAATACAAGGCATTATTATATCAATACAAAACATAACACATAGCAAGCTATCAGGACAAGCCTTACTTGTACTGACCGGCAATTTTCCAGAATACTCACGTAACAATATCTGTGCTACTGCTATTACTACGCACGCGCTTTAGTATCGATTTCGGAAGTGCCGCATATCGATTTTACAATCCGGCACAGGATACAGACACACCTCCATCACACCCATTGACTGCGCAAAACCATAGTGTTCGAAGGTGGTGTAGTGTAGACACTAGCGATCGTTCCGCTTTGGCAGTTTGGGAAGGCTGTCGTCAAGATGCATTCTCTGCCGCTTGAGCATAGAGAAAAATCGCGTTCTAATGAGATGTAGGAAGTAAATTGGTTAGCGCGGAATGTTTTCTGTGCCTGTGCGTCATTCTTGATGATGAGTTATCAATTTATAAATTAAGATGTGCGGCCTGTTCTGCAGCCTTAGCCGCTTCATGCCAGCATGGGAGAGAGAGAGATAGTCTTTATTTTCATCGAACCAAAATACATAACAAACGGCAGTGATGGTGGTACCGAAAATATGCGTGCACAGTATTCGGTATTAGATAGGAATGATCGATAAGACCGTGAAGGTCATCTAGTCTGATCACACCAGCATCAAACAGGTACACTTGACTCAGAGCAGTCTGGCTGTAAAAAAATGTTTAGTTAAGAAAGGAAAATAGAAAAGCAATTAAACAATGGTAGCAAATGATCAATGAAGCAATGTCTGGCCCTGGGCGAGGTAGGGCAACAGTGTAACGACAAGATGGGATCAAGTAGGGCTTTTTTGAATCTATTATAAGGCAATTCACGGATATGTGATGGTAATGCATTCCAAATGATAGGTCCCGAGTTGTCGATAGATCTCTTAGTTAGGTTGCTATTGCGTTGGGGTAAGTAGACGTTTCCTTTAGACCAGGGGTGGGCAAACTTTTGAGCTCGCGGGCCGCATTCAACATCTAAATCTATTCGCGGGCCGCATTATATAAAATTAAGATTATATGGTGAGGACATGTAGATAATATATGTTCCTATTTAAAATAAAACAAACATTGCTTTGATGATATCGCACACACGTCAGAAACATAGTGGCGAGATTTCATAGGCTGGTCGACCTCAATAACCAATTTGTCAAAATTATAGAGATGAAAGTTGTTTGTCCCGATTCTTAGAACTGGATTGCAATTTAAATCTATGAGCAGCGACCTGTTCATAGATTTACTAATTGCACTTTGGGCTCAGTTCCAGGACACAATACTGACAGCATCATAACCATGTTAGCTACAAACACGCATCTACGATGAGTAGATAAAATATAAATACCCCAATTCTACGCATACAGAGAACGAATCTACCTAAGACACGCGGAAATCGTTTCTATAAGCACATCACTGAAATAATTAAAACTTCAATGAAGTGGCCAATATGAAATACCAATCGTCATCCGAATTAGAGAGAGATATGATATTCTTTCTCGCCTGCACCATCGAGATGCTTTGGCGACGGAGTTGCGATACGGCCCCATGAGGTCATCTAGTCTGCGCCCCCGTTTTTTCTCCTCCATGCTATCCGTGATTGCTGAGCGCCTAGCAGGATAGCTGCGGATACCATTTGGTATGGTGAAAAATTTCGCGCCACCCTTATCGTCATATCACAAAACGCAGCTAGGGTGCTAGCAACCTAACAGATAGTTTGATGGCACGGAGGGTTACGAATATGGGTCAGGAATTTTTAAATATGAAATTGAGACTAAATACAGAGCAATAATCATGACGTGAACGAGAATCGCGCGGGGCGCGAAAAAATTAACAGTGGAGGGAGGGCGTACCACAGTTTTAGAACCACTGTCTTCGAATTATCATGGTGAAATATACTAAGAAAAAGTTTGATGAAGTCGCTGCAATAATTCGATTTTTAGTACGGATTTTATCAATATTTTTAAAAAGTTTCTTTAGACTCTCGCGGGCCGCACAGAACGGTGTGGCGGGCCGCATGCGGCCCGCGGGCCGTAGTTTGCCCACCCCTGCTTTAGACGAAGATGTCGTGTAACGGGAACGGACATGTTTAGCAGGTATGAAAAAGTCATCAAACACAGGAGGCAGACTGTTGGAAAAATATTTGCGAACAACTTTTGATACTTCGAAGCGACATAGTTCGTCAACTCGCAAAATTCGATGCTTACGGTAGTAAGGCGATAAATTGGTACGTAAACATACAGATGAGATCAGCCGAATCGCACGGTTCTGCAGGGTTCTTCTGATACTCTTTATCCCTAATCCAATCGAAGTTACATTATGGTATCCTGTGTTGGGGAGCTGCCAGTAAAACTGCACTCAAGCCACTGCAAAAGCTACAGCATAAAGTAGGGGAGACCGGGGACAATTGTAACACTTTTCGTATTTTCCAACATTACGTGTTTTTCTCGTGGAAATTTCACTTCCAAAGTTTTATATAAAGAAGCCAACAACTCGATAGTTGATATGAAAACTAAATTGGAACTCAATCAACAATCAATCATGGAAATTTTGTGTCGCAAAAATCGCTGCTCAAATGTTACAATCGCCCCGTACCCAGGGGCAATTGTACCACCCTTGCGGGGCAATTGTAACAGTGTTATTTATAACTAAACACAAACTAAATGAACAATGAAAACGGAAGCACAAATTGTAATATTGCATGAAACTAAAGGAAGAGACGTTTGAACGCTTCCAGGCTACGCCCGATCGCATTTATGGCATCTGAATGCAATATCACCCTTCGTGTCTTGTTCAAGCTTAAAGTGTACAAGAGACACATTCATTCCATCATCTCCCTACACATATTCGTCCTCTTCTACCAAGGTTCTGTTGTTCAGCGGGCATAATGGGTTGGTCATTCGGTCACCTGCGAAGGTGCGAAACCGACCTGGCTAACATATCTTGGTTGAATGGGCCGATGATAGTATAGTAAAACGAGGACGCAACATTGTGTGGCGTCAAAGCTATATTGACATATATCCGTGCTGTAGAAAATTAACATAAATTGTTCACATCAAATATCAAAATGTAAGTGGGCCATGATCAAAGTCAGAGGACGAGAATTAAGCCATGACTATTGAAGTTCGACACACCAAAAGTCGATCAACATGAGAAAGGGTGGTTGAATCACGAAAATAACCGAACCGTCAGATTCACATCACCACTATTGTATGGCCGTTTCGACAGATGATCATGTTAGAATTGGTATCGCAAGGCAGTATCTGTTCTGGTGAACTTCTGGCTGTTGCAAGATTATTCTGCAGTAGATTAATGGTAATACCAATATATGAACAAAGACATTCAGAATTGATAACATATTGTAACGGGGCAAAAGTAACAGAGTGTTACGATTGCCCCTGACACGCTCGACCATGATTAGTGTCTCAGTATGGTACCTTCCTGGCGATGCAAGTCCTATTTTTTCCATCACCACGGTGGACTATAGTAACATTGTTCCAGCTACACATATTATGTTGTAACTACTTGAGGTACTATTCGTCTAGACAAATTATTCCAGACCAGAAAAACTTTACTCAAGGGTCAAAAATTTCGTTTTTTGCAAATTATTCCGGGGTTTCGCATCGTAGCTCAACGTAACTCCAGGTATAATAGGAGAGATAACTACTGCATGCGCACTTAAAATATCAAGCTGATTTCTCCATCCTACTAGCGGTGAGGTCGATTGTTACATTTGCCCCTAGTTACATTTGTCCCCGGTCTCCCCTACTCCGAATCATATGCGCAGATCGTGTGTATGTGTATCATGAGTCGGTGTATATGCCGCAAAAACATCAAGGACAAAAATAAACCACGTCCTCCTTTCCTTCCATAGCTAGAGCCCCAAAGGTGCCTGGTTGCCAATCCAACAAGTCGCTACTGAAGAGATTCAGCGTCCTAAACATAGAAGATATGCGGAAACTAGAAATCGCCAAGTCTATGTATCAGTTCCACTGCAGTCGTTTCCCCGGATATTTCAATGATTTCTTTACATCGGAATCAAAAGCGCACAAGTACAACACACACGCGTCCACATCGTCCAAATATCATATGATCGACCGAAAAGATCATCGCTCTATCAAATATGCCGGACCTGATGTGTCGCACAGTATCCCGCCGGCCATCCGACAGTCGACGAGCATGTCCACATTCAAGTCGAAATACAAGCAATTACTATTAAATAATACAGTGCATCCTCAAGATTATCGGATCACGACTGACCTATCGATATCGCTTCCCATGACATGCCGCCCTATTCTTGTCGCTTTCTTTTTCTATACTGTATTCTTTACTTTCATCCAGTGTGCATGCCTCCTCTTTACCACGCCTAGGCCAAGGTGGGTGTCTGATTCCATTGACAAATCCAAGTCGCTTCGAAATCTTCCTGTCTATTCATTGTATCGCATTTTTTGTGAGGTATTGAACTGATAAAATTGCTAATAAACCAATGATGATGATGATGATGTCAAATTTTGCTGCCGGTAAGGTTTTTCAGGCAGTGTAAGCGGCATGTTATCGTGTTACATTGCAACTGGAGTAACCTGTCATAGCTTCCTTATTAACGTTATCGTTATCATGATATTATAAACGTCTTTTGTATCATATCAGGCAAGTAATATATACAGGGTTGCCATCGACATGGACCCAAAAATAAGGACAGTAGAAAAATTAGATTAGCATGAAAAAGTGTTTTTGAGCATACTTTTTATTTATACGTGCCTTGGAGTATCACATTCCATACTTTTTGCCAAAAACAATCATCTCCAGCAACTCCCTGTTCTTAGAAAGGTCTAGGTTTACCTTTACTCTGGGCCGAAACAGCACTTCGCCCCCCCGCCCCCCCCGAAAACGTTGGTATTACCCCCCCCTCCCCATAGGGTGATAAACCAAACTTCTTCTCCTCGTTGTGATTAGAGGCGTCAACCGAGATGAAAAAAGGCCGTACACCAAGTTTAGACAAAATCAATTTTGAGCGTATGGAGCAAGAACTCCAGTAACAATGCTTGTTGTCAATGTACCCATCAAGCTGCGCACGTGCGCAAATGCGCAGTGATAACACGGTTTCTGCGAATAGAACATCTAAGTTGCGCACAAAAAATTCGCAGTGATGACCTTTTTCCATTCGTTAAGCCATGTTGTCCAAGGTTCGTCAAAATTAGAGGGAACATTACTTGTAGTATTGGACTATTGGTCCTGGCCGAAGCAAACTTATTTGCAATGTGGGAATCGAGGAATATTGCTTTGAACGATTGCGATGTGCAATCCTTGGTGAAGAATGATTGCTTGTGTTTGATAGCATTGAATGCCCAGGTACCCTCTGCAGCAGCTGCCTTGTCGTCTGTGGTCGTTGGTGTTGATCGACTTGTGGAAAATTATTCATCGACTAGCTCAAATTAATCATTATGGCACTCTTCTTGTGTTTTGGGGTATCAATGTGAGATGAAATAGCGGTATTTCCTATGGCCTCAAGCTCCACGTTAATGTAACGATTGCACATACTGCAATGTGCGAAACACTCGCTCTTCAAGCTTCGTTAGATACCTTTGAATTCTCTCCCATAATCGTCACGAAAAACGTTTTTACGCCTGCTCATTTCAACTAATCAGATTTAGCCTTATTAGTAGCTAAAACTATGTGCGCAAGAGCAATATAATTTAGGAAAATTTATCAATGATTAATAGCTTTATTACTTTTTAACCGATATGTCGACTGCACTGCGCCTTTTCCCACTATGAAATAAACGCTGCCTTTCCCACAGCTTGAGCTATTCTGCTGTATACCAAACAGCAGGTACCCGGTACTGCTGTTTACTGCTAAAATGACGTCCGCCATGGTAGCTTGGTACAGACGAAACAACGCACTGCCCTAGCTATCTCACCACTTAGAAGTCAAATCTTAAGGTGTGTACGTCACTAGAGTTCATTTCCTTTATGATGTCATATAACATCTCGACGCAAAAGCATAATTTTAGAATATTATGCAACACAAAAACCAGAGGAAAACGATCGAAGTTCTGCAGTGGTTGAAAATAAGACAAAATAAGGACGCAAGTCGAAAATAAGGACATTTCTTAGAAATAAGGACAATTAATTTTTCTAAGACGTGGCCCTTCAAAATAAGGACAAATCTTAGAAATAAGGACGGTATGGCATTGGATACCCTGAATATATACGACGATTCTATAATTTTTCAAAATCGAGCTGTAACTTGCACCAAGAATTCTATTCGTACAGTCAGACACCTCAGAGAATTGCAAAGTTCAAGGAATTTATTGAAGATCCAGAACTGTGGTACAAGATGGGTAACGGTTACAAGAATTCTATGCCACTGATCGCATATGAGAGGGATTGAATGGATTCGGCCACGGTGGCGGCTCGTGACAATATCGGGTGGCGGGGAAAGGGCTGCAAGCGACTTTTTATCAATATAACGTCACAATGGCGTCTTCCAATGTAAGCAAGTAACTTGGTGGTACGGTAACACGAACTTCCCGACAACAGTGATTTTAACGTATGTTTCGCGATAGGTCTGCCGGTGAGCTGTGAGTTGAAGTGTGGTAACTGCGTAATCGCCGTACGGAACAAAGATTCCACACGGTTCATGTTCGCACTATACCTGACTAATTATCTGCAGAAATGGAAATTACCATAACTCCTGAGATTGCGTAAGCCTAATTGGAAAGGTGAACTAGTTCGGAAACATACGCATTCGTTATCTCATAGATTGGACAATGGACATGTCATATTGAATCCAAAACATAATTCTGAAGAACAACGGATAGCAGCCTCAGAAATTCGGTCCCGGTACAGCATAGGAAATTTTGGCCTTGAGGCAGGAGACTGTCACACGACACATACGGCTTACGGTCTATATGTCTGCTGCAATATCGCCTTTGGAAAATATATTACCGAATAAATACGAGGATGAAAGCCGAAACTTGGTACACTGTTACATGAAATCATCGAGAAGTAGCCTCGTGACCGTTTTCGATCTGGTTCACTGTCAAAATTATTACGAACAGACCAACACCAAATTTTCCGTCGAATTTACTGAAGAATAGGCTGATCAAGCGATCAGCTGTTAGCCGCCTTCGAAAACGAAACAGCTATCGATCGCGCTTGACAGGGGTCGCATCCATATTTCGTAGCAGTTCCAATTTGTAGGTTGGGAAGTGATCCTGCTGGTTGATGTGAATCACAGCTCCCATCAGACGACACAGAACCAATTTGGTGTGGTCCTGCATGATGGAAAAATATAATAAAACAATCGGACAGGTGCCGAAAGTACTCATGTAGAAGTGGCCTCGTAAATTACGAATCAATTACAAGTAGAAGTAACGCCACAAAATTATACTCAGTTACAGGCAGAAACATATAGATCGTACCAGATTGAACTGACTAGCTGTCTTGCACTCGGGCTTGATTCAGTGATGAATTGAAAATGACTCTCAATGTGGCTCGAGTCAAAACTAAAAAAGTGACATTGACTTGTGACTCGGGACCTCGTGACTTGGTTACAACCCTGATTCCTGATTGGAAAGAAATACAAAAAAAACAAGTTCAGTTTGCATCAAACATTTTCAAAAGCACGAGAATGGCAAATGTCTTTACTTCAAGCTTGGATTAATTCACACGATAAATTCTCCTCTTCAGGAAACCACATATTCAATCGGAAAATAAGATTATATCTATATTTTTCCTCAATTAGATTAGAACTACATTCACTGTTTTTGCAAGAACTAGGAAATTTAATTTAATTATGAATTTGAAAAATATGACAAAAAATCTACTTGACCTCATATGAAGTCAGGTTTTTTTTCATAAGCACGAGATTGGAAAATGTCTGTACGCCGAGCTCAGCTCGTTTGGCTCTATGCAGTTCTCCCTCAGCATTTTCAGTAACAGCTATTAGATAACAACTAATAAGAGAGCATAGGAAGTTTTGACGAGTTCACTGGGATTACCGACATTACTGGGTAGGGTTAGGCTACCATATTTTGAGATCAGAAAAAGAGAACTATTTGCAAAAATTCTGAAATCGATAGTAACGGAAAAGAAAACGGGCAATTTCAAAAATAGTAGTAGTATTGTGTGGACTAAAAGAGGGTATTTTTTCCAATATTGACTCGGGAAATGCCCATCGACACGTATTTTTCGTTAATTGACTTGCATTTGGTGTGTCCGAGTACACTTTTCTGATCATATCATAAAACTTCTTATAGAAAGAGCAAAAATTCCAAAAAAGAGGACATTTGGGCGTGCTCCGAGGGCACCATCAATTTATTGAAAAAAGTGGATAAATCCCACACAAACAGGACATAATTATGGTAACCCTATTGCTGGCACTTCGCTCTAACTAGACATCTTAACAGTGTTCTTGATCAAATAAACACTGTTTTTGGCATGCGTAAAAATTAAATACGAAAAACCAAGTTACTAAATCGCCAATACACCACTTTATCGAGATGAAAATTTACGTCTTTCATCATATTCACTGTGTCACAATGTAACCTAGCACATCAATACAAGGACAACACTTACGAAGTTGTATCGTAGACACTCATTTTTAAAGTCCTAATTCTACAAAGGTTTGGAAAGTAGGATGTAGCAAATCCACATCACTTAAACGAGTGAAATTATGATAATAGCTGTATGATATGGGGTCACATGGTTAATGAATCGTTTTTGACGATTTCACCGATTTGTAGTGGCATTAGTCCTTTTGAGTTAATCACCAATATATACATTTCTTGTAAATGGCTGCTTACAGCTTACAATGGAAAAGATATGTAATGCATTACTTGTACTTATGCAGCAAATCTGACTACTTCGACCACGTACTTCCACTTAAATTAATTTTGACCTGTCTTTGAATTGGCTACTTCTATATGCAATCGAGTAGAAATTTACTTGTAGTCGAGAAGTCACGCAGAGTACTTTATTCACCTTTGTATTTATAAAATTAGATTTTAAGCTCTTTTTATCAGTAGGTTACTGCGCATAATTATATCCTGTGACTGCTACGATCCAAAATTGGCCTTACCGAATTCGCTTTATCCGTATAATCCGCCCGTTTGCTTTTCCAAATCATCGGTGCCGCGTCTGGGTTCTCTTCCTCACCTGTTGAAATGAATACAGTCTTGAAGCACAGAAATGCAACACATAGTCAGTGTTAACAAATTTGCTTGTGATGTCACATACTGGCAAGAGTCGTCATTTATAAAATGTCTGATTTATAGAAGTAGCATACATTGTAAAGAGCAAATCGATCCATAGTGACTAAATGCACACCAACCCATATTGATAGTAGACTTCTGTTTTGAATTGGTATCGATCGATTTCTTGAGCTGATCCTGCCATATGGAAGTCTGGTGATTCGTTACTGCAAATGATGGTCGCCCCTGGTTTGTCACCAACAGGTTTCTGTGTCTGCTACAGCAGAACTAAACAGGATTAAAGTGATACGACTGTTCGATAATAGCATTGCCTTTGTGATGAGATGTGGATAAAATTTATTTGCTTTGCAAACTTATAATAATAGTCAATTGTTAGGTTTGTAGAAATTCAAAGTGGTACGTCCAGGGTTGTAATGACTCGAGTAATGACTCAACTCCCGATTTTTGATGACTCGAGTCATGGCTCGGACCAAGTCTTATGACTCGAGTCTCACACGGCGAAGATCGGCATCTCATTGTAATTTCGAATAATAGTGAAGTAACCACCTGGTTACACGATTCTGGCAAAAATTTGGATTATACTTTCAATACTATTTCTACTATGGAAGGCAGTATATCTCGATTGGTCGTATCGTAGCATATGAAACATGCAGTATAAGTCTACGTATGTTACTGGAAATGACATATCTGTGAAGCCGCTATCAACTCACAGCATTGTCACAAGTGTAACGAAATAAGTAAGGTAAAAATTTTCTAGATATCTTTAATGTGATGTAAAAGTGGCATTATATTCTTTGCATTCGCAACACAGCTTGACTCGAGTCATACCTTACCATACCATACCATAAAATACCTTTTGATAAGATCGTAAGCTGCAGGCGATATATCTTACGGAAAATGGTATACATTCTTTTTAATATTCGAGGTTTCCTGCAACGTCTGGCCTTCAGAGGGCATCTTACCGACCAACAATGCATAGGGTGGAGAAAAACAGGCATCAACTTACGAAGAGGGATGTTGCGACAACTAGCTAATTCTAGTTGTCTAACTAGACTAATCAGAACAAAATGTCGGTCACCTAATTCTAATCTAATTAACAAAATGTTTCTATGCTCTCATTTAATTCTAACGTAATATTTGGTTTTGCTGTAAATGCATCAATAGAGCTTCATCTACGGAACAATCCAAGCTTGACGTACAGACATTTTCTATTCTCATCATTAGAATGATTCATTGTCCGAGTCATCGCGACTTCAGCAATTCTAATCTAATTAGGAAAAAAACTTTACCTAATTCTAATCTAATTCAGTAAAGCTGAAAATTTATCAATGAGGATCATAGTTTTGATAATTTCCACTGAGGTAGGCTGTATACCTTGATTGGTCATATCGCATACGTCTTGATCGACCCACAGCATTGTCACAAAGTGTAACGGAACAGGTATGGCAGAAATGCAATAAACTTATCTTAAATGTGATGTAGAAGTGGCAATATATTTTTTGTGGTCTCGTGAAAGGTACATAGTTGCACTTTCAAAATCATCGGTGTCACGGCGTTATAATAATGATACTTGAATATTTGAAGCCTAATCTTCGATCCAGTATCAAATCAATCAGGTGATCGATCTTGCCCAGCCCTACACCTAAGACTTTGTTAGTCATACTTACATAACACAACCCAGTGTCAAGCTGTCCACTTCAAAAATGTGCACCTGCTTTCTGAGAACTTTCCGGGCAATATAATTGGGTATCCCACAAAAAGTATTCTTTGCTTGTCTGTCACAGTCGACCTAGATAGTTGGCCGAGATCTCCGATCTTTATTGTGTGATGTTGTTTGGCAACCAGTAATCCAGCTGTCAATGTAAATTATTATGTTTGATATGTATAGCCTACTGCAGACTTGTATAAACTACCAATTTAGTTTGTTGATGGCGAACTTACTACTGTTTTTTAGTACAAGTTTTTGTTCTAATCTTGTTAAAAAGAGAGTAGTTCTATTTCTAGTTGTACATGTAAAAATGTTTTGGTTACCGATCAACATGTGTCTCCGTTTGTCGTGAATCATGACACCGGTGTTATGTTTTGTGATGTTCTGGCAGCCATTGCAAGTTCAGAGTCATCAGTACTAATAGTGGCGTGTCCAGGGGTCGAAACCCCTCTCATTTCAAACTATAATTTTGTCCCCAACATTTCTTAGCTCATTTCAATCAAGTAATTTGTATACATTAGTAATTATACATTTTTTATGTTTAAATAAGTTGCAAGACTGTAAAGGTCATTAGTTCTAGTGTTAGCTGTTACAAGTTTTGAAAAGTGAGTGGTTCTCGTTACGAGTTCTCAAAAACGAGTGATTCTAGCTCTATTTTCAGTTCTAGTTGCTCGTTTTGAAGCATCAGTAGTTCTAGTTTTAGCAGCGGGTTTATAAAAGTGAGTTATTCTAGTTGTAGTTGCGAGTTTTAAAAAGTGAGTAGTTCTAGTTCCAGTACACATATTGAAAAGTATCCAGTAGTTTACAATAGTCTGATGATACCCTACAACCAAACTTACTTTGATTTTCGTGTGAATGATGTTACAATCCTGGAGATAAACAGCTTCAGCAAAATCTGTTGCATATAATAACGGGTCTCTGGTTCCGTGATGATGCGCCGTCTTTTGTAAACTTCCATCAGCAACTGACAAGAAAAATCAAAGATAATTGGATTGATAACTCGAAAACACAATACCATTTGTTAGGAACTTCTAAATCAGTGGTTCTCGACCTGTTTGAGCTAGCGGGCTTGTCAAATTCTACAACGAACTTTGAAGACCAATGAACCTTCCAAATAAGAGACTTCATTTTGTGCTGCCTTTGGATATTAGAGTTTTCAAACATATGGCTTGGTAAAATTGAATACCTGATTGTGAGTCGAGTATGCGACTTCGAGTTGAGTATTCAAGTATGACTTATTTTGATGTCACGACAGTATGGATGATGTGGAAAGTAATAAATACCTTCCACTACAGAGAATATAATACAAGTTTTACATCATTTCAAGATAATCTGGTATTCCTTTGATTTAATTGCGCTTGACGACAGTTGTGTGATTTGTTCACTACTCACAGATATGTCATTTCCAGTATTGTGCAATGTCCATGTATGTTTGTACTATATGATCTGTAAGCTGTGATTAGACCATTCAAGGTTTACTGCTTTGCACAGTGGACAAAGTATCTAAGCAATCATTTTCATGGATTTCACAATATCGGTCGGATTTGCCTTAATGTTATTTTACAAACTGGATTTGCACAGAGAAATTTTGATATTCTTCAGTGGTCGCGGCAGTCTATTATGGTATAAATCTCCGACTCGCAGAAATAGGCCTACATGTAAGAAGAAGACGATTCAAAATGAAATACATCAGAGATTACATAAATACCAACCTATATTTATAGCAGACTGCAATGTTCGATGAGTATTGATCAATTTCTCGAGTTGAGCTTCCAATCTTACCATATGAAAGTCCGATGATTCGTTCCTGCGTATGCTGGTGGTATCTTACTTGTCACATTTGTGCTTCTGTGTCTCTATATTAGTAGCACATGTCAAGTAAAGAAATAATACCATACCATACTTCCATACCCTGAATTATTCGAGTCGAGTAATGAGAGATGATCTTTTCGAGCACCAAAATGACACGTTACTTACTACTCGACAAAAATTATAGTTTTGGTAGCACTGTCCACTAGGTAGTTCAAAAGCAACTTTTTTTCAGATGGCTGGTTGCAATTGAGCCAAATCTGGGGTGTAGCCTTTTTAGGCAACTTAACAATTTAGTCAGTGAATACCAGCAGTCCAAAAAAGTTTATTTTTGAACACCCCTCCTGTCCATTGTGGCAGCCTTGAAACGTCGATTGATCGTATGACAGCAAACTGAACATGTAGTACGAAGCTACGCACGTTATTGGAAGTGAATATTCAGTTAAGTATTAATGTACCCACAGTATTGCAAGAAAGTGCAATCAGCTCGGTGTGGCCGTAAAAATATAAAATCACCTCCAATGTGATGCATATCTAAGAACTGCCATTATATTCTTTGTGGTCGCGCAAGAGCTACGTATCTGCACTTTCCATATCATCCATGCTGTTATGACGTCACACTGAGCAACACTCGGATACTCAACTAAAAGCCTAATAGTGGATTCAGATTCAAATCACTCAGGTGCTCGAAATTTCCAAGTCCTACACCTAAGACCCTCGCGATGCCTTTATAATAAACTTACACATCAATGTTCTTATTTACTCACAAAACACAGCCTAACGACCAGGTCTCCACATCGAAACGGTGCCCATTCTTTCCGAGAACTTCCGGGGCAATATAGTTGGGGGTGCCACAAAAAGGAATTTTTGTTTGGCCGTCGAAGTCGACTTTGGTAGCCAGGATCAAATCTCACCGAAATCTCCAATCTTAACCTCCATATTGTTCAGGAATAGATTCCAAGCTGTCAATACAAATTTCATATTCAATTACACTGGTATACAAACTTGTACTAACTACCAATTCAGGTAGTTGATAGTCAACAAACTACTGCCATTTTGAGGAGTTTGAGTTTTAGTTGCGTAATATGAAAGCAAGTTGTTCCAGTTGCAGTAGCGGATCTTGAATAGCGAGTGGTTCTACTTCAAGTTGTGCATTTAAAAAAATGTAGTTGCCGACAAAAAGAAAATGCGTGTCATCGTGATACTGGCGGTCTGTTGCATAATATTTTTACAGCCTTTGCTAGCTCAGAGCAGGGTTGTAACCAAGTCACAAGTCAATCTCACTTTAATAGTTTTGACTCGAGTCGAGTCATTTTCAATTCACCACCGATTCAAGTGCGAGTTCAAATCAGCTATTAGACCAGGGGTTCTCAACCTGGAGGGCGTGAAACATCTTAGGGGGGGCGCAAAGAAATGGTTACCTGAAAAATATTTTCCCGCTCTGCGCGATTTACCGCCAGTGCACGCGTGTTTCTCTCTATATACACCCACTTTCATATTTTTTTTATACTTTTATCAACATTTATAACCGACCATACCACTAAACAATCTGTTGGGGTTGCTAGCAGCATCCCATTTGGATTTTGAGATATGACGATAAGGGGGCACGAAATTTTTCACTATCAAAAAGGGGGGCGTGTCTAAAAAAAGGTTGAGAACCACTGTATTAGACAGTCGAGTCAGAGTCATAGTGTTTTGACTCGAGTTCGAGGTCGTTCACTGTTCAGTAATCATTCCAATCGGTTTCAAAGCACTTTTTCCAACTCTCCTTGAGTGATATAGAATGGCTGGCATTTCTAGTATCGTTATTTTCCTCTTCCAAGTATCAGGTCTGATATACGAAATACCAATCATGTGGTGACTCAACCATTCTCCGAAGGTACAGTGACAGTCCTAGCCTCGAGTCAAGTCAAGTCACCAAATAAGCAGGATTTGAGTTTGGGTCATGACGGCAAACACTGGTATAGGCAGGGTTGAGTATTGAGTGTCGAAACCATCACGTTTCGATCTCGAAATCCCGTCAATTGGAGATGCCAATTCTATCTTCGATATTTCTCAGCTCATTTGTAATTTAGTAACCAAACAATCATTAGCGAGTTGTGTATTAGTTAGTTAGTAGCAGATTTTCAATGGTCATTGCTTCAAGTAAAGAATTAGGAAAAGTGAGCAATTCTACTTCTTGTGGCGTGTGTTGAAAATCCAGTAGTTTGTACCAGTCCACTTTCGAGAGCTTGTAGCGCCATCAATCATTTTACGTTAGTGGTACATAATGTGCGTAGTTTTATCCCACAAATTGGCAAGCCAATCATCGGTCGGCTCTGGTTCTGACATAATTTTCGAAGATTACTAACGAAAGCACGACTGCATACAATGTTACCTTGCTATCTCCGTGAATGATTAGACGATAAACAACATCCAGCAGAATCTGTTGCATGAGATAAAGGGTCTCTGGTTCTGTGATGGCGTATCTCCTTTTGTAAACTGCCATCAGCGACTGACAACAAAAATATAAGGTAATTGAATTGCTGGAATGAGGATAACAATACTATTTGTTGGACACACATAAATCAGTGGTTTTCAACCTTTCTGAGTTCGAGGGACGGTCAAATTTGACAACAGTTTTTGCAGACCAGTGAACCTTCCAAACTAGAAACTTCATCTAATACTTGCACTGACCGTGTAATAAATAGGGCTGTCTAAAATACAGTATCTGAGTGATTAGGGTGGATTATGAATCTAGTAATGAGTTAGAGTCACTCATGTTAACTTCACAGCAACACCACAATGTAATGTCGATTTTAGTCACATTATAAAGATTATTTGGCATTTTTATGACCATAGCTATTCATCGTTCTATGGGACAATGCTCTTTATGTTGGTCCCGACTTCGCAGAAATGTCATTTTCAGTAACGTGAGTAGCTATGTACTACATGTTCCGTATGCTGCGATACGACCAATCGAGGTTTACAGCTTTTCACGGTGAGAAATATTATCGAAAGTATAATTCCGATTGGTTCAGTTCAGCTAATTGTTAATATAATTTTTCCCTTTGGTGGCATGGAGCCTATATTGTCAGTACTCGAAACAATTAGTTCCTACTACTCGACTCAAATGATGAGAATTGATACTCGATTCAGATTTGAGTCATCAAATTATTGTGCACAGCCCAAGTGATCGCAGTTGCGTCAGAAAAAATGATCACATTACCCAAACTAGATTAGAATTTGTATTATATTGAACAAATTTTTCCAAATTAGATTAGAATCACAATTACCTAGTTGGGAAAAGAAATCGAGTTCAGTTCATATCAAATCGGACTTGATTATCATAAGCATGAGAATAGTAAATGACTGTTAACCAATCTTGACTTGTTTCACACTGTATATATAGAAATAGTTGACTAATTAGATTAGAATTACATTATAAGCATTTTACCATATTTAGCCAGAGAAATAATGATCTGGTTGTAAAAGTCTGCTAGTCATGAACATGACAGTTCTACTGCATTTTCGGCCGGAACAGAAAGAGGTACATTACATTTGTAATGAGGAAATGCTTTTACCCTTCTTTTACACAACTCAAGAACGATACAGACTAAATCCTTGTCTTAGAACAATCTGTGAAATCAAACGACGTGCTTGTGATTAAAATTTCGATGGAGATCGATATCTAGACACATTTGACTTTCTCATGCTACTTCAGAAGCAATGCCTGTAATTCAGATACTTACTTAACTTAGTTGCAGATTTTAAAAAGTGAGTAGTTCTAAAGTTCTACTTGTGTATGCAAAAATATTTTAGTTGCCGATAAACTAGAAACACGTGTATTCGTTTGTCGTGAATCATGATACCGGATTTTCGTTGAGTGATGTTCTTGCAGTCGTCTCAGAGTCATCACTACTAATAAGGGTGAAAATGCGGGTCAAAACCTTATTGAGTATTCTGCGAAAGTAGAGGTAGGCTACTATTGCTACTGACTGACTCTGCTTGGATGCGTTGAGATGCATCCTTTCTCGTTTATTTCATACCTAAGTATAGCAAAGTTGTTCAAATAAATGCTCTGAAGGTTTGGAAATATGTCTTAAACTAGTTGCCATATTATTTCACTATAGCCTGAATATATCGTGGTTATCATTGAAGGTGCTGCTTGTCCCTATCAGCTCAAAAATATGATAGCGGTCGGGCTCTAGTGTTGATGAATGAAACCCGAGTACGCGACTTGAAATGTAATACTTGATTCAGAATCGAATTAATCAAGAACTAGATTTTGCCAAGACATACGAAAAACTTTCAGTTGAAACTCTGTAGTTGGCTTTCCAAAATTCTGGGCGCCATGGTTGAGCCGGTTTTCAGCAGTTTCTGAGGAACGTAAACGTTGAATGAATGAATGCGCAATGATTATTCATATCACGATTTACCTCAGTTTGCCTCTTTAGTAAACAAGGTTCATGAGTTCGTCGTAGCAGCTTCAATGTTTCATCAAACAAAACAAGGTAAGGAGCACTGTGGTGCATCGTTGTAGCAGTATGAATTACAAATAATCTGAATGAAAAAAAAATCTTAAGAAGGAACGAAATTGTTGACAAGATGCAGCCAGCGAGTGTATATCAGAAATACACACAGAATTGATCAGATATTCAATAGATTTCAAAGTGAAACAGAATAAAAATAATATTTGTTGCGGCTGACTGTTCATAATCTCACCATCACAAAGGATAGCGATCAATGATATGCTAATCACCTGCATCACAAATCGTACGGGTATCATTTCACGTCTACTACCATGAGGAAGTGAAAATGTCGACAAATTGCATGAAATGGATGGCAAGGAGAAACACATATTTACAGAACGGCCACAACATTACAATTTAACACGAAATTGAAAACGATATGCACAGACTGCTAATAAACAGACAATATGACAAAGGATAATGCACACGAAGCTTAAAATTTAGGTGACATAAACTATAGTATTAGCTAATCACACTGTGATACAAAGATTTGAATATCCACATCAAACTTCTCTAAACAACAGACCCAGTGCAAATTACCGCAAAAGATGTCTTAATTGAAACTGATTAGGGCAGTGGGAAAGAAATTTTCAGGCAGTAATCATACACCGTAATTAAAATATGAAAATAGGAGAAACATGTTCAAACTGAAGAAAAAAATATAGATGATAAAAAACAACGTATAGAGAAATTTTTATTGTGGCAACGACAAATGGACATGGGCAAGAGTCTTAGTAACACGAAGATGCAAGTCCACCACAATTTCTAGACAGCCGGCACAGTAATCGTTTAGCTGGAAAGGTGATTCAAAGATATATGCGTTGAGTACTCGTACAAATTTGATCGCAATATTAAATCGTATTGACATGATAGCAGAGTGAATGAACGTCTACTCTAAGTAACAGCATATTTTAGTATAAGGTATTCCTGTCAATATTACTGCTTCATGTTCGAGATCATCATCGCGAGAAGAAAAAGATATGCATTCCGCTATTTTACTGTATGTGTATTTCCATGTCTTTTCAAGTTACCAAGCAGGGTAAACGCTTTCCCGCACGTCTGGCACTCATAATTTTTGACTCCGGTATGTGTATGTGTATGCACGTGCGTTCTCAAGTTACTTAGCGGACTAAACGCTTTACCACAGATCTGACACTCATAGTTTTTGACTCCAGTATGTGTATTTCCATGTTTTTTCAAGGCACCAAGCTGGGTAAACGCTTTTCCGCAAATCTGACATGCATAGTTTTTGACTCCGGTATGTGTCTTTTCATGTGTTTTCAAGTCACTGAGCAGACTAAACGCTTTACCACAGATCTGACACTCATAGTTTTTGACTCCAGTATGTGTATTTCCATGTCTTTTCAAGGCACCAAGCTGGGTAAACGCTTTTCCGCAGATCTGACATGCATAGTTTCTAACTCCAGTATGTGTATTTTCATGTCGTTTCAAGTCACGAAGATGGGTAAATGCTTTTCCGCAAATCAGACATGCATAGTTTTTGACTCCAGTATGTGTATTTCCATGTTCTTTCAAGCTACCAAGCTGGGTAAACACTTTTCCGCAAATCTGACATGCATAGTATTTTACTCCAGTATGTGTATTCTCGTGTGTCTTCAAGTGTCCGATCCGAGCAAACACTTTTCCGCAGATCTGACACTCATAGTTTTTGACTCCAGTATGTGTATTTCCATGTATTTTCAAGGCACCAAGATGGGCAAACGCTTTTCCGCAGATCTGACACTCATAGTTTTTGACTTCAGTATGTGTATTTCCATGTATTTTCAAGCTACAAAGATGGGTGAACGCTTTTCCGCAGATCTGACATGCATACTTTTTTACTCCAGTATGTGTATGTCCATGTGTTTTCAAGTGACCAAGCCGGGTAAACGTTTGCCCTCAGATCTGACATGAATAGTTTTTGACTCCAGTATGTGTATTCTCATGTCGTTTCAAGTTACCAGGCAGGGCAAACGCTTTTCCGCATATCTGACATGCATAGTTTTTGACTCCAGTATGTGTATTTCCATGTCTTTTCAAGTCACAAAGCAGGGCAAACGCTTTTCCGCATATCTGACATGCATAGTTTTTGACTCCAGTATGTGTATTCTCGTGTGTCTTCAAGTGTCCCATCAGTGCAAACGCTTTTCCACAGATTTGACACTCATAGTTTTTGACTCCGGTATGTGTATTTTCATGTGTCTTCAAGTGTCCGATCCGGGCAAACGCTTTTCCACAGATCTGACACTCATAGTTTTTGACTCCGGTATGTGTATGTTTGTGTCTTTTCAAGTTACCAAGCAGGGTAAACGCTTTTCCGCAAATCTGACACGCACAGTTTTTGACTCCAGTATGTGTATTTTCATGTGTTTTCAAGTGACTGAGCTGGATAAACGTTTTTCCACAGATCTGACATGCATAGTTTTTGACTCCATTATGTGTATTTTCATGTGTCTTCAAGTGTCCGATCCGGGCAAACGCTTTTCCACAGATCTGACACTCATAGTTTTTGACTCCAGTATGTGTATTTTCATGTCGTTTCAAGTCACGAAGCTGGGTAAACGCTTTTCCGCAAATCTGACATGCATAGTTTTTTACTCCAGTATGTGTATTTCCATGTATTTTCAAGGCACCAAGATGGGTAAACGCTTTTCCGCAGATCTGACACTCATAGTTTTTGACTCCAGTATGTGTATTTCCATGTATTTTCAAGCTGCAAAGATGGGTAAACGCTTTTCCGCAGATCTGACACGCATATTTTCTGACTCCAGTATGTGTATTTTCATGTGTTTTCAAGCTACCAAGCTGGGTAAAAACTTTTCCGCAAATCTGACATGCATAGTTTTTTACTCCATTATGTGTATTTTCATGTGTCTTCAAGTGTCCGATCCGGGCAAACGCTTTTCCACAGATCTGACACTCATAGTTTTTGACTCCAGTATGTGTATTTCCATGTATTTTCAAGCTACAAAGTCGGGTAAACGCTTTTCCGCAGATCTGACACGCATATTTTCTGACTCCAGTATGTGTATTTCCATGTTCTTTCAAGCTACCAAGCTGGGTAAAAACTTTTCCGCAAATCTGACATGCATAGTTTTTTACTCCATTATGTGTATTTTCATGTGTCTTCAAGTGTCCGATCCGGGCAAACGCTTTTCCACAGATCTGACACTCACAGTTTTTGACTCCAGTATGTGTATTCTCATGTCGTTTCAAGTCACGAAGCTGGGTAAACGCTTTTCCGCAAATCTGACATGCATACTTTTTTACTCCAGTATGTGTTTGTCCATGTGTTTTCAAGTGACCAAGCCGGGTAAACGTTTGCCCGCAGATCTGACATGGATAATTTTTGCTTCCAGTATGTATATTTACATGCGTTTTCAGGTCGCCAACCCGCACAAATGATTTTCCACAGATCTCACAGTCGCGGTTTTTGACTCCAAGGTGAGCAGTACGTGTATCCGCATGTCTTTTCAAGTGAACGATCTGATTATACTCTTTGCCAATGCCTCTGTGTTCATGATTTTTCAAAAAAGTGTGGGATAGTAAATGTTTTTTCAATAAACTGATTGCAGCAAAGGTTTTTCCGCAGATCTCACATTCGGTATTTCTATTTATAAGGTGGAATCGCAAGTGAGCTTTCAATCCGCCCTTACGATGGAAGCTCTTTCCACAGATCCAGCACATGTTTGTCATTTTTCTGGATTATCTGTATGTTACTTTACTTCTTCAAGCATCACACATCAACCGCTCTCTACTTAAAAACAAGTATTCAACCAAGCTTATATTATGGCAGCCCAGTCTGAAAAACGGAAAAAATAAGCAAAAACGGAACAGTTTGATAAATAACAATATCCAAGAACAACAAACTTATGACCTAATAATACCAGTTTAGTACAATTATCAGCGTAGGCATTGTGATGATCGGCAACCTGACAATTCAGACGAGTAGTTCCTTACAGATGTTCCGCACATACATTTGTAGATCACAATCACATTTCAGATTCGGATATTGGCTGCGGGTAGAAGATTTGGGACGTTCAGGTCTCAACTTGATTGTCCGAAAGATTTCAGTTCCGAGACAATAAACTGCTAATTTACTGTGTCTTCAACAAATCCCCGGGATCACTGAATATTAGATTCGGAACAATTCTAGAACAAGTGTGATGCCATCAGCCCGGTTCAACCAGGCGATTAGGGACGAGTATCTGGTTCGGAGCAGACTTGGACAACTAGATAATTCTAGTTGTCTAATTTCACTAAATTAGAGCGAAATGCAAGTAATCTAATTTTAATCTAATTCATAAAATGATTCTATGCTCTAATTCTAATTCTAATCTAATTTGTGAAATGTTTTATGCTCTAATTCTAATTTAATTCGTGAAATACCCCTCTGCTCTAGTTGTAATTCTAATCTAATTTATTGTTTTCCTGAAAATGCCTCTTTGTCCGAGGCATTTTGCAGCGAATTAACAAGAATATCCCTCTCGCGCAGGGAAATCCAATGCCAACTCGCCATCCGCGTTACTTGCACCGTAAGTCATAGCAGTTATTGTGACGAATAATAGCCTGCTAGGATAGTAGCTTGTAGTCAATGAACAACATTCCAGTCTTTAAAACTTTCCATTAGTATACAGCGCCGTGCTGACAAACATGTGCAATGCTCATGGTTACTGTACCACAAAAGAAGCAATGTATTATTAAGTAGTACAAATGCAAGAAATATCATGATCATGAACGTCACTTTATTCTGAACTATGAGCTGCGCACGATACCCGACAACGCCTCACCGCGACTGATGAAACGAACTTGTGACTAGCCAGCCATGTTACTAGCTGAAAGACTATCTCATCCTAAAGATTGATCTTGTGGGGACGGTCCTATGCCGTTTTCTAATCATCTTGGTCTCGGTCGTGTCTGAGTCATTGCACTTCTAGGCAATGTGCTTATTGATATCAGCTGACTCTCCATCGGTGGAATGCTGTTGCCATCGCCGAAGCCGTTTCATCTAGTGTGGAATAGTGTTGTTGGGCACAGGCGAATAGCTTATTTTGAAATAACCACAATAATTTAAAACTTAAACAAGTTTAGCATTTCAAAATGCTTTATTTCGCGTTCTTCCAAAATCACAAATCAGATCGCCGGCCGCGATCGCGGTGACCCCTGGTATGGTACCAAACGAGCCAAGCTTGGTGTACGGGCGTAACCATCATTCTCATGGTTATGGGAATGCATTGTGAATGGCTGTATTCACTTTCCATTCATAATTTTATTTTGCGAATTCAGTGATTCTAATTCTAATCTAATTTGGAAAAAGCTGTGTAGCTCTAATTCTAATTATAATCTAATTTGGAAAACTTGTCTAGCTCTAGTTATAATTCTAATCTAGTTTGGAAAAAGATGTGTAACTCTAATTCTAATTCTAATCTAATTTGGAAAGGACTGTATAGCTCTAATTCTAATCTAATTCGAAAAAGCTGAAAATTTTCTAGTTGTCCAAGTCTGGTTCGGAGTAGGCACCATGGCCTTGGTTGCGCTAAACACAAGCTCTGATAGCACTAGCCGACAGATGAGAGTTCGACAATCTTTTAGAGACCAGTGGTTCTTCGACGTTTATTACCACTACCCGAATCTGGGTGGCATTGCCATCTCGTGACTTAAGCCTCACTTATCAAAATGAATGCATGTCTATTGTCTATTGCTAGTATGCTTAACTTTTCACAGGCATGTCCGAAATGGTGAAGATGCAGACTAGGGTTGTCCAAAATTTGGAAAATCTCAAAAAGTCTCTGTGATTGTGTCTCATTCTATAGATTGATAAAAAAAAACAATTAGCCTGAAAGAAGCTTACAGGAAAGCCGTTAAGATTTCGGTCAAAGCGTTTGAAAGTAGCTGATCAAGAATGGGCGTGCCACTGACCATAGAACGGCGAGAAGACCAGTAATAAAATAACCACGGCTCTTGATTGGCTAATCGGCTATGCTTCAATGACCATGGCAGCAGCAGCTTGCTGATCAGGTGTTCAAGAAGTCTGCTACAGGCGGGGATTCTGAGTGTGCATTGTTAGTAGTTTGGTAGGTGATGATTTAAGATTAATTCAGGGCGTGCTGAGGTACGAAATACATGATGAACAAACACTACCTGCTTTACAGAGGCTTTTACAGCATGACTGCTTCATTATGAAGGAAACGGCTGAAGCCTACATGTCGTGTTTTCATCGAGAGAAAGCGAAGGCGCTTATGCAAGTGTTGAGCGAATGCACCGTTTCAGTACCGATCCACCATCAGTGAATACAAATATATAAAGCTTAACAATGACACTATACGTTGTGTGATCTTATTGGGCTGAAGCTGTAGTATATAGGTGACGTTTTGAATGGTCTAGGGATCGGCGGAATCAGCCGGTTATGCTTGGCCCTTATCAGATGCTTACAACAAATTGAATGCACTTGTAGGCGTTGTTAAAGTCCTTCATGATAACGCAGAAAAGAGGTGGTAATGTACGCACACTCGCACAGGCTGTGCTGTATATTGTATGTCAAAGTCCTTATTGATCCCGCAGAAAAGAGGTGTAAAGAAAAACACAGACTATGCTGCATATAGTATCCAGCAGAGTTTGGATATCATATCCAGCATAGCCTGTGCTTACCTTAAACCTCTTTTCTGCAGCATCATTAAGGACTTTGACGACTCTTATAAGTGAATTCAATTTGCTGTAAGTATAACTGCCAAGCATAACCGGCCGACTCAGTCGATCCCTAGAACCTTCAATACTTCACTATATACTACAACTTGGATCCAATAAGATCACACAAAGTATAGTGTCATTGTTAAGCTTTATATATTTGTATTCACTGATGGTGGATCCGTACTGAAACGGTGAATTCGCTCAACGATTGCATAAGCGCCTTTGCTTTCTCTCGATGAAAACACGACATTGTAGGCTTCATCCGTATCCTTAACAATGAAGCAGTCATGCTGTAAAAGCTTCTGTGATGCAGGTGTTGTTTGTTCATCATGTCTTTCGTACCTCAACATGTCCCGAATTAATCTTAAATCATCACCTGCCAAACTACTAACAATGCGCACTCAGAATCCCCGCCGGTAGCAGACTTCTTGAACATCTAATCCGCAAGCTACTGCTGCCGTGGACATTAAAGCATAGCCGATTAGCCAATCAAGAGCCGTGGTTATTTGATTACTAGTCTCGTCGCCGTTCTATGGTCAGTGGCACGCCCATTCTTGAGCAGCTACTTTCAAACGCTTTGACCGAAATCTTAACGGCTTTCCTGTAAGCTTCTTTCAGGCTAATTGTTGTTTTTTTATCAATAATCTATAGAATGAGACACAATCGCGGAGACTTTTTGAGATTTTCCGAATTTTGGACAACCCTAATGCAGACAGACAGCTGTACACAACGGAATTTTAGGAAACATGATTAATTACAATACCAATAATAGTCGTTGAAATCATAATATATTCATCATTCAGGATATTATTTATGCACAGTAGGGCTGTTCGAAAATAACCTTTTTTTTCCTTAATCTTGCGGGCTACGTGATTAAATCGTTAGGTTGCCTTAAAAAAACGACGCACACCAAATTTGATTTCATTCCAACCAATATTCGCGGTTTGCGTAGAGTTATAAAATTTTGAATTTGCCCAGAAACGCAATAAAAATTTTTTTTCAAATTTTTTGGAATTGGAATGGAATTGTTGGGCTGTCTTCAAAGACTATGCAAAACAAATTTTACTCAATTCCAAGCCATAGAAACGGAGTTATTCCAGTTTTTCGATGAAAATTCATGGATTAACCACTGATCAAGGATAATCCCAGAATTATCAAAAAAAAACTGATATAACTCCACTTCTACGGCTTGGAATCGAGTCAAATTTGTTTTGCATAGTTTTTGCGCCCAACATACTAATTGAATTAGGCGTCTAAGGCCGCACAAATTCCCTTCTACGGCCGCATGCGGCCATACGGGCTCCCCACCCCTGATCTAATAGTATAGGCTACATGAGGTATATCATATGCCAATTTTGAATCCGCATTCCAGTTGTTAAGTCTTTTACATTGCTGACAAACTTGTTTGAAAATAACAAAAAAACATTGAAAAGGACATCAATTAATTTCAAGGTAGGTTGCACTGAGACTAATCCTGATGCTTGTACTGACTACAGAGAGCACGGCGTCGCTCTGTCCTGTCATTCTAAATTTCATCAGTTTTGGAAATGAATTAAATTGTGTTGATTTGTAGCCAAATTGAGGGCGAAACCGGCCAACCTATATTGCATCTAAGTCTGTCTTAGGCAGTGTAGTTCGCCAGCTATCAACAACAGCTACCTAGCGCACAGAGATTTAGGCTACTGTTAAAGCTATAAAAAAAATGAATGACTTGCACGTAAGAATTTCTCTAAATTTTCAAATAATATCAAAAATTTGCTCAAATGAAGTTGAAGTCAGCCTATACTCCGTTGAGCGCGACTGCTGGAGTTGAGTTTGGCAAGTTTTCTAGAATACGAATTAAGTTTAATCTTCAATAATCGTCTCTTCAGAATGGTTGTGAAAAACATGTTTATTCACAATTTATACAGACATTGACAAAATTGACAAAAATTTCTTGCGCCCCCCTGATAGCCCCTGTTCTAGAACAGTAGTTCTCCAACTTTTCAAGACACACCTGCTCGGTCATTAATAAAAACTTTCACCACCCACTTATCATCAAATCAAAAGGCAAGGTATTGTGAAAGCTTGACCTTTTTTAACTAACTTAGCGAGCTCATACGGTAATCTGCAAGCCTTCGGAACACCACAAATTTTCGCCTAATCACGAACATCAAAATCTATCTCATTACACAACTGATGCATTACTATAGAATATTGATGCGCGAAATCAGCTGTGCATAAACAACAACTTGAAAATTACAGAACCATTATAAAATGATTTTCACAGAAAAAGAAAAAATATTAATGAACATTTACTGCAAATAAGAGAGACTTCAGCTGTGTGAGTCTGGTGTATGTCTTGACCCCAGCGTACCCCCGAGACTGGCTCAGTGTGACCCTGGGGTTCGTGTGATTGAAAAAATAAAATTTGATATCGGACTACACATATCAATAACTAATAGGTCTACTTGGAAGGCAAATCGCGTTGAGAGCAACAACCACTTTTCAGGCTCTTTAATATTCAGTCAAGAACATCATGTAGCGTCAGCAATTTAGGGTGGAGTGAAAAATGAAAATTTTTGAATTTCAAAAAAGGGTCTTGATATGTGGTGCCAAATAGTAAACAAATAAATTCTATCATAATTTTGGGTTCGTACACCCTCTAGTGGTCGTGCAATTTCACCTAACGAGCCAAAAACAGCTAATTTCGCCATATCTGGATCATCACTTACACTAGAAAGTCAGTTTTGGGCTTAAAAGATGCAGAAGCAACATGTTTCTATCTCACTTCCATAGAACTTGCCCTTAAAAATGAACAGAAAAAAAGTTACAAGCAAATTTCTGATTTTATAGGTAAAATTAAGCACTGAAGCAGTAGGTAGGATGTCAAAAGCGTGTAGTGATTGATCTTATGACTTAGCAACATACCCTATCAATTAGAACTACTTTTCAAAGCTTGCTCAAACGAATGAAACCCCCTGCAAGCATAAATAGGGCTCGGGCATCGAATAGAGACTGCTAAAACTGTTGCCTATTTAAAACAGCGTCCATTGGTAGTTCAGCGTCACGATATCGGTAAGTTTATAACAACGGCCCTCATGAGATTTCTTACCAAAATGCTGTGGTAGGGTATGTATCATATTTGTCACAAAGCTCCTGAATGAAAGCACAAAAATTGAAAATACACATTCAAAACACAAACATCAATTCTATACTGGAAACAGAATTTTTTTGTAGCAGTATCACATGAGTATCAGTGTGCACAAACAATAAAGTCATGTTTAGTATTGAAATATTTCATCTGCTTTCAAGACCTCAGTTTTTGTCTGATGAGGCCATCTCTACGTTTAAATCCTGAAACATCGAGCGGATGCTTATGTCACCGCTGTTATATGTCTATCCACTGCCTGGTTGTGGCAAGGATAACTGAGTCTTAATGGCGATGATCATAGGTTTCCCAGCTCGTGATCAGACAAGGTCTTGATTGCGATGCAGGCGGCTGTTCAATATTTTTGAGGTACAAGTTGACAATTTGGTGGAAAGATTAAGCCTTGATGTTGATGACTGGAATTTCGAAGAATCTGATGCTGGTGTCAATGTTGCTGCTTTAGGGTTTGGTTTCCTTTATATATCCTCCTTCAAAGTCGTCAATTGGAACCAGATCTGCAATATTTAGAGGCTGGGCCCATCGTTCATTCAATATGGTTGACTCTCGCGTCTCAAATTTCAAAGTACCATGTGGGGCAGAGTCGTCCATCGAGAAATCCGAGCTGTCTTGCTCAATTCTGCATGGAGGTCTATTTTCCGTCATGGTTTCAAATAAAAATGCACAATCCATTGTTGATGGTGCTAAAAATGTCCACAATATAGTTTCCCGTGTCACAAAGCTGACTGATACCCGAATTCACTATCTTGCACTATCTTTGCTACGAAGAAATGCTCATTTAGAACATCCAGAAAATTATTTGCTGGGAATGCTTTTGGTGACGAGGAATGAAACGCCCGAAGATTTACAGTTAACAAGATTACTGCTATGCGCAGAACAACCATGCCGTACCAAATTCCAATCATGAATTTGAAGGAAGATATATAAATGACACTAAACCTAAAAACAGCGACAATGAGCTTCAGTTTCTTCCAAATTCCAGTTATCAACATCAAGGCTTAATCTTTCCACCAAAAATCAACTTAAACCACAAAGATATTGAACAGACGCATGCAATCAAGACCTTGTCAGATGTCGAGGTGGAAAACCTAAGATCATCACCATTACGTCTCAGTCATCCTTGCCACAACCAGGCAGTGGAAATACATTAAAACGTGGTTACTGAAGCATCTACCCAGTACCCATATTTCAAGATTTGAACGTAGCGATAGCCTCATCAGACAAAAACTGAAGTCTTGAAAGCAGATGAAATCTTTCAATACTAAACATGATTTTAATGTTCGTGCACACTGATACTCATGTGATACTGCTACAAAAATCTTCTGTTTCCAGTATAGAATTGATGTTTTTGTTTTGAATGTGTATTTCTAATTTTTGTGCTTTCATTCAGGAGCTTTGTGACAAATATGATACAAACCCTACGACAGCATTTTGGTAAGAAATCTCATGAGGGCCGTTGTTATAAACTTACCGATATTGTGACGCTGCACTACCAATGGACGCTGTTTTAAACACAGTTTTTGCGGTCTCTATTCGATGCCCGAGCCCTATATATGCTTGTAGGGGGTTTCATTTGTTTCGGCAAGTTTTGAAAAGTAGTTCTAATTGATAGGGTATGTTGCTCAGTCATAAGATCAATCACTACACGCTTTTGACATCCTACCCACTGCTTCAGTGCTTCATTTTACCTATAAAATCAGAAATTTGCTTGTAACTTTTTTTCTGTTCATTTTTAAGAGCAAGTTCTATGGAAGTGAGATAGGAACATGTTGCTTCTGCTTCTTTTAAGCCCAAAACTGACTTTCTAGTGTAAGTGATGATCAAGATATGGCGAAATTAGCTGTTCTTGGCTCGTTCAGTGAAATTGCACGACCACTAGAGGGTGTACGAACCCAAAAATATGATAGAATTTATTTGTTTACCATTTGGCACCACATATCAAGACCCTTTTTTGAAATTCAAAAATTTTCATTTTTCACTCCACCCTAGACTCAGCATACAGATATTTCAGTATTTTGTCCCTTCTACAAACCAACTTCGCCTTCCGTGATTTTCCAAGTATAGTACGCCCCCATGTATAATACGCACCCTTAAAATGGCATGCAAATTCTGCGAAAAAGCCTGTACCCATGTATGGTACGCACCCTGAATTCACAGTACATGAATAGCTGTGTTTTAATACGCGATGTTATTCTGTTTTGCAATGTCACTGTCGAACAATCATGACACAACCGTCAACCATGTCTAATCATTATGCAATTAACGGTATTGTCTCCAAACGATAGTGCAGAGCAGCCAAAGCCTGCGAGGCTGGCGACGCGATAGTTCGGGCCAGCGAAACGAGGCCTATTACAGATGCGATTGCTAATCGTTATACAAGTAATGGTATTGCCTCTATATGATAGTAGATAGCAGCCAAAGCCTGCGAGGCCGGCGATGTGACATCTTGCGCATGAGGCCAGATGCGTTTTCCAAGGCCAACGGTTATGTCGTGCACACCATGTCTGTTGGAGCTGCGACTGATTACGCTAAAGAATATATTTTGCCCACATGGCCTGTCGATGAATTAGCGAGGATCGCCGCGCGCACGTTCAGCTATCAATGAATAACCTAATTTTGCTCGTGTGCAAACGGCAAACCAACTCAGCAGGAAATTGCGTGCTGTGCAGAAGACTCTCGTTAATTGGCAACACGCTTTTTGCTAATTGGTAGCGAGTTGCACTGATAATACGATTTACTGGGCACATGGCTGAAAGTGATGCGCGATCGGAAACAAGCATGAAGAAAGGTGTGATTTCAAGTTTTTCATCGAGGGAGATTTTTTTCAAGCGTGTTGTTGCCATGTATAGTACGCACCCCCTGATTTTGGGGCAAAAAAATCGTGAAAATTTTGCGGATTATACATGGAAAATTACGGTAATCTTAAACCTATCCACACACAATTCGAAATTAGCAACCCTTTGCAGGTTTTACAGCGCCTGTACTAAAGTCGATCAAGGTTTAGTCCCCGACTTGGACGTTTCTTAGCGAACATGGAAATTTAATTTCAAATGCTAATCAATAGGAGTCGTTAAAATGTGCTATGTAATAAAGAGTGGCATTCTACGAAATGTGGGCTCATTGAGGGCCTCACCATGTTTTGAGCTTTTTCAGAAAATACCTTAACAGATAACAGGCAGAATTGGACAAATACATTTTCAGCTATTCGAAATTGGATTAGAATTCTAGTTATACATTTCTTTCCAAAATATATTACAATTATCTGGATTCTTGAAAACTTGAATCAAGTTCACTTCATATCAGAGTCCATTCTTATAAGCAGGCGAATAGCAAATGTCTGTACGGCAAGCTTGACTCACGAGTATTACATTAACAGAACTACTTTACCTGTAGCATTTCCAGGAAAACCAGACATTAGATTAGAATTGGAGTAACGACTCATTGCACAAATTGGATAAGTACTGGCAGTTTGCTCTAATTATTCTAATGAAACAATTAGAACTATATCATGTCCAAGTCTGTAAGAACTATATATAGACATTTATCAGTTACACTCAAGTCGGGGAAATTTTCTGTTCGGTCTTAGGTCTGGTGATCAGTCAAAATCAAACATTGTTAATGATCAATGGATGTTACGACGCAAAGACGACACATCGAAATAATATTAGATTGATTACGTTGAGGAATTTCAGAACAACACAAAATTAGTTTTCCAAATTAAATAAGAATTACTGAATTCGCAAAAGCTTCAAAATTGAATTAAATTCCACATTACAAATAAATACAAAAAAATGAAGCTCAGTCCATATCAAACCAGAATTGAGTACTATAAAATCGAGATTAGGAAATGTCTATAAACAGAGCTTAGTCGATTTCGCATAACACGGATCTCTTGTAGCATTTTCAGGAAGAGCAGAAATTTGATTAGAATTAGAGCACATTAACATTTCACAAATTAGATTCCAATTATATAACTACCGTACTATTTTGCTCTAATTACTCTAATAACACAACTTGAATTATCTAGTTCTCCAAGTCTGCAGAAGCGCTAATAAACATAGACTGTCACCCAGTATCTCGTGAGTAGTCGTTTGTAAGTCTCGCTATGAATTAATTTGCAGTTCCTCATATCATTTTTACGAGCGTTGTCTTGGCAGCATGAAAAATACCAAACCAATTTTCAAATAGTAATAACCCTCCTAATTAGATAGAAACATGATAAGGAAGTGTTCACATTTTAAAAAGAGAAATTCAGCTCATAATAACTGATTGCTTTACTTCCAACAAATTCAATCACTGATGTATGGCAGTGATAATACAACACTTAGTATTGCATCAAGGAAAAAAATCATCTTTAAATACTCAACTTGGATCCTATCACATTTAATACTACATTCGAGTACGGTACTGGAATCATTGTGCCTGTGCCAATCAGTACAAGTGACATTTTCAACAGTGAGAATTTGAATATAAGAACCAACAATAGGATACCATAATTAAGCAGCTCGATATGCTTCTAACACAAATTATAATGCAACTTGAACCAAACAACATGAGACAAACATCAATACTTCCAGGGATACAAGCTTTATACGACAACAATAAGTTTGAAGATTTTTAAAATTAGCCAACTTATGCACATGCTGCAATACCTTCTTTGGTATACTGCACACATTGGGGAATGTTCCCCATGATCACCTCCAATCAATGCACCCCATGAGCATGCTGACAGTTATGGTTTTTGCTTGATATTTAAGTGCTCCCTATTTTCTCATCTCTTTCACCTGGATTATCTCTCTTAATCGACACGCCAATTGAGTTGCATTTCACTTGTGAAATGCAATGCATTTTGTGAATGTGCGCAAACAATACATCATTCCCGATCGATAAAACGAAAATGTGACAGTGTCAGATATTTCATTTGCGTTCGTGTACCAGTCATGGTATTTTTGGGAACGCCGATTGGTGTTGATCATGGGGATCACTTCCCAATGTGTAAAGGCGTACTGGACAAGTGCTGTCGGAGAATGTCAGTACTCGGTATCATAACATTTTCAAAGATATATCTTTATCCAAACTCTAATCTTTATCTTTATCTTTATCCTGGATAAAGGATATCCTGGAATCTCCGTCCATTTTTTGAAATAAATCCTGCGTGATAGAAGCTTTTTTCGCGTGACAGAGTCAACTTTGCGGCCTGACAAGCAAGGTTACTGACTTCAAATGACTGTGTGTGACTGATCAGATGCTAATGGTTAGCAACTGGTAAGGTGCAAGTACTTTACCAACAGACAGTAATCAACAGATCCTGGCTATAGGATTAGGTCAAAACATTATATACCACATACTAACTGGAATATAGCATTTGGGGTGGCTGAGAACATTGACTTTTTTCAATTTTTTTTCATTTCTTTTATTTTTGTAATGAAATCAACGACCCGTGACGACGTGACCGCGTGCAACTGGCGACCAAGTCGGCGTGATCCTGCGTGCCTTGGACACCGATTCCATATTACAAGCCCTTGTCAAGATAGACAAGACATGCATGGAAAAAGCACCGTTCTCCGTATGACTTCTACAACTACTAGATTTTCAAATTGAGTAATCAAAATTCGAATCATCCACTTTTAGAGACGCTAGAAAAAACGATCACAACTATAAAATACAACGAGATGCAATCCCGAACGAATTGACTTCATATTTATCTTGTTAGAATCGGCTTTCTGCATGAACAATGAACATCAGTGCAAGTTTGAAATGGGATAGGTTTTGTCCCTCGAAAACCACCCCAGCTGCTAAACTGTTACTAGTGATAATTCTGAGCTAGCAATGGCTAACAATTAACGTTAGATGACAAAACGTTCTCTACTTCTGATTCAAGTTTTAGTTCATCGGCAGCTAATTTTCTTTTAAATGCACAACGAGAACTATAACTAGACGCTGTTTAAAATCATGAACTAGAATTAGAACTACAACCAACAGCTAAACTGAACAGTGCCTATGAACAGTGTTGCCAACTCTGGATGGAAGAAAATCGCTAGAACTAGTGTTAAAAATCGCTAGATGTCGCTAAATATTGAAAAAAAGCGCTAAAAAAAGCGCTAAATCTGCATTAATTGCTAAAGGTGATAAATTGAACCAGAATATCCATACGTTCTTCTCAGCTATATTTTACTCGTCTGGGGCCAAAGTCACTGATCTTATTTCTAGTTCATGATACGTTGGAGTCATCTCTAAGCGGAACAAAACGTGCAGTGCATTACGGTAAAGCAGATCGCTTTGCGCAATGATCGCTGTGCGTGACCACTGACCAGGTTTGCAGGCATAACCGCTCACTATATAACCGTGTCACAAACTGCTGTTCTACGGGAATTTGAGGTGAAAAGCCTCCTAGATAAACAGGTGCCTTGCTCGATGCGTCTGTGAATACTGGATGCAATGTACCGTGGAAAGGCGCTTGACTTCTCTGTTTGTTTTTGTGGTATTCATGGTGTTTGTCGACTACTATGGTCATTTACACCAGGCCGATATTCTTCATTATTTCCCGTAACTGCCGACTTATAGCACGGCCCACCTCTAGGCTTTTTGTAAGACACCGCTCACGCGGATGACTTCTCTAAACTGTGTTGGAGTACTTGAACACGACATGCGACATGACACACTTACGACATGTGACTTGATCCGACACAACACGACTTGAACCGGGTTTGCCAGCCACTATAAGTAGCGGCCTTGAGAAAATAATCCGAGGACCAGCCCGGGGTATGAAATTTTAAAAAATGGTCTTAAACGAAAGCCACTGTCATACTGATTACGACAATACGAATTAAATTCTTGTCAAGACAATGGAACGACCTCAAAACAGCCCTCAAAGTCTGAACATCGGCATTGTTTTGAACAATCACTGGACGAAATTGGTCATTGTTATGTTCATTGTGTTGCGCCGGAGCAATTGTTGGAACAATGTCGGTTTTCATATTTTGATGGCTGTTTCGGGGTGGTTCCATTGTCCTGACGAGATTTTAGTTTGTATTTTCGAAATCAGTGTGACACTAGCTTTCGATCAAGACCAATTATATGAAATTTCAGTCCTCAGGTCGCCTATTATAGCACTACCAATTATGCTACTTTTAGATTACTCAGCAAGAAGAGATACTGTTTGCCCATGCTCAACCGCCGGGAGTTGCGTATCTATCCGTAGTTTAGTGATCTGTAATTATCATCGGAGTCCGCACCCTGGCGGTGTCCCGTATAGCCAATGCCGTCGTCGGTCAGAACCGATCTTTATTAGATATTTTCGGTGAAAAAGCGCTAAAAAATCGCTAAATACTTTTCAAAAATCGCTAGATTTATCGCTAGGCGCTAGATCCATATTTTTTGGCGCTAAACCAGATGAAAAATCGCTAGATCTAGCGCGAAAATCGCTAAATTGGCAACACTGCCTATGAAAAGCAGTAAACCTGAGGTCTGGCTTAGGCATACCCAATCATTGGGCATACCTTATGGAGTCACAGCGACACCTTAGGGTTGTACGGCGGCTAAAAAGTAGAAAGCAGAAATGCCTGGCAGGAAATATTCTTTCTAATATTTTTGTTTCGTGTGACAATCATATGGTGTCATTCTTTTGATGCACAGTTCACTATAGGCACCAATATTCTATAGTGATGTATCAGACGGGCAATGAGATCCATTGTCGTATTTTATGTTACTGGCCAATCATTTTGGGCTATAGAAGGCTTGCTGATCGGCGCAAGAGAGAGAGATATAGATATGATATTCTTTTTCGCCTGCACCATCGAGATGCTTTGACGACGGAGTTGCGATATGGCCCCATGAGGTCATCTAGTCTGCGCCCGCGTTTTCTTTCTCCTCCATGCTATCCGTGATTGCTGAGCGCCTAGCAGGATAGCCGCGGATACCAATTTTCGAGAAGCCGGACGCATAACCATTACACTATCCCGCTCGGCAAGAGTTCGCCATATTAGTAAAGGTTGAAGACCACTGATATAACATCAGTTTGACAATTTAATACATATAGTATTCCGCATCTTGCATAGTTATTAGCATTAGCTTCTGTATGGTCGACGATATAAAAAAACTATCGTATGTTTTGTTGCCTCTCTGTGATTCGTTTACGGCTCATTGACCTCGACCACAATATGAATGGGGGACTCCCTCTCTCTAAGTAGATATTTGATTGCTGCTCAATGCGTACTGGTCATTGAAAGTATAGATTACTACTCTCCGTAAGTTAGTAATAATTCAGATTACTGTTCTTATAAAGAAGAAGCTACACACTTTATAACATAACCTAGTGTCAAAGGCTAGTATCAATTATCCCACTTGTATGTGTCAATTTGCTAATTATCATCATCATCATCATTGGTTTATTAGCAATTTTATCAGTTCAATACACCACAAAAATGCGATACAATGAAAAGACAGGAAGATGTCGAAGCGACAAGGAGTAGTCTATGGAATCTGACACCCACCTTGGCCTAAGCGATGTAAAGAGGAGGCATGCACACTGAATGAAAGTAAAGAAGATAGTATAGAAAAAGAATGCGACAAGAAATAGGGCGGCATGTCATGGGAAGCGAGATCGATAGGTCAGTCGTGGTCCGGTAATCTTGAGGATGGACTGTATTTATTTAGTAGTAATTGCTTGTATTTCGACTTGAATGTGGACATGCTCGTCGACTGTCGGATGGCCGGCGGGATACTGTTCCACACATCAGGTCCGGCATATTTGATGGAGCGATGATCTTTTCGGTCGATCATATGATATTTGGACGACGTGGACGCGCGTGTGTTGTACTTGTGCGCTTTTGATTCAGAGGTAAAGAAGTCATTGAAATATTCGGGGCAACGACCGCAGTGAAACTGATACATAAACTTGGCGATTTCTAGTTTCCGCATATCTTCTATGTTTAGGACGCCGAATCTCTTCAGCAGCGACTTATTGGATGGGCAGCCAGGCCCCTTCGGGGCCCTAGCTATGATTCGGAGTACTTTATGCTGTAGTTTCTGCAGTGGCTTGAGTGCAGTTTTACTGGCAGCCCCCCAACAGAGGATGCCATAATGTAACTTCGATTGGATTAAGGATTTAAAGAGTATCAGAAGAACCCATGCTGGCATGAAGCGCCCAAGGCTGTAGAACAGGCCGCACTTCGGTGATAATTTAGTTTCTAGGGACTGAATATGACTCTTCCAGGACATGTTCGAGTCCAGTAAAACTCCGAGATATTTGGCATTATCTGTGTTGGAAACGGGCTGACCAGCGATATTAACGGTTAGGTTATTTTTTGAATTTACTGTCAGCAATTGCGATTTCGAGGCGTTTATGCAAAGGTTGTTCTGGGCCGTCCACTCATGGACTTTGGGCATTTGGTCACCAGTCAGGGCATCTAGCTCTGCCGTCGAAGATGCGGAAGAGAGGAGGTGAGTATCATCAGCGAACAGTGTGGTGTTCAATGAGGAGGTTTCAAAAATGTCGTTGACATATAAGGTGAAAAGGACCGGTCCAAGTACTGAGCCCTGGGGCACACCACAGGTCACCGGGTGAGGAGAGGACAAGGTGTCTGAGATCGCAACCATTTGTTGGCGTCCAGTGAGGTAACTTTTTCATGAGCTCATGTTGTGGGCCCCGAAGTCCGTAACGCGCCAATTTCGAGATGAGAATTTTATGATCAACGCAGTCAAACGCTTTTTTTAGGTCGAGAAAAATGCTACATCCCACATTTCGCTTCTCTGAGATATCATAGTACTGTTCGGCCACTGTTAGGAGGGCATGAGTGGTTTGGTGTTTGTTTCGGAAGCCAAATTGTTGAGGGGAAATGACAGACATTTTGGCGAGGAATGAGGACAGGCGGGAGAGGAGCAACTTTTCGAATACAATCCCGATGCATGGGAGAACGGATATCGGACGGTAGTTGGTGACATTAGTTCTATCCCCAGCTTTGTGTACAGGGACTACTCTGGCTTTTTTTAGATAGCTTGGGTAGACTCCATTTTCTATCATGAAGTTGAAAAAATGGGCCATATATTGACCGATATGCAGGCTTATCATTTTTAGAAACCATGATGGGATTTGGTCATAGCCGTCGGCCTTGTGCGATTTCAGTTTGTGGATGGCTACTTCTACTTCGTATTTGGTCGTAGGTTCAAGCACAATTGACTGGGATATCGATCTCACCTCTGACCTGGCCGACACAGGTTTTGTAATAGAAGAAGCAATATTTGGGCCTACGTTACAAAAATATTCATTGAAGTGATTCGCGATGGCCGCCGGGTCTGAAAGTTTGTTTCCGGTATCCGAATTCACAATTTCCGAAACAGACTTATGGCCTTTTTTTCGATGTAGGAGAGAGTTAAGTCCTGACCATGTTTTTCGAGTGTCCTTTATGTGTCTGTTGAAAAATCTCTCATTGTACTTTGCTTTTGCCTTGGAAATAAGATGCACGGTGCGATTCCTGAAACGTTGAAATCTTTCTCGTTCATGTTCTGGGCAGTTCTTGGTGTCTATTCGGTTATGCCACCGGTTACGTTTACGGATAAGTTGAATCAGCTTTGTGGTCATCCACGGATTTCGCTTCAATTTTCTTTGACTTCTCGAAAGGCGCTGTAGAGGTGCAAATTGTTCCAGCAGTGATTTGATAGCAGACACAAACTCAACAAATTTTTCGTCAAAGTTGTTTACCGAGATGATCAAATTATCTTTCTGGGCTAGACATCACATCGAGATGACAGGATTTTACCGTACGTCCTCACCGCGTATTATCAGTTCCGCTATTATAATTCCATCTGTTTTACTTGAGGACCTCAAGTTGAGGTTCTAGGCAGACTTCTGCAAATTACCAATCTGGTTAGCTGACGGTTTTTCAGTAGTTCAAGTCTCAGTTGCATTTTGAAAATTGCTACTTCTAGCTCCAGGGTTGTGCATTTAAAAAAGATATTATTTATCCAAGCGCTATATAGAAAACATTTGTCGTAATTTAACAGGAATCGTGATATCCGTGTTCTGTTGTGTGATGTTCTTGCAGCCAGCCATTAGCAATAATGGCCCATTGCTAGCTCGGACTCGGAGTCGTCGCTATACTAGCAGTAACATACTTGTATGGAATCTGTGTCCTGTGCTCACACAATTCCCTGCCAGCGGCTTACTGTTATATTAGGCAAAACTTGCCGAGATTCCAGTCGGACTAACAGTAACAGAGATGTAGGCTACCCTGGGCTTCTAGTTCCAGTTCTAGTCTTCTAGTCAAGTCTTTGAACTACAAGTATGAATCAAGTCTTTTATGTATAGTTTTAGACAATAAAACATTTTTATCAACTAGCCAGTAAAATGTTACCAAATGAGTTATTATTGATCAACCTTATTAGACCATATCAGTTTCAGTATCTGTTAATGCACGACATTACATTTTGCAGGCTGATTTGTGTTTTATTTCACGATAATGTAAGATCAAGTTGACAATCGCCAGAGTCGTGTGTGATGATTCTACTGGGAAACGATACAAAGAGGTTGATTTCTTGGCAAAGGGGGGTTTGTGAAATGCTGTGAAAAAACGGAAGCCCAAACAAAAGAAGATTTCGCTGGTAAAATTGTACCAAAGGTGAGTCAAGTGTGCCGACGCAAGGAATCTATGTGACTATGTTGTATGCACCAATGTCATCTTTTGTTAACTGTGTCGAAAACAAGGATTTGGTCTATAGCTTGCAAGTTGTCATTCTCAAAGCCAATCTAACACAATGAAGCAGACTTTCACTTGGGCACAAATTGTGCTTGCAATGTCGTCAGATTCTACAATTCAGCTTCTAGTCAGAGTTCAAGACTAAGTCCGCCTAGGGCCACGTATTGAACAGCTCATGTAGAATTGCATTTTGATTAGCTTTAGTAACTCTCTTCATCCCAAGTCTGGGTTAAAGTGTAATAGTGTTTGAAGAGCTGAATAATTTTGTTGTTTCTGTCTATTTTCCCAACATGCCATATAACGCCACATTTGAATACAAATCAAATACATATTTATTGCAACTATAACTACAACTGACTCAAGACTAGAACTGCTCCCTTTTCACAACGCACAATTAGAGAAGGGAACTGCTCACTAGAACTACTTACTTAACAAAAACTTGCCCCTAGAACTAGAACTACTCACTTTATGAAATGTGCAACTAGAACTACTCTAAATACAGTTAGTCAGTTGACCGTCAACTAAATAGACTGGTAATTTTTACAACTCTAAATTTCAGGCACTGCTCTGTATGAGCATGAGAGAGACAAAATGTATCAAGAGATCAGTCTCCATCGCAGATTGAATCACAAACACGAAGTTGAATTTCACCGATTTTTCCACGACAAGGTTTCTGTCTACATTGTTCTTGAGTTGTGCAAAAGAAGGGTACCGGTAAGCGATACAACTGTCATGTACGTCTAACTGCGGTGGTCGCAATTGCATCAGCTTTGTGAGGCTCATTACCTGACAGACTTAAAAAACTAGATAATTCTGGTTGTCTAATTAGACTAATTATGGCCAAATGCCAGTAATAAAAGAATATATAATTTGAGAAATGCGTGTATGTTGGTATTTTAATATCATTTCTGGTTTACTTGACATATTACAGGAAAACTGTATAGTGGTAAACAAGCCAAACTTAGTGTAAATACAGTTGTCATTCTCTTGCTTATGAAAACTCTTATTTGATATCGAGTAGGCCTAAATTTGATATTTTTTGCATTTCTTTTACGAATTAAATGATTTCAATTATGATCTGATTTTGATAGCTTGTGTAGCTCTAATTTTAATTTTAATCTAGTTTGCCAAAGCTGAATAATTCCTCGTTACACAACTGTGATCACAGAGCTGGCACAACTATTCGAGTACTCAAATCTGAATCCATAGTGTCCTATATGGTGTCGACACAAGCAAATCGCACGGTTCAATGAAATTGTATCACGTCACAGTTTCCATTTGGCTACAGGCAATTTGACGGTGATTTTTGACCGACTTGCCGAGCATCAAATTTGATAAAACGGGTATCAATCGAAAGCTGCCGCCGTACTGATTACGAAAATATAAATTTTATTCCGCTCGCGGCCCTGGAACCCCCACAATCAGCCTCTAATTTTTCATTGTTATGGAGATTGGCATTGGGACGCAACAATGCTGTCTAGCGAAACGAGACAGGTGCTCGAGAAAAAGGGAGCCAGACAGTATTGTTGCGTCTGTCGTTTCGCCAGACAGCATTGTTGCGTCCCAATGCCAATCTCCATAACAATGAAAAATTAGAGGCTGATTGTGGGGGTTCCAGGGCCGCGAGCGGAATAAAATTTATATTTTCGTAATCAGTACGGCGGCAGCTTTCGATTGATACCCGTTTTATCAAATTTGATGCTCGGCAAGTCGGTCAAAAATCACCGTCAAATTGCCTGTAGCCAAATGGAAACTGTGACGTGATACAATTTCATTGAACCGTGCGATTTGCTTGTGTCGACACCATATAGGACACTATGCTGAATCTGAATTCTAATGATTTGAATGGAGTAGTGAGAGATGATTTTTTCAAGTACTGAGCTTGTACGTTCCTTGCCACAAGAGGTAAAGATGATTAAAAATATACTGAACTCATGAATTATTATGCTTTCAATAGTATTTCCTAGTGTGGATATCTATAAACCTTGATTGGTCGTGTCGCAGAATACGGAACATGTGTACAAAGCTACTCGCGTTACCCTACCCACAGTGTTGTCACAAAGTACAGTGAGATGGGTACGGTCGAAAACGACCCAAGTTATCTTTAATCCATGTGATGTAGAACTGACATTATATTCTTATTGGTCGCTTAAAAGGTGCATATTTGAACTCCGCAGAGCATTCATATTCATATGACGTCTTAATGACTATCATTGAATACACGATTCGGAATTGAATACTCAGGCAGACCTATTCGACTTTCGCCAATTGACTTTGGCCGACCCCGCATAGCACATTCTGAATCACATATTTCAAAAGTGCATTCAGTCAAAGACTTCATTGTATTCATCGAGATTGTCAACTTAATGCTATAATGGAAGCTTCTTTTAGATATTAGGCTATCAACAAATAATATTTTTGATTTCATTATAGCAATCCAATTGTCTTTGTATTTTATTGTCAGTCGCTGGTGGAAGTTTACAAAAGAAGGCGAGTCATCACAGAACCAGAGACACGTTATTACATATGCTACAGATTCTGCTTGCAGTGGTTTTATCTTCACAATTATAAGACCATTCACACGAATATCAAGGTAACGTTGCTTGCAGTAGTAGGCTACCTTGCACTAGGTGAGAGCTGGTTGAAAACAATGGACTTCTCGTTTTTCACAGTATTCAAGACATGAGCAACTAGTTATTTCTAATTATACTAATTAGAGTGAATGACAGTGATCTAATACTAATCTGTACTGTAGTACGAAACAAACCAAGCTAATAATAGAGACATTTGCCATTCTCGTGATTATGAAAATGAATTAAATAGTGATCTAATGTGAACCGAACTTCATTCCGTGTCCAAGGTTTGGCGAGTTCAGCAATTCTATTTCAAATCGTTTTGAAAAATCTGTGCAACCATCATTCTAATTACCTATAGTGTAATTTGGAGAAAAACTGTTTGGAAATAACTGTGCAGATATCATTATAAAATACTGTAACATGGAAATAACTTTGTATGGTATCTGTAATGGTAAACCTAGTCCAATTTAGAAAATCTGAAAATTTTCTAGTTTTCCAAGTCTGCAAATAGGTTTATCCTGAAACTTGAATCCCTATTTCAAATCTTGATTCGTATTATAGTTTGAAATCCACAAATCCTGATTCCCCCAAAATTTATAAAAGTGTGTGTTACTATCTGTGATTTGATTACCATTTGTGATTTTATCACCAGAATATTGGCAAGCAACCCGTCTCAATGACCGTTTGTAAACGAATAGCTGACAAGCGAGTGTTTCGACCATTCGACGGCTACATTCCTCAGAAAATGCCCAAAAGCTGCTTGACCATGGCGCCTAGAATTTCTCAAAGCTAACGACAGAAAAGGCATTCTCTGCTGAGTTTCAACAGTGAGTCTTATTCGTAGGTCTTGCAAAAATTCGTAGGTCTTGGCAAAATCAAGTTCCAGATTGATTCGATTCTGAATCGAGTATTACGTTATGAGTCGCATACTCGAGGTTCATTCATGATAACTAGAACCCGATCGATATCGTATTTTTGAGCCAATACCGATAAGTAGCACCTTCACCGATAACCCCGAAATATTCCACCGACATCGAAATAATATGGCAACTAGCTAAGACACATTTCCAAACCTTCCGGGCATTTATTTGAACTTGCGGTCATTGCTATACTTGGATATATAATAAACTAAAAAGGAAGCATCTGAACGCCTGTAAGCAGAGTGCAGATTCGGTCTGTAGCAATATTGCTTCTACTTTTATGGACTACTCAAGTGGGTTTTGCCGGCTTCACCATTATTAGTACTGATGACTCTGAGACTGCTGCAACAACATCACCCAGGGGAAAACCGGCAACTAAAATATTTTACATACGCTGCTAGAACTAGAACTACTCACTTTTTAAAAGCCGCAACTAAAGCTACTATCTGAATTTCAGGCATTGCTTGTGAAGTAGCATGAGAAAGACAAATGTGTCAAGAGATCGTCTCCGTCAAAGTCTGAATCACAAGCACGTTGTTGGATCTCACGGATTCTTCCAAGACAAAGATTTTGTCTGCATCGTTCTTGAGTATCCTCATTATAAACGTAATGAACATCTAACTGTGCAGGTCAAAGATGCATTAGATCTGTAATGTTCATGACCAGCAGACTTTGACAACCAGATCATTATTGTTGTATACCGTAATATATTAGACTAAACAGGGCGAAGTACTTGTGATGTAATTCAAATCTAATTAGTCAACTAATTCTACATATGCAGTTTGAAACAAGTCTGGTGAACTATCCTCATGCTTATGCTAATCAACTCAGATTTGAACTGAACTTGATCTCTCTTCCCAACTAGGTGATTGTAATTCTACTCTAATTTTGATGAATGTGTTCAATATATGTCTAATCTAGTTTTGATAATGTGATCATTTTCTAGTGACACAACGGTGATCACTAGGGCTGGGCACAATGATTTGATGACTCAAATCTGAATCGAGTATCAATTCTAATCATTTGAGTCCAGTAGTAGGAAATGATTGTTTCGCGTACTGACAATATACGCTCCATGCCACAAAAGGGAAAAATTATATTCTAGGGCAAGTTTTTGTTGCAGCTAAATCCCTGGAAAGTTAAATTTATTTTTGAAAACAGTTGCAGAAGTTGCATTTTGATAACATTTTGCACAATTGTCTAAAAAAAGGTCAACTTCCCAGATTGACTAAAAAGGTCAATTTTCCGGCTCAGCTCCCAAAATACCCGTAAAAGCGTTACTTCGGTGCTGATTTACGGTTTTTCAGTCGAATTTGGCCGTTTATTTCACCAAAATCGAAAATACTTTGATGAAAAATCGAAAATGTTGCAAAAAGTTGCTTGAAAAAAATGGACAGAAGTTGCAAAAAGTTGCACTATAAGATTCCTTCAAACAGCTTGAAACAGCATTCTACATAACTTACGAGTATTTAGGAAGCTGCCGGAAGCTGTAAAAAAATTGTAGAATTTGCAAAAACTTGCCGTATATATTACCAATAAGCTGAACTGAACCAATGGTAATTATATTTTGATAATATTTCTCACTGTGAAAAGCTGTAAACCTCGATTGGTCGTATCGCAGCATACAAAACATTGTAGTACAAAGCTACTCACGTTACTGAAAATGACATTTCTGTGAAGTCGTGATCAACCAAAAGCATTGTCACATAGTGCGATGAAATAGGTATGTTCATAAAACTGCCAAATAATCTTTATAATGCGACGAGAATCGGCATTATATTCTTTGTGATGTTGCTATGACGTTAACATGAGTGACTCATGACTCGATTCAGAATCAAATCACTCAGCTTAGCCAGCCCTAGCTCTATTACACGTTTAGTATCCAAAAGCAAGTAATAAATGAACTTTATAGTTTGTAAGGTTCACCGGTCTGCAAAAACTGTTGTCAAATTTGACCAGCTCTCAGAAAGGTTGAGAACAACTGATTTACGTGTGTGCGACAAATAATACTTTTTTTCTCATTCCAGCAAACCAATTACCATTGAGTTTTGTTGTCAGTCGCTGATGGAAGTTTTCAAAAGAAGACCCTCCATCACAGAACCAGAGACCCGTTATCGCACGCAAAGGATTCCGCTTGGTGTTGTTTATCGCCACGATTGTAAAATCATTCACAGAGATATCAAGGTAACATTGTATGCAGTAGTGCATTTGTAAATAATCTTCGTAAATTATGTCAAAGTCAGAGCCGACTTATTATTGGTTTGTCAATTTGGGAATAAAACTATTCACATTATGTACCACTAACGTAAAATGATCGATGGCGCTACAAGCTCTTGAAAGTGGACTCGGACAAACTACTGGATTTTGAACATGCGCAACAAGAATTAGAACTGCTTATTTTTCCAAGTTGACACTGAGCTCTTGCGTGATCACAAAGAATATAATGCCAGTTCTTCGATCTGCAATATATTATTATATTTTTTCGACCACACCTAGTTGCTTGCACTTTGTTGCAACACTAGGTAGATCACGACTTAACTGAATTTTCACTTCCATTAACGTGCGTAGCTTCGTACTTCATGTTCAGTGTGCTCTGATACGATCAATCGACGTTTCACGGCTGCCACAGTGGGCAGGAGGGTTGTTCAAAAATAAACTTTTTGGACTCCTGGAATTCACTGAATAAATTGTTAGGTTGCCTAAAAATAGGCTGCTCACCAACTTTGGCTCGATTCCAACCAACAGAAGCCGCGGCAGAGCCAATTGAAATTTTCTTATTTCTAATTGTTAATTTGCCTAACAGAATGATGCATAAACATTTTCGCTCACTCCCAACCGGTAGATGGGAAGTTATTGCTGTCGAGAGTTTTTGATTTGCAAAAATAGCATTGATGGTGGGTAATCCCATAATTATTGATGAAAAACTAGAATCACTTTGCTTCTACAGGCTGGAGGTGTGTCAAATTTCTTTTGCATCGTTTTGTAGACATTTTACTTGGCTCTGTCGCGGCTTCTGCTGGTTGGAATTGAGCCAAATTTGGCGTGCAGCATTTTTTTAGCCAACCTTACAATTTAATCAGTGAATCCTTGGAATCTGAAAAAAAAGTTGCTTTTGAACAACCCTAGTGAACAGTGCTGTCAAATCTATAATTTTTGTCGAGTAGCAAGAAACTTATCATTTCGGGGCTCGAAAAAGTCATTTCTCACTACTCGGCTCAGATCCGTAATTTGAGAAAATGACTCGAGTCATCAAAACTCGGGTGTCGAGTCATTACTCGAGTCATTACAACTGTGGCTTTGAATTTCAACAAACATAGCAATTGACTATTATTGCAAGTTTGCAAATTAAATGAATTTTATCCACATCTCATCACAAAGGCATTTCTATTATCGACCAGTTGTATCAATATAATCATGTTTACTGTTTTACAGTTGCAGACACAGAAACCTGTTGGTGACAAACCAGAGGCGACCATCATTTGCACTAGCGAATCACCAGACTTCAATATGGCAGACTCAGCTCAAGAAATTGATATATGCCTATCCAAAACAGAAGTCTACTATAAATACGGGTTGGTTTTCATTTGATCACTTTGAATCGACTTATTTAAAAGGCAGGCCACTTCTACAAATCAGAGATTTTATATTTTAAAATCTGTATCCGATAATGACTCTAATCAATGCATGAGTGTTGCGAAAATTACAGAATATCAGAACTTCTCTGTCGAAATCCAGTTTGAAAATGTCATTGGCACTATAATCCGGCCTATATCTCGAAATCCAAGTCAATGCTGATATCATATTGAAAGGGCAGACTAAATTTTTAACTTTTAGTAAGACCATATTCATATCGAGTTCAACATATATCATAGCTCAAAATTACGACTCTTGCCAGTATGTGGCATTACCAACAAGTTTGCTAACACTGGCTGTGTTGCATTTTTGTGTTTCAAAACTTCATTTATTTCAACAGGTGAGGAAGGGAATCCAGACGCGGCTCCAATGATGTTGGAAAGCAAATGGGTGGATTATACGGATAACGTGAATTCGGTAAGGGTAATTTAGAATCGTACCGAAGTCTGGATATATACGCTGTACTGATAAAAGGAGCTTGAAATCTATTTCGATAAACACAAAGGTGAATAAAGTACTTTGCGTGTCTTCTTGACTACAAGTAATTTTCTACTTGAGTACAAGTAAAAGTAGCCATTTCGAAGACCGGTCAAAATTACTTTAATTGGAAGTAGGTGGTCGAAGTAGATTTACTGCATAAGTACAAGTAATGCATTACCTGTCTTTTCCATTGTAAGCTGTGAGCAGCCATTTACAAGAAATCTATATCGATGATTAACTCGAAAGGACTAATGCCACTACAAATCGGTAAAATCGTCAAAAGCGATTCACTAACCATGTGACCCCATATCATACAGCTATTATCGCAATTTCACTCGTTCAAGTGATGTGAATTTGGGACGTCCTACTTTCCAAACCTTTGTAGCATTAGAACTTTAAAAATGAGTGTCCACGATACAACTTCGGAAGTGTTGTCCTTGTAATGATGTGCTCGGTTACATTGTGAATATGACGAAAGACGTAAATTTTCATCTCGATAAAGTGGTGTATTGGCGATTTAGTAACTTAGTTTTTCGTATTTAATTTTTTACACATGCCAAAAACAGTGTTTATTTGATCAAGAACACTCTAAAGGTGTCTAATTAGAGCGAAGTGCCGGCAATAGGGTTGCCATAATTATGTCCTGTTTTGAGATGATTTATCCGCTTTTTTCAATAAATTGAAGGTGTACTCGGAGCATGCCCAAATGTACTCTATTTTGGGATTTGTCCTCTTTCTATAAAAAGTTTTATGATATGGTCAAAAAGGTGTACTCGGACACACCAAATGCAAGTCAATTAACGAAAAATACGTCTCGATGGGCATTTTCCGAGTCAATATTGTGAAAAAGACCCTTTTTTTAGTCAACACAATACTATTACTATTTTTGAAATTGCCCGTTTTCTTTTCTGTTACTATCGATTTCAGAATTTTTGTAAATAGTTTTCTTTTTCGGATCTCAAAATATGGTAGCCTAACCCTACCCAGTAATCCAACTCGTCAAAACTTTCTATGCTCTCTTATTAGTTGTTATCTAATCTGTTGCTGAAAATGCTGCAGGAGAACTGTATAGTGCAAATGAGCCAAGCTCGGCGTACAGACATTTCCCGATCTGGTGCATATGAAAATGAACCCTGACTTCATATGAAGTCAAGTAGATTTTTTGTCATATTTTTTCAAATTCGTGATTAAATTAAATTTCCTAGTTATTGCAAAAACAGTGAATGTAGTTCTAATCTAATTGAAGAAAAACATAGATATGATCTTATTTTCCAATTGAATTTGTGGTTTTCTTGAAACTACTACAGGAGAATTGTATCGTGTGAAACAATCAAGCCTGAAGTAAAGACATTTGCCATTCTCGTGCTTACGAAAATGTTTAATAGAAACTGAAGTTGATTTTTTATATTTCTATCCAATCAGGAATCAGGGTTGTAACCAAATCGCAAGGTACCGAGTCATAAGTCAATCTTACTTTTATACTTTTACCTCGAGTCTAGTCGAGTCATTTTCAATTCATCACCGATTCAAGCCTGAGTCCAAGTCAGCTAGTAGAGGGTCGAGTCCGAGTCATAGTGTTTTGACTCGAGTCCGATTCCGAGTCATTATGTTCACTTTTAAATTTTCAGTTCAATCCGGTTCAACCCATATTTTCCAACTCTGTTCGAGTGATATGAAATGGTTCTCATTCATAATACAGCAATTTTCGTCGGTCTCAACTGGCCCTAATTTCCAAGTATTATAACTGGTTAACGAAATCCAATATTGCGATAACTTTACTATTCTGCGAAGTTACAAAGAAATGTCTGTCTTGGCTGTCCAAGTCTCGAGTCGTAAGACTTGGTTCGAGTCATTCAGAATGAATCGAGTACAAGTTGAGTCATTTCCCGCACTTGAAAAATAATGGCTCGAGTCAATTCGGGTCAACAGAAAATCGACACTTGCATCGGACTTGAGTCGAGTCATTACAACCCTGTCAGGAATTAAATTCAATTTTGTGGAATTTGCGAATTCAGCAGTTTCAATTCTAAGCTAATTCAAAAAACCAAACTGCAGCTCGAATTCTGTTGCCACTTGGATAATGTGAAAAATTTCTAGTTGACAGACTCTGGTGTTCGTGTCTATAGACTACTACAAGCTAATAATAAATACAAACCAAGAAATTGTGTCAACACTACTTTGATATAAGGATACGTTGTATAATTCTCTATTTTGTAATGCTAGCGTTTGTATTTCAATATTTTCCTTACTATAGCAGCCCTTCAAATAACTGCAAAATGCAAATTCCAGGCTACCAATTCCATGACAACTGCAATGGTGTATGCTTCTGTACGCTAACGACGAACAATCGCAATATATCGACAGGGATATGACAGAATCTTACTACACACTCCAACAAGACCGGAGTAAGCTAACCAGGAAAGTAGCCTTGCTCAAGTATTTCCGCAACTACATATGCGAGTACTTGGTCAAGGTTGGTCGAATAATTTCATTGTGATTAGATTTGCAATAGAAGCGATACAATGCTGAAACAAGATCACAGTACTTACTCAATCGGTCTGATTTTAAATGACCTTTACTTCTACTGTAGTTTTTTTTAACAAAAGTGTCGTGTGAACGAGGCAGAATTACCTCTGGATATATTTCTGCATGAGCCTATTCGTAGGGTCATTAGTTATGAATCATAAATTATGATGCATCACTCGGGAATAGACTATAAATCATTTCAAAGCACTCGGCCTTGATGAATTATTAACATACACGGACCCTTGACTGAATCTACTTTTTTGAAAGTGGTACTGTTATTACATTCTAGAGACCAGTGGTTCTCGACCGGTGGGAGGACGTGTGAGCATCTGAAGACGGGGCGCAAAGAAGCGGTCAACTGAATTTTTTTCCCGCTCGGCGCGATTCACCTGTAATTCATATGTGTCTCTCTATATATAGACCGATTTTCATGTTTTTGAATTCTCTCATCAACAGTCATAACATTCCATGCCATCAAACAATCTTTTGGGGTTGCTAGCATCCCCGTTGGATTTTGTGATATAACGATAAGGGGGGCGCGAAATTTTTCATCATCATAAAGGGGGGGGTATCTGAAACAGAGAACCACTGTTCTAGACATTCATTTTTTACTTCATGAAGTAGTTTTGTTCTGTCGTGGACATCACTTTCCCAAGTTCGACTCGAGTAACTACGCAAACTATTTTTACCAGCTCTGGTTGACAAACTCTCTCTTCATTATGATGTGTTCGGTATTATTAAATTTTTAGTTTTTGCAGATGCATATAGATATTCTAGCATGTGATTGTAATCCTATTTCAGGAATGTCCATCGATCGCACCAAACGAATGTGATGAGTATTCTCGTGTGTCCTTCCTCAGAACGTGCTTTCGTACGTGAAGTGACATTGCGCTAAATCTAAGCAAACATCAACTGCTCCTTCTGTAAGTTAGTAAATTTATTGGGTACCAAAAAATATTTTGAGAATTTATCAATTTATAATCCATTTTCAAGGCACGCTGAAATTACAAGTACCATTACTTTGAAAAAGGAAATGTGCTTTACCGAGTAAAGATTTTCCAAGTGAGTAAAACTGAAAAATGTCATGTAGAAGTAGTTTAAAATCATCATTACTGAAACATTAATGCAAGTGGGCAAAACCTACTCAAGCAATTCGTGAAACTAGAAATACTTTTTAACCGACTACCTGTCAAGTAATACCAAAATGTCACCTCGCCTTGCATACCTCTTTACTACTTCTTCTCGATCACGAGTGGGAGTAATGATTCCCAGATATTGTCGAAGCCACATCAGGCAGAAGTAGAAAAGGAAGATTTGAGAGGTAGTAAAGTTGAGCAGTTCTGAAAAGTAGATTTGGTCAAGATGTCGCATACTTTTTAGTAACTAATTGCAGTTTGCTACATTCGAAATTGCGAGACCCATCTTCGCGACTAACCCAAAATGACTGATGACATTCTCAATAGATGCATTTTACGGAAATATGTTCAATTGCCATAATACATCCACCACTTTTTCTCGGTTGTGGTGCCAATATCACTCATGAAAGTGATATTATACTTTCAAGAATCAAAAGTAAGTAGTTTAGCTTAAAATGCTTTTGGGTAGTAACAGGAGTACTTCTGCCCTGTAACTGAGTAGGGTATATATTTATATCTATTACTTCTACTTACAATTAATTATAGATTGACGAAGTTACTTCTACATGTAGTAGCATCTTAAGTAGCATCACCGGCTACTTTCACCACCTGCTACCTCTACTTGTACTTGATTATAAACATACAAGGTTACTTATATTTGATCACCTGTGGAGAGCTTTCATGTATTTCTTCATCATGCAGGACAACACCAAAGTGTTTTTGTGTCCTTTGATGGGAGCCGAGACTTTCATCGACCAGCAACGTAACTTCATAGCCTACAAATAGGAACTGCTACATAAATACGTGTGCAATCGTAGTCTCGGTGCTCGGCAATGATACGCAGATTGTGTCTTTGAAAGACTCCTGTTTGAAGACTCTACAACAGAATATGACTAGATCTACGCTTGTTGCAACTTCGTGTGATTGTGTAACTGTCTCTTGCAATTTATTCATATAAAGTAGTAAATTAAATCACCAAAAGCTTTGCAACTGACTGTCTTTTCACCAGGTTTGTAACCAAGTCGCGAGTCCATCTAATTTTTATAGTCTTCAGTCGACTCAAGTTCAGTCATTTCCAATCGAACAACGAGTCAAGTCGAAGTTATACTGTATGACACTAAGGAAGGGGAGGACAACATTATGAAGTCGACGGGCCCGATTCATGAATCGATACATTAGTCACGTGTATACTGCACTATGCGCGAAGAATGCTTTGCTGTTGCATGAAATTTACCAAATATTATCACGACATCGCCTGGTGCGTTCGCGACCCAAATGTAAACTTTAATAAAAAAAGCTTTGTAAAGACTGCACGTGAGCATCAAATAGATTGGAACGCGGCGTTGTCCTACTAATGTTCATGGTCGAAATTATTTGCTTGCAAATGCATGGTAGACACGGGACACTTAGGCTATCATGTAAGACTCGAAACTGTCTGCAGGCCGTATGTTGCCGTCCCTGCACTAAGGTATGTCAGGTCCAGTATATATCTCTGGTGTTACTGCTCAGTCTTGAGTTCAAGTCAATTTACAACTCTGCTTGGGCTCATTATTCTCATGCGTAACCAGAGATGGTTTAGTTAAGGAATTCTGAGGTGTGCAGAACTGGTCAGCACGTCGTACATTGCTCTTGAATTACAATTAAAGCTGTCGATTCCGAGACCTGTCAAAACTACAGTGTCCGGTCAACATCGAGAAAACCATTATCGAGTATGGACATATGCCGGGAACCTAACGTGCATCACGGCGTTGCCACATTCGCTGTTGATTCTCAAGTATGAATTTCCCGACAACGCCCGTCTCAGTAAGTTAAATTCTCGAAATTTGCCATTCTTGGTATGTCCATATTGGTAATGGGTTTCACGGTATTCTTATAGAACCCAGAAGTGGTATAGGCTAGTGGTAAAATATTACATTAAAATCATTTAACCTGCAACCATATATAACTATTGCTTTTCATTTTTTAAGTGAAGTTTTAGGAATGTGGGAGTCGAGTTTCTTGAAGAGATAGTGGGAGTCGAAGTTGGGCAACCTTGTATATTACATCCCGAGTTTCGGGCATTTCCCTTGAAAGATCACGCTATTCGGGGCTGTAGATAATAAATCGGTGCGCGTCACGTTGTTGTGGGATATTTTAAAAGCACAATCTCTGCATAATTGAGCAGAAATTTGCGGCGCTACTTCTACAATTACTTGCTTACGAACGTCGACTAGATTGAGTCCATAGGCGCATAACCAGTTGTGCAATATGCAGTTCTATGAAACACGATTAAATGAGTCAAAGTTTCGGTGTGGTTGATGTCACTAAAATCATTACTTTTTATATTGCGCCATTCTTTCCATATTGCGCAATTCTTTCTATTGTCCGTTATACGTAGGCCTACATCAATGGCCTCGGGCCATTTCTTTCTCACATAGCCTCAAATCTATATAGACCAGGAATGGCCCACCTTTTCGGCTAAAGGGGCACATGCAATTGACGAACGAGTGCCAAGCGGGTAAAATTTTCAAAGTCTATAAATAAACTAGGTCAATAATATTATTACTTGAGTAGGCCTATATTACGGGTCTACTGTATACCGCCCGCTGGGCTCAGTTTCCAAGGACACAACTATTCGGCGTCTGGCCACATCGATATCGAAGGTCTCCAATAATATGCGACAATCATTTGGTATACCTACATTTCATCGTCGACGATTATTATGCGAGCGCAAACGCGAAATGACTTTCTCCCGTAATTGCGAATACAGTTAGACTCAATCGGGTAAATTAGGCTTTTTTTTTCATTTTATGTAGGGCAGTGGTTCTCAACCTTTTTAGCTTCGCGGACCACTTTTGACCGTCACGGACCCTCGCGGACCCCCTCAGGTTTTATTTCAATTCTAGCTCTGTTATGGTGCAACCTTCATCTGTTTTGTGCAAATATGAAATGTAGGCTTGTGATAAACAGCAAAATATTGATTTTTCTTGAAAATAATATCATATACTATTTATGTATAAATTGGTAGACTCTGAATATTTTAAAGCTAATTTTGCTGCTGTATTTCTTGAAGTACGTGGTCGTGTCTTGAAAATCCGTGTCTTGAAAATCCGCGTCTTCGTTTTGATATGAACGAGGAGTGCCGAAAGCCATTTCCGCAAAGATACATGGAGGCTAATGCAATATTAACGCATAACGCTTTCGACGATACTTTTGGTGTGATCGCAACATTTATGGCACCAAAATGAAGAAACATATATTTTATGAACTTATCACGCCCAGCATCTAGCGCAGGGACTGGCAACATACGCACCGCGGGCCGGATTGGGCCCGCGTCGGAATTTTGATCGGCCCACAGAAAGTTTCTACCGTCAAAGTGAAATCCTAATCTAAAAGTATATAGACAAATTTTATGCGCCAAAGAATGGATCCAAGTTTTCCAACCTGAGAATGACTGTCATGAAACGACTTGTTCTGTTCGAGCAAACATTTTCGACCATGAACAATTGAACATTAACACGACAAGGCTGCATACCAATATAACTGGTGATATGGATTTCAGGGTTGGAGCACAATGCTTTGACAGCAACGAAACACTGCTTGTTCATCAAAAAAACAGCCTTGTCGATAGGGCATCCGCAATAAGAATGCGCCAAATCTGATAGCCGAGCTTTAAGGGTAGGTATATCATTGTCCGATTTATGACGAGTGTCAGCCTTAAATATCCGGGTTCATTTCAATATGAATATACTATTCAATTGTATATTGAATTTCTGTACCTCCAAGAAGATCTTCAAATAGTAGTTATGTATATCACAGGATCAAATGGATTTCGTGGCGAGGTTTCAATCCCTGCATTGGGAAAAATTAGGGAATTACTTGGTAAATTTTTATTTTAAACGACTGTTCACTAATTTGATGAGACTGACAACTTCAAATCGAAAAGGTTTCGCAGACATTACGAAGTCAACCTGATTGACGTCACTATCTCCATATTTTTATTTTTACCACAAACCCCAACAAAACGTCTCTAAACAGCAATGTGTTTGCATCAGCAGGTTATTGGAAGATTGGCAATGAAAATGAATTTCCACACTACGATAGCTCATGTCAGACGATTATGATGATGATATGAGTCATGAGGTTTTAGCAGTTGTGGTGCGAAACTGCATCATGCTTCCTCAAATTAAAAAATAAAATAAAAATTAGGTTATCAATCATTTTAAGAATTTAGAGGTCTCGCGGACCCCCTGAAATTGCTTCGCGGACCCCTAGGGGTCCGCGGACCCCCGGTTGAGAACCGCTGATGTAGGGGTTAGGGTACCGAGCAAGAAATCGTGTGACAAGTAAACACGCGAAGCGTGAAGAAAAATTTCACTACTACTTTAGTTTATTGTAATGTAAAACGATTTACTAAAAATTTGACTGGACCCTGGACCTGCTATTGCGTCGGAACTGATATTTTAGTTATCAACATCACAAGTGTCGCAGTCAGACTTGTAATATTTGGTTGACATTGCAAGTTCACAATCTGAGCAATTCATTTTCGATAATATAATAGGAAATTACCTCGCGGGCCACGCAAAACCCTTTCGCGGGCCACATTTGGCCCGCGGGTTGGCCAACCCTGCTATAGACAGGCCCATTCGATAATTTCGGAGCAGGAGCCGGAGCAGTTGTAATAATGCAGTTCCGGAGCTGGAGCCGGACCTAATGTGTGATAGAAGAAAGCGCCGGAGCTGGAGCAGTTTAAATTTACGGCTGCTCCAAAGCCATGAACCCAACGACCTCGGGCTACTCTAGCGTATATACTGGTACTGTTGTATTCTCATAATTGAGAATGCAGCTGAATTCAATAATGGGTGTTTGCGGAAGAATATTTTTCGTGATACCGATAGTAAAATCAAGTCATGCACGGATGCTAAATCCTGCAAAGCGTGAAGAAAATTTTTAGGCTGCATTCATGTTCCCCAAAATACTGTATGGGAGACCGGGGACAATTGTAACACTTTATGGATTTTCTAACAATACGTGTTTTTCCCGTGGATATTTCATTTCCAAAATTTTAAATAAAGAAGACAACAACTCGATAGTTGATATCAAAACTAAATGGAACTCAGTCCATATTCAATCATGGAAATTTTTGGTCACGAAAATCGTTGCTCAAATGTTACAATTGCCCCGCGGTACGCCCAGGCGGGGCAATTGTAACAGTATTATTTAAAACTAAAAACAAACGAAATGAACAACAATAACGGGAGCACAAATTGTACTATTGAATTAAACTAAAAAACATAAGTTTGAACGCTTCCAGGCTACGCCCCATAGCATTTTTGGCATCTGAATAAATTATCACTCTTCGTTCGTTCTGCATGAGCTCAAAGTGTACAAGAAACAAATTCGTTCCATCATATCCCTACACAGATTCGGCCTTTTCTACCTAGGTGCTGTAGTTCAGCGTGCATGATGGGTTGGGCATTCGGTCACCTGCGAAGGTGCAAAACCGACCTGGTTAAAATATCTTGGTTGAATGGGCCGATGATAGTGTAGAAAACGGGGACATTACGTTGTGTGGCATCAAAGCTAATCGTATTCTTCCGTTCCGTACAAAATTAAAATAAATTGTTCACACTAAATGACAAAATGTAAGTTGGCCATGCTCAAAGTCAGGGGATGAGGATTCAGTCATGGGCAAGTTCTTAAGGGACCATTGAAGGTCGACAAACCAAAAGTCGATATGGTAGTAGAATCACGGAAATAACCGGACCCTAAGATTCACATCACCACTTCTGTATGGCCGTCCCGACAGAGGATCATTGGTATGACCAGGTAGTGTCTGTTCTGGTATTGAACTTCTGGCTGTTGCAAGATTCATCTGCAGTAGATAAATGGTTATACCAACATATGAACACAGATGTTCAGCATTGAAAAGATATTGTAAGTAGCCTAAGTAACAATGTGTTACAATTGCCCCTGACACGCTCGACCATGATTAGTGTGTCAGGATGGTGCCTTCACGGCGACGCAAGTCCTAGTTACTCATGGGTACGAAATTTCGTTTTTTCGAAATTATTCCGGGGTTTCGCGTCGTAGCTCAACGTAACTTCAGGTATATTAGAAGACATAACTACCGCATGTGCACTCAAAACATGAAGGCGATTTCTTCATCCTACTAGCGGTGAGGTCGATTGTTACATTTGCCCCGTGTTACATTTGTCGCCGGTCTCCCCAAACTACCATTGGTTTTGCTAAAATGTTCCAGAAATTTGGAGTAGGGTATCGCCGCTCCCTGGCTACGCCAATGCTACCTATGTGTTTTTGGGGTTGAACTAGGCTCCTTCTTGTCATCACATTTTTGTAACTGTAAGGCGTGTTATAAAAAAGTTCAGTAGGGGTCTCAGCTTTTCCGTGGCCACTTACTGGCCACAGATATTTTTGTGGCCGGCCACGAATATCTCGTGGCCGGCCATGAAAATGCGTTATGTCTCGTGGCCGGCCACAGTGAATTTCATGGCCGGCCATAAGAATTCATCGTGGCCGGCCACGAGATCATGGCCAGTTCGTGATTTTGGCACATCTAGTTGGATAAAAATCCGCCCTTTGCATCCAATTTGAGAATTGCCAAGTAGATCTTCTTCATTTGCAATACGAACTTGCTGGTGGCAAGGTTTGTATAGACGACTTCCACTATTATCGCACGTGCCTAAGTTAAATTACCACTTTATTGAGTAGTTTAGGGATGGGTTCAAAATTTGCACGGCTTTACACGCGTTACCTTCTCTGTTCGCTGTAGATATGAATTTAATTCCCACTGACTATTGAAAAAGTACTCTGGGACGGTGCGTTGTAAACTAACACCGAAACATACGTTCCTTGAACTTTCTAGAATCTAGATAAATATTTGATAGAGTAATGTATAAGCGTACTGCGTACATCTTATTGCTCGGTCAGACAAACGTCTTTACATTAAAACTGGTGTCCACACAGCTTCCACGCCAGGCGATCAACGCAATGGTATTGCGTGGAAAGTTAAAACCGTGGTGCAGACTCGATAGCCGTGCAGTTTCTTCGCATCTCCATCGCCCAAGCCCATCAGTGATGCAAACGTAGATAATCTGACTCCCTGCCCCTCTTTCGTTTTCTACATAAAGAAACCGTCATATTTTGCTACAAAAAGTTTGTTTATTCCGTTACCAATTTCACAAAATCTGAAGCAATTGAAGATGTGAGTACAATCATTCACAATTCATATACAAGTAGTTGCATGAATGCAATGTGTCCAGTACATGCTTTTTACAGAAAACACCCAGGGGCACGAGAGATCAGATGCACTTTACACGGCGATAAGTATTTGCACTGCATTCAAATGTCGAACTATAATGAACGATTGGGACTTGTCTGTGTCATCAAGATTGTTCGCTGAATTGCACATTGTTCCCTGCATCAACCAAAAATATACCATGCCTATTGGTCAATTCGCAGGCTTGGCATGGGCATTTTTTCATCGATCGATGGCGCTGCATTTGATGTCGCAGATGCTGCCTTAGATGACGCAAAGTATCTGAAGTTATCTATTATTATAACTGAAATTTAATTATATAGCAGGTACATTTACGTCCTATGCCCACCACATCGGTTAGCAGCTTGATCTAACAACGACATGCGATACAAAACGATCCTTGCACCCAAGTAATCAAGTATCCTCTGGCATACACGGCATCGTTAGTGACTGCGACATGCATCTCATTCGTACATTATTTGCTTCGACCTGGAAGAACGGCACCTAGTTGGATATACATTATACATACAAATTATATAGGATCGGAAACGTGACCAAAATCAAATTTCTGGGAACAAAGCCCCACATTTTACCAATATTACCGGTAGGTTAGGCTACATCGTTGCCTTTATTCTACATCTACAGCACATCTGCAGTGTGTCAAGTTCACGTGCTGCTACACCATAGAAATATTCTTAGATTCATCGACACAATTCTCATCGTGCAAATGAGTGCAAGCTCCATTGATATTGAGGATCTCGAACGTCGTATGTATTGTATAGCAGTACGATAATCAAATATGTATATAACCGTATATCGCGGACTCATCATAGACCTGATACAGAAAGAAAGGATTGTATCAGCCTGGCATTATCCAATTCACAGCTATTGAGCTACACGAAAGATAACAAACTATGGACTACATGTCCAATAGCGTTGGAAAGACAAATCAGATCGGGGGAAGGACCGGCCACAGTGAGCTGCGAGCTGCTCTGTGGCCGGCCACAGAATGTTATGTGGATTTCACAGCTTTTCTGGAACTTGAAACAGTATTTTCCACATATTCTTGGTTCTTTGAATCCGTAATTGTTTCGTTCGGGTACTTTCATTACGGTATTTAGTATTGAAAACATGAAAACAGTTAAAATGACCGCATATTGACCGATCCAGTATATCGATGGAACATATTATGCATTCAAGGAGGTATATATTCGAGTCTACTTAAGCGTAAATCGAAAATCGGTAGTGAATTAAGACAAATTCCCAGTACAGTATTGTATTATTCATAAATTCATCAGGGCAATCCACGAAAGATTTTAAACTGCCCCTACAAACATCCTTAAACTGCATGATCAAATATATAGGCCTATATGTACACTTATTCGCATCGCAGACTCATCATAAACGATAAACATGGTTGAAAAATGAAGGACATTATCATCATCATATTGTTTAATCGTAGGTTTGCATATTTACAAAATAAAACTAACTATACAATCGATTGCAACTGCACCATGCACATCTTACGGTTGAAAATCAAATCGGAACGGGGGAAGCACCGGCCACAGCGAGCTCGTATCTGTTCTGTGGCCGGCCACAGAATGTCATGTGAATCTCACAGCTTTGGGGGAACTTATAGATATTTTCTGATAGATATCTGGTATAAATTGTTTTTTCCAATTATATGCAGTTGCATACGATTAGCTGTCACGAGTGTCAGCCGAATATTTAGGTCTATTTCTATAAAAAAAGATACAAATCAACACTTACCAGTTTTGATAATGTCTTCATCGCTTCTAGCTTTCTATACCATTATTTCCTGTTTCATTTAGCGGATATCCCCCTTTTTAATGCATTCTTTACATCATTAGAGACTATTTCAGATCGTTTCATCTTCTTCCTATCGTTTCATTGTATCGCTATTCTTCTGGTATTTCGGGTGAAAATGCATATAAACTGAGCTAAACTCTCGCTCTCACCTAGTTCTATGTACTGTACGCCCATAATAGAACATAATTGATCATGCATTTGACCACCTTCTGTTATGTTGCTATCAATAAACTCTCAACTCTTCACAACCACAGCTCGGGTCGCAACACAAAGTTGATGAATCAAAGCTTATAGTTTGTGAGCATTATTTAAAAGCAACAGTCTCGCGTTAGTTCTTGCCCTGACAAATTCAACGAATGTACAATGATGGTTGCCTCTTTTACATATATTCATCGGATAATATCCTTCAATAAACTGAATGGTATCCAAAAACGTGCACCAAAGATCCGCAAGCTTATCTCACATGATACCGAGAGATATGTAATAAAATACGTTCAATATTCGAGAAAAGCTCTGAGCACAGAGACCAGCAAAGGAACGAGGTATCCAAGACACACACAATAACCATTGCACTAATGCATCCCGACGGAGTTGAACAATGTCCGTTATCCCGTCAAAGAGCTTTCCATTTGTAGTCCATAGCCCATTTTTGCCAACTAGTTACTTATTGGGCTAGGCACAACGATTTGAAAATTAGTTGTAATCATTTGAGTCGATTGGTGAGATGTGATTACTTTTCGCACTAAAATTAAATGCTCCTTACAACTAAGAGTTAATTTATCAAGGGGGATTATAGTTCCGTACTCTTCTATATCGCGGAAGGCTATAAACCTCGATTGGTCGTATTGTAGCACACAAAAGGTGTAGTACAAACCAACACAAGTAAGTTGAAATGACATATCGGTGAAGTTGTGAGATGAAGTGAGCATAGCAAACGGAAGGTAACAGTTCAGAGTCAATATTTCTGCAGAAATTCCTCATACATAGTCCAAACTCCCAGAATGCATCACCATAATATGGAGTATGGTAAATTTATGAGGAAATGCCTGTCCAATCTCCAGTGAACGTTGTCCTAAATTTTTAGAGTAATTTTCCCGAACAATTAGCACTTATGATGCAACTTCTCCACAAATAAGACATTATTGAATTTTGATGCCAGCATGTTTATGAATATGAATCTTGAGATTACCCATCTGAGCAAATGCTTTACCACATATATCACATTTATGATCTTTGTTACCGGCATGCATATCCATATGAAGCTTGAGGTTACCCTTCATGATGAATGCTTTCCCACATATATCACAAACATGATTTCGGATGCCAGCATGCATATCCATATGAAGCTTGGGGGTACTCTTCTCAGCGAATTCTTTACCACATATAGCACAGGCATGATTTTAGATACCAGCATGCTTATCCATTTGCAACTTGAGGTTACCCTTCTGAGTGAATGCTTTGCCACATATAGCACATGTATGATTTTTGATTCCAACATGCTTATCCATATGACGCTTGAGGTCACCCTTCAAAGTGAATGCTTTACCACATATATCACAAACATGATTTCGGATGCCAGCATGCATATCCATATGAAGCTTGAGGGTACCCTTCTCAGTGAATGCTTTGCCACATATATCACAAATATGATTTAGGATGCCAGCATGCATATCCATATGAAGCTTGGGGGTACTCTTCTCAGCGAATTCTTTACCACATATAGCACAGGCATGATTTTAGATTCCAGCATGCTTATCCATATGCAACTTGAGGGCACCCTTCTGAGTGAATGCTTTACCACATATAGCACATGTATGATTTTTGATTCCAACATGCTTATCCATATGACACTTGAGGTTACCCTTCTGAGTGAATGCTTTGCCACATAGAGCACATGTATGATTTTTGATTCCAGCATGCTTATCCATATGACGCTTGAGGTTACCCTTCTGAGTGAATGCTTTGCCACATAGAGCACATGTATGATTTTCGATTCCAGCATGTTTATCCATATGAAGCTTGAGGGTACCCTTCTGAGTGAATGCTTTACCACATATAGCACATGTATGATTTTTGATTCCAACATGCTTATCCATATGACCCTTGAGGTGACCCTTCAAAGTGAATGCTTTCCCACATATATCACAAAAATGATTTCGGATGCCAGCATGCATATCCATATGATGCTTGAGGGTACCCTCCCGAGTGAATGCTTTCCCACATATATCACAAATATGATTTTTAATCCCAGCATGCATATCCATATGAAGCTTGAGGGTACCCTTCTCAGTGAATGCTTTGCCACATAGAGCACATGTATGATTTTTTATTCCAGCATGCTTATCCATATGCAACTTGAGGGTACCCTTCCGAGTGAATGCTTTGCCACATATAGCACATGTATGATTTTTGATTCCAGCATGCTTATCCATATGACCCTTGAGGTGACCCTTCAAAGTGAATGCTTTCCCACATATATCACAAACATGATTTCGGATGCCAGCATGCATATCCATATGATGCTTGAGGGTACCCTCCCGAGTGAATGCTTTCCCACATATATCACAAATATGATTTAGGATGCCAGCATGCATATCCATATGAAGCTTGAGGGTACCCTTCTCAGTGAATGCTTTGCCACATAGAGCACATGTGTGATTTTTTATTCCAGCATGCTTATCCATATGCAACTTGAGGGTACCCTTCCGAGTGAATGCTTTACCACATATAGCACATGTATGATTTTTGATTCCAGCATGCTCATCCATGTGCATCTTGAGGTGACTGTTCTTAGTGAATGCTTTGCCACATACATCACATTCATGATTCCTGATTCTAGCATGCACATGCATATGACGCTTGAGGGCACCCTGCTGCGAGAATGCTTTACCACATACATCACATTCAACATTTTTGATGCCAGCATGCATATCCATTTGATGCTTGAGGTTACTATTCCCTGTAAATGCTTTACAATATATATCGAATCGGAGTTCTTTCAGGCCGTGGTCAATAGTTGATACTGGATTCACAGCAGGCTTTTCTTTATGACACTAAAGAAAAGACCCACAGATTTTCCGCATTTCAGCATATAAACTTAGTTCAATTATAGTACGCCACACCTGCAATGCATGAAAGTGTGGAACTACTTTAAACTAAGAGCATTATAAGATTTTAGCCATAACAAGATATAGTACAACATACAAAACTATTAATAGCATGGAAATGACTTCATCAATGAGAGTGTAAAAAATCATTATATTACATTGTAATGTAGTCTTATTGTTTAATGTAGTCGGATATCTTCAAGAGAACTATTGTTATATCGAAAGTTTCGATCATTTTAGTAACAAACCATTCATAACACGAGACAAAACACAACGCTGAGTGACAATGGCGCATATTTACAAATGAATTACGGAAATTTTCCAAGAACCATTAAAAGATGTACCTGTGACCATGAACATTGAGCGGCTTCAATGAATATGCCCTGCAGTAGTTTTGTCAGTAATAAGGTTCACATTAACTGTTTGTAGCTGGTCGTTCCTGTCAGAAGCACAGCGTCACCAAAACACCTATGGTACGCTATAAGCTGTCTCAATACACATTACTGCAAGAACAACAATCATGATAGTTAGTGGAGTCATTATTGGACAACTGAATAATTAGGGTTGAATTGCACCAAATTCATAGCCAACCGTCTACATAAAATAAAAATTCAGGTGTACGGTATAACAATTCATCTCTGAAGATTATGTATCACTTTTCATTGAGCACAGCTTCAATCACGCCAATAACAAATGTACAACAACATGACCATCACTAATCGCGGTTCCATGTGACTATGTCAACATTCATGGTGTTCCTGAGTGGTTTAAGTTTAGTGTATTGTGGAAGCAGCAGTAACCCTTACCCCGATCTTAATTTTACGCCAACCCAACTCCAGAAGTATACCCTATCCTACGATATCCTATCACTTAACCGGACAAGGACAACTAGACAATCATAGCTATCTAATTACACTGATTAGGCCGGTAATCAAATTGTGAACTAATTTCCGAAATATTTCCCCGCTCTGATCAGTGTTGGGATGACTCGAGTCAGACTCTAGTCAACTTTTTTGTATGACTTGAATCGGAGCTTCAGAAATGCGGATTGGTGTTGATTGCTGTTTTGTGGCATATACACCGACTTATGATATACATATGCCGCTGGACGAGGACGGTGCGTGCAGATATAGCCTTTTACGGCATTGTAAGTCTTGCATCAACCCTCCATGCTATCCCAGTATAGCATGAGCACCAAGCAGGGAAGTCATGGATACCAGTGTTACTAATCGGGTCTTTGGTCTGACTCGGTCATTCACTGCCAGTCATTCACTGATTGTAGGTTTCTCCGATCCTTCATTGGTACACAACTAGGAAATTGACCACAAACGAAATGATCACAGCTTATGTTGTCGTAATACAGTGGTTCTCAACCGATTGTCCGCAAAGCATGTTCAGATAGTCTGCGAATCCTCCAAATTTGCAAAATGGTTGAAAACCAAATTTGTATTTTTTTAATTAGTGAAATATTTTCGCTCCAGAACTGTTCAAACTTCAGGACTGACATAACCAGAAATACAGTATTAGATGAAATATTCTACTAGGGAAACGCATTTTAGTAACCAATAGTCTACTGATACAAAGATATTGCTGTTTAGAGAGAATTTTTCAATCTAATTTTTTTAATGTACCCAGAATTCAAAGAACAACATTTGTAAATATTGGACAATTATGAGGGTATGCATTACAAATGTCAGAAAATTTGCTAAATTATAATGGAACGAGTCATAACCGATATTCCAGAATAACTTCATATTGACCTGCTAGATGAAAGTGAATAGGCTGGACGTTAGATGTTCTGTTTCTCAATGTTGATGCCGTATATATCAGACCAAAATTGTCTTCTGAAACGCTGCGGTTAATTATTACATTCGCCATCTCCTATCACTGTGGAAATGTATTTTTGGCACTCATGTCAAATCGATGACGTGGATTTTCCAGCACGACAGCGTAGTCAAAGAAATGCAGCTACAGAATTCGCTACATTAGGTCCTCCCAATTTGTACATCAATAGTATGTTGTTATTTTCTGGAAAAGTCATTTGGTCGATCTTTGGTTGCCTACAGTTAACATTTGCAAATGGTATATGACGGTTGCACGATATTTGTGGTAAATATGAACTAATAATCGGGGTAGGGGTCCACGAGGGTCCGTGGCGGTCCTAAAGGGGCCGGCGAAGACAAAAAGCTTGGGAACCACTGATCTAATAGGAGCGTATCTTTGTTTCTTAGGTCGCTCAAGTGCTTACCTTATGTAGTGCTCACCTTTACCAACTTTCTTGTATGATTTAAATCCAATGTATATAGTTTATGCTTTTAAATTCTCACGGATATGTAGCTGAGTAGGGTATTGTACCATATCGAGGCTTCGTATTGGATCCTCTATGTTGGCTGATAATAACAGACTGTAGAGCATGTGGATATACAGTTACTCAAGTATTATTTACCAGTCCCGCGTGTTGGTGAGCGATACAACGCCATTTTGTATGTATAGTCAACTTTATATTCGCTATTCGATTCAAGATAAATGTTCATTTTGGTCAATCAATCTGTCTTTCACACAGTCAGCAAAATGTAATGACTTTTCAGCAACACTCATACTTCAGCAATTCAATTTGACTTGAACCATGACTTGAATCGCGACTTGACTCGAGTAACCTCCAAAAAACGAGTGACTTGAATTAACTCGAGTCACCTTCAAAAATCGATTGACACGACTTGACTCGAGTCAAAATTTGCAATGACTCGAGATGACTCATGACATGAAGGTAGTGACTTGACCGCAACACTGGCTCAAATACAGATTCTAATCTAATCTGTAAAAGGTTTGTGTGCTCTCATTTTATTTCTTATCTGCTGTCTGGTTTTATTGAAACTGTACTGTACCGTGTGAATCGAGCCAGGATTACTGTACACATATTTCCATAAGTATGAGAATGAACTCTGATTTGATATGAGATTAAATTGATTCAACTACAAAGTTTTCACGAATTCAGTATCAGCAACTTCAAGCCTAATCTAATTTGGAAATTTGAAAAATGTTAGCTAGCTAACTTTATAAAAGCTGAAAGCCGTCTAGTTGTTCAAGTCTGCCCTAAACCCATTACAACACAATTAATTTTAACATGTACACTGGAAACACGTATTGGTGATGGTCATATTGTTGTGGATAGAAAAAGACCCAAAGGTGGTGAATTGATCCCCACACTGGCTACAATTGATGTCAGGACTAAACTTGAAGATTTTAGCACATACTGCACACAGAGTGGACACTGCCTGCAAATCCTAGTTTTCAAATTGGTTCCCTTTTTATAGACCTCATTTCATTTTGAACTTCTGCAATCAAAACGAGATGGAAGAATTTTGCATGGAATTTTACCATATTTATGAATATAGTTAATGAAATGCTATGTATATGACCTTTTGAATTCCCGGAACCATTCAATATGGTTTCAACAATTTTGATTCCAATTTTAGACCTTTTAACGTGGTGCCCGCATGAGTTCTCCCATGCGTAATCAGTAGATATAAATCGAGTATTAGGCTTCGAGTCAAGTTGGGGATTTGAGTATCCTTCATTGTGACGACATAACAATACGAAAGATGTGTCAAGTTCAGATATGTACCATTTACGCGATCACGAAGTGTATACTGCCAGTTTTATATCACAATAAAGATAGCTTGGTGTTTTTAGACCACAACCATTTCATTCAACTTTTGACAACAATTCATGTTTTCAATCCTTTCACAGAAGAAAATAGCATCGAAACTCGAATTCTGCTTTGACAAGTTACATATTAGTGGCGAGGATCATATGATTTCGAAACTCAGAAAAAAACAATCCCTTATTGTCCCAATCAATTCATTAAAACCTGATGCCCACTAGGACACTACCCAGCCCTAGCAATTACTATTGTAGCGCTTTTCAGATCATCTTTGGAGCTTGCAAAAAATTAGAATCACGGGACCCAAATATCGTTTTGGGTTTCACAAGGCGTAGTTAACTCTGCAAGACTGGAACTGTGCAATGATACAGGCTCATGAACTCGTTCAATCCAGTTTTAACGATGAAATGTCCTATCGGAAATAGTATTATTTTTCATAATCCAACATTTCGTACCATACTTCTACTACTACTACTTCTATGGGTTGGAGTTGATGAATATGCATCATTCAATATTTTTGTAGACAACCTAACAATTCCATGTGGGAGCCGATACAATTTCAATGAAATTTTTGATTGTTGTTAAAAATCAATAATTTTCTACCATATTAGTTTCCGCTTAACAAACTTGGCATATTCATCAACTAGCCAGTAAGATTTGAAAACAAAATTGATTTTCAAACAACCCCAAAAGTCTGTCTACTTTACAAAGCCCAACTATTATAGCACTGTAATACGAGCAGGAACGTTGGCAGTATACCGAATATATATTTTCTAGAACAGTAGTTCTTCAACTTTTTAAGACACACCTCCTCGGTCAATATTAAAAACTTCCACCACCCACTTATCAAATCAAACGGCAAGGCATTGTGAAAGCTATAACTGTTTTAGCAGTAGTTCTTGGCCTTTCCTAACTACGATAACTAGGCAAGCCCATACGATAATCAGCAGGCCTTCAGCAAACTACAAATTTTCGAAATTACAGAAACCAAAATCCATCACATTGCACAACTGATGCATTACTATAGAATACTGGTGCGCAAAATCAACTGTGCATATACAACAGCGTCAAAATTATCGAATGTTTTTCACAAAAATACAAAAAGATTGAAACAGGACAAGAAAGAGTTTGTATTTTAATAAGAGAAATTTGCTTTACTTCCAACAAATTCGATCACCGATGTATGGCAGTAAGAATATAACTCTTAGTATCTTATCAAGGAGTGTAAGATTACATTACAGTACCGTACTTGAAAAAAATCATCTCTCACTACTCTACTTGAATTATTGCAATTAATACTAAAATTCGAATACAGTAATGTAACCATTGTACCCATCGGCACTAGTGAAATTTTTCAACAGTGAAAATATGAACATATAGGAACCAACGATAAGACACCATATACAAGCAGCTCTCACAAATCATAATGTGACCATAACCAAAAACATTAGACAAACATCAATACTTCCAGGGAGGCAAGCTTTATACGAAAATAATCAGTCTGAAGATTGTTAAAATTAGCGAACTTATGCACATGCTGCAATACCTTCTTTGGTATTCTCCGCACACTGGAAAATGTTCCCCATGATTACCAACAATCAATGTTCCCCATGAGCAATTGAGCATGTCAACATTTATGGTTTTTGCGCAATATTCAAGTGTTCCTTATTTTCATCTCTTGGATATCTCTCTTAATCGAATGACAATTGAGTTGCATTTGGCTAGTGAAATACAATGCCCCTTTTGAATGTGCACAAACAATACATCATTTCCGTACGCCCAGAATGGAAAAAGTGGTTGTTTTCAGCAATAAGTTGCGCGTGACAGAAGGGTTTCTTGCGTAGAATAATCAAGTAATCACAGGAAAAGTTGTGTGTGACGTTGCCACCAATTCCACTCTGGCCGATCATCAAAACAAAAATGTGACAGTGTCAGATATTTCATTCGCTTACTCTCGCGTACGTAGTCATGGAGTTTTTGGGAACGCCGATTGGTGTTGATCATGGGGATCACTTTCCAATGTGTAAATGCGTACCGAACAAGTGCTGCAGAATGTCAGATAACCTTTTCGGAGATATATATTTATCCAAACTCTATTGCAGGCCCTTTTCAAGATAGACATATGCCTGGAAAAAGCACCGTTCGCAGTGATACTTGTACAAACTACTGAATTTTCAAATTGAGTAAACAAAACTCGAATTATTCACTTTTAGACACGCCAGAAAAGACTAGAACTAACTGCCTTCGCAACTATGAATCACAAGTATAGATTCAATCTTGAATCGACTTCATATTTATCTTATTAGAATCGGCTTTCTGCATGAACAATGAACATCAGTGCAAGTTTGAAATGGGATGGGTTTTGACCATCGAAAACCACCCCTTAGCTGCTCAACCGTTACTAGTGATGATTCTGAGCTTGTAATTGTTATTAGTTGCAAGAACATCACCCAATAAAACACTGGCATCACAATTTACGTTAGATGACAATACGTTTTCTACTTCTGACTTCTGATTCAAGTTTCAGTTTATCGGCAGCTAATTTTCTCTAACTATAACTATAAACTATTCAAAATCACGAAATAGAATTTGAACTACTTGAAAATTCGACCTACAACTAACAACTAAACTAAACTGAGCACTGAGCAGTGAATATGAAAAGCAGAACACCTGAGTCCTGAGGTCTCGCATACCCAATCATTGGGCAGACCTTCAGAGATGAGCGGATTTGAAATTTCTATGTCCTAATACAATCCAAATCCGAACCTTCAAATCCAAATCTTTTTCAAATTCAAGTCCATGTCCAATCCTAATCCGATTCCAGCTGGAAATTCAGAAAAAAATCTAATTTATGCAATGGAGGGATTCGAAAATTTTCTTTCACAACAAACGATTCACTTGATTCACGATAACTTAGTAACCATAAGTACATCATTACCTGATCTAAATAAAGTTTGTCGCCATTCGCCACACGACATTTCAATCTCCCAGAAAATAGGTGAATTCAATCCAAATCCTAATCCGTTCTGAAAATAATGTCTAATCCAAATCCAATCCAAATCCGACAAAATTTCACAAATCCTGTTTTTTCAAAACCTAATCCTAATCCATGCTCATCTCTGCAGACCTTATGGAGTCATAGCGACACCTTAGGGTCGTACGGCGGCAAAAAAGTAGGAAGCAGAACTGCCTGGCAGGAAATATTCTTTCTAATATTTTTTTCGTGAGACAATCATAGGGTGTCGTTCTTTTGATGCACTGTTGACTTGAGGAACAATATTTTACAGTGATGTGTCAGGCGTATAATGAGGTAGATTTTCGTATTCTATGATACTCTTACTGGGCAATAATTTTCGGCCATAGAAGGCTTGCTGATTAGCGCAAGAGTTCGTCATGTTAGTAAAGGTTGAAAACCACTGATCTAATATCAGTTTCGGAGATTATTAAATTTATCATTCCACATCTTGCATGGTTATTAACATTAGCTTTTGTATGATCGATGAAATAAAAAAGGCGGTGGCTACTCGTCCGTTACCGGACGAATAATTTTCTCAGGCTATTCGTCCGGCACCGTGTGACGTAGGCCCGTTACTATGGAGACCGTATGCGTTTTTGACAGGTTTCGGTTTTGTACATTATTCATTCGCATTTCTGGTTACTGATTTGAATGGTTACTCTTACTGATTTGATCAGTGATTTGTATGCTCATAATTATAGCTCCGAGGGAAAGTTTACGCCATACTAATAATTGCAAATTGCTGTCGTGAAAGTACCAGAACTTGACGCCCACCTTTACCTTTACAAGAGATCTTCACCTACGCTTAATGAAGTAAGAACAAGTAGGATACTGATTTGTATGCTCATAATTGGAGCTCCGAGGGAATGTTTGCGCCATACGAAGAGTTCCAAAGTGCTATGGTTAAATAACCGGATGCAGTCAGAATACGAACGATTCGCTGAGATTCTTGCTGCGTCCACCTATTTCTGAACTCATGCAAGCGTCGTTGACCTAACCAATTGTACGTGAACTTGTACAGCTAAGACGGAATTGTCACCTCTGCTGTACTACGAGTACTTATACTTGATGTTGCTGCGCAGTATTGATTCGAATACCAACTGAGAGAGACTGTGAGTCTTTATTTTCATACGAACAGAAATACAGAACAAATGGACAGCAGCAATGATCATACAGAAAATATGTGCATGCACATTGCACATGCACAGTATTTGGTGTCGGATAGGAGAGATCGATACAGCCTTGGAAGTCAAGTGGTCTGATAAAACTCGCATGGTACAAGTATATGCCTACATTGTCTCTGTATCATCCATCTGTAACGAATTGTAGTTGAAAAGATGAAGAAAAATTAAATGATAGCAAATGAATGAATGTCTGGGCGAAGTAGGGCAACAGTGTTAATACGACTATCAGAGGCAATCAGGTAGGTCAAGAGTGTTAATAGGACTATCAGAGGTAATCAGGTATAGCAAGAGTGTTATTATGGCGACAAGAGGTAATGAGGTATTTGCCATACAGCAATTCACAGATGGTAATCCATTCAAAATGATAGGTCAGTTGATAGATCTCTTGGTTAGGTAGCTATTAAATGGGCCCAAGTAGATATTTCCCTTCGACGAGGGTCTTGTATTAAAGAAGTGAACAACTTAAGCACAAGCAGGTATGAAAAAAGTCATCGAACACATACGTTCGAAAAATATTTTTGTATAACTTTCAATGTATATATGATCATTGGGTGTTAATCTGGTATGCATGCTGGCATTTCCGTACGTTCCATATTGCAAGTGACAGTAAATGCTGTGCATACAATTTGCTGCTTCCAAGATATTTGAGCATTGATAGCGTGTTTTCACTGGGAACATCAAGCATGAAAACTAACATTGAAGTACTTTCAATGTCAAAGTTGCCGCTACCTATTTTTCTAACAGAGGCATCTATTATTTTTTGCAGCGGCCACAGGACCATTTTTTTTTTGTTTTGGGGAAGTGTTTAGGCCAGCACATAGGAGATGATCCCGGTAGAGACAGGAGTCACAACGAATTGAATTGCTCTCTGTAAGTTGAAGGTCACATACTCCACAGTACCAGTCCTTCTGACTATATTTACTTTGGAATGCCTTCATCACAGCAGCCCAATGCCCATCCATCATATGCGAAGTTAATTCTTGATGTGAAGTACTGCAATGAAATCGTGATACGTTACCCTGTGTTTCAAGCGTAATGCACAGCATGTGTGGCAGTGCCGCCGCTCGTAGTCCAGTAGCGAGCTAAAAAGAGGGGACTTCTTCGTTATTCTCCACACATCGAGAAGTGATCCCCATGAAACCAATGCTTCCCATGAACATGTGAAAATTTATAAACGATAAAATAAATTGTTTTTCGCGTTGGTTGGTTTTGGTCAAGATCTAATTGTTAACTTGCTGTGTAAAAATATCACCGGTGAAGATTATCTCGCGTTGACATTTGTGATAGGCAAGCAGATGGTCGGTAGTTTTTGAGGTATGTAGGCTTTCACAAAGTAGCTGGAGACAACTGGCTTCACGGAAGGTCGTTGAGATGGGTCAATAGACAAAATGCTGAAAAAATCATGGTATTTTAGTGTTGATATCGTGTCGCTATATCCGTATATTTACTGAAAATATACACTTGTTGTCCCTAACAGTTACCATAATTTATCAATGAGAATTAGTTTCAATGGCATTTCCACTGTGGAAGGCTGTAAAACTCGATATGCGGTATTGCCTACATTGTGATCAAGCCACAGCATTGTCACAAAGTACAGTGAAATAGGTATGGTCGAAAATGACTAAATTATCTTTATAATGAGATGTAGTACCGACATTATATTCACAGTGGCAGGGCTGTGATGGCTGGATTCATGACTCGAAACGAGTCCTAATTTTTTAGTGACACGACTCGAGTCATTTTTCCAGGCGCGTAATATGATTCGACTCGAGTCACCTTGTGTATTGACTCGACTTGTACTCGAGTCATTGTGCATGACTCAAACCAGGACATATGACTAGGATGGCCAAGACAGACAGCTCATTGTAACTTCAAAGAATATTAAAATCACCACAAGATTGGTAATTGGTCTGCCAGAAACTGTTAGGTCTGAGGGGAAATACGGTGTTATGAATGTGAGCAATTGTAAATCATTCGAGCAGAGTTGAAAATTGGTTTGAATCAGTTTGAGCTCAACACTCAACAGTTAACACGATGACTTGGACTCGGACTCCAGCCACAACACTTGGGCTTGGACTCGACCATCTACTCATTCACTTGCACTTGACTGGTTGGTGAATTGAAAATGACTCGACTTGACTCAAGTCAAAACTACAAAAGTGAGATTGCCTTGCGACTCGGGACCTTGTGACTTGGTTATCAACCCTGCATGGCGATCGCATAAAATGTGCATATTTGGAATTTACGACGTCATGAGAGATACTCAAATATTCGACTCGATTAATAACCAAATCACTTAGGTACTCGATTTTGCAGAACGCTATCTTTAAGACATATATAACCTCCTTTTATGAAGTCCCAGTTTAATGTTGCATTACACACACAAAACACAACCCAGTGACTCGTTGTTTCCTTCGAAACTGCGTCCCTTCTTTCTGAGATCTACAGGGGTAATATGGTTGTGTGGGCCTCATAAAGTTGATTTGGTATCCAGGCCAAAATCATTTTCGCCTCCATGTTATTGTTCAGAAACAGGTTGCCAAGCTGTCAATACAAATTTCGCAATTATTTAAACAAAAGTAAACAGACTTGTACAAACTACCAATCCAATTACTTGCTGGCCAATACCTACTGTTTTTGAGTAGTTCAAGTTATAGATGCGGACTTGAAAAGTGAGTGGTTCCGAGTCACAAGTCAATCTCACTTTTTAAAGTTTTGACTCGAGTCAAGTCGATTCATTTTCAATTCACCACCGACTCAAGTCCGAGTCAGAGTCAGATAGTAAAAAGTGTAGTCTGATTTATGGCGTTTTGACTCGAGTCCAAGTCATTATGTTCAATGTCCAGTTATCATTACAATCCGTTTCAATTCACTTTGTCCAACTCTCCTCGAGTGATATAGAATCACTTGCATTCATACTATCGTTATTTTCATCAGTCTTACAGTTTCTGGCCCTATTTTCAAGACTGATATAGGGAATACCAATCATGTGGCGACTTCACTATTCTTCGAAGTTACAGTGACAGTCATATGTATCGAGTCAAGACGAGTCACCAAATAAGCGCGACTCGAGTTTGACTTGAGTTGACTCATGACAGCCCTAGCTCTGAGTCATCGTGCCAAACAATGGTACAGGCTGGGCTGAGTATTGGGGGTCGAAACCACTCCCGTTTTAAACTAAAAACCCCATCAATTTGAGATGCCAATTCTATCTCCGATATTTCTCAGCTCATTTGTAATTTATTAACCAAACAATCATTAGCGAGTTGTGTATTAGTTAGTTAGTGGCTGATTTTCAATGGTTGTTGGTACTAGTAAAGAATTAGGAAAAGTGAGCAGTTCCAATTCTTGTTGCGCATGTTGAAAATCCAGTAGTTTGTACAAGTCCACTTTAGAGAGATTGTAGCGCCATCTATTATTTTATGTTAGTGGTAGATAATGTGCATAGTTTCATCCCCAAATTGACAAACCAATTATCGGCCAGCTCTGTTTCTGACAAAATTTCCGAAGATTGCTTACGAATGCACGACTGCATACAATGTTACCTTGATATCTCTGTGAATGATTTTACAATCGTGACGATCAACAACATGAAGCAGAATCCGTTGCCTGCGATAACGGGTCTCTGCTTCTGTGACGACGCATCTCTTTTTGTAAACTTCCATCAGCGACTGACAACAAAAGTATTATGTAATTGGATCGCTGGAATGAGAAAAACAATAATATACGTTTGACACGCAAATCAGTGGTTCTCAATCTTTCTAAGTTAGAGGGACGGTCAAATTTGACAACAGTTTTTGCAGACCGGTGAACCTTCCAAATTTCATTTAATACATGCTTTTTGATACTGAACGTGAAATAAATAGGGCTGGCTAAAATAGAGTACCTGAGTGATTTGATTCTGAATCGAGTAATGAGTTTGAGTAACTCGTGTTAAAGTCACAGCAACACCACAAAGAACACAATGCCAATTCTAGTCATATTAGAAGGATTATTTGGCACTTTTTTACCATATCTATTTCATCACACTATGGGACAATGCTTTAGGTTGCTCACGACTTCACAGACATGTCATTTTCAGTAACGTGAATAGCTTTGTACTACATGTTTCGTATGCTGCGATACGACCAATCAAGGTTCACAGCTTTTCATAGCGAGAAATATAATTCCCACTGGTTCAATTCAGCTCATAGTTGATATAAATTTTCAATTTTGAGGCATGGAGCGTATATTTTCAGCACTCGAAACAAACATTTCCTACTACTCGACTCAAATTATCAGAATTGATACTCGATTCAGATTTGAGTCATCCAATCACTGTGCCCAGCACTAGTGATCACAGTTGTGTCACTAGAAAATTTCACATTATTCAAAGTAGATTAGAAATATATTGAACACATTCATCCAAATTAGATTAGAATTTAAGTACCTAGTTGGGAAAAGAAATCAAGTTCAGTTCATATCAATTCGGACTTGATTATCATAAGCATGAGGATAGTTCACCAAACTACATATGTAGAATTAGTTGACTAATTAGATTTGAATTACATCACAAGTACTTCGCCCTATTTAGCCTAATATATTACGGTATACAACAATAATGATCTGGTTGTTCAAGTCTGCTGGTAATGAACATGACAGATCTAATGCATTTTCGACCAGCACAGTAACAGGTACATTACATTTGTAACGAGGAAATTCTTTTACCTTCTTTTACACTAGATACTCGAGAACGACGTAGGCAAAATCCATGTCTTGGAACAATCCTTGAAATCCAACGACGTGCTTGCGATTTAAACTTCGACGGAGACTCATCTCTTGATACATTCATCTTTCTCCTGCTACTTCACATGCAATGCCTGAAATTGGAATAATAGCTTTAGTTCGGCTTTTAAAAAGTGAGTAGTTCTAGTTTTAGTTGTGCATGTAAAAATATTTTAGTTGCCGATCAACTAGAAAATACGTGTCTTCGTTGGTCGTGAATCATGATACCGGTTTTCCGTTGTGTGATGTTCTTTCAGCCGTCTCAGAGTCATCACTACCAATAATGGTGAAGCCGCAGGCAAATCCTTTTAGTTTTCTCTACTATTGCTACGGACTGACTCCGCTTACATGCGTTAGTTGCATCCTTTCTAGTTTATTTCATGTCCAAGTCTAGCAACGGCCGCAAAAAGTGGTTCAAATAAATGTGCTGAAGGTTTGGAAATGTGTCTTGAGCTAGTTGCCATATTATTTCAAAATAGGTCGAATATATCGAGGTTATCAGTGAAGGTGCTACTTGTTGGTATTGGCTCAAAAATACGATATCGGTCAGGCTCTAGTGATCATGAATGAGACTCGAGTACGCGTCTCAAAACGTAATACTCGATCCAGATCCGATCAATCAGGAACTCGATTTTGCCAAGACCTACGAAAAACTCACTGTTGAAACTCAGGAGAGCAAGCATTTGCTGTGGTCGGCTTTCCGAAATTCTAGGCGCCATCGTCCAGTAGGTTGTGGGTAGTTGCTGAGGAATGTTGCCGTTCAAGCTCGCCAGCACTTCTTCTATAGAGGGCCGTTGAGTCGGGTCACTCGCCTACATTCCAGTGACAAAATCACAAATGGTAATCAAATCCCAGATAGTAACTCATGTTTTTATAAAATTGTTTGGCAATCAGGATTTGTGGATTTCAAACAATAAAACAAATCAAGATTTAACCCTTTGTGGACTGAATTAAGTCTCTGTGGTTGGAAAATTATTTCAATGTATATTTTAAATGGTTTTGCTTCAACTTAGACATTGGTCAACAAAACTTCCGGAAATTCTTTAAAATAGTAAACTATTTCCGTTTCCGGAAATGAAGAGATTCAAGTATCATGATAAACCTATATGTAGACTTGGACAACTATAAAATGTTCCCCCGTTTTCAAATTAGACTAGGATTAGCATTCCAGATACAAAGTTTTTCCATATTACAGTATATTTATGATGATATGTCCACAATTTTCGAAATTAGATTGAAATTATAATAATAGCTACACATTTTATGGTACTCGATTGGAATTAGAATTGAAGATGCCCCATTTTTCTTGAAATCAGACTAAATTTCGAATGATAGCTACACAGATTTTTCAAAATTAGATTAAAGTACCGTGACTGATTTCACGAAACCTTGGGACATGGAATGAAGTTCAATTCATACCAAACCAGAGTTCCTTCTCATAAGCACAAGAATCGCAAATGTCTGTACAGTAAGCTTGGCACGTTCCATCGTTACTGACCACCTCTGACGTAGCACAATGCACTACTGCAAGCAATATTACCATGATATCTCTGTGAATCATCTTACGATCTTGAAGATAAACAACTCCAAGCAGAATCTGTTGCATGCAACAACAAGTATCTGGTCCTGTGATGGCACGCCTCCTTTTGTGAAGCTCCATCCGTGGCTGACAACAAAATAAAAAGATAATTGGATTGATCTAATGAAATCAATAATATTGTTTGTTGGGAATATCTAAGATATCTATATTTTCCTAAATTAGATGGGAAGTTGAAAGACAGCGAAATATTTTTCAAAATTTATTTAGAAATATAATTACATAATTCGCAATAGACATAAAACACAAATCAAGTTCATTTCATCAATTGTGCGTTTGCTCTCATAAGCATGAGAATGGCAAATGTCTGTACGTATAGGTACAACAAGCTTGGTTCGTTTTGCACTATACAGTTCTCTTGTAGCATTTTTAGGAAAACCAGTGAATAGATTAGAATAAGAATGAGAGTACAGGAACATTTCACAAATTGGAGTAGTCAAGTACAGCTGCGTGACAAGTTTTATGAGTTATGCGGTCGGGCCAGGGTGTGTGTGTGCATCATATATACTGTTACCACACATACCACTACTGGACATGTGTCAAGTAAATAATTTTTTTACCCTTCTTTTGCCTTCTGCACAATTCGAGAACAATGTAAATCCTTGTCTTGGAAGAATCCGTGAAATCCAACGACTTGCTTGTGATTCAAACTGCGATGGAGGCGGATCTCTCGGCACATTATGTCTTTCGGATGATGCTTCACGAGAAGTGCCTGAAATTCAGATACCGGCACTAGTTTTAGTTGCAGATTATGAAAAGTGAGTAGTTCTAATTCAAGTTGCAGATTCAAACAAATACAGTTGTTAAAAAACTAGAAAATGCATGTCGTCGTACTGGTGTTCTGTTGTGTGACGTCACTAGATGAAAGCAGGCAGTCAGAGAACTATCCTCTATGATTGCTACAATGGGAATATTCATCGATTTCTTATAGCTTACGAGTGGTCAAAATAGTCACCGTTAGTACCTGAGTATAGAAGTAATGTCGTAATTTCTGCTCAAGTAAAAGCTGAAGAAACGATTCTGAAGTAGGTAGTAAAGTAGTTATTGTAGACCTAGTTTTGAGTAAAAACTGAACTGTTACGTAGGAGGTAAACAAGTAGTCTAAAATCATAATCACTTGACTGACTCAAGTAATTAGTGCAAGGGTACGATAAAACCTATTTGAGTACTCGGTAAAAGTAGAAGTGCTTCGTTACTGACCGCTTACAAGTGTCTAGATGCATCCTTTCTAGTTTATTTCATATCTAAGTTTAGCAACGGCCATAACGTTGTTCAAATATATGCTCTTAAGGTTTGGAAATGTGCCTTGAGTTAGTTGCCATATTATTTCAATATCGGCCGGATATAGTTGGGTTATCGGTGAAAGAGCTACTTATCGGTATTGGCTCAAAATACGATATCAGCTAGGCTCAAGTTATCATGAGTGAGACTCGAGTACGCGGCTCGAAATGCAATACTCAATTCAGCATCGAATCAATCGCGAACTCGAATTTGCTAAGGCCTACGAAAAAATCTTACCGTTCAAACTCTGCTGAGGACGCTTTGGTGACGACTTTCCGAGAACCTGGGCGCCAGGTCAAGCAGTTTGTGCCAGTTTCCGTGACATGTAGCCGTTAGAGAACTCGCTCGCCAGTATTTCTTCTACGGAGGTTCAATGAGACGGGTCGCTTGCCAACATTCTAGTGAGAAATGCACAGATAATAATCAAATCACAGATACTAACTCACATATTGCCAAATATATTTAGAAATCAAGATGTGTGGAATTAGAACTATAATACGCATGCAGATATAGATTTGATATCGTAAACTAATTCCGCGTTTGAATAGGAAGAGATTCAACGATCAGGAGAAGCAGATTTGCAGACTTAAACAACTAGAAAATTTTCAGCTTCAGGAAATTATATCAGGATGAGAATTAAAGTACATTTACAAAGTTTTTTTCCATATGAGAGTACAATTAGAATGACAGCTACACAGTTTTTGTTTCGAATTTGACTAGAATCAGAATGAAAACTAAACAGTTTTTCTTCAAATCAGACAGTAATTAGAATGACGGCTACACAAATTTGTCAAAATTAAATGACAATTAGAATTACTGATTTGACAAAACCTTGGACATCGGATGAAGTTCATTTCATATCAAATCTGAGTTTATTCGCACAAGCTCAAGAATGGCAAGTGGCTGTACACCGAGTTTGGTTGGTTTCACAAGATATAGTTCCAATCTATCAATTTCAGAAAAACCAGAAATTAGATTAATGAGCACATGGAAAACTTTGACAAAACTAGATAACAGGCAATCGCTCTAACTAGTTTTATTGAACAACTACGCTACAATTATTACCTTGATACCTCTGCGAATGATCTTACAATCGTGAAGATAACGACACGAATCAGAATCGGTCGCATGCAATAACGAGTCTCTGGATCTGTGATGACGCGTCTTTTTTGTAAACTTCCATCAACGACTGAAAACATAAAGGAAAGGTAATCAAATTGATAAGATGAAAACAGCAATATTATTTGTTGGCAACATCTGAATCAGTGGCTCTTAACCTACTATTGGAGCATCACTTATCATGATGCCATACCAGCATGGATAATTTGCTAAGTTTGTAAATATGCAAAACATACCGATTACATTACACATTACGACAATGCTGTGAGTTGATCACGACTTCACAGATATGTCATTTCAAGTGACTTGTTTAGCTTTGTGCTACGTGTTACGTATGCTGTGATATGACCTATCGAGGTTTGTAGCTTTCCACAGTGGAAAATACCATCGAACCATAATTCTCATTGATAAATTCAATCTCTCATTGGCTCAGTTTGTTTACCTTTTGTGGCAGCTATATATTATTTATTTTTTACAAATTAGACTAGAATTACGGAATCCGCAAATGAAATCCACCAAAAATAAGTTTACTTAATATCAATTGGTTATCCAAGTCAGCGAGTGATAAAATTCCGCAAAATCCAATGACGTGCTTGTGATTCAAAATGCGATATTGATGATACTTTGACACATTCCGTCTTTCTGACGATCATCCACCAGCAAAGCCTGGAATTCAGATACCGGAAACTAGTTTCAGTTGCGAACTTTGAAAAGTGAGTAATACTAGTTCTATTTGCGAATTTATAATTTCAGTTGCCAATCAACTAGAAAACGCGTGTCTCCATTTGGAGTCAATCATAACATTATGGATAAACGTTTTTTTTCAAATTTGACCAGAATTAGAATGATAGCTACAAATGTCTTTCCAAATTGGATTGGAATGGTAATTACCTAATTCATCAAAGAAATAGTACGAAAGGCAAGTTCATTTGATAACAATTCCGGGTTTATTCTCGTAAGCACGAGAATAGCAATTGTCCGTAAACCAGGCTTGGCTTGTTTCATACGATACAGTTCTTTTGCACCATATTCAGGAACACCAGAAATCAGAATGAAATTAAAATGTGGACGTAAAGGCATTGAGAAATCAGATTAAAACTAGATTACCAGTATTTTGGGCTCTAGTAAGGCTAATTAGACAAGAATTATGTAGCTGTCCAAGTCTGCTAGGAGGTTTATTGAACGTGACAGAGCTGAGGCAATTGCGACCACCACAGTTTGAGAGACATTACAGTTGTAACGAGGAAATGTTTTTACCCTTCTTTTGCACAACTCGAGGACGATGTAGAAAAAATCCTCGTCTTGGAAAAATCCGCAAAATCAAACGACTTGCTTGTGATTCCAGCAGCAACATTGATGATCTCCTGACACATTTTGTCTTTCTGATGACATTTCCTGAAATTGAGATTCGTTCAAATAACCAATCTAGTTAGGTGACGAGCAACTAACTACGTCTTCCTCTGACTAGTCTTATTTCTAAATGTGGACTTGGAAAAGGGAGTAGTTCTAGCTATAGTTGCACATTTCGAAAATCCATTATGGTACCTTACTGGCCAACCATGTATACCAAGGGTAAATTAAAAAATGCATCAAGTTATCGATTGGGAGGCTTATGGCTAGGACTGGAAACAATGATTCTGATATTGGAATCTGAGTTGAGCATCAATTCTAATGATTAGAGTCGAGAATTGAGTGATGATTTTTTAGTTTTAAAATGATACGCTCCTGGTTACTAAGATGAAATCCATCAATGAGAATTATAGTTTTGATATGATTTTCCTCTGTGGGAGCCATGAAATATCAACTCACAGCATTGTCACGAAGTGCAATGAAATTAGCATGGCCGAAAAACTACAAAATTATCTTTATTATGATGTAGAACTGGCAGTATATTTGTTGTGGTTGCATAAAAGGTTCATATTGCAATTTTGCACTTCAATCATAATGTTGTGGACGTTGTAATGAATGCTACTCAAATACTCGACTCGATTCAGAGTCGAATTACTCGGGTTCGCGGTATTGTCCAGCTCTACACCTAAGACCATTACGACCTCAATGCTGCATCATACTCACATAACACAACCCAACGACCGGGTGTCCACTTTGAAACTGTGTCCTTATTTTCCTAGAACTTCCAGGGCAATACAGTTGGGTGTGCCGCATAATGTAGTCTTTTTTTGGTAGTCAAAGTCGGATTTGGTAGCTAGGCCAGAATATCTTCATCTTTATATTGTTGTTCAGGAATCGATTCTTCAGCTGTCAATACAAATGTCGCATTTTGTTACACAAGCATCCAGACTTGTACAAATTACCAATCTAGTTCGTTGATAGCCAACAAAATACTGCTTTTTTAATTAGATTTAGTTGCAGATTTGAAAAGTTTGGTTGTCGGGCAACTAGAAAACACATTTTGTATGAATCATGATAACGTTTTTCTGTTGTGTCATGTTCTTATTTTTTAGTTCATGGCAATTCAGTAATTCATATGCAAGTTAAGTAGTTCGTTGTGGATTCTTAATTGTCGTTCGTTCTAGTTCTAGTCGAAAATTCTGGAAAGTGAGCAAGTCTCGTTTTAGTACTAGTAGCATATTTCAATAGTCCAGTAGTTTGTACAAGTACGTTACCACTGCAACAAAATGTCACCTTGATATCCGTGTGAATGATTTTACCAGTATGAAGATTAAGGACTCCAAGCAAAATATGTTGCATATCATAACTAGACTCTGGTTCCGTGATGACGCAAGGTCAGTGTTATGAACGATTCATTATGTTCGAGTCGCGAGTCATTGCACAGTTTGAATGGAGTCAAGTTACTCCATTTTTTGAGGCAAGTCAAGTTACTCCACTTTTGAATGTGACTCGAGTCAAGTTGAGTCATTGGATATTTGAAGGAGACTTGAGTCGATTAACGTCGCTCATTTTTTGAAGGCGACTCGATTTAAGTCAAGACACTTGAAAAATTAGACTCTGCCATCCCAACACTGCAGAGCCCATTAGAAAAAAAAATCAAAATACGATACCTTTTGATAAGATCGGTAACTGTAAATAATATATTTTGCAAGGTTGTAATGACTCGAGTCATGATTCGACTAAAGTCACGATTTTCTGATGACTCGATTTGACTTGAGTCATTCTCTCAAAATACAGAAATGTCTCCACACGACTCGAGTCGATCTGTGTGTTGACTCGACTTGGACTCGAGTCATTGCGCATGACTCGAAATAAGTCATATGACTCGAGACTCACACGGCCAAGATCGACATGTCATTGTAATTTCGAAGAATAGTAAAGTAACCAACCTATTGGGATTTTGTCATTGGCACTGGTAGCCCTCTTGAAAATGCGACCAGAAACTGCTAAAAGTGAGGAAAATTAGTATATTATAAATGCGGCAATTCGATATCACCAAACAGACTTATAAAAAGTGGATTTAACAATACTTTAACTGGAAATTCCGCCGTCAACACAAGGACTTGGACTCGAGTCATGATATAATGACTTGGACTTGAGCCGCAGCTCGATGACTTGGACTCGGACTTGACTCGGTGGTGATTGAAAATGACTCGACTGGACTCGAGTAAAAACTATATAAGTGAGATTGACTTGTGACTGGTAGCCTTGTGATTTGGTTACAATCCTGATATTTTGTGGAATCATGTATTCATGATTCTCCACTTTCAGGAAGGTTTCCTGCAACGTCTGGCCTTCAGACAGCAGATGAGTGACCAACACACACCATAAAGTAAAATACGCATAAAGTTGCCAACTCAGATATTTGTTGCTACTGCTAGCACAATAATTCGAATCGAGTTGTGAGAGATGATTTTGTCAGTTCTGAAATGAAACATAATGAGGAAGGCTGTGAGCATCGATCGGTCGTATCACAGGTTAAGAAATATGTAGGATAAAAGTACAGTGTTAGTGGAAATGACATTTCTGTGAAGTCGTGATCAACACACCGCATTGTCACAAAGTGGAAGAAAATAGATATGGTTGAAAAATACCAAACCATCCGTAATGTGATCTGGCATTTAAAAGTGAGTAGTTGTTATTCTAATTGGATTTGCAAATTTTGAAAAGTTAGCAGTTCTAGTTGTAGTTCTAGTTGTGAGAGTGAGTAGTTGTAGAACTAGTTGCGCAATAAAATCCAGTAGTTTAGTAGCCTACTACTGCAAGCAATGTTACCTTGATATCTCTGTGAATGATATTACAATCGTGAAGATGAACAACTCCAAGCTGAATTTGTTGCATGCGATAACGTGTCTTTGGTTCTATGATGGCGCGTCTTCTTTCGTGAACTTTAATCAGCAAATGAAACCAAAATCAGAGAGAATTGGATTGCTAGAGTGAAATCAAGACATTATCTGTTGAGAATATCTAAAAGAAGCTCCCACTAAAGCATCAAGTTGACAATCTCGATGAATACAAGGAAAATCTTTGAATGAATGAGCTTTTGAAGTATGTTTTTGGGAATGTGCTAATTAAGGTCGGGCAGAGTCAAGTAGGTCCACCTGAGTGATTCTGTTCCGTGTCGACTATTCGATAGTAGTCATTAAGACGTCAGATGAAATGGATATGAATGCTGTTTGAGGGTCAACTCGGTACCCTTATGCTACCTCAAAGAAAATAACGCCAGTTGTACATCACATTAAATATGGTCTTTTTTGACAATGCTTATCTCACTGGACATTGTGACAATGCTATGGCTTGATCACGACTTCACAAATATGTTATTTCCACTAATGCGAGTAGCTTTGTACACATGTTTTGTATGCTGCAACACGACCAATCGAGGTTTACATATATGGATATCCACAGTGAGAAATACTATTGAAACTGTAATTCTTATCATTGGTAGGCTAAATTTACTCTCCATTAAGCTCAGTTCAGTATTATTAATCTTTTCTTCTTGTGACAGGGAGCGTGCAAACTCACTACTCCAAAACATTATCTCTCACTACTCGAATTATTAGAATTACTCCAGATTCAGATTCGAGCACTCAAATCTTTGTGCCAGCACTTGTGATCAGAGTTGTGCAACGATAATTTTTTTAGCCTTTTCAAACTAGATCAGAATAAAATAATAGCTACGCAACTTATCGGAATTAGATTACAATAAGAATCAGTTATCGTTCGTAAAACAAATGCAACAAAAATCAAATTCACTTCATATCAAACAAGAGCTGATTCTCATAAGCAAGTAAATGGAAAGTGTCTGTACAACAAGCCGGCTCATTTCGCACTATGCAGTTCTCCTGTAGCACTTTCCGGCAATCCAGAATTTATATTAGAATAAAAATGAGAGCATATGAGCATTTCTCAACTTGGATTATTATTAGATTATCAGCATTTGGCTATGGTTAGTCTAATTAGGCAACTCGAATTATCTAGTTGTCCAAATCTGCCCGGTAATGAAGATCAAAAAGCTGATGCAAATGCCATCACAACAGTTAGACATACATTACAGTTGTAACAAGGAAATACGCTTACCCTTTTTTAGCACTACTCAAGAACGATGTAGACAAATTCATTGTCTTGGAAATACAACATTATGCTTGGGATTCAAATTGCGATGGAGACTGATCTCTAGACACATTTTATCTTTCTCATGCTCATTCGGAGCAGAGCCTGAAATCTAGACATGTACAAATTATCAAAGTATTTAGTTGACGGCCAACTGACCACCGAAATTTAGAGTAGTTCTAGTTGCACATTTCATAAAGTGGGTAGTTCTAGTTCTAGTAACGAGTTTTTTCAAGTAAGTAGTTTTAGTGATTAGTGAGCGTGTGTAGGCAGTTTCTAGCTCTAGTGTTGAGTTGTGAAAAGGGAGCAGTTCTAGTCGTGAGTCTTGAGTGAGTTGTACATAGTTCTAGCTGCATGAAATTTTTATTTCCTTTATATTCAAATGTTTGGTACTATATGGCATGTTGGGAAAAGGGACAGAGACAACCAAATTATCCAGCTCTTCAAACACTATTACACTTTAACCAAGACTTAAGGGATGAAGAGAGTTACTAAAGGTAATCAAAATGCCATTCTATACGAGTTGTTCAATACGTGGCTCTAGGCGGACTTTGTCTTGAACTTGGACCAGAAACTGAATTCTGAACCCTGACGACATTGCAGGCACAAGGGTGCCCAAGTGAAGGTTTGCTTCATTGTGTTAGATTGGCTTTGAGGATGACAACTTTCAAGCTTCAGACCAAATCCTTGTTTTCAACACAGTTAACAAAATATGGCATCGGTGCGTATAACATATATGCGTCACATAGATTTCTTGCGTCATCACACTTGATTCACCTTTGACGCAATTTTACAAGCGAAATCTTCTTTTGATTGGACTACCTTGATTTCAGAGCATTTCGCCCCCCCCCCCTCCCCCCTTGCCAAGATAGGACCTCTTTGCATCGTTCCCCAGTTGAATCATCACATACGACTATGGGGATAGTTTTAGTGGCGATTGTCAACTTTATCAATACATTACCGTGAGATTAAACACAAATCAGTCTGCAAAATGAAATATCGAGCAATAACAGATACTATAACTGATATGGGGTTGTTCAAAAATAACATATTTGGTAACATCTTAGTGGCTATAGTTGATAAAACTGTTTTATTGTCTAAAAATATGCATAAGAAACTTGATGCATACTTGTAGTTCAAAGACTTGACTAGAAGACTAGGCAGCTAGAACTGGAACTAGAAGCCCAGGGTACATCTCCGTTACTGTTAGCCCGACTGAAATCTCGGTAAGTTTTGACTACTATAACAGTAAGGCGCTCGCAGTAAATTGTGTGAGCACAGGACACAGATTCCATACAGGTCTGTTAGTATAGCGACGACTCCGAGATAGCAATCGGCCATTATTGCTAATGGCTAGCTACAACAACATCACACAACCGAACACGGATATCACGATTCATCTTAAATTACGTCACATGTTTTCTATAGTGCTTGAGTAAATAATATCTTTTTAAATGCACAACTGTGGAACTAGAAGTAGAAATGTTCGAAATATGCAACTGATAACATTCAACTATTGAAGAAACAGCAATTAATTGACCGTCAGCCAACCAGATCGATACTTTGTAGAAGTCTGCACAGAACCTTAACTTGAGGTCCTCAGGTAAAACAACCGGGACGAAGTTAGCCATCAAATTCTAGCCATCAAAAATAAATATCAGAACTACTGTGTAGATTACCGCAGGTATTGGATGTATCACCAGGATCAAGTTTCCGGCCATGCCGCGGGGCAGCCATCCGCCACATACGATGTTTCGACGTAGGTTACGGTGAAATACTCATTAAATTGCCTTCAAATCAATAAAGCGTATAAATACTCGACTGATTTTATCGCATCACGTCATTTGTGAAACAACTAATAAAGAATATAAGCTCGACTAGCACCTCAACACTGTTAACTCAGCACAGCTATCTCGCGAATGACTATCTCCATCATGAAATTTTCACAGCTGCAAGGTATCGCTCTGCTGCAAACGAAATTTCTCAAAATGTAGTTGTAGCACACAAAATCTGGATTCGACAAAACAAATATTGCTCCGACACGCTAAATGCCGTACCTCAAATGTCTCTAAACTATATGATACGCTCAACTAAACAGTCACTGAACTTAGAATCGAATCCATCTTCTTCAAACTAGAGACTGTGGCAATGTATGGCGTTCACATATGTATAGTTTGCAGGCAAATCTGACACCACACAAATTGTCAACTATTTCCAAGTGGCGCATTCAAATTTATCACGAAAAATATTCGACACCAATTTTCAGCGTTATCCAAGTGGCGCAAGGTGTCCAACGGACCCGATACGCTGGACTGCACATGCACAGTCATAAAAATACAAATTCATTCACGAAAAATATTCAAAATTTTTCAAACTATACCCTGTGTCAAGGAATGGTTCTCAAATACCTATAGATTACAGTTACGCCTAGCAGCACACCAATTTTCAGCGATATCCAAGTGGCGCAAGGTGTCCAACGGACCCGATACGCTGGACTGCACAGTCATGAAAATTCAAATTTATGCACGAAAAATATTCGAAATTTTTCAAACTATACCCTGTGTCAAGGAATAGTTTTCATATACCTATAGCCTGTAGTTAAACGTAACAGCACACCGATTTTCAGCGATATCCAAGTGGCGCAAGGTGTCCAACGACCCGATACGCTCGAATGCACAGTCATAAAAATTCAAATTTATGCACGAGAAATATTCGAAATTTGCCAAACTATACCCTTTGTAGAAGTCTGCACAGAACCTTAACTTGAGGTCCTCAGGTAAAACAGATGGAATTATAATAGCGGAACTGATCATGAGCGGTGACGGTAACATCCTAATTTCTCGTGTCTAGTCCAGAGAGATAATTTGATGATAATTCGCGAATTGAGAAATACAAGTCGCGTGGGATAATTGGTATTAGTCTTTGACACTGGTAAAAGGTTATGTCATAAAGTATATAGCTTCTTCTTTATAATAACAGTAATCTGAATTATACTTTTGCAATAGATTACTAACTTTCTGATGTTAGTAATCTATACTTTCGCTGACCAGTGAGCAATCAAATATCTACTCAAGAGGGGAATCACCCATCTATATTGCGGCCGAGGTCAATGAGCCGTAAACGAATGACAACAAAACAGACGAAAGTTTTTTTATTTCGTCGATCATACAAAAGCTAGTGTTAATAACCATGCAAGATGTGGAATGAAAGATTTATTAATCTGCGAAACTGATATTAGATCAGTGGTTTTCAACCTTTACTAACATGACGAACTCTTGCGCTAATCAGCACGCCTTATAATTATGACCTAAAATTATTGCCCAGTAAGAGTAACATAGAATACGAAAATCTACCTCATTACACGTCTGATACATCACTATAAAATATTGGTACCTATAGTCAACAGTGCATCAAAAGAACGACACCATATGATTATCTCACGAAAAAATAAATATTACAAATAATATTTCCTGCCAGGTAGTTCTGCTTTCTACTTTTTTGCCGCCGTACAACCCTAAGGTGTCGCTATGACTGCATAAGGTCTGCCCGACCTCAGGTGTTCTGCTTTTCATATTCACTGCTCAGTGCTCACTGCTCAGTTTAGTTAAGTTGTTAGTTTTTGGTCAAATTCCCAAGTACTTCTAATTCTAGTTCGTGATTTTGAATAGGTTATAGTTATAGTTCGAGTTAGATATAATTAGCTGCCGATAAACTGTAACTTGAATTAGAAGTAGAAAACGTATTGTCATCTAACGTAAATTGTGATGCCAGTGTTTTATTGGCTGATGTTCTTGCAACTAATAACAATTGCAAGCTCAGAATCATCACTAGTAACGGTTGAGCAGCTAAGGGGAAGTTTTCGAGGGTCAAGACCCCTCCCATTTTAAAATTGCACTGATGTTCATTGTTCATGCGGAAAGCCGATTCTAATAAGATAAATATGAAGTCGATTCGAGATTGAATCTATACTTGTGATTCATAGTTGCGAAGGCAGTTAGTTCTAGTCTTTTCTAGCGTGTCTAAAAGTGAATAATTCGAGTTTTGTTTACTCAATTTGAAAATTCAGTAGTCTGTACAAGTATGACTGAGAACGGTGATTTTTCCATGCGTATGTCTATCTTGAAAAGGGCCTGCAATAGAGTTTGGATAAACATATATCTTCGAAAAGGTTATCCGACATTCTGCACCACTTGTTCGGTACGTCTTTAGTTACACATTGGAAAGTGATCCCCATGATCACCACCAATCGGCGTTCCCAAAATCTCCATGACTATAGTACGCGAATGAAATATCTGATAGGGCCTACTGTCACTTTTTTGTTTTGGCGATTGACCAGAATGGAATTGATGGCAGCGTCATGCAGAAATTTTTGCCTAATTACTTGATTATTCTATGCAAGAAACCCTTCTGTCACGCGCAACTTATTGCTGAAAACAACCACTTTTTCCAGTCTGAGCGATCGGAAATGATGTATCGTTTGTGCACATTCAAAACGAGCATTGTATTTCACTAGCCAAATGCAAACTCAATTGTCATATAGATTAAGAGAGATGTCCAGGTGAAGACAAAAGAGATGAAAATAGGGAACACTTGAATATCGCGCAAGAACCATAAATGTTGACATGCTCAATTGCTCATGGGGAACATTGATTGTTGGTAATCATGGGGAACATTTTCCAGTGTGCGGAGTATACCAAAGAAGGTATTGCAGCATGTGCATAAGTTTGCTAATTTTAACAATCTTCAGACTGATTATTGTCGTATAAAGCTTGCATCCCTGGAAGTATCGATGTTTGTCTGATGTTTTTGGTTAATGTCACATGATTTGTGAGAGCTGCTTGTATATGGTGTCTTATTGTTGGTTCCTATGTTCATATTTTCACTGTTGAAAATGTCACCAGTGCCGATGGGCACAATGATTACATTATTGTATTCGAATTTAGTATTAATTGCAATAATGCAAGTTGAGTAGTGCGAGATGATTTTTTCCATTATGATAATGTAATCATACACTCCTTGATACGTTACTAAGAGTTATAATATTACGGCCATACATTGGTGATCGAATTTGTTGAAAGTAAAGCAATCAGCTATTATGAGCTGAACTTCTCTTATTAAAATGCAAGCACTTTCTTATCCTGTTACTATCTATAATTAGTAGGGTTATTACTACTGTAAATCTTCATTAATATTTTTTGTATTTTTGTGAAAAGCATTCAATAATTTTGACGCTGTTGTTTATTCACAGTTAATTTTGCGCACCAGTATTCTACAGTAATGCATCCGTTGTGCAATGTGATGGATATTGGTTTTCGTAATTAGGCGAAAATTTGTAGTTTGCTTAAGGCCTGCAGATTATCGTATGGGCTTGCCTAGTTATCGTAGCTAGGAAAGGCCAAGAACTACTGCTAAAAGAGTTATAGCTTTCACAATGCCTTGCCTTTTGATTTGATTAGTGGGTGGTGGAAGTTTTTAATATTGACCGAGGAGGTGTGTCTTTAAAAGTTGAAGAACTACAGTTCTAGAAGATATCTAGTCGGGATACTGCCAACATCCCTGCTCGTATTACGGCGTTATAATAATTGGGCTTTGTAAAGTAGACAGACTTTTAGGGTTGTTTGAAAATCAATTTTGTTTTCAAATTTTACTGGCTAGTTGATGAAAATGCCAAGTTTGTTAAGCGGAAAGTAATATGGTAAAAAATTATTGATTTTTAATTACAATCAAAAATTTCATTTAAATTGTATCGGCTCGCACATGGAATTGGTAGGTTGTCTACAAAAATATTGAATGGTGCATATTCATCAACTCCAACCCATAGAAGTAGCAGGGTACGAAATGTTGGATTATGAAAAATAATACTATTTCCGATAGGACATTTCATCGTTAAAACTGGATTGAACGAGTTCATGAGCCTGTATCATTGCACAGTTCCAGTCTTGCAGAGTAAACTACGCCTTGTGAAACCCAAAACGATATTTGGGTCCCGTGATTCTAATTTTTTCCAAGCTCCAAAGATGATCTGAAAAGCGCTACAATAGTAATTGCTAGGGCTGGGTAGTGTCCTAGTGGGCATCAGGTTTTAATGAATTGATTGGGACAATAAGGGATTGTTTTTTTCTGAGTTTCGAAATCATATGATCCTCGCCACTAAGATGTAACTTGTCAAATCAGAATTCGATTTTCGATGCTATTTTCTTCTGTGAAAGGATTGAAAACATGAATTGTTGTCAAAAGTTGAATGAAATGGTTGTGGTCTAAAAACACCAAGCTATCTTTATTGTGATATAAAACTGGCATTATACACTTCGTGATCGCGTAAATGGTACATATCTGAACTTGACACATCTTTCGTATTGTTATGTCGTCACAATGAAGGATACTCAAATCCCCAACTTGACTCGAAGCCTAATACTCGACTTATATCTACTGATTACGCATGAGAGAACTCATGCGGGCACCACGTTAAAAGGTCTAAAATTGGAATTAAAATTGTTGAAACCATATTGAATGGTTCCGGGAATTCAAAAGGTCATATACATAGCATTTCATTAACTATATTCATAAATATGGTAAAATTCCATGCAAAATTCTTCCATCTCGTTTTGATTGCAGAAGTTCAAAATGAAATGAGGTCTATAAAAAGGGAACCAATTTGAAAACTAGGATTTGCAGGCAGTGTCCACTCTGTGTGCAGTATGTGCTAAAATCTTCAAGTTTAGTCCTGCCGTCAATTGTAGCCAGTGTGGGGATCAATTCACCACCTTTGGGTCTTTTTCTATCCACAACAATATGACAATCACCAATACGTGTTTCCAGTGTACTGTGTACATGTTAAAATTAATTGTGTTGTAATGGGTTTAGGGCAGACTTGAACAACTAGACGGCTTTCAGTTTTTTTAAAGTTAGCTAGCTAACATTTTTCAAATTTCCAAATTAGATTAGACTTGAAGTTACTGATACTGAATTCGTGAAAACTTTGTAGTTGAATCAATTTAATCTCATATCAAATCAGAGCTCATTCTCATACTTATGGAAATATGTGTACAGTAATCCTGGCTCGATTCACACGGTACAGTACAGTTTCAATAAAACCAGACGGCAGATAAGAAATAAAATGAGAGCATACAAACCTTTTACAGATTAGATTAGAATCTGTATTTGAGCCAGTGTTGGGGTCAAGTCACTACCTTCATGTCATGAGTCATCTCGAGTCATTGCAAATTTTGACTCGAGTCAAGTCGTGTCAATCGATTTTCGAAGGTGACTCGAGTCAATTCAAGTCACTCGTTTTTTGGAGGTTACTCGAGTCAAGTCGCGATTCAGGTCATGGTTCAAGTCAAATTGAATTGCTGAAGTATGAGTGTTGCTGAAAAGTCATTACATTTTGCTGACTGTGTGAAAGACAGATTGATTGACCAAAATGAACATTTATCTTGAATCGAATAGCGAATATAAAGTTGACTATACATACAAAATGGCGTTGTATCGCTCACCAACACGCGGGACTGGTAAATAATACTTGAGTAACTGTATAGCCACTCTGTTATTATCAGCCAACATAGAGGATCCAATACGAAGCCTCGATATGGTACAATACCCTACTCAGCTACATATCCATGAGGATTTAAAAGCATAAACTATATACATTGGATTTAAATCATACAAGAAAGTTGGTAAAGGTGAGCACTACATAAGGTAAGCACTTGAGCGGCCTAAGAAACAAAGATACGCTCCTATTAGATCAGTGGTTCTCGAGCTTTTTGTCTTGACTCCTTTCAGACCGCCACGGACCCTCGTGAACCCCTACCACGATTATTAGTTCAAATTTACCTCAAATATCGTGCAATCATCATATACCATTTGCAAATGTTAACTGTAGGCAACTAAAGATCGACCAAATGACTTTTCCAGAAAATATCAACATACTATTGATGTACAAATTGGGAGGACCTAATGTAGCGAATTCTGTAGCTACATTTCTTTGACTACGCTGTCGTGCTGGAAAATCCACGTCGTCGATTTGACATGAGTGCCAAAAATACATTTCCACAGTGATAGGAGATGGCGAATGTAATAATTAACCGCAGCGTTTCAGAAGACAATTTTGGTCTGATATATACGGCATCAACATTGAGAAACAGAACATCTAACCTCCAGCCTATTCACTTTTATCTAGCAAGTCAATATGAAGTTATTCTGTAATATCGGTTATGACTCGTTCCATTATAATTTAGCAAATTTTCTGACATTTGTAATGCATACCCTCATACATAATTGTCCAATATTTACAAATGTTGTTCTTTGAATTCTGGGTACATTAAAAAAATTAGATTGAAAAATTTCTCTCTAAACAGCAATATCTTTGTATCAGTAGACTATTGGTTACTAAAATGCGTTTCCCTAGTAGAATATTTCATCTAAGACTGTATTTCTGTTTATGTCAGTCCTGAAGTTTGAACAGTTCTGGAGCGAAAATATTTCACTAATTAAAAAAATACAATTTTGGTTTTCAACCATTTTGCAAATTTGGAGGATTCGCGGACTATCTGAACATTCTTTGCGGACAATCGGTTGAGAACCACTGTATTACGACAACATAAGCTGTGATCATTTCGTTTGTGGTCAATTTCCTAGTTGTGTACCAATGAAGGATCGGAGAAACCTACAATCAGTGAATGACTGGCAGTGAATGACTGGTCGCTCTCACAAGTGACACCAGCGTATCGCGAACAATCCCAACTTGCCCATGGTACATCGCTTATTTGATGACTTGAAATTGACTACTAAATTCTGCTCCGAGTCACGAGGTTAACCGACAATATAGCGTAATGGTGAAGCGTCCGTTTTCTTATTCGGTAGGTCGTGGGTTTGATCCTTGGCCGAGTCAGACCAAAGACCCGATTAGTAACACTGGTATCCATGACTTCCCTGCTTGGTGCTCATGCTATACTGGGATAGCATGGAGGGTTGGTGCAAGACTTAGAATGCCGTAAAAGGCTCTATCTGCATGCACCGTCCTTGTCCAGCAGCATATGTATATCATTAATCTGTGTATATGCCACAAAACACCAATCCGCATTTCTGAAGCTCCAATTCAAGTCATACGAAAAAGTTGACTAGAGTCTGACTCGAGTCATCCCAACACTGATCAGAGCGGGGAAATATTTCGGAAATTAGTTTAGAATTTTATTACTGGCATAATCAGTGACTGAATTTTTATTTTATGTATAGGATTGGCTATGAATTGGGTGCAATTCGACCTTAATTATTCAGTTGTCGATTAATGAATCCACTGACTATCATGATTGTTATTCTTGCAGTAATGTGTGTTGAGACAGCTTATAACAGGAGCGGGCAACATACGGCCCGTGAAGGGATTTTGTCCGGCCCGCGGACAGTTTTCCTGCTTACATGACAATGTGGCCCGTGGTTCCTGTTGTTAGCCGAATTCCCCCACTACTTGCTTACTAGGTCAAATTTTAGTGACTGTACGTTATCATATGCGCATGTGCGCACTGCGCAGCGTACAAGAGTTGAGCTTACGCGTAAGTTCGTCGAGGCGAGAAGACTTGCATTATCGGCATTTACGATGTATTCAATCCTATTGTCATTTGTGGTAATCATGCTGTTTGTTGACTACAATGATCATTTACACCAGGCTGATATTTCTTGTTTTTGATTCCAAACCGCCGACTTCTAGGCTTTTGCAACACACCGCTTTTGCCAGGGGTCGCCAACTTAAAACGGGTCGCTGGCCACTTTTCAAAATTCGTAGAGGACGCGGGTCGCATGAATTCAATATCGAGATTAATTAGGCCACACAGTTGAACAACGATGCTATCTCGTCACCTTCTAAACCCTAATGAATTGATATCTTGGTAAATTTAGGGTACCGGGCTTATCGAACACCTTGAAATCTTAATTAGGGATAGCACCGCGTGTTGATTGATCAGAGAGCAGACATGGGGGTGTCTATATGGCAGTGGTCGGGAACCTTTTTTGTCTGAAGGGCCATATTGGCCTTATTTTTTCCCATTTTACCTCTCAAAAAGCCATGCATGTCAATCAGATATTACGTCGCAATTGGAAATTTCTGATGTCATGGTAGTATTAATTCGCACTCTCTACACGGGATTCGTCGTGTGCACCACATTTTCTCTGTAAAAACTAGAACTTATCATGATGGTTGCCTTACTTGAGAATGCAAAATTTGAATTATGAGAACGTAGGTTCGCCTTGACACTCCTTATAAATGCGAGAACCCATGATCACAGGCGTAGGGGGAGCCAAACATGGTCACTACAGCAATCTATATATAGGCCTATCCAATCTAAGCTGTTAACGAAGATTTTGAAACGTTCAATTATTATTGGTATTTTCTATTGATGTTCATGAAAGACTAGATTTTATACATTTTTCTCTCAAATTCCCACAATTTGCATTTTACTAATCGAAAATAAAGCGCGAAACGAGAGGTAAGGCACAGAGGGGCCATGCCTCACCATTGATAACGCAATTCATCGTAAATCGCTTGGAATTTTTTATAACTGATATTAAAATCCAATGTAACTGTGGCACTGATTCCGAAAATTCAAATACTGATCGACTTCTCAATTCTCAAAGCCGTAACATATAACGTGGCGCTACACGCCTATTTATCGCCGGTACAGCTACTTGCCAATCAAGAACGTTGTTTGTAAATCGAGTTTGTAATTGTGAATGTCACGTCCACGACAGTTCATGTCACGCCGTACATCAGGAAGACAATGTGTATTTGAAAACTGCGTCATGTTGGTGTCGCCATGTCTGTTATTCTCTTGGATCAATCAACGTATCACGCAATTCAAGATTTCGAGTCGGGTAGGCTACATCGAATTCGCGGGTGATATTGGTCGCCGGCGCGACAGTAACTTAAATTTGAGGATTTTGAAAAGAGTTCGAGCTACTAAACCTGCAGACGGTGTTGCCTTTACCTCTCAAAGACATGTTTATACTGCCACGGGAATAATTCTTCGGATCGTGATGAAAATTTACTAACAAGTCGCTGCAACATTGAGCAATTCAGTAAAAAAATTAATATTTGGCAAAGACACATATCTTATCCCCAAAAGAGCCATATTTGGCTCGCGAGCCATAGGTTCCAGACCACTGCTGTGTGGCAATGATATATTCTCAAATCCAAATTGTCTTGCTCATTATCAGAGAGAAATAGCTTTGAAGTGACATTGCTGTCGTTACAATACATTCGATAAATACGATTTATTCCTTTTATATGTGGATAAATGGGCGAGTAATGTATCGTTACAGCCAGTGCTTTTCAACCTGTGAGACGGTTCGCACTAGTGCGAATGAAAAAAATTGCAGTGCGAATGACGAAGGTGGTGCGAATAGTGCAAATGAAAATCCGTATAATGTGCGAATGAAAATCGTGAATAATTCCTAATTTTTGTAACGTAGAATAAGCCTAATAGGAAATTCAAGGGGAGTGTAGCTTTTGTAGTGGCGACGCAATTGTAAACTTGTTTCACTTGCGACGCACCACCAAGCCGTGGTGAATTAATATTTTCACGCTATAATTATCATGTAACCAAAAGCCTGGTTTGGAAGCTGGTGTAGTGGGAGACAAGCAGTATATCAACCCGTCTGAGCTTGCGACAGGCTAAAAAGGACTATCATTACAAACTCACATTTGAGAGTTAGTGTAACGTAAATTTTATCCCCTTCAAGGGTTAATTATGGACAGCAAAGGGTGTAATTTTTGGTCGACACAGTGCCAGAGCTATCTGCTAATATGCATGTAATATTTGTTGAATTTATTGCAAAAAATCTTGCAATAGTTTTTTACATGTCCAAGATCACTGTGTTGGGTAGGCTACTACAGCCAATGAGCGAGACACGCAGAAAATATGGCTTCATCATGATAATTCATGATAAGATTTGTCAGACTGTTTTTTCCTGAAAACATGGAGGAAGACCGTTGGGAAGAACTAGTGTAGGGGTGTGAAACGAGCGAGTTCAGGCCTATGAGACTCATTCATTTCGAAGCCAACCCTTTTTGCGTCGGGGCACGTGAAGACGTAACGCTTTAACCAACAAACCGCTGATAAGATGCGGGGCCAGAAACATAAGCGGCGACAAAACCTTGGTCCAAAAACGACCGACGCTGGATGGCCAAACCTTTGGATATGTGTATGATCCGTAGCAATTAGTACAACTGCGACAATTAGATGAATTTCATTCGCCCCAATTTAAAATCGCGTGCGTCAGACATGTTTTGTAGAGGTGTGTTCGGCAGAATTGTGTTGCGCGCGTTCTGTATGCCATACATGCCCGTAAAATCGTAGCATACAACTGTAATGAATTCCTTTTCATGGGTGATGCTCGGTTCGCAAGATGTCACAAAAATTAGGATTTTGGTGATACTCTAAAAGCTGCTTTACCGTAATTAAACTATGATGAATTCTTAAGTTGGATTGATCTAAAAAGCAGAACACACAGTATCGTGAGTTCATTTGCTCTTTGCATATACTCGCGATACAGAAGTTGGAGCGACGTATCAGAAGGTAGCGAGCTCTAATCAATTTGCCTATACTCTCCTTGATCGTTTTGCACCTAATGTTCCAAGACATGAGGCAAAAGCCCCAACACAAACGTGGATTTTTCGCCCTTTCGACAGCCTGGAGCCTCCGGGACCTTTGTGTCAGCTCTCAAAAGCGATTTCTGCCAGCAACCACTTTTCACTCGCCAAAGATACGCTGCATTTTTGATAGGAGTGCAGAACATATTTTAGGACCTGGCCATCCAAGCACTAGTAGACTAGTTCATGTACAAAACCCAACAACTTGTTTGGTCGAGGAGGATTTTAGTGAAATAGTTAAAATCAAAACGAGCGAAAAAGTTGCCTTTTTAATGAGACAATTGATAGCTTAAGATACAGTAGCCAATTTGTTGCACATCTCAACAAAATGTTGTTAGGTATCTTCATCTTCTTTTTGTATAACAACACCCGATAATTTGTGCGAATTAAATTTATTTTACAAAAAAAAGTGTGAATGGAGCTCAAAAAGGTTGAAAAGCACTGGTTACAGCAATCCGGCCCGCCAAGTACTTTATTTTCCTATATCCGTTCCGCCGACTAGAGAAGTTGCCCGCCCCTTGCTTATAACGTACCATAGGTGTTGTGGTGACGCTGTGCTTCTGACAGGAACGACAAGCTACAAACTAGCAGGAAATTTTTTCTTTTCAACCTATATATAAGTAAAAATAGTACTGTTAATGTGAAACTTATATTCATTGAAGCCGCTCAATGCTCATGGTCACAGTTACATCTTTTGATGGTTCTTGGAGAAATTCCGTAATTCATTTGTAAATATGCGCCATTGTCACTCAGCGTTGTGTTTTTTCTCGTGTTATGAATGGTTTGTTACTGAAATGATCGAAACTTTCGATATAACAATAGTTCTCATGAAGATATCCGACTACATTAAACATTAAGACTACATTAAAATGTAATATAATGATTTTTTACACTCTCATTGATGAAGTCATTCCATGCTATTAATAGTTTTGTATTATGTACTACTACTTTTATGGCTACAATCTTATAATGCTCTTGGTTTAAAGTAGCTCCACACTTTTATGCATTGCAGATGTGGCCGTACTATAATTGAACTAAGTCTATATGCTGAAATGCTGAAAATCTGTGGGTCTTTTCTCTAGTGTCATGAAGAAAAGCCTGCTGTGAGTCCAGTATCAACTATTGACCACGGCCTGAAAGAACTACGATTCGATATATATTGGAAAGCATTTACAGGGAATAGTAACCTCAAGCATCAAATGAATATGCATGCTGGCATCAAAAATATTGAATGTGATGTATGTGGGGAAGCATTCTCACAGCAGGGTGCCCTCAAGCGTCATATGGATGTGCATGCTGGAATCAGAAATCATGAATGTGATGTATGTGGTAAATCATTCACTAAGAAGAGTCACCACAAGATGCATATGGATAAGCATGCTGGAATCAAAAATCATACATGTGCTATATGTGGTAAAGCATTCACTCGGAAGAGTACCCTCAAGTTGCATATGGATAAGCATGCTGGAGGCAAAAATCATGCATGTGCTATATGTGGTGAAGTGTTCACTCAGAAGGGTACCCTCAAGTTGCATATGGATAAGCATGCTGGAATCAAAAATCCTACATGTGCTATATGTGGCAAAGCCTTCACTCAGAAGGGTACCCTCAAGCGTCATATGGAAATGCATGCTGGCATCCGAAATCATGTTTGTGATATATGTGGGAAAGCATTCACTATGAAGGATCATCTCAAGCGTCATATGGATAAGCATGTTGGAATCAAAAATCATACATGTGCTATATGTGGTAAAGCATTCACTCGGAAGGGTACCCTCAAGTTGCATATGGATAAGCATGCTGGAGGCAAAAATCATGCATGTGGTATATGTGGTAAAGCATTCACTTGGAAGGGTACCCTCAAGTTGCATATGGATAAGCATGCTGGAATCAAAAATCATGCATGTGCTATATGTGGTAAAGCATTCACTGAGGAGGGTAACCTCAAGCGTCATATGGATAAGCATGTTGGAATCAAAAATCATACATGTGCTATATGTGGTAAAGCATTCACTCGAAAGGGTACCCTCAAGTTGCATATGGATAAGCATGCTGGAAGCAAAAATCATGCATGTGCTATATGTGGTGAAGCATTCACTTGGAAGGGTACCCTCAAGTTGCATATGCATAAGCATGCTGGATTCAAAAATCAAACATGTGCTATATGTGGTAAAGCATTCACTGAGAAGGGTACCCTCAAGCGTCATATGGATATGCATGCTGGCATCCGAAATCATGTTTGTGATATATGTGGTAAAGCATTCACTTGGAAGGGTACCCTCAAGTTGCATATGGATAAGCATGCTGGAGGCAAAAATCATGTATGTGCTATATGTGGTAAAGTGTTCACTCAGAAGGGTACCCTCAAGTTGCATATGGATAAGCATGCTGGAATCAAAAATCATACATGTGCTATATGTGGCAAAGCCTTCACTCAGAAGGGGAACCTCAAGTGTCATATGGAAATACATGCTGGCATCCGAAATCATGTTTGTGATATATGTGGGAAAGCATTCACTATTGAGGATTATCTCAAGCGTCATATGGAAATGCATGCTGGCATCCGAAATCATGTTTGTGATATATGTGGGAAAGCATTCACTATTGAGGATTATCTCAAGCGTCATATGGATAAGCATGCTGGAATCAAAAATCATACATGTGCTATATGTGGTAAAGCATTCACTCAGAAGTGTACCCTCAAGTTGCATAAGGATAAGCATGCTGGAATCAAAAATCATACATGTGCTATATGTGGTAAAGCATTCACTGAGAAGGGTAACCTCAAGAGTCATATGGATAAGCATGTTGGAATAAAAAATCATACATGTGCTATATGTGGTAAAGCATTCACTATTAAGGATTATCTCAAGCGTCATATGGATAAGCATGCTGGAATCAAAAATCATACATGTGCTATATGTCGTAAAGCATTCACTCAGAAGGGTACCCTCAAGTTGCATATGGATAAGCATGCTGGAATCAAAAATCATACATGTGCTATATGTGGCAAAGCCTTCACTCAGAAGGGTAACCTCAAGCGTCATATGGAAATGCATGCTGGCATCCGAAATCATGTTTCTGATATATGTGGGAAAGCTTTTACTATGAAGGGCCACCTCAAGTAACATATGGATATGCATTCTGGCACTAAAATTCATTATTTTGATATACCGTAATTTCCCATGTATAATAACGTCCTTGCGAGGCTTGCGACTCGATAGTTCAGACCAGCGACGATATCGTGTGCGCAATCCCTATCACAAATGCAATTGCTCTGGTCAAGGATTAGGCATATATGTCCTGTTTAAGATGCCATTGTTCAGACCTGGCGTTGACGCTATAAATTAGCGAAAATTGCTAGCGCGTGCAGCACCGTCATTCTCACTATTTAGCGTCACGCAACACTTATAATACGAATTACTGGGCACGGTACCTGAATGTGATGCGGGATTGACAACAAACATGTGGAAAGGTGTGATTTCAAGTTTTATTTCGAGAGATTTTTTCAAGACTTCTACCGATGCGTAATGTGCATCCCTCGTTTTTGGGACATGAAATCGGTAAAATTTTGCGCATTAAACATGAAAAATTACGGTGTGTGGAAAAGCATTTACTAAGAAGACTAACTGCAAGCTCAGGTAGAAAGAATTCGAAATGACGTCCTTATTTTTGCCCAGAACCCGATCAATCACCAATGTGCTAATGTAGGAAGGCATACTTGGTGACTGATGGAATCTGAATGACTTGCAAATTTATAGAGTTGCCGAATTATGTATATTTCAACTCGACAACTGCAGCTGGACATGATCGAGTACCTGAGTGATTCGAATCGTGCATGGTGCAGCTGCCTCAACATTGTTTCGCTGCTAGCAGTGCCAAGTGATTGCCTTGAAGAGTGAACGTATTACTACATCTCTATCATTGGCCTACTGAATGAGCCCACATATGTTTCACGTACATTTTATGATACTCATGCAACCTATTGCATTGACACTAGCCAATATGAAAGAGATAACTATTGTTCTACATTTTTTGAGTATTGATGTACATATGTTTTCTTGACAAGCTTTCTACATTTCTCGAATATCGTTGTGGTCCGTTTTCGTCTGTGTGAAGATCTCACAGCTATTGCTATAGCTAGTAAGTGCTTAGTTTAGCCTGTATAGTGGTAGTTCTGTCTGTCTGATTCTTCAGTAATTTTTACAAATGTAAATGTGGAAAGCTAATCTGATTCCGAAAAATATAATGAATGAGTTGCTTCGGAATCAAATTCATTGCGTCGTGTTTTCGTTAGTCACTGATTTTCAAATGTCATTCGTTTTGATTTAGTTGTGCAGTTTAAACATCCAGTCGTTTGTATAAGTCTGATGCCAGCACGGTAATGTACGATATTTCATTTTGCAGATTGATTTGGATTTGATTTCACGATTATGTCTGAACAAGTATAATTTGCGACGAATGAGATCGTTGAATGCATGTGTGATGACTAGGTCGGTGTTTTTTTGACGTGTCGAAATTTGTCAAAATTGTTCATTGAGTCAAAATTTTTTCGACATCTGCATTTCGTTTGTATCGTACATTTTGCACTGTCGGTGAACATATCATTTGATGATTCACAACTTTTAGCCTACTTTATAGGCCTACTGTTGTAAATGGCTAATTGTCTGCTCATTGTGAACGGTAAAAAAACACTATGTGGACATGGTGTTATGGTCAACGTACCGGAATATCCTTGCTGAAGAAAGATTTATTGGGCATTGCATCATTCTTATATCAAGAAGCACATGATGAAAAACTGTGATGTAGACAACATTGTCAGAATGAAGCAACATGGTGTGTCACCAGCAGCGTACGCACAACTTGAGTGTTGTCAGCCGGCAACTGCTGCTGTTGAACGTCCCTGGCAAGTTTCTTAATAAGAACATGCACTTTCGACCCAAGATGTAGGAAAGTATCTCTCGTGGTACTACAATTTTTTCAAATTATTTCTACCATAATACGTCTTGTAAGTTGTAACCACTGGAATTCTTCATAGGGCTAGATTTCATTAAAATATTGGTTTTATCATTTAAAAAGTTCCCTGTTTCTAAGCCAGAAACGCTTTTCCAGGCCAAACTACTTCGTTAGGACAGCCAGTTCCAACCAGAAATGAAGATAAGTGGTACAATTTTAACATCATGTGGGGAAAACACCTAATTTGCATACATTAGGTCAAAATTCAGTTTGGTTAGGTCAAAGAAAGTTAAAATTTGGATTTTTTACGTCAAATTTTTCTTTTTTTTAGGTCAGAAAAAAAACCGCCCTAGTGATGACTCTACTGGGAACCATACATGAGAGGTCCGTTTCTTGGTAGAGGCGGATTTGCCAAATGCTTTGAACTCACTGGAGTCAGGACAACACAGCTTTCGCTTGTTAAAATGTGCCAAAGGTGAGTCGTCTTTATCGACACTTTTAAATCTGTGTGAATGATTATATTTATCACATGCACTGATACCATTTTGTAAAGACTCTTGTGTTAACAAATAGGGTAAAGAACTTGCAAGTTGCCATGTCTGAATGGTTTTTATAACTAGAGCTAGCCCGATCTCGGGTTTTAAGCCAATACCGATGAAACTGATACTAAGCGGTAAGCACCTTCACCGATAACCTCAGTATTCTTCTAGATTAGGCCACATTTTCAAAAATACAACAGCTTCACAGTCATTGTTATGCCTGAACATGAAATAAACTAGAAAGGCTGCAGAAATTGTGGCCGTGCAATATTTGTCAATATTTTTTGCCTCTCATGGCCGATACCGGTATGTCTTTCAAAGTGTGATATCGATACAATGCTATTGGCAAACGTATTGAGCAATAATTTGGCGTGTCATGAGGCACTTCTTGTGAATAAGCATCAGAAAGACAAATTGTGTCAAGAGACCAGTCTCCATCACGGTTTGAGTCACAAACAAGTCGTTCGATTTTATGGATAGTTCAAAGACAGGAATTTTTTCTATATCGTTCTGGAGTTGTGCAAAAGAAGGGTAAAAGTATTTATTTGATACAACTGTGATACCTTGGCAATTGCATCAGCTCTCTCATGCTCATTACTAACAGACTTTGCCAACTAGATAATTCTTGAGGTCTTATTAGACTAATTATAGACGATGATACTTAAATTCCACCCAATTTGTGAAATGTTTTTTTGCCCTCAATTTAATTCTAATCTGCTGTCTGTGAAAATGATACAGGGGAATTGTACCAGGTAAAACGAGCAAAACTTGGTGTATGTACACCGTACAGACATCTGCTATTCTCGTGCTTATAAGAATAAACTCAGATATGATATGCACTGTACTAGATTTTGCTGCATCTTCTTAGTGAATCAAGTAATTCTAATTCTTAACTAATTTGGAAAAACTATCATTTCAATTTAGTTACGAAAGAAACCATATCGTTTTAATTCCAATCTAGTTTGGAAAAAATGAAAATTTTCTAATTAAACAGCTTTGATCACTAGGACTGGGCACAATGATTCGAGTCAAGTAGCGAGACATGATTTTTTTTAGTGCTGAAACGATACGATCCTTGCTACAAGAGTATAAAGGATTAACAATAAACTGAACCGTACTGAACGGAGTTGATTAACTAGATGAGAATTATAGTTTCAATATTATTTCTTAATGCAGATATCTGTAAACCTCGATTGGCTGTATCACGGCATCCGAAACATGTCATACTCAGCTACACGCGTTATTGGAAATGACTTTTCTGTGTAGTGATCAACCCACAGCATGGTCACCAAGTGCAATGGCCTTATATTATTTGTGGTTGCATCAAAGACATATGTTCGAACTTTCCACATGATCATACTGGCATGACGGGAAAAAGAGTAATATTCGATTGAGAACCGCGCCCAGCCTTACTTAGGTCTACTACACGTCTAATATCAAAAAGCCAGTATTAAATGAACTTACTGATTTGAAAGATTCACAACTCTGCAACATTTGTTGTCAATACAGCTTGACCGATTTAGAATTGTCGAACAAATAATATTGTTGTTCTCATTCTAGAAATCCAATAATCTTTAATATTTGTTTTTAGTCGCCGATGGAATTTTACAAAAGAAGGCGTGTCATCATGGAACCTGAGACTCGTTATGACACGCAACAGATTGTGCTGGATGTCATTTATCGTCACGACTGTAAGACAATTCACAGAGATATCAAGGAAACGAATACATACTTGGATAATTTCGACTTTGTTCATGGGAAATTTTTATTTCTAGCTAGTAATTGCCTAGTTTATCCTGTAGTCTGGTAGGTTTGTTGGTCTTATTCTTCAGTAATTTTGTTGTTTGTGTGGAAAGTAAATCTGATTCCGATAAAATGAATGAATCAGATGCCTCGGAATTGTATTTATTCAGTTGTGTTCAAGTTGATTGTAGATTTTTAAGTTAATTGTTCATTTTGCAACTCCAGTAGTTTGTATATGTCTGATGCCAGTGTGCTAGGTAATTTGCGATATTTGATTTTGCAGATTGATTTGAATTTGATGTCAAGGTAATGCCTGAAAAAGTAGATATCGCTACTAAAGAGATCCATGAAGTCGTGTATGAGGAGTGACTCTGCTGTGAAACGATACACGGGAGGTCGATTTCTTGGTAAAGGAGCATTCGCAAAATGCTTCGAAAAAAAAAGCTTTTGCTTATAAAATTATAGCAATGGTACGCCAAATCTATTGACAGATTCGAATCCATGTGACTGATTATATTTGTCGCTTGCATTAATTCCATTTTTGTGAATATTCAACAAATAAGCTCAAGAACTTGCAAATCGCCATTCTTACATGCTTAGTACAGTATCGGATATTGAACCAATACTGATAAAACCGTTATCCATAGCACCGTCACCAATAACTTCGATATTCTTCTAGCTTGGGCACATTTCAAAAAATAGAACGGCTTCACAGTCATTTCTATGCTAGGACATGAAATAATCTAGAAATGATGCATCCGGACACTTACAAAATATAAAAATATATTAATATTCCCAATGTAGCAGTCGCATATGATAGTTCACTGACTCCTTACTACCATGCCGTGACATCATAAATATTGCCGATATCTTTTCCCTCGTGTTTTGACTCGAGTTCACTGTAGGGTTTTCAGTTCAATCCCTGTTCAACATACTTTTTTCAACTCTGCTCGAGTGATATAGAATGGCTCGCATTCCTAATTCATTAGTTTTCCTCGCTTTTACCAGTTTATCTCGATGAATTTTGTTCTTAACCCTAGGTATACACTGTTTGTGGGTTAGGTACTATACTGGATTTTCAAACTGAGCAACCATAGAACTACTCAATTTACAAAATGGACAACTGCAACTAGAGCTACTTACTTTTCTAAGTCCACAATTAGAAATAGAATTAGTCAGAGTAAGACGTAGTTAGTTGCTTGCCACCGAACGAGATAGGTGATTTGTACGAGTCTCAATTTCAGGAAATGATCATCAGAAAGACAAAATGTGTCATGAGATCATCTCCATCGCAGTTCCAATCACGAGCATGTCGTTTGATTTCACGGATTTTTTCAAGACAAGGATTTTGTCGACATCGTTCTCGAGTTGTGGAGTTGTGCAAAACAAGGGTAAGAACATTTCCTCGTTACAAATGTAATGTCTCTCAAAGTGCTGCACAATTGCATCAGCTCTATAATGTTCATTACTAGCAGACATAGGACAACTAGATACTTTTTGTCTAATCAACCTAAATGGAGCCAAATATTGGTAATCCTGTGAGAGTCTGATTTGTCAATGCGTTTACGGTACGTCCACAGTTTAATTTCAGTGTAATGTCTGGTGCTCCTAAAATGCTGCACGAGAACTGTATCGTACGAAACAAGCCAAGCTTCATGTACAGATATTCGCTATCGTCGCGCGCATGAGAATAAACCCAGATGTGATATGAACTGACACCGTATTTCTGTACAATTTCTTTGAGGAAATGAGTAAGTATGATTATACTTTAAAGTGGAAAGACTTGTGTAGGGTGTAGCTAACTAGCTATCACTGTAATTCTAATCAAATTTGAAAAAAACGAGTTTTGCTAATATTGTAATTTTAATCTTGTTTTGAACATCTGAAAATTCTCTAATTGCACAATTTCGACAACTAGGGGCTTGCCACAATGAATGGAGTATTAGAATCTGAATTGAGTAAATCATAATAATCAGAGTCTGGTAGTGAAAACGATTTTTTATAGTGCTGATATGATACGCTCCTTGCCACACTGTTGAAAGATGTAAACCTCAATTTGCAGTATCACGGCATATGAGGTATGGTAATACAAAGTTATGCACGTTATTAGAAATGATATATCTGTGACGTCGTGATCAATCACAGCATTGACAACATAGTGTAATGAAATAGGCGTGGTCGAAAATAGACAAATTGTCTTTAATAAGATGTAGGAATGGCAGTATATTGTTTGTAGCAGCATAAACGGCAGACCACATATTTGAATTTTCTCAACCATTCTGGTATGGAACTATAAGAAATGATACTCGAATACTCGACTCGAAGCATTCTACTCGATTCAATTTCAAATCAGTCAGGTAGTCAAATATCAAAAAGGGCAGCATGAAATGAAGTTTTTAATTTGGAAGGTTCATCTGTTCCAAAAAATTGCTGTCAGATTTTACTGGCCCGCTAGCTCAAAAAGGTTGGAACCACTGATTTAGATGTTGCAGCAAATGGTATTGTTATTTTCATCCTGTCAATCCTTTAATTTAGATTGCCAGTCGCTGATGGAACTTTATAAAAGATCATCACAGAACCAGAGACTCGTTCTTTCATGCAGCAGATTGTGCTTGGAGCCGTTTATCTTCATCACTGAAAGGTCAGTCACAGAGATATCATGGTAATATTGCTTGCATTGTACTAGGTCAGAGGTGATCAGTAACGAAGTACTTTTGCATTGTCATGGTCAGACTTGGGCCACTAAATAATCATAGCGGAGTTATCTAATAAAACTAATTAGAGCGAATGCCTGAAATCTAATTATAATATGACAAGTTTTCAATACAACATCCATTGTAGTAAAATATTTATTCAACTCGAAGACTTTTCGGGTGCCTCTTTTCAAGAGTTAACGGCACACTAAAGGGATTTAAACAGAATGAAAAGCAAAACCAAAAAGGCGAAGTATGACGCAACAATCAGAAATTACATACCATGAAGTCCGCAATGTAACGATGGCAACAATAACAAACTTGAAGAGTACGATACTAGTAACATAGCATTTTGAAACAAACAATAACAAACACGAATTAGAACGCACTAATGGGAAATTTGTAAGTTATACAGAAAATCTTTTTGCCTACATAAAATAGGCTTGGTCAATTGGATGATTGTTGATTCTAGGGCTTTCAAATGAAACAAGGATCTGCCTCGCGCAATGACTGTAAACATTTGGTCATTATAGTTTTGAGCACAAGAAGGGTTCTCACTTAAATGTTGGCCAATTGCCGAAGCGTATGCTTGGTAATCGTCGTAACAGTCGGTTTTGGCGGCTGATTTGCATTGTCGTGCGAACTCCGTACGGTCATTTGCGCAAGTTTTTGAGCGAATCAATTTGGGAATGTGTTGCGTTATCCGTTCAAACAATCTGTTGGGATTCTTTCTGCCCGAAGCGGCGAAAACTCAACCTAATATCATCTCTGGTTTATCGGGCCTTGCGTATCTGTTCGCCAGAAAAATTGCCACGTGAATTGGATGAGATCCATTCTATCCTATCAAAAAATGGCTATCCTGAGCATATATTGAAATGCTCCTTCGCAAGAGTGTTAAAACGTTCGGATCAACCTCCCAATTATGGACCGGAAAAATGCCCGGCATTTTTACATCTACCTTGGCTAGGCAATGTGTCGAATCGGTTTGAAAAGTTGATCAAATCGGCCGTGCACCGTTGTTATTATAGTGTAAATGCGCATGTGGTGTATACAACCAAACCACTTCTGCCAAACTTCCGAAAGGATGTACTTCCTGCTTTAAATGCAAGTAACGTCGTCTACGAATTTAAGTGCCACTGTGATAGTAGGTATGTGGGACGTACATCACAAAGATTGTTTGAACGGATAACGCAACACATTCCCAAATTGATTCGCTCAAAAACTTGCGCAAATGACCGTACGGAGTTCGCACGACAATGCAAATCAGCCGCCAAAACCGACTGTTACGACGATTACCAAGCATACGCTTCGGCAATTGGCCAACATTTAAGTGAGAACCCTTCTTGTGCTCAAAACTATAATGACCAAATGTTTACAGTCATTGCGCGAGGCAGATCCTTGTTTCATTTGAAAGCCCTAGAATCAACAATCATCCAATTGACCAAGCCTATTTTATGTAGGCAAAAAGATTTTCTGTATAACTTACAAATTTCCCATTAGTGCGTTCTAATTCGTGTTTGTTATTGTTTGTTTCAAAATGCTATGTTACTAGTATCGTACTCTTCAAGTTTGTTATTGTTGCCATCGTTACATTGCGGACTTCATGGTATGTAATTTCTGATTGTTGCGTCATACTTCGCCTTTTTGGTTTTGCTTTTCATTCTGTTTAAATCCCTTTAGTGTGCCGTTAACTCTTGAAAAGAGGCACCCGAAAAGTCTTCGAGTTGAATAAATATTTTACTACAATGGATGTTGTATTGAAAGCTATCTTCAAGTTCTGTACCACAAACCAACTGTTCAATATGACAAGTGTTTCTATACTCTCAATTCTGATCTAATTTCTGGTTTTCCTGTAATTGCTACAGGAGAACTGTATCTTGTGAAAACAACCAAGCTTCTGCACAGACATTTGCCATTCTTGTGCTGATGAGAATGAATTCTGATTTGATATCAACTGAACTTGATTCGATGTCCCAAGGTTTCACGGAATCAGCTATTATAAAAACTGTGTAGCTTTTATTCTCTTTCTAATCTAATGCGGAAAAAAATTTGTAACTATCATTCTAATGTTAATCTAATTGGGAAATAACTGTGTAGATATCATCATAATTATGTTCTAATATGGAAATTAACTCTGTATCTGTAATGCTAATTCTAGTTTAATTTGGAAAAGCTGAAAATTTTCTAGTTGTCCAAGTCTGCAAATCTGCTTATCTGATACTTGAATCTATTTCTATCCAAATACGAATCTTGATTGGTTTGAATTCACAAATCCCGATTAACAAACAATGTTATGAAAATGTTGGGTACTATCTCTGTTTTTGTTCGTATCTGTGATCTTCTCTTTGGAATGTTAGAAATCAACCCCTGTAAAGGAAGTGCCGGCGAACAAGTATTTCAACGGCTACATTCCACGGAAACTTCCCATAACCTGATTAATGATGGCGCCTAGAATTTCGGAAAGCCAACTACAGCAAAGGCGTCCTCTCCTGAGTTTCAACAGTGAGTTTGGGTAAGTCTTGGCAAAATCGAGTTCCTGATTGATTGGATTCTGAATGGAGTATTATGTTACGAGTCGCGTGCTCGAGTCTCATCATGAATAGAGCCCGACACGACAGATATCTTATTTTTGAGCCAATACCAATATGTAGCACCTTCACCGATAACCTCGACCTCTATTGAAATAATATGGAAACTAGCTTAAGACATATTTCCAGGCCTTCATAGTATTTATTTGAACCACTTTGCTGGCGTTGCTATACTTGGACATGAAATAAACTAGTAAGAATGCATCTGAACGCGTAGAAGCAGAGTCAGTCAGTAGCAATAGTACCTTTACTTTTACAGAGTACGCAATAAGGTTTTGCCTTGCGGCTTCACCATTATTAGTAGTGACGACTCTGAGACAGCTGCAAGAACATCACACAACGGAAAACCGATATCATGATTCACGACAAACGAAGACACGTGTTTTCTAGTTGATCGACAACTAAAATATTTTTACATACACAACTAGAACTAGAATTACTCAATTTTTAAGATCCGCAACTAAATCTAGTATCTAATTCCAGGCATTGCTTGTGAACAAGCATGAGGAAGACAAATATGTCAAGAGATCAGTCTCCGTCGAAGTTTCAATCACAAGTACATCGTTGGATTTCAGGGATTGTTCCAAGACAAGGATTTCGTCGACGTCGTTCTTGAGTAGTGCAGAAGAAGTGTAAAAGTATTTCCTCATTATAAACGTAATGTACCTCTAACTGCGCCGGTCGAAAATGCATTAGATCTGTCATGTTCATTACCAACAGACTTGGATAACCAAATAAATATTCTTCTATAATGTATTAGGCTAAATATGACGAAGTACTTGTCATGTAATTCAAATCTAATTAGTCAACTAATTCTACACTTATAGTGTGAAACAAGTCAAGATTGGTGAACTATTCTCATGCTTATGATAATCAAGTCCGAATTGATATGAACTGAACTTGATTTCTTTTCCCAGCTAGATAATTAAATTCTAATCTAATTTGGAAAAATATGTTCAATATTATTGGAATTCCAATCTAGTTTGGATAATGTGATCATTTTCTAGTGACACAACGGTGATCACTCGGGCTGGGCACAATGATTTAATGACTCAAACCTGAATCGAGATCAATTCTGATAATTTGAGTCGAGTAGTATGAAATGACTGTTTCGAGTGCTGACAATATACGCTCCATGCCTCAAAATGGAAAAAATTTATTAACTATGAGCTGAATTGAACTTTCGGGAATTATATTTTCCCACTGTGAAAATCTGTGAACCTTGATTGGTCGTATCGCAGTACACGAAACATGTAATGCAAAGCTATGCACGTTGCTGAAAATGACATGTCTGTGAAGTCGTGAGCAACCTAAAGCATTGTCTCATAGCGTGATGAAATAGTAATGGTAAAAAAGTGCCGAATAATCTTTATAATATGACTAGAATTGGCATTGTGTTCTTTGTGGTGTTGCTATGAAGTTAACATGGGTGACTCAAACTCATTACCCGATTCAGAATCAAATCACTCAGGTACTCTATTTTAGCCAGCCCTATTTATTACACCTTCAGTATAAAAAGCTAGTATTAAATAAAGTTAGGAAGGTTTTCCGGTCTGCAAAAACTGCTGTCAAATTTTACCGTCCCTCAAACTCAGAAAGATTGAGAACCACTGATTTGCGTGTGTCAAACAAATATTATTGTTTTTCTCATTCCAGCGATCTAATTACATTATACTTTTGTTGTCAGTCGCTGATGGAAGTTTACAAAAAGAGATGCGTCGTCACAGAAGCAGAGACTCGTTATCACAAGCAACGGATTCTGCTTGGTGTCGTTTATCGTCACGATTGTAAAATCATTCACAGAGATAGCAAGGTAACATTGTATGCAGTGGTGCATTCGTAAATATTCTTCGAAAATGATGTCAGAACCAGAGCCGACCGATGATTGGTTTGTCAATTTGTGGATAAAACTATGCACATTATGTACCACTAACGTAAAATGATTGATGGCGCTACAAGCTCTCAAAAGTGGACTTGGATAAACTACTGGATTTCCAACATGCGCAACAAGAACCAACGACCATTGAAAATCTGCTGCAAGCTAACTGCAATACACAACTTGCTAATGATTTTTAGGTTGCTAATTTACAAATGAGCTGAGCTATATCGGAGATAGAACTGACATCTCAAATTTGTGGGGTTCGAGTTTGAAACAGGGGTGGTTTCGACCCTTAATACTCAGCCCTTCCTATACCACTGTTTGGCGTGATGACTCTGAGCCAGGTTTGTAATGACTTGAGTCATGACTCGACTCGAGTCAAATTCAAGTCGCGATTTTTGATGACTCGACATGACTCGAGTCATTTGTTGAAATGAGTGAAATGGCGGACTGTCACTGTGACTTGGAAAATTGGTATCTTGTATATCAGTCCTGATACTTGAAAATAGGGCCAGAAACTGTTGAACTGACGAAATTAACGGTAGTATGAATTCGAGCCATTCTATATCACTTGAGGAGAGTTGAAATTAAGTGAACGCGATTTGACTGATAACTGAACAGTGAACAGAATGACTTGGACCCGAACTCGAGTCAAAACACAGTAACTTGGACTGCACTTTCTACTAGCTGACTTTGACTCGGACCTGACTCAGTGGTGAATTGAAAATGAATCGACTTGACTTGAGTCAAAACTATAAAAGTGAGATTGACTTGTGACTCGGAACTACTCACTTTTCAAGTCCGCGTCGATAACTTGAACTACTCAAAAAAGCAGTAGGTAGTTGGTACAATGTACAAGTATCAATACTTTTGTTTAACTAGTTGTGACATTTGTATTGGCAGCTTGGCAACCTGTTTCTGCACAATAACATGGAGGCGAAGGTAGATGATTTTGGCCTGGATACCAAATCAACTTCATGAGGCCCACACAACCATATTGCCCCTGAAGATCTCGGAAAGAAGGGACGCAGTTTCTAAGCAAACAACTAGTCGCTGGGTTGTGTTTTGTGCGTGTAATGCAACATTGAACTGGGACTTCATAAAAGGAGGTTACATATGTCTTAAAGATAGCGTTTTGCAAAATCGAGTACTTGAGTGATTTGGTTATTAATCGAGTCGAATATTTGAGTATCTCTCATGGCGTCATAACATTATGAAAGAGTATGCAAATTCCAAATATGCACATTTTATGCGATCGTCATGCAGGGTTGGTAACCAAGTCACATGGTCCCGATTCGCAAGGCAATATCACTTTTGTAGTGAGTCAAGTCGAGTCATTTTTTATCCACCAACCAGTCAAGTGCAAGCGAATGAGTAGATGGTCGAGTCCAAGCCCAAGTGCTGAGGCTGGAGTCCGAGTCCAAGTCATTGTGTTAACTGTCGAGTGTTGAGCTCAAACCGATTCAAACCAATTTTTAACTCTGCTAGAATGATGTAGAAGTGTTCACATTCATAACACCGTATTTCCCCTCAGACCTAACAGTTTCTGACAGACCAATTACCTATCTTGTGGTGGTTTTAATATTCTTCGAAGTTACAATGAGCTGTCTTTCTTGATCATCCAAATCATATGTCTTGGTTTGAGTCATGCACAATGACTCGAGTACAAGTCTAGTCAATACACAAGGTGACTCGAGTCAAATCGTATTACTAGCCTGAAAAAATGACTTGAGTCGTGTCACTAAAAAATTAGGACTCGTTTCGAGTCATGAATCTAGCCATCACAGCCCTGCCACTATGAATATAATGTCGGTGCGACATCTCATTATAAAGATAATTAAGTCATTTTCGACCATACCTATTTCACTGTACTTTGTGACAATGCTGTGGCTTGATCACAATGTAGTCAATATTGCCTATCGAGGTTTACAGCCTTCCACAGTGGAAATGCCAATGAAACTATGATTCTCATTGATAAATTACGGTAACTTTTAGGGACAAGAAGTGTATATTTTCGGTAGATATACGAATATAGCGACACGATATCAACACTAACCTACCATGATTTTTTTTTGTCCACAGCATGTTGTCTATTGACCCATCTCAAGGACCTTCTGCGCAAGCGAGTTGTGTCCAGCTGCTTTTTGAAAGCCTACATGCCTCAAAAACTACCAACCATCTGCTTGCCTATCGCAAATGTCAACGCGAGACAATCTTCACCGGTGAGATTTCTTACAATTCCACAGCAGGTTTACGATGAGAGCTTGACCAAAATCAGATTTTTTAGCCAATACCGATAAAACCGATAACTAGCACCTTCACAGATAAGCAAAGTCGGACAACTAGAACATTTTATTCATTTTTGAATAAGATTAGCATTAGAATGATAGCAACCTTTTTTCGATGCTAAGATACGGCTAACTGAGTTGATGAGGACTCCGAAAGTAGAAATAAAGTATTGATACTAAAACATTGTTGATATTTGGCTCTTGGCGTGATGTGAATGTCGACTAATTTTTCATGGCTCTCACTGCTTGACTCCGAATCATTGCAGTTGATGATGGAGTCTAATTGAAGTTGTGGATGGTTGTGGCCAGCCCTACTAATTGATGCTATCCTTTATGTCTGTAGTGTTATCTTGTGGTCCCCGAAAGTAGGCTACTTTGTAAATGTGTGGTATTTACAGAGGAATGTCGAGATTTCAACCACGTCAAAGTGACCTACGGTCGCGTCATAATTCCTGGATCAGTTCTCAATCAACCTCCATTTGTTTGTCTCTGAAGCATCAGCCAATTGCTGCATCCAGGTGATTCTGGATGTCTAAGTTGATTTAGTAGAGCGAAATTTTGATCATCAGATTCTAATTTAATTTATGACATGTTGCTATGCTCTCATATCCAGCCTCATCTAATTTCTGGGTTATCCTAAAAATGCTACAAAGGAACTGTGTCATGCAAAATGAACCAAGCTTGCTGTACAGACATTTGCCATCCTCACGTACACGAGAATCAACTTTGACCTGATATGAAGTTATCTTGATTCAATTTCCAAATTTTCATGATCTCACTCGTTCCAATTCTAATCTAATTAGGAAATAGCTGCGTAGTTACGAATCTAAATGTGCTCTGATTTGGGAAAAAAACTTTGTAGCTATCACAAAATCATTCTAATTCTAATCTATCTTTGAAATTAATGTGTATCTATATTTCTAATTCTAATCTAAGCAAAAAAAGCTGAAAATTCTCTAGTTACGCAACTCTGGCGCTAGCAATCTTGTAAGAAGCCAAGCAGCCTAGGCTTACAAGAACTCGTTTGATAGGAATTTGCCGAATTACCTTCATGGTGAATTTCTTATATTTTGCTATACTGGTTATTTTATATTTTAAAGTAGCATTTCATTTTACAGGTGCGATACTACAGAGACACACACCTGTTGGTGACAAGTCAGAGCGACCATCATATGCAGCAACCAATCACCAGACTTCCATATGACAGAATTTCAAGCTCAGCTCAAGTAATTGATTGATGCAAATCCCAGACAGAAGTCTGCTGTAAATATGGGTTGGTATTTAGGCCTATATTATAACCACTTATAGGTTTCATCTTAAGCTGAATTGCTCTATGAAATGTAAGCTACTTCTACAAACCAGTGATTTTAATGTGCTGTATAAATGACGTTATATTGTTTGTGGTCGTATAAAAAGCAGATATTTAAACTTACCATGTCATCCATACTGTTACGACGTGATAATGAGAGAATCTCGACTAGAAACCTAACACCTGATTCAGAAATGACAAGATGCTACATATAAGTGATTATTAACAATGGACTTCGCTTGGAGCTAACCCCTGATAACCTCACGAACAGTCTTTACTGTGTGGCATGAAGATGGCAGATGTATAATTGCAGAATTGTCTGAAATTTTTCGAAATGGTAAAATGATTAGGAATTCCATACTCTTATCAAGTTGACAGATATTAGAGAATTTCGCATTGAATATTCCCGTTTACAAATGTCAGTAAAAGTCAAAACTAATGTTGAATTTCAAAGTTATCAGAAATCCTGTGTCCATATCGATTTGCTCTAATATCATAGATTCAAATAACTGCTCTCGCGCTTAAATGACATTGTCGATAAGATTGTTAGCACTAGACCAATGTGCAATTTATGTATATTAAAACTGCTTTCAATTCAACAGATGAGGCGGAAGTGCCACAGCAGCCGCACCACTACCGGTATTTTGATTAGCAAGAGGTTGGATTATACGGATAAAGTCGTGTTTGGTATGGCAAGCCATGTTTCAGACATCAATTTATTAAAATTTCTATCAAATCAATGCACAACAAGATAGGAGGGCACCAAACCGACTTGGTGTAGTCTTTTAATCAGACACTCACCTTGCCTCAGCATGGCACACCTCCACGAAAGTGCGACGTCTCCACGGGATCTACCACAGTGTGCGCAAAACAAAACTTCCATTTTTGAGAACTTGAATATAATGGCATTCATACGTACGGCATGTCCACCACCACCAATTCGCCATTATCTCCAATGACAAATTACTATTATACAATTCACGACATTTATAATGATTTTATTACCAAATTCACCATAGGCCGAGTTTACCGAAGGATGAATTCATCGAGGGCCAAGTTCAATAGTCAGTGTGGTTACAATCATGATACTTAAATCTCTTCCTGTCCAAATAGGGAAACAGTTCCCTATTTGAAATTCAAATTTTGATTCATATGATAGTTTTAAATCCATAAATCCTGGTTACCAAACAATCTTACAAAATATGAGTTATTGTCTGTGATTTTATTACTATTTGTGATTTTCACCAGAAAGTTGGCGAGTGACAATCCTCTGTAAAGAAAGTGCGAGCCAGTGAGTATTTCAACGGCTACATTCCACAGAAGCTGCCCACAAACTGCTTGAACAACTTGCTTGCCCATACTTTCAGAAAGCCAACTACAGCAAAGGAGTCATCTGCAGAGTTTGAACGATAAGATTTTTTCGCAGGTCTTTGCAAAATCGACTTCCTAAGTGATTCGATTCTGAATCGAGTCTCATTCATGATAACTTGAGCCCAACCGATATCGTATTTTTAAGCTAATAGCGATAAGTATCACTTACACTGATATCTCCGACGTATTCATCTGTTATTGAAATAATATGGCAACTCGCTTAAGGCACAATTCCAAACCTTCAGATCATTTATTCAAACAAATGACGGCTGTTACTATGCTAAGACATTAAAGACCAAAGGACGCTTGTAAGCAGAGGCAGTCAGTAACAATACTACTTATACTTATTCAGAGTACTCAAGTAGGTTTTGCTGTATACATGCATTATTTACTCAAGTCACTCAAATGATTTTAGACGACTTGTGTACTTCCTATGTAACAGTGCAGTGTTCATGCAAAACTAGGCGTATAATGTTTACTTGATTACCTTCCTTGTAAATCGCTACTTCTGCTTATAATAGAGTAGAAATTACGACGTTACTTCTATACTCGAGTTCCAACGATGACTATTTTGACCACTTGTAAGTTATAAGAATATTCCAAGTTAGTGCAGACTTCCGTTCTCTGACTGCACACTACCATGTTCTCACGACACCAAAATTGTTGATATTTTTACCTATAATGGGCAATACCGTTCAAACTTTACGATAAGACTCGACATTTTTGGCCAAACGATATAATCGGTCGGGCTCTCATTGCATGGTACCTTATTAAAATAAACTAACTCCTGACTTACGTGAACTGGTAATATCTCCTGATTGTACGTTTCAGCTTCTTGTCCTAGTTCAAAACTCATTCCGCATATAAAACAGTATCTGAATACAATGCAAATTTCATCTGACTTGTGCAAACTGCTGTACATCAGAATGCTAGAAACTAGAAATAGAACTAGAACTACTCAGTTTTCAAAACTAACTAAAACTAGCCGTACTCAAAAACAGTTGGTTATTTGACCGTCTACTATCGAGCCGGTAATTTGTACAAAACTGAATTTCAGGCACTGGTCGTGAATGAGCATGAGAAAGACAAAATGTGTCAAGAGATTAATCTCCATAGCAGTTTGAATCACAAGCATGTTGTTGGATTTCACGGATTTTTTGAAGACAAGGATTTGTCTACGTCGCTCTCGAGTTGTACAAAAGAAAGGTAAAAGTATTTCCTTGATATAACTGTAATGTCTCTCAATGGGTGGAGGTCACAATTTCATCAGCTCTGTAACGTTGATTAGGCCTACTAACAGACTTGAACAACTAGATAATTCTTGTTGTCTAATAATACTAATTAGAACCAAATACTGGTAATCTACTTGTAATCTAATTTGTTAAATGTTTCCAAGCTCTTATTTCGATTGTAATTTATTTTCTGGTTTCCTGAAAATACTGCAGGAGAATTTTATAGTACGTAACTAGCAAAGCTTGGTGTACAGACATTTGTCATTCCGTTGCTTTATGACAGGGAATTTAGAACTGATATCAAGTTACCTTGATTTTTGTTGTATGGCTTTCATGAATTAAGCAATTCTAATTCACAGCTTTCAACGATGCATTCACAGTAACGTGTATTGATTCGAAAAACTTTTCGCGTTCCTCTTATCAAGAGCGACAGGCATGATAAAGGACATAGAACAGGTTAGATTCGAAACCGAATCGGTGTGTTCAGGTTCTCTACCACCAATCAGTTATTCTAATCTAATTTGGGGGAAATGTGTAGCTATAATTGTAATTCTGGTTGAAAAGCGCAGCTTTGAATGTGCCTGACAAATACTGTAGTTGTTTGTATTCTAGCAATCCCATGAGTATTGATATTGTTTATCTTCATGATTGTAAGATTATTCACAGAGATATCAAGGTGACATTGCTTGCAGGAACCAGATATGTACAAACTTCTCGATTTTCAAAATGCGCTCTAAGAACTATAATTACCGTGACAAACATTAAGAATCCGCAACTAACAAACCTAAAACTAACTAATAACGTATAATACAAATGGCTGTATTGTAAATGAGCTGAGAAATATTTGAGATCCAATCATTCGGCATTTCGACTTTTGAATGCACCGATTTCGACCCCCAAAATACACCCCCAGCCTCCCTCACTTATAGTAGTAATGTCTCTGATCTAGCAATGGCTGCAAGAACATCAAACAACAGAATACCGGTATCACGATTCACGCCAAACATTGACACATGTGTTCTAGTTGTTTAGCAACTAAAGTTTTTGAAACTGTGCAACTAGAATTAGAACTGGAACTAGTTAAATTAACAATAGTTAGTTGATCTTCAACTAACTACATTATTAGTTTAGCTATATTGCCTACATGTTGAACTGAATGAGAAATTTGTCTTGACAGCTCGAGAACGTATTTCTGAAAACCAACATCGAGGTGAAGATTATAGATTTGAGCCCAGCAAGAAACGTCGACTTTGACAGCCAAACTAAGAATGCATTTTGAGCCACACCCAACTAAATATTCCCGGAAATTTATGACAAGAATGGACATGGGTTGGGAGTGGACACCTAGTTGGGTTTCGTCACTATTTCTCAATATTGAACTTGGTTTTTAAAAGGGGTCATAACTCGCATGTAGGGCTAGACGCAATGATTCCAGCACTCGAACCTGAATCGAGTATTGGTATATTACACTTCGTGTGAATGGCCTATATGTCAGTTACTTCAAAAATAGTCTCTCACTACTTGACTTGAATCATGACATTTAAGATAATAATAAATTCGTATTTGACAACACGAAGCCCTGAGTGATATCTTGTGCCTAGTATTACTTCGTAAATCAAAGAAATCAGCAGCCTCAGTTGGTCATTTGAATCTATTATGTTATAATTACTGGATTGACTTTTAAATCAACCTTCATTTTTTCTCTCATTTGTCCCAGCAATCTTGCAAGAAGCAATTCTGTGACAGGAATTACCTCTCTACAATTGAATGATCTATTGATATTGAAATGAACCCAAATAATTTTGGCCGACAGGGGTAATTGTTAGCAACTAATGGAGAATTAAAATATAACCAATTATGTTGATATAAAAAGTTGTTTTCCATCCTCTACTCGTTGCTGACAATTACCCCGGACTGAAATATTTGGGTTTATTTCTATAAGGGCTCTAACCAATTCGCAAGTCACCTTTTATTGTTTTGACTCGAGTCAAGTTGAGTCATTTTCAATTCACCACCCAGTCAAGTCCGAGTCCAGGTCAAAGTCAGCGAGCAGAGGTTTGAGTCCGAGTCATGTTATTATGAATTGAGTCCAAGTCATTGTGTTGACTGCTCAGTTTCCAGTTGAAGTCTCGTTAGACCCACTTTTATAACTGTTAGCAGTTGCTGATCGCATTTTCAAGTACCAGTACCAACTACCAATAGACGAAATCCCAATAGTGTGGTTACTTTACTATTCCTCGAAAGTGCAATGAAATGTCGGTCTTGGCGGTCAGAGTCTCGAGTCATGCGCAATGACTCAAGTCCAAGTCGAGTCAATACACAGATTGACTCGAGTCGAGTCATTTCCATATTTTGAGAAAATGACTCGAGTCAGACTCGAATCGAGTCATCACAACCCTGATTTAAATAACTATACATGATTCAATCATATTGTAGTTCTGTGCCTCCAGCAGTCTCGTCAAATCCCTTCATTGCGACTTGTGAAAATTACTTTTTGGAGCCTAATTCAAGAGTTTTGTACTGTAACTTAATCGTTGATTTATTGCTGATGATAATTTGTACCACATCAGGAGGTCGCCAACTAGCTATACAAATTCCAGCGTTTGACTGGTTCTATTCTGAGAGTTAAGTACCACTTTTTATGTGGTCATATGGAGGAAGAAAACCGACCAATCCACATTTCAACCTAATGCACGCTTGCAAAGGATGCGATTTTTTCCAACTCAACAAAAATGTATTGCGGTTGTGGATTAATTGTATCAGTTTATTATTTTACTCGACAGGTGCTGCTAATACAGATGATACACGGAAACCTGTAGGTGACAAGCCAATCAACAGACTTTCCTATGGCAGAAATGGCAGCTCGGCTCAAGAAATCGATCGATACCAATCCAACCTTGAAATCCCCTATAAATATCTGTGAGTATTGATTTTGTGACAACTGATTGTATTTATTTGGAATATACTTCCATCTTGAAATGTAGGATATTTCCACTACATATCAGAGATTTTGTATCTTGAAATCTGCATCTGGTAATGACCACTGAATTCGCAAAAACTTGGAAATTGAATGAAGTTCAGTTCATATCAAATCAGAGTCATACTCGTAAGTACAAGAATGGCAAATGTCTGTAAAGCAAAATTAGCTCGTTTCGTACGATACGGTTCTCCTGTAGCATTCATTTTCGGGAAACCTAAAATTAGACCGGAATTATAATGAGAGCAAAAATAATTTCACAAATTAGATTGGAATGAGAGTAAATAATTGCATTAGATTTTGATTATCGGCATTGCACTCTACTTAGTCAACCGGAATTATCTAGTGTCCAAGTCTGCCCAGAGAAATATCAGAAATTACATGATGTTAATCAAACCGACATATTCGAATCCAACTCGCTGCTAATCTTGAAACTCAAAATGATTAGTAATTCCAGATGCATATCCAGTTGAGCGGGTATTACGGACGCAAGTTACGACTCTTGCTGATACTCGACATTAGCAAAAAGATTGTTAGCACTGGCGACATATTGAATTTCTGTATGTCAAAACTATGTTCAATTCAACAGATGCCGCAGAATTTTGATGATCAAATGGGTGGATCTGACGGACAAAACAGGATTAGGTGTGGAAATGTTTGTGTCAGACGTGTACAAACTAGAAGATTTTCAAAAACGCGCAACTACAAAGACTCATCTTCAAAACACTTATTTCCTAAATCGCAAATGAAACTAGGAATACCCACTTTTCAAAACTAGCAACGAGAACTCACACTAGTCACTTTTCAAAACACACAGCTGGAACTAGAACTACTCATTTTAAAAAACTTGCAGTACCACTAGAACTACTCACTTTTCAAATTTTGAACTAGAACTAGAACTACAACTACTCGCTTTTCAAAATCGACAACTACAATTAGAACTACTCAATTTTCCAAACTAATTAATACTATAATTATTTCCTTTCCAAATCCAAAACTGTAGCCATGACTACTCAACTAACTTTGTATATTTCCGTGTGACGTCATAATTAGCGATATATATTGTTGTTGAACATAGTCATTCGAATTCTCGCAATATTGCTGACGATATCCCTTGACGAGGATCAGCCGAAAAGCTTCGGGAATAAATATGAATATTTTTTTCAAATGTGTTACTCTATTTTTGAAATCCAAAACTAAAACTACTAGGGTAGGTATCGTCAACCTTATGGTAGTTTGCGCATTTGTGTTTGACATGTTTACTTGTGGTCCAAAATATGGTAAAAACGTTAATTGACTACTAACGATATGACAACAGCAACGGCGCCATTCCGACGATAGCACGTGAATACTTGTGTACGCAGACGACGAGCCACTGCAGTACATATACAGAGACAAGGCAGTATGTTACTACACACTCCAACAATGCCCGTGCTCACTAACCTAGAAAGTCGCCTTGCTCAAGTATTTCAGCAACTACATATGTGTGCATTTGATCATGGTTGGTTGATATTATCGTGATATCATTTGATCTAGAAGTAACGTGACAAACTCAACTACTGCTGCACTGCAACACTACTGGCAGTTAACTAGCTACATTAAGCAATCACAATTGGTTGAAGTACTCACTTTCGCTATTCGAAAAAAACTAAAGATAATTCGATTACAAGAAAAGAATTTCAAGTCGTGTCAAAGCTAAAACATTGGGGTTATCGGCGGTAGTCGTAGACTAGTAGTCGGTTTTATCGATAACGGCTTGGGAATCCGATATCGGTCACTCTCTATTTTCAACCATTCGTATATCAGGCGCTTAAAAACTCTCGAGTTCGTATTTTTTGGCAATTTCGACAAAATAGGGCAATAAATTTCGTCGACACGCACAAGCATTACTTCCCTCGACATAACCTTTATAGCAGACTTGGACAACTAGATAATTGTAGTTATACAATTATGCTAATTAGAGCGATATGGTATTCTAATTATAGTCTGCCTGGTGAATGAGAACTCCGATTTGGAATAAGTTGAACTGAGCATGATTCAAAGTGTAAGTTTTCGCGAATTCAGTAATTTTAATATTTAACTAATTTGAAGATAACAATGTAGGTGAAATTCTTATTGTAACCTAATTTGGTAAGAACTGAAGCATTGAATATAATTTTAGTTTAATTTGTAAAATATTGTGTAGTGATAATTCCCATGTTCGAATTCAGTCGAATTGACGTTCAACTCAAAGGCAGTGATTTTATCGCAACTCTTATCGCGCTGTTATGGTTGAGCTATGAATGCCGGTACACTTTTCAGGCTGGAGCATTGATAGCATTGAAAGAAGATCACCAGTACGCATCTGCCCTTTCTCAGAACGTGGTTTAGGACGAGAAGCGCCATTGTGCTGCATCTGAGCAACCGGACTATACAGATCAACTTATTCGAGGTAATGTGAGACCAGGGTTGTAATGACTCGAGTCATGACTCGACTCGAGTCAGACTCGAGTCACGATTTTCGGATGACTCGACTCGACTCGAGTCATTTTCTCAAAATACGGAAATGACTCGACTCGACTCGAGTCAATCTGTGTATTGACTCGACTTGGACTCGAGTCATTGCGCATGACTCGAAACAAGTCATTGACTCGAGATTCAGATGGCGAAGACCGACATTTCATTGTAATTTCGAAGCCAACACACTATTGGGATTTCGTTTGTGTGTACTGGTGCTTGAAAATGCGACCAGAAACTGCTAAAATTGAGGAAAATTGATATATTATAAATGCGAACCATTCGATATTACCAAACAGAGTTAAAAAAGTGGGTTTAGGAAGACTTCAACTGGAAACTAAGCATTTTCTATCATGCAGGACCACACCAAAGTGATTTTGTGTCCTCTGATGGGAGCCTCGACTTGCATCTACCGAGAACGCAGCTTCATAACGTACAAGCAGAGCGTGATCGAGACATACGGATGTAGCTGAGAGCTTGGCCATCGACTTCGGTACTCCACGACCACGCTGAAAAACTCACCTCCAACCATTCGTCCGCCGAGCAAAACTAACGTTTGCCATAAGACGATTTATTGACATTGTGTATGATCTCCGATGGAAATGTTTTGGCTGGTGAAGTACGTACTGGATCAAAAACCAGGACTTTGTCAGCAACAGTTTGAAAAGTGCGGCGTAGCGTTTCTATATGACTTGACATCTTTTTCCTACTTCATCTCCACTACCTCTCTCTCGATGGAGTTACTTTTGCCTTTCCTTTGTAACGCGAGTTGATATACTTATCAATAAATATCATCCGGCGGATTGGTATCGTGTGCTCAATTTATGGCAGATACGTTGAGTGACAAGGCTTGTGTAACCTCCATTCTAGTTAGTTGACGGTTAGCTAACTACTTTTTTAGTAGTTCTAGAGTACTGCTTTGGATTTTCTAAGACAAAGTAGTTTAGGTTTGAGTTCGCATAAGTTTGAGTGAAATTGTCTGAAAACTGGGCTACGAAGGGAAATTATTCATTGGCATCACCGAACTAATGTGTAGTATTCGAGGCAATCCGCTGTTATTGCTAAGCTGCTTTAAAACCAACCCTGTCGGTCAATCGCATGCTTTAGGATTAAAAGTCATAACACGTGTCGGTCAGCTACGAGGGGTCAAAAGCGATATGGCAGAACTATAAAGTCTTAAGTAACAGAAAAGTACATTCTTTCAGCGCGAGGAGATAAGGTAATCGCTGTCGGCGATTTAGAAAAATGAATGTTTCGAATGATACTTTGTACTGGATATGAATGACGTCACACAACGTTAGATGAAATCAGTATTTCCGTCTTCAGTTTAGTTCAAACTTTCCTTGTTGCCATTGTCACATTACGCATTATAAGGTATGTTTGAATTTCTTATGTGATGTTTCCCTGGACCAGGGGTGGGCAATTATTTTCCTCCGCGGGCCAAATGAGAAAAATACATACGTCGGCGGGCCGAGTGAAATTTTAGCTATATTATCCAGAGTATTTTAATTTTATTTCTAAATTACATTGTTAATAAATGCTGCTCAGTGAATTGGTTGATATCAGGTAATGAGTCAGTGGCGCTTATTTAAAAAAATATTCATTTGCTGTCATGATTCGAAGCAATGTTAAAAGTGATACATTTTAGCTCTCTTTAAATCCCTATTCACGTTCTTCTATTATGACTCAAAAACAGTGGTTCTCAAACTTTTTTAGGCACGCCTCCCTTTATGATAGTGAACAATTTCGCGCCCCCTTATCATGATATCACAAAATATTAGAAGTGCAACCAGAATGCTAGCAATCCCAATGGATATTTTGATGGCATGGACGATTATGGCTGTTTATGAGAGAATTGTTAAATATCAAGTCGGACAATACACAGAGCAAAAACTATAAGCTAGGGGTATATTGCGCAGAGCGCGAAAAAAATTTCAATAAACTCTGCTTCGCGCATCCCCTTCTGATTATTTCACGTCCTCAGTTCGAGAACCACTGCACTGAAATGTATATGCAAGTACAAAGCTTATTTTATTGGTCGCTGCCTTCCTAGCAGTGTGCAGCAGGCGATATAGCCTTTATGTTGAGCGAAGCTTGCAGTTTTTCTGAACTTCGCCCTCCCTTGACAGAGTATTTTGTGTTTTTGTCATAAGACCGATTTTAAATTAAATCGGTAATCTCGGCGATATGTTCAGCAAAAACTGAAAGAACGAGACCTGACTCCAGTATGCGAATACTTATTGCTCTAAATTCTAAACCTAAATCTTCTTTGAATTTCAGTTTTCGGCTTTCTTTTTTGGCATGCCCGTTAATCCTTTAGGAGAGATAGATATGATGAGTCATAGTAGGCTAATCATGAGAGATGATTGACTTGTTCTACGAATTGGGATTTGGAAACATAGCACGTAACAAATTGAAACATAACTTATATTGCGTAATGTGGCAATGGCAACAAGGAAGGTTTGAACTAAACTAAATGGAAAGATTGATTTCTTGTGACTTCAATTGTTACTCACTGCAGTAGTCGTGACTTCGAGCGGTAAAGGTCCTGCGCGTCTGGCTGTTTCTATCTATATACGAAGTTCACTCTTACGTTAATCAAAGCTGTATTCTTCACAAGTATCAGAGTACGAATGGAACACGAGGTCCCATGAAACTAGTCATGCATGTTAGCGTACACACACACGCTTGCGCGTTGGCATGTATCTACTAGCTACCACTGCATCTCCCCCAAAGCGTGTGGAGAGCATATTAAATTTCAACAAAACAAATCACTTCCTACAACATGCAGAAAGGGCGAACTTAGCCTAACTAATACAGTGGGGGTAGACTGCCCCATGTATTCAACAGGTCCGGGGATTATTCTGCCCCTTGAATGGATCCTGTCTCCTAAGAAACAGTTAAGTTAGCATTCTTCAATGAGTCTCTGAGGTCGTCTGCGAAGTCTCGAAGATCTGCGCGGGTTTGCATCAGGAACGTTAGTTGAAGATTGAGGTTGTTGAAGAGGTTTCGGTAGAGTCACTCGAAGAGGTGTTTCGGTGTCTTCAATCGGATCTAATGAGTTATCGATGTCATCTGGCATGTGGTCTTCAGGGTTTCCAGGTGAATGATAATTTCGAAGGTGTCTTCTATTGCGTCTCATTTTTCCTTGGTCGGTTTCTACGACGATTGATCTTGGAGCGTCATGCATTTCTTTCACTGTTGCTCGCTTTCGGCAGTCGGGAATGTATACATTATCGCCAACTTCAAAGCTGTCGCTTTCGACCACGCGATGTCGTTTGTTGTAGTCTTTGGACATCTTCTTCCTATATTCTCTCTCCTTCCTTTGAAGAGTAGATTTGTCGATCGTCTCAGGAAGCAAACGATCTGGGTGGCACGGAACAAGTGTTTTTAGGCGGCGTCCCATGCTCAGCTGCGCTGGAGAAAATCCATTATGCAGCGGAGTATTTCGGTAATTCATCAGAGCGAGGAGGAAGTCGTCGCTCTTTGCCATCAGCCCCTGAAGGGAGGATACCGTTTTTTCAGCTAACCCGTTACTTTGAGGAAATCGAGGCGACGAGGTAATGTGGCTGAAGTTCCAGGCTTTACAGAATTGCTGGAACTCTTTCGAAACGTACAGCGGAGCGTTGTCGGTCATCAGCACATCACAAATACCTCTACGGCTGAAAACTTTCTTGAATTCTGTTATAGTCTGTGCAGAATTGATGTTGTGGTTAACACGGGAGACTTCAATATCCCTTGAATAGTAATCCACAACAAGCATATAGTAATTGTTTCCAAATTTGAAAAAGTCAGATGCTATGCGAGACCATGGTCTTTCCGGAAAGTCAGTCGAGATCATTGGTTCTACGCGATCACGTCGTTGTTCTAAGCAGCGATCGCAGTTTCTCACGATTCTCTCAATGTCAGTTGAGGATCCGGGCCACCAACAAGTTTGCGAGGCAAGCTGTCTCGTTTTGGTCACGCCTAAGTGACCGTCATGAAGGTGCGTCAATGCATCTTCTCTCAAAGTTTGGGGAATTACGAGTCTATCTCCCTTGAGTAATACGTCATCGTGTACTGTCAGTACACCGCGTTCGTTCCAGTATGGGCGTACTGGACCATACAATGTCTTTTTCGTTTTGGGCCAACCATTGCGGATGTAGCCCATAACAGTTGACAAGGTCGCGTCTTTTCGAGTCTCGTCTCGAATTTGATCTAGTCTGTCATTGGTCGGAGCCAAGTCTGTGAACAGTCTATTGATGTGATATTCAGTCTGTTCGCGCAGGTCGTCAGCATCAGCGAAGTCTGGCAGCGGACTACGACTAAGAGCATCTGCGGAATACATTAGTTTCCCAGGAGTATGACTGATTTTGAAGTCATATTTCATTAGTCGCATACGGAATCTTTGGATCCGAAGCGGAAGCTCGTCCAATGATTTTGTGGAGAGGAGCGGAACCAGAGGCTTATGGTCAGTTTCTACTCGAAACCCTTTCATACCTAGTAACAGATCTCTCCAACGTTCAATAGCCCATGTAGTTGCCAATGCCTCCTTTTCGATTTGAGCATAGCGTCGTTCTGTGTCATTCATTGACCTACTGGCATATGCAACGGGTCGAAAAATATCATCATCTTGCTTTTGCATTAACACGGCTCCTAAGCCATAGCTGCTTGCGTCTGCGGAAACTAAGGTTTCTCTATTCGGGTCATACAAGGCCAGGATTACCGTAGAGGTGAGATCAGTTTTCACTTTTTCAAACGCCTCTTTCTGTTTGGGTCCCCAGAGCCATGCATTTTTCTTAGACAGCAGTTCTCTCAAAGGTTGAGTAGTTTCAGCCAAATGGGGAGTGAATTTCATTAACTGATTTGCCATGCCGAGGAATCTTCTCAGTTGGGCTATATCTTGGGGAGGTGGAAAACCGGTGATGGCCGTGACCTTTTTCTGGTCTTTAGTGATACCATCTTGGCTAACGACTTGGCCCAAGTAATCAATCTTAGTTGCATGAAATACACATTTATTAGCATTCAGGGTCACGCCTGATGCTTTCAGCTTGTCAAGGACTGTTGTCAGAGTCTGATTGTAAGTTTCCGGCTGACATGATATGACGATGTCATCGACGTGACATGTCACATGTGGGATTCCAGCTAGTACTTTTCCCATACATTTTTGAAATATTTCTGGCGCAGAACTAATGCCATATGGGAGTCTCTTGTACATAAAACGACCAATGGGAGTAATAAAGGTTGTCAACTTACGGCATTCTGGAGTCAGTTCGATTTGGTGGAATCCACAATTTGCATCCAACTTAGCGAATAGAGATCCTTTCGATATCTGGCCCAAAGAATTTTCGACAGTGGGCATGGGATATAGTTCTCTTTTAACTGCTTCGTTGAGCTTTGATAAATCCACACAAAGTCGTATGTTTCCATCTTTCTTGGCTGCAACCACTATGGGAGCACACCAATCCGTCGGTTCGTCGACCGGTTCTATAATTCCCAAGTCTTTCAGCTTTGCAATCTCTTCAGTCAATTTGCCTATTAACGGTATTGCAACTCTTCTCGGCGTATTCAGGCAAAATGGTTTGGCATCTTTCTTCAGTTTGATAGTGTATTGGTAATCTTTGAGTCGACCAACACCTGTGAATAGATCTGGATATGCCAACATAACGTCATCCTTGTCACGCAATGATATTGTATTACAGTCAGCTTTTGCCGTTGCGTTCAGATGTTCGATCCGAACCTTGCTTGTATTGATAACTCCAAGTTTGTAAACCCCCGGGCATCCAAGAAGTAAATTTGTAGCGTCGCGTACAATGTAGACTTTCTCAGAAAAGGTTTTCTCTTGTGCGGAAATTGTCATTTCCACCACCCCTAGAGTTGTCATGTCACGTCCATCAGCGCTACGAAGTATTGTTCTAGTAGGCTGTAAGGTGCCATACTCTTCTTTGTACATGTGTTCCGGCATCACTGAGACTTCTGCTCCAGTGTCTAGCATCCATGAGAACGTTTCACGTCCGACTCGCATGTCTTTCATGAATCTGAAGTTGTCAACATCTGGAACTGAATTTACAGCACCACAGAAGACTACGTCTGCGTTGTTCTCACGGGAGATTTGTACGGATTGTACTGAGTGAACGGAATCCGGGTCAGCTTCAACAGCACGAACTGATTTCGTGAAGCATTGAGTCGGATAGTGTCCAACTTTCTTGCATTTCGGGCACTTGCTTTTAGCTGCTGGGCAGTACTTCTTCCCAAACTGATGCTTTTCGCCACACCATTTGCATTTATAAAGCTTCTTCGGTGCGTCATGAGCTTGAGGTTTGGGATTCCGTTTTGATACTGCGCCAACTGTTAACAAACTCGCTTGCTGGTCAGCGTCCGCCAGTCTGTCTTCTCTCTCCGTCATTATATCAATGACCATTTGCAACGAGAGTTCGTCATGCTTCACGGCATACGTTCTGACAAGTATGACGGAATCGTTGGTCGATGCTAAGAGTTTGTCTCTAATTAAGTTTTCCCGTTCGTCGTCGCGATAATCGCATTCGCATGCCATTTTGGTCACTTCTTCGACCCAAGAGACAAGTGGCTGGTTTTTCCCTCGATGTAGGCGAGTGATGAAGCGTACTCTATTCCTGACTCTATCGTCACGCTTACGAAGTTGGAAGTGTTCGTCGAACTTCCGCATTATTACATCATAGTGCTCGTCATCCTCAGCTTCTCTAGCTTCAACGCCATCTGCTTCAGCGACGGCAGGCGCGAAGGTGAATCTGTCATATATTGCAAGAGCCTTACTGCCGATGTTGGAAAGTAAAATGTTGCCTTTAACGCGTCCTGGTTTCTCGAAAGATTCGGTGCCCTTGAGGTGAAATTCAAATTCCCTCCTCCATCGGCGCCATTCTTCGAAGTGGTTTGCTCCGGCCGTGAGCGTTAACGGACCAGGCGCTGTACATTTCGCCATTTTACTTAGATCTCAGCGGATTCTTGCTCGATAATAGAATGCTAGCCAGCGCTGTCACCATGCAGTAGTCGTGACTTCGAGCGGTAAAGGTCCTGCGCGTCTGGCTGTTTCTATCTATATACGAAGTTCACTCTTACGTTAATCAAAGCTGTATTCTTCACAAGTATCAGAGTACGAATGGAACACGAGGTCCCATGAAACTAGTCATGCATGTTAGCGTACACACACACGCTTGCGCGTTGGCATGTATCTACTAGCTACCACTGCACTCACTTTGCCACATTGCCTTTCTTTTGAATATGGATCACGCATGTCAGGTAGGCTACGTAGGCCACGTAGGCCACGTAATCTTAGCATATAATGAGCAACAAAGTAAACGAATTTCCTGTTCATTTGATACAGCTTATGGCTTTAGTCATTCAAAAAGCAAGTTTTATGTTTTGAATTCCAAGCAACCTTGCGCGGGCCGCATTTGACCCGCGGGCCGCACTTTGCCCAGGCCTGCCCTAGACACTAACTTATCACCGAAGTGCGGCCTGTTCTACAGCCTTAGGTGCTTTCATGCCAGCATGGGTTCTTCTGATACTCTTTAAATCTGGGCTGGCCAACCTATTTGGCCGAAGGGCCACATTCTACTGACGAATCGGGCCACTAGCCGCGCGAAGCGAGAAATTTGTTAAAAGTTTATAGGTCAATATTATTGTTACTCGAGTATATTGAGGGTCTGCTGCATATTGCTGGGCTCAGTTTGCAAGAACTGGACTATTCGGTGCCTGGACATATCGATATCGAAAGCTTCGGCCAACATGCGTCAATCTCTTTATGCCTATGTTTCATCGTCGACGGTCTTTATGCGAGCGCAAACGCAAGGTCGCATGTTGGATGACACTTTCTCTCGTAATTGCGAATATAATTAGACTTAATCTCGTACACTAGGCGCTCTTTCATTTTTAGGAGGTGGTAACAATATTAAAAGCAAGAAATCGAGTGACAACACATTGCTGGAAATGTGAACAAAATGTTAACTTTAGATAAATCTACCGCAGAATATTTGCTTTATTGTAATGTACGAAGATCTACCAAAATTTGACCTATCCATATGGATTTGCCAATGCGTCGAAACTGATATTTTAGTCGTCACATCCCCAGTGACGCATCCAGACTAATCAAATTTCTGGTTGGCCATGCAAGTTAACAATCTGGGCAATCCATTTTTGGTTGTATTACTCATTTCTAAAATTACCTCGCGGGCCACTCAAAACCTTCTCGCGGGGCAAATGTGGCCCGCGGGCCACGGGTTGGCCGGCCCTGCTTTAAATCCATAATCCAATCGAAGTTACATTATGGCATCCCCTGTTGGGAGGCTGCCGGTAAAACTACACTCAAGCCACTGCAAAAACTACAGCATAAACTACTCCGAATCATAGCTAGGGCCCAAAGGGGCCTGGCTGCCCATCCAACAAGTCTCTGCTGATGAGATTCGGCGTCCTAAACATAGAAGATACGCGGAAACTAGAAATCGCCAACTTTATGTATCAGTTCCACTGCGGTCGTTGCCCCAAATATTTCAATGACTTCTTTACCTCGGAATCAAAAGCGCACAAGTACGACACGCGCGCGTATCCACGTCGTCCAAATGTCATATGATCGACCGAAAAGATCATCGCTCCATCAAATATGCCGGACCTGATGTGTGGAACAGTATCCCGACGGTCATCGACGGGCATGTCCACACTCAAGTCGAAATACAAGCAATTAACTAGGCTACTAAATAAATACAGTCCATCCTCAAGATTACCGGAACACGACTGACCTATCTAATCGATCTCGCTTCCCATGACATGCGCCCTATTTGTTATCGCTTTTTTTCTATACTATCCTCTTAACTTTTATACAGTGTGCATCAGTGACGTGCGGTGAGGTTCACGGCTGGTTAGGCACGCCCCCCCCCCATACAAAAGAACAACACGCACGTATAGAGACTTGAAATGTGAATAACCGCAGCGGGTATAGAGAGCATTTTCTGTGTACACTATGGTAGCCGTTGCAATGTTACATTTTATAATACATGTAGGACTGGTCGCTATTGTGCTAAATGAGCACGTTTAGACAAATAATAATTACCATCTCTTCAAGTATAGGCCTTCCGGTATAGATTATTAGAAGAACATGAAAAAAGCATCCTCAGTTACAAATTTTATTCAGTAAAAAAAACACTAGATTGGCCGAATTTCGAAAGAAAATGCACTAGGTCAAGTCATAAACTCATAATACACTAGATCTAGTGTTTGGGAGTGGCACCACTACCACAAACAACAACGCAGGCTTTGTATCACAGGGGTCACCAACCTGGTGCCCGCGGGCACCAGGTAGCCCGCGAGGACCAGATGAGTGGCCCGCGAGCCTGTTCTAAAAATAGATCGAATAGCAGCATTTGCCAATATTCGTCAGATTATCACCAGTGATTTATCTATTGTTGTTTAAATCACACTATAACATGTGACTTAGAAATGACAATACATATATATAAACCACTTAAAATGATGATATCAAATACACCCGATTACAATTAGTAATATACCAACATGTAGTAACAAGATATACCGAGGACATATAATAGGCCAACGGCCTTATGGCAGATATAGCCCGTCCGTCGTCTGCGGATAGTATACGGCAAGTCCGTTGTCTACGGATATCAGCTTACAGTTTATACTTAACTGGCACTTCCGCAGTAGCTGACACGAACGTCCTGTGTTCTGTGTAGTTCTTGACTGGCAGTTCAATAGAGACGACAACAATTGCCTTTTCCAGATATATTGTACAGTAATTTGGATAGTTTTAGCAGTAAGTTTCAGCGTACATGAGTCTCATAATCTGAGTCAATCTTTGATATGCACTCGGTTATAACTATGCGATAAGTCACGTGATATAGCATTATACCATAACAGATAGGAGAGAGAAGGAGCCAGAGCTCCACATCACCCCTTCCAAGGAGGCGTGATTAGCGACAATACAAAATGACAGTTAGATAATACATGCATGGAATGGTAACGATACGATTCCGGAATTAAATTTTGCAACATAACACTGTAGTGAAGTCGTGAGAAAACGTGGTAAGGTCGAAACATAAAATCGATAAGTTATGGGAAAAAAAGAGATGATTTGGCTTGGAAAAGGCAAAGTTTTTATGTATTATTATAAGAAATAAAGAAGAGCTTCTTGGAGGTACAGAACTTCAATATACAATTAAATAGTATATTCATATTGAAATGAACCCGAATATTTTCGGCTGACACTCGTCAGGGGTAATCGTCAGCAACTAGTAGAGAATTGGAAAGAACATTGTATATCAACAATCGCATCAGAAATAAAGAACAACAAAGTAAATGGCGAGTTGCGTCATAACCACCGCGCCATGCGTGCGTAAAGTTAATGTGTACGGCGTGGCATACAGTACTTGAAGGTTTTAAGGAGTCATCGGAAATCCCGTATCTGCGAGTGTGGGACGATTTGGAGTTAAAAAGGCGAATTACCCAACTCGTAAATCGACAATTACGGGGGAATAATTTTCGGACTTCTGAGAGGGGAATGAGAGATGATGAAGTCATATTATGCGAATTTTATGCTAGGAGTTGTGAGAACGGGTTACCGACAAAATATGTGACTTGAGAACAAAGTCGTGTTAGAGTATAGTCATGAATGAAAAAAACCGAAACCAAATCCAATTAATGACGCGGGTTGCCGACAAAGAACGGTAGTTATGATCGCCAAGCAAAATACATGCATGCATAAAAAGGGGAATAATGAAAACACATTAAAGTTGATCCTATGAGGGATAAATCAATGTCCAGCCATCCGGCCTCCATTAGGGGATGTGACGATCACATGTGCCGCTAATGGCGCGAGTGGGAAAGTCCGTTCGTCATGTTATGTCAAAGAACGAAAGTTATTTACAAAGCTGTGTGAAAAAAAACCGCCAAATTGCCGAAATATTTACAGAAGTCTCTGCTCATTTCATGTATTGATAACCCCGCCAATGTAATGGCCATATGTAATCGCGATATGGCATTAAAGACCAACCGGTTTCGTAGATTTTCGATGCGCGCGACGCGGAAATGGTGCGATATGATTCCGGTTGAAACAGCATCCTTAGAACCGCACGTTGTAATCGTGAATGGGATTCATCCGCCAGGTATAGGTCGATCTTGAGATAAGCGATTCAGCGCGTATTTGGGCATCGCGGGAAGGTAACGAGTAATGTCTCTGTGAGCATTCGGCGTTCGGCAATTTGGTGCGGTCACGGCGGCGTGAATACGATTTCTGGAAGATAAGTCGGGCAGCAGTATCACGAAAACAAATACATATGCTCGCGCCGTAAACACGAGTAACAATAAGAACATAATAACAACAAAGCATGCAGACAATAATAAGGCAACAATTAAGTCACGTGTGGCGGCAGCGAAACAGATGAGGATGGCTCCTTCCTTTAGGTAGGAAACTAGTACATCTATCTGCCGATTTCAATTCAAGTGGTGGGGGTGACGTCATCTATGTGACGTAGGCAACCGCTCGTAAAAATAATGAAAAAAAAAGGTAGAAATCAAACTGGTCATCTAAGTACATCGAAAGACGCGTATTGTGGTAGCAAGTCAAAGCTAGTGTCGATATAAAATCAACGGGAATAGTCATATTGACGTAGTTTAATCAAGAATTTGGTCCACTAACGGATCGAAGGAAGGGATAACAATAGCAATGAATCATCACTGCACGCCACTTAACATATCGCAAGTGTATGAACGTGCGCCCGGCTACTTCAATAATGTGCTTCGAAGACTTACACATGGCAATGCCTAATGACGTATCGACCGGTAAGATACATCTAAAAAAAACGGTAAGTATTAGGTCAAATTCCCTAATACCGGATAAATAATTCATCCAACCGTATATACACTAATAGTGTCCGATCGTGGATCATGTCGATAAAAAAAGCGTACGGGCGAGACGCGAGTCGACCGAACTTCACCTCAACTTCGTTATGTAACGACGGAAGTTAATAGCATGAGTTAAAATCGCATGCCCACAACCCATAGATTCCCCGGCCGGTAGAACCGCTGAGTCACGCACAAGCAATCCCCATGTCTAAAAACGATTTGGCGAGATAACATGGCCAAACCCACTCATTACACACGATCCCAGGAGCAAAAGTGAAATCGTAGACCCGGTACTTCGACCATAACCTTAATTAACGATTTCCCCGTGTAGCGATAATATGGGCAACGACGTGATATTCAAAATTTAACAGATTCGTGACTATACAAACGTATCACGGATAGGTGACCAGATGTCAGTAATAGGTGGCAATGCCATGAAATGTACAATGTACAATGTATAAAGGTACAAGATATGTATAGCTAATCGCATGTAACTATAGGTTGCAAAATCTGAGTATGTTCAGATGACATTATAGCGGGTAAGTATATAAGGGCGTAAATTACGGAAAAAAAATGACAATTTGTCACCGTGTTAAAGCGGCCTTATTTAAGTATGGGTAATTAGAAGTAAGCGAAAATGTCCAAGACCTAGTATAAAGAAAGTAAGGAAGTCAATGTTTGAAGAAAATAGGGAAGTAACTTCCGTATTTATTAATTCCAGCAAAGCGCTGAGTTAGAAGTAACGCTAATATGTGATTAAAATCGAATTATGATTATGGGTAATTGTAGCAAAAGCGAGGTTATGCGAATACGTGTAGTGAGATAAGATGAAGTTGCGTTATGCAGAGTTAAGTTAGTTACAAAATCCCCATTCCCAGTGATACTGGTATATTCAAATAGTGCAAAGCCGAAATCTAAATTGTCGGTTAAAAATAGCAGATTTTGCCGCGGAACATCATATAGAATCCCGATGGAATGCTATGCTATAGTCCGGCGAAAAGCCGGGTCACTATTTTTATCGAAGTAACATTGACGGTATAGTTACGGTAGTTAAAAAGGGTAGCGCTTAAATACGCGCGTAAGTCAATGTCGCATGAATGACATATGAAATCACAAAAATTAATATCATGGAATTGGTAGTTATGTTCCACGGAGATGCCGTGAATTTAAAAAACGAACAAAAAATAGATTGGTAAATTACCAGGGTGGTTGGAAGTGATTTACGCGGTAATATGAAGGTAGGAAAAACCGCAAAATTTATAATCAGAATCGAAATGGGGGTGTTAAACAATCAAACAACTGTAAGCAAATGGTATGTTACACGACTAAGGTAGGCTATTCGTGCGAAAGTGAAGTTGTATCTATGGAAATAGTGAATAGTGAATCGGTAGTAATTATTCGATTTCACGGGAGAGAGAAGCATTTGTGCGGGACAATCGTCCTAAATATTGTATTTACGTACCTTATTCAGTGCATTAGAGTAGGCGAATCGTCTGGTTAAACGATCCAGAAAATTACGCGTCATGTGTTAAATGTGTATCAAATTAGAATACGTACAAATGCGGTATGTTGAGTTCGGAGTCAAAACGCGCTTATTGGTAGCGTGATATAGCACGACGCAATAAGGTTATTCATACAATGTGAATTTACGTTAGATAGCAAATCGAATTGTGGGCGTCTGAAAGAGCTGAGATCGTTGTCTGATTGTATTCATCGCTAATCGTGCGCTCGCGAACGTTTAAAACAACAAAGGAAGTCAGAGGCAATTATTCAATAGGATAGCGATGCGATCTCAAAAATGAATTTATATACAAGCGAAGAACTAATAAATTGCATCGTCAATTCCGATTTATCGTTACCGAGAAGTATTGTATCATTTAGGCAGCAGAACGCAACGGTGTAATTACCAAACGAATGAGTCAGAGCTTTTATGAAGCTCGTTTCAATTCCCGAATCAATTAGGAATAATTGTTTAGTTCCATAGTCAAAACAAATATCAAGTAAAACGCATTAGATTAATGTAATGTAGAGCATGCGAAATGTGATGTAATATTGATATTTTCGAACAACCTATTGAAATTAATGAAGCATATAGCAGGAGATTTTCGATCAAAAGTTGCATCTTTAAAATAAGTAAAAGTGAGTCAAACAATCAAATTAGTAGGATACGAATTGGATCACGGGTATAGGCCGTGCATTCCGGGAAATTTCGCCGTTCACTCCGCGGAAACGACATCATTATCGCCGGCGTCTGCCCGATGGGCGGACTGATCAAAATTTTGATTTTCGTGATGTAAGCCTATATTGTTTTGAAGATCATCATCGGATATGGCGAAGCCAATAAAGGGTTCATCCTCGCGGTATCTAAGATCGAACTTATGCGCTATTTCATACGCTAAACCCGCATTTGATTCGCTGTTGGTTGCCATCGTAACAAAAACCGCAATAAATTTGCGAATATAAATGAAATATCAAAAGCGAAATGTTATGACACGGAAAATTACAGTCAAATGTATATATGCGAACTGCCAGCCGACAAACAAATCCAGAAATCGTATAAAAGGGGTAAATACCGGATGTGTCTTGCAGTCCTGGTGTTTACGTGAATTTCCGTATCGTTGCAAGCGAATGCTAATGTTCCGATGATGAAGCGGCAAGGAGTCTTTACGTTTGAACTTGGTCACGAACTCGGGGCGCCATATGGCAGATATAGCCCGTCCGTCGTCTGCGGATAGTATACGGCAAGTCCGTTGTCTACGGATATCAGCTTACAGTTTATACTTAACTGGCACTTCCGCAGTAGCTGACACGAACGTCCTGTGTTCTGTGTAGTTCTTGACTGGCAGTTCAATAGAGACGACAACAATTGCCTTTTCCAGATATATTGTACAGTAATTTGGATAGTTTTAGCAGTAAGTTTCAGCGTACATGAGTCTCATAATCTGAGTCAATCTTTGATATGCACTCGGTTATAACTATGCGATAAGTCACGTGATATAGCATTATACCATAACAGATAGGAGAGAGAAGGAGCCAGAGCTCCACAGCGTACTGCTCATACAGGCGATATGACGGCATGCCATCCACGGTCTTCTTGGTGAAAGGGTGGGGGTTCCGTTATGGTAGCTCGACGTCCCGCACAATGCCAAAGTAGTAAACAACATTACTATCCGTAGCAAATGGCGGTGACGTACTAGCAGATGCAGTATGCCCGATATGTATTGCATCTTTTGACACAGCTTGTCTCACTTACACTCAACGCAATTTATAGTACCATGTTTCTAACTTTCTGTAATCGATGCTGCTGTCAGGTACAATGAAATCTGTGATGTCTAAATGCTGAACAATTAGAGATAGAAATTGTACCACTGCAAAATCACCTCCACCTCAAAGCCCACAAGGCTGCAGCAAACTTTTGGTGCCGTGTTGACACGGAAAAGTTCAGTGGTGAATGCGCATTGCGCAATTGCGCAGCAGCTATGAAGGTTGCAAGCGTGTTTGGTTCAACTTATCGTTGTGAATCAGCCTTTGCGGACACGACATTCATTAAATTACAAACACAGAACACGCCTCACTAATTCACATCTGGAACACCACTCAGAGTTGCAGTGTAAGTTACATATCAGAGTATAGCGCACCAGTTGATAGCATGCAATACCAGGCTTCCCACTGACTGGTTTAGAAACAGATAACACGATGTCCACTTTGTCCAGTCTAACATGTGACGAGATTTATTTCAAAATCTGAGCTTGCAGTGATTTCTTAAAAAGTCTTAGTGGCTAGCTGGTAGCTGTTTGAAATGAGATGTTTTGATTTAAAAGAATCTCTTAGAAATCTTACCGCTATGCGATACCTCCCCATGCTATGAATATCAAACCGGAAATTGTGTCTGGTACGGGTAAACGGCGGGATTAAACGGTAGCCCGTCGCTTCAATCAGTACACAAAAGTATCCCTTGGTTGCAGAAAGGTTGGTGACCCCTGGTCTATCACAATCACATACCACAATTAACGGTTAAAGGGATTGCAGTCGAACACAGCATAGAGGACACAAACAACAACAATGCAGCCTATGCAAGTAGCTATCACATGCGACAATTTAACGTAGCAATGGGTGCAAAATACATAACAGCTACATAATAAGTAAGGGAATGTATTGGCTCGCATAACGCATTGGCCGTCGCTTCTTATTCTCATATAATTCCTACAAGACTGTTGGATTCCGAAATCGGTAGCGCGTTTCACTGCGTTTCGATTGTCCAATTGTTAGCGAATAGTGGATGAAGCACATTCGTTTGTGCCTCACCTAGCCATTGTTTCTCTACGATGGCATTGTCTGTAATAAAGGCGAAGGTCACCTTCCTTGGCGATTTTGCGGGGTTCTGGGGCTCTGACACTGTTGATATTTGGATTTCCGGAATCAGTGTGACTATAGCATTTCACTGATTCCAGTTATTAAGAATTCCGAGCTATTTATGATGAATTGTATTGTTGCAGATGAGGCAAGACCCGCCCGTGGCTCACCTGTGCCCCACCTCGCCTTTCGCGTTGTATTTTTGAATATTAATGATGCAAATTGATGATGTTCGGTGAAAAAATGTTCCAATTTAGTTATTTATGAACATTGACGTGTAACATCAACATAACCATCGACTCATGAAGGGGTTTCACAATTTTCACTTACTCATCCAGACGACAGGTGAGATACTGCCTCACCTGCCTCATTGGACCGCACGTCACTGGTGTGCATGCCTCCTCTTTACATCGCCTAGGCCGAGGTGGGTGTCTGATTCCATAGACTACTACAAGTCGCTTAGACGTCTTCTTGTCTTTTCATTGTATCGCATTTTTGTGATGTATTGACCTGATAAAATTGCTAATAAACCAATGTTGATGATGATGAACACTAACAGTCATAACCTTCCATGCCATCAAACAATCTGTTGAGGTTGCTAGCATCCCGGTTGGATTTTGTGATATGACGATAAGAGGTGCGCGAAATTTTTCACCCTCATAAAGGGGGGCGTGTCTAAAAAAGGTTGAGAGCCCTGGTATAGAGTTAAGTGTACGGCCTATCTGTTCGATGCGGATGTGATCAGATCAGACTAGTTGACCCTGCAGGTCGTATCGATCATTCCTATCTTTTCTCTACCGCTCTCATTGCCGTCTGTTGTTATGTATTTTGGTTGGATGAAAATAAAGACTATCTCTCTCTCTCTTGACAGGCGCAAGGTGGGTGTCCGATTTCAAAGACTACTCCAAGCTGTTTGACACCTTCCTATCTTTTCATTGTAGCGCAGCCTTTGCGGTGTTTTGAAATGATGAAATTAATTCACAAACTGATGCTGGATTTGCAGCAAATATGGTCATAATAGGACGTCATGTACATGAAATAAGTCTGCGCGCCATGAATTTAGGTCACGAAAAATCATGTCGCGACCCCTGCCCGTTTTCACAGTTAGTGTTAGGGTTCATTCAATCGCGCTGCTGGTTTACGCGGTCAATAGGTGTTATGGAGGCGTGTCTGTACTCTGTAGCCCGTGGTGGATTGTAAAATCGATATGTGGCACTTCCGAAAGCAATACAAAAGCGCGCGAGTAGTAATAACAGTAGCACTGACAGTATTTCGCGATATTTTGGGAAATAGTCGGTCAGTACTAGTCAGGCTCATCCAGATAACTTAGTATGTGATATATTATGCGTTGGGATAATAATGCCTTGTATGATTACAGCTGTCAGGATTCCAAAAGCTCGTCTATGACATCTACATGCTGTAACGACTCTTGCCTTACACTGATTGCTAATTTGTTGAGTTTCCCACGACCTAACATTGTGTTCCATTCCAGGCATGCCTGAAGAGAGAGCAGACTTGTACAAACGACCAATCTTGTTATTAAGGGTCTAGTCTTGTTGGTTACGTTCTAACTGGATAATGTCCCTTTGAGTTGTTCTAGTTATAGCTGCGCGTGAGTAGGCCTAGTTCTAGCTGCAGTCTATTTCCAAGCTTTGTTTACAAAATCCAGGGATATCTAGAAACTTCTAGATATCCCTGACAAAATCCAAGTTTTCGACTGTATTGAAATGATTTGAATATGCATTTTCTCTTGGCCAAGTGACCTTTTGCATTGATTTGTATTGTCTGAAAGCCATTAGCCCTGTATCATGCATCTATCCTGCATGATCAAAGTTCATATTTTGAGTGATTGCTCAGCTTTAGACATTGGCAAAGACATTGGTGCGAGGGAAGTGGTCAGTCAGTACTATAGTCAGACTCCTCTTAGTATGTAGTATATATTTTGTGTCGCGAAAAGAGTTTTTCCAGAATTGTACCAACTACTCTATTTTCAAAACACTCAATTAGAACGAAAACTACTCAATGAACTGGTAATAATCAACTGACTGTCGACCAGCTAAATTGATACTTCGTACAAGTCACTAGTCAGGTGTCTTCTATACAATTCAAGTGATCCCGATTCCAGAATCTTGCATTCTCCATGCATTATTCATTCAGACCTCGCACTGATATATGTACTGCAACAGTAGAGAGACTTGGCGGCATTTCTGTAGTAACAAAGTGACTGACCGATATATATTAGGTTAGCCTTACTGGCAACATAACCTGGAATCCTGTGCTGAGGTTTGCAAGTTCTTCAATCAGCAGATGTTTACTCAAACACGAACTATACTTGGTAAAAAAAAATGTTCTTAGGGTAGCGATTATAACTGAGTTGGGCGAAGACAGCGGGTGATAATCGGTGTCCAATATCCCTCGTTCCCAAGCTCAAACTACCCCTCCTCTTGAAACCAAAATCTAGCTCTCTGTTATTATCTTAGCATAATCCAGTCCAGGGGTTCTCAACCCGCGACATCTTTCAATATGAACGCAATTACTACTGGCAAAGTATTGTCACCCGTGTCACATTCGTCGAAGAACAGTTGTCGTAACGAAATGTAGAAGCTTAAAATGATAACACCAAATAGTTTCTTCTGGAGTTATAGGCCTACATATCGCCTGATGTTAGAGAAAACGTTCCTAGCTAGATTTCAAGCCCATGAATCCATATTTCGAGGAATTGTTAAAATTGCCGACGACGTTACAGCCACATTGCTCAATATTGCTTGAAATATCGGTAAGCCCAAGAATCTGCGAGTGAAGGCGTGACTTCAATAAAACTTTAACGTAGGCCTACTGTGCGAATATTCGCTGTTTCCGGAACTTAGTATCAGGTTCAACATCAGCTGACATATTTCGAAGCTACAATTGTCTGATTCAGCCGTGACCAGAAGAGTAACAGCGATGTCAGTCGAATCGCATATGCTCTGAAACACGTTGCAACGTAGACTTTTAGCCTGACATTGGACGAATCCACCGACTGCAAAGTGCACACAGATTACATAGCTAATATAGGCGCGTTTCATCAGGTTGGACATATTTTCAGAGGAAATGCTGACGGGGCAAACGTGGGTAGGGGGAGAGGACCAGTGAAAAACATAAACTTGAAAAAGCTGACTTCTCTAACTAATGGTGTAGGGCTCCAGCCATGGAATGAAAGAGCAGCGTTGATTGGTTTACTCAGAAATTACCCCGAACGCCAGAATTCTTCTCATATCACTGTGAGCTCAAGGTGATAACGGTCATTGTAACGAAAAGTAATTTTATACTTGTTCGCTCACGTATTGAAACAGAGAGTTCGGTTCTCGGGTGGAAGGGTGTAAAGATGCATATGCCGACTTGGCAACGAATGCAATGTAGGCCATGTTCTGTGAAGAGATGTACTTGCGCCACTGGAAGATATATATTCTCCAAAAAACAGCAACTTCAAACTTACGAACGCTGTCCATTATTGCTTTAGAATGCATAAAAATGTACTATGCCCCTATATCACTGGTCAATAAGCTACATAGTATTCTTAATTTAATAGTCGTTTACAAATACATGGTGATAGTGTTCTGCGGCCCGCAGGGTCTTTGGCTGTTAAAATGCGGACAGTTATACGAGGCAAGTTGAGAACCCCTGGTATAATCACTTAATTCTCATTCGTGATTAGATGCCTAATCAGCGATTCACAGAACAATAAATGCGACCATACCCTTTTTCATCCTATTCCTCTCTCGTCTGTAACAGCGGGAGTAATTAGCGTATCACATTACATTGCAGCCGACCTAGTCTTGTATTGTTAGAGATAGCACCAAAACAGATTGTACTGTGTATTGATCCAATTTGCGTTGATTTAATTCGGTTGTTGAATAGATTTCCAGTCTTTGTGTGTCTCGGGCCTCTGACCCATCTGCTGATTGTCCTGTTTTAACAACCTTGGCTATATTAGGCTTACCATATTTTGGAAATCCAAAAAGAGGACACTTTTTCAGAAATTTGCAACTTGCAACGGTGAATTTTTCCCACTTTGTGATCGGTTGACTAAAAAAAAGGTCATCACTTCTGCTCAGAACTCAAAATACCGTTTTTCTCTCCACATTGCCAGGCTGATGACTAAAAAAAAGGTCATCTTTTCGCTCAGAGCAAAATTCACCGCTTTTCACTCCGAAATACCCGCCAGAGCGGCACTTCTGTGCTAATTTGCGGCATATCACTCGCAATTTGCTCTAAATCTCACCTAAATTTTCAAGAAAGAGGACAAAATCTCAAAAAAGAGTACAAAAGGGCGTCCTCCGAAGACACTTTCAAAAAAGGCAAAAAAGAGGACAAATCCTCTTAAAAGAGGACGTTTGGTAAGCCTAGGCTATATGGCCAGTAGTAGAAAATCGGAGGCTAGGAAAATTAGGCCACTCCGTAACTCAAGGCGCGTGATAGTGCTATCAATGTTCGATGTAACTTTGTAATGATGAGAAGTTATAGCCTTGGCCTGGACAATTTGCGATTGTCAAGTTTGCAACGCAAACGCATGTGGGACAGTGTTGGGATGACTCGAGTCCACTTTTTCGTATGACTTGACTTGATTCGAGTCACTTTGCAAAAATGACTTGACTTGACCCGACTCGGAGCTTCAGAAATGTGGTTTGACTCGTGACTTGGGAGCGAAATTTACGAGTCAATTTCAAGTCATTAATAAGTAAACGTTGTCGACCAAATCCCTGCATCATGTGTGTATTCGGATTATTAGCGATACGCCGGTGACACTTGCGAGAGCAACCAGTCATTCACTTATTGTACGTTTCACTGGTACTCCCTTGTTACATCACAAATATATTGGCCGCAAACGAAATGATCACAGCTTACGTAGTAGTAAACAGATCAATAGCAACGTATCTCTGTTTCTTAGACGATTCAGTGCTTACATTGCGCAGTGCTCACCTTCATAAACCATCTTGTATTATTTAAATAGAAAGAATATAGTTCATGCATTTATATTCCCGGATGTATAGTTGGGTAGTGTATTGTACCATATCAATTTGTTTGAACTTCTCGAGGCTTTGTATTCGAATCTCTGATAATAACATAAATAACAGACTGTAGCATGTACCTATACAGTTACTCACGTATTTTATTAGTAGTTCTAGGTATGCGTGTTTGATACAATGCAATTTTGCATGTATATTTAACTTTATAATCGGTATTTGATTCAAGATAAATGGCTAATTAATCTATTTTTCACACAACTGGCAAAATGTTGTGACTTTGCATCATCACTCTCACTTCGAAAATTCAATTTGACTTGAATTGTGACTTGACTCGTGACTTGACTTGACTTGACTCGACTTGACTCGAGTCACCTCCAAAAATCGAGTGACTTGACTCGAGTCACCTTCGAAAATAGATTGACTTGACTTGACTCGAGTCAAAATGTGCAATGACTCGAAATGACTCGTGACTCGAAGGTAGTGACTTGATCCCAACACTGATGTGGGAATGCTTTTTGGTTGCAGACTGGGCCTGCGCCGGGCCGCTGTTATTCAAGAGATACAATCGCACAAGCTCGAGCGTTATTTTGTCTTAACTATCTCCACTCATCAAAATACTACACCATCTTAGCAGACAGTAGAAATTACATTGATTTGAAATAAATTTAATCCAGATCATGTGCAATAACCGGCAACAGGCTACAAAAGGCAACAGGCTAAATCATTTACGCATTTTCGCTGTTCATATTTAAACGCAAAATTGAGGCATCTCCGCCGTGCTGTAATACGATCTGCGCGCGCGATTTCTTGATAACGATCCTCGCTTTGGTAATTACAGTGTTAGGATGACTCGAGTCACCTTTTTCGTATGACTTGACTTGACTCGAGTCACTTTTCTAAAATGACTTGACTTGACTTGACTCGGCGTATCAGAAATGTGGATTGACTCGTGACTCGGAGCGAAATTCACGAGTCAATTTCAAGTCATCAAGTAATCGGTGTCGATAAAAATCACTGTATCTTGCAAATGGTCGGATTGTTCGCGAAAAGATGGTGTAATCCGTGAGAGCGACCAATCATTCAGCGATAGTGCGTGTTACTGAGCCTCCATTGCCTATCACAAATAAATTGACATCAAACGAAGTGATCGAAGCTTACAGCTTACGTTGTAGTAAACTAGTTCAGTAAAGTAATTTGATAGCAAAATTCTATTTCTGTTCTCTGTTCTTACCTTAACCCAGTGGTTCCCAACCGGGGGGTGGATTTTGAAATTTTTCGGGGGGAATCTGTCTTAAATTTTTTTTTTGGAAATCTGGCTTTGCCATTGTATTGGAAGATACACTCGGTTCACAAGGTTTTTAGATATTAATGGTATGGAACTGTTAAGTGGATATTAGTTCTTTACATCTGTATGTTTCTTTGGCGGATTACACCCCCTGATAAACTGAGGCTCACGAGACGATTTTGTTAGCTCTGCGACAGCCTCTCGACCAAATTGCTACTAAGCAGGAAAACGTCAAGCCGAATTCAGCTTAAGGTCGCTACTTAAATTGTTTAACTTCTTAAGCCAACATATAAGCTAACATGAAAAACATACCGTACCAAATTCATTGATTCAACTCAAGTCCATAGCAAGCGGACTTGATGATGTATTATTCGTCAGCAGCTACCTGACCGGTCAAAAACAGGTCAAATTTGAATGTACTTCACCAAAGTTTGGTGCGCATTCGCCATAGTTCGGGCATATCTGAATATGTTTGGCCATTCATTACTCAGTCAACAAATGGTTGCGCGTTAAAAAGCACATTTTTTAGTCACGGGCAACTTTTTCATAGGGAGGGCGGGGGGATTTTAGCTCAAATATCTGCCAAGGGGGAGGGGGCACGAGACGAAAAAGGTTGGGAACCACTGCCTTAACCAAACCTTTTGTTTTGAAGTTGAATTCGAATATAGTCAGTTTATATCAGGGGTTCTCAACCCGCGGCCCGCAGACGTATATTTTGCGGCCCGCGACATCTTTCATTATTAACGCAATTACTATTATAGCACAGTGTTGTTACATATTAATTTAGCTACTTAACTCTCTTATCGCCCCGTCTCTGTTTCGATTGATTACTCATTCTTTGGTGTGTTCTGGTTTCTTGATATATGAGTAGTAGGATGGGATGCGTTTGTTACCGCCCCTCAGGCTATTTAGAATGTAAACACTCTCATAATATAATTAACGTTGGACTGTGCCCGGTCCATGCTTCCGAGAGATAAATAACATTCATTATACGTTAGATGATACTTTTCCTTGATATTCTATTATGTGTATTTAGGACTAATGCGACAACGGTAGACTATCGCCGTGTGTATTTATGAGCATCTCTCGCCGCTACACTCTCGAAACTTTCCTCCGACAATTTTACGACTTATGATTACCGCGTCAAAACTTACATTGGCACTTTACTTAGTCTCCTTGAAATAGCATTGTATAGTGTACGAGTTCATTTTATTTCGAAAAAAGAGCATATCAATGATATCGTTGATCGTTATTGCGTCGATTCATTAGCTGAAATCCTCCAGATCGGTTGATGTTTCGAGGTACACCGCTTTGCTGCCGTCCGACACTGCGATCCGAGTTCTTGCGTTCGATCTGATCGTTTTGTTTGATGTAGCGATCACTGGCTTGTAGTATATACGATACGAGCGGAAGGTCGGGATTATGAACAACTACGCTAGGCGAATAGATGACGAATTCATCAGCTCGCAGTATAACCGCTACCTGTATAATGTTTGCATGTCGAGTATAAGGGTATTTAACTCGGCACTAAAATGCCAACGGAATAGCCGCAGGGAGTCGGTTCTCGTTGCTATAATTAAACGAACACCTTCGCCGCAGGTACGCGATCACCGACGTTATAATGATAGGGACAAATTAGCCGCATGAAAGCGAGTCTAATGAATATAACGACAGACAACAAGTTAGTTGAAAAGTAAAACTAATCGTGACCGATGCAAGACGGCGTGAAACAGCGCTTTCGCTCGATTCTTGTAGTGACCACAATTCATACGATTCAGTCCTTTTCATGTCACTAGAATAAGGGTGATTAAACCAACAGTGAAACGCCGCTTCACAATTGCAAGTTAGTGTAATGCAAATTTTACCCCTTCAAGGGTTATAAAAGTATGGACGGCAAAAGGTATAATTTTGGATCGACATGGTGCCTTAGCTATCTATCAATAGGTATGTAATATTTGTTGAAATAGTTGCTATTGATCATAGACCAAGCTTGCTTTCAGAGCTGGAAACTAAACGCATATGAAAATTTACCTAGGTGTTCCCCACACGCATCAAATGTAGGCCTACTCAAGTGTTTATGAGGTGGCGAATAGTTCGACGGTTGTTGGCATGCAAGGACGTCACATAGAATTGTGGAGTTTTCTGTAAACTATAATCCAGTGATCTATTTTCAATCACTATATTTTTCATTAATCTAAACTAAGTACTGTTAGTAGGCAAACCCTAGGAAAGTATATCCTCTGATAAAAGCAGGAATAATTTGTTATCCGTGAAATAAATAGATGGTGCGACTCTAATGGACATAAAGAAATGAACATTTTGTAAAGTAGATATTTTTCGGTATGCTAAATTCGGCTACGCGGTGCTAGACTTCTTGGCCGCATGAAATAGGATGTTTTAGCTTCAACCTCAACGCATTAGCACACCGAATTTAAATATAGGCGATAAATAATATACAGTAGCTCCAATTTTAATGAAAAAATAAAAATAAAAAAGCGTGAAAAATTGCATTTATCCTGGAACGCACCAAGAAAAACCGTATGAATTTGTAAAGTAGTTAGAAAACTACACTATTCCGCTACACTAAAGACTTAAACAATCCGGATTTTGTATGGTGTATACTAATTTTACATTGCGGAGTATTCAGTAAAGTTCAATCCAGTGAATTCGCGTAGGCTATGCATACAAATGTGGAAAGTTACATCAGCGCGTGTTAACTAGTTGTATTATGTAGCTTGCAATTCATGCAAGTTTCGAAACTTCCACACTGAGTCTTTTAAAATAGATAGAAACGAAAAAAACTAATCGAAAAAATTTACGAAGTTTGGATGCGGCATATTTAGGTTTTCTAAAAATTATTCATACCCATGACTCGAAATATTGTTAACTAACTTATCATGTTCTGAAGTCTCATACATGCACCGACTCTGTGCATTCAATGTAGGGGTAGCTGACTTGGAGACAGAAAAACACACATATTTGACCGTAACATGGTCTTAGTATGAACCGACATGCATTCGACTTGTGGAAAAATGTGTCGCAGCGTGTAGTGTACAAATTTCGATGTTGCGCAAATACCACAGACATAAGATAAGCGTGTAGTGTACAAATTTCGATGTTGCGCAAATACCACGATTTTACATCGAATTATTCGAATCGACTACGTACATTGTATAGGTGCGAGGTGAAATAAAACGGATTTACGCAAAAGTTCGACACTAAAACGCATACGGTGTCTTATAAAGTAATAATGTAAGCTGCGATGGATGCTGCTATATAATGCTAGTAGCGAATATAGTAGAAAGTCCCCGTCCGGATGAATGTAAGCAGGTGCGCTTAGTAACGTAGTAAATCGCATAACAGAATTTACATAAATTGCTACTTCTACCTTAATTTAATGGATTTATCTGAGATCATTGCTTTACTTAATCTCTCCAAAATGTGCATTATACAAGTACGTCACCATCGAAACCATCTACCTATAACTAGCTGGCAGTATAATTGTAGCAAATACTCGAGTACTAATTTTAAAGTAACTTAGATATCTAAATGAGCTCTGAGTCGTTGTTATCTCGCATCTTGTACTTGTATTCGCACTTTACCTTTACACGTCGTTTTTGTATAATGGATACTAATTTTATTAAAAATACACAAAAAGCGCGAAAAATACATTTTATCCCGGAACGGAGCAAGAAAATGCGTATGAATTTTGTAAAGTAGATATTCTATTCTATTATGTGTATTTAGGGCTAATGCGACATCACTATGTTAGCGACAGGCCTGATTTGAACACACTAACTTTGCAAATTAAACTTATCACCCACCACGAACACTCAATGAAGAGCACCCTGGAGCACCCTCATAAATGCTCCACAATTCGTGACGTATAATATACTGAGCATATAATAAGCTGACAAAACTGATACTTGAGTACTCCGAAATGCACAAGTACTTTACCTTTACACGGCGTTTTTTGTAAAATGAATACTAATGGTACGCGAATGATCATAGACTAAGCTTGCTTTCAGAGTTGGAAACTAAATGCATACGAAAATTTAACTATGTTTTCCCCTCACGCATCAAATGTAGGCATACTCAAGTGTTTATGAGGCGGCGAACAGTTCGAAGGTTGTTGGTATGCAAGGACGTCACATAGAATTGTGGAGTTTTCTGTAAACTATAATCCAGTGATCTATTTTCAATCAATATACTTTTATTAATCGAAACTAAGTACTGTTAGTAGGCAAACCCTAGAAAAGTATCCTCTGATAAAAGCAGGAGTAATTCGTTATCTGTGAAATATATAGATGGCGCGCAATATGAGCGGTGTTACGAATATAACAGAATTACCATGCTAATATGTGACTCATCACCTTGAAACTAGGTACGTAGTTGTAGGACATTGTGATTATGTAGAATACCAAATTTCCTCGTACATTTCATGATGGAACTTTAAAACTAACGCGACTCTACAACGACTCTTTGCGTACATCTGTTTTGCGGGAGCGTATATAGCACGTACCCATACATACCCAACTTTAATAACGGAATTACCATGCTTAACATTGAATCCAAACTCTAAACTTGATACGAACACACTAATTTCGCAAATTAAACTTATCACCCACCACGAACACTCAATGAAGAGCACCCTGGAGCACCCTCGTAAATGCTCCACAATTCGTGACGTATAATATACTGAGCATATAATAAGCTGACAAAACTGATACTTGAGTACTCCGAAATGTACAAGTACTTTACCTTTACACGACGGTTTTTGTAAAATGAATACTAATGGTACGCGAATGATCATAGACTAAGCTTGCTTTCAGAGTTGGAAACTAAATGCATACGAAAATTTAACTATGTTTTCCCCTCACGCATCAAATTAGTTGTATCGAGTTATCGAATGATTTTTTTCTTTACATCAAAATAACTAGAGTGTGTAACTACATTAAAAACGTATCTAAATGAGCTCCAGGTCATTGTGATTATACAGCATACTAAATTTCATCACACATTTCATGATGGAACAACTTTAAAACTAACGCAGCTCTATAGCAACTTTTGCCTAAATCTGTTTTCGGTAGCATGTACATATCCATAGTCAGCTTTAATAACAGAATTACCATGCTAATATGTGACTCCTCACCTTGAAACTTGGTACGTAGTTGTAGGACATTGTGATTATGCAGCATACCAAATTTCTTCACGCATTTCATAATGGAACAACTTTAAAACTAACGCGGCTCTACATCGACTTTTTTCGAACATCTGTTTTGCGGGAGCGTATAGCACGTACCTATACATAGTCAACTTTAATAACGGAATTACCATGCTTAACATTGAATCCCAACTCTAAACTTTATTCGTAGTTGTAGGACATTGTGGCAATGCACCATGCTAAATTTCATCGCACATCTAATGATGGATCACCTTTAAAACTAACGCAGTCGAATACCGACTTTTAAGCATATCTGTTTTGCGTGAACATAGCATATACCTATGCATAGTCAATTTTAATAGCAGAATTACCGTGTTAAACATTGAATTCCCACCTTGAAAGTTGGTACGCGATTATAGGACACTATAACAATGCACCATACCAAATCCCATCACACATTTCATGATGGAACAACTTTAAAACTAACGCGGCTCTACATCGACTTTTTGCGTATATCTGTTTTGCGGGGGGCGTATAGCACGTACTCATACATAGCTAACTTTAATAACGGAATTACCATGCTTAACATTGAATCCCAACTCTAAACTTGATACGTAGTTGTAGGACATTATGGCAATGAACCATGCTAGACTTCATCACACATCTAATGATGGAACACCTTTGAAACTATCGCAGTCGAATACCGACTTTTACACGTATCTGTTTTTCGTGAACATAGCATATACCCATACATACTCAATTTTAATAACAGAATTAGCATGCTAAACCTTAAATTCTCACCTTGAACGTTGATACCCAGTTGTAGGACATAATAACAATGCACCATACCAAATTTCGTCAGGCATTTCATGATGTAACACTTTCAAAACCAACGCAGTTCTATACAGGCTTTTGGCTAAATCTGTTTTTCCGTAGCGTAGCACGTACCTATACATAGTCAACTTTAATATCAATACATGTTTATCGTAAGTCCTACACAGTCATGATATCCGGCCGAGTTTGACTTTTAGAAAACATTATACCGACATCGCGACATCTTACAAAATTGAAACCGCGGTGACTGCTTGAGAGACCTACCAGTGATATCGCGGTAATCTAGTTACTTCCACAAAATAGTATGTATTCAACTTACTTTCCACAAATCTAACGCGCAAAACAATTTACTTTGCTAACGAAAAGTGCTGAGTCATCATATCATTATCCACGCAACAATACACCTAAAACATACTATCGTACAAAATGGTCGCTAACCTCTTTGTGCACCAGCTGTAAATCTCACAAGCAACAAGTTTCAAGATTCCAGTTATTGCGCCAAGTCGTTATGTTGACGAAAGCGTATATTGTAATATCATGATCGATTTGCATTCGTTGGTCACAAACTGTCACTACTCTAAATAATTATTTTTCACTCAAACACAACAGCATACTTGTCGCCATTCGTTTTCATCAAGCACGAGTTCAATAAACTTACTTACTACGACATGAATTGGTATTTTTATGTTGTGTAAATAGGTAATAATTAATTTTAGTAACACTATACCAACATCATCGAGTTGTGCGAATAGATTTACATGTGGTGTTATGGTTTTAATCGAAGTACACTGCACGATCTAATGTAGAGTCATCTCTATTGTATAGCAACTCGGTAATCGAAATGCATGCATTAACATTTAAACAGCGATCGTGTTTCGTCACGCGAAAAATATAATGCGATACTCTGCACAGGGCATGCAAATCCTTTTCACACTCGTAATAGTATACCAACGGCTACCGGCGACAACGTTTAACAATACCAACGACACTAAACATACGATACGTACCCAATCTGCAAATTCTTTCGATTTATTCTGTCCGTTTCAATTTAAGATAAGGAAGCCCATTTCACTCAATGTATCGATGCCTACGGTACTCTACAAATTTTTCTGATTAATTCTCCCTATGCTTATTTATCACAAGAAAGATGATTTGACACCTAAAGTACGAAATACTTTTTCGCTTGAACTAAGCCGCAGCGCCTGGAGTGGAATTTTACGGGGTATGTGGACTCATTTCGTAGGGCTCTATACCATAGGAGCATACTTTACGCTCCAATTCGATTCCCACACATTCCATATAATTACTAACAGAACCATTGAGTACCAGCCTTGACATTTTCCGTAGTACTAGATGGCATGTATACAATTTCACGACATCCGACATTACGACGAAGACTATCAAAATATCGAAAGAAGCCCTCTATTCTTTTCTGAAATAATCAAGGTTTTATCAGGACTTCCCTTCATATAAACTCCAGCAGAATCACTAATAACCTCTCAAGTGTACTCAATTTACTCTAATTTGATACTCGTGTACCAAATCCCTATTTTCCGCAAGTATGATAGAGGCTATCGCTCGATACTCAACGATTCGTAATTTTGCTGGAATACAAGTACAATTAGTTTAAAGTAGTTTGAGGTTACGTTTGTATCACCTTGACAAGTGCTATTATCAAAAAATGCTTTTGCTAAACTCTTACACTTTCACTAAACTTCTACACTGAATCTTGTAAAGTAGATAGAAAAGAAAAACTATTAACATAAGGTAAGTGAGAAGCACGCAAATTTCGATTGCATACAAATGTCACAAACTGCGCTAACTTCCAGAGTTGTTAAGTATAGAAGTACTCGTACGTCTTGAGTATACCCAAGTAGGTTTTTTGCCTACATGTACCAAATACTCTCAAGTCCTTATGATATTGGAGTACATCAACTTCATGATAGCTACAGTATTAAACAGAAATAGACCTAGAGTACTAACGTTTTTGTGCAGTGAGAGTTCGCAAATTATCGAAGTATTTTTGTTATTTTTATTGCGATAAGTCATTCTGCAGCGCAAAAATGCGTCGTAGGATATAGATGAAACTAGCACCTCTCATCAAGACCGCTGATAACAGTACATTTCAACATAAAAAGCATAAAAAACATTCCCGCGCGCTCCTAAACCTAACACTTCCTACCCTACCACCTAATACTAAGACGCGCGCGGGAATGTTTTTTATGCTTTTTATGTTGAAATGTACTGTTATCAGCGGTCTTGATGAGAGGTGCTAGTTTCATCTATATCCTACGACGCATTTTTGCGCTGCAGAATGACTTATCGCAATAAAAATAACAAAAATACTTCGATAATTTGCGAACTCTCACTGCACAAAAACGTTAGTACTCTAGGTCTATTTCTGTTTAATACTGTAGCTATCATGAAGTTGATGTACTCCAATATCATAAGGACTTGAGAGTATTTGGTACATGTAGGCAAAAAACCTACTTGGGTATACTCAAGACGTACGAGTACTTCTATACTTAACAACTCTGGAAGTTAGCGCAGTTTGTGACATTTGTATGCAATCGAAATTTGCGTGCTTCTCACTTACCTTATGTTAATAGTTTTTCTTTTCTATCTACTTTACAAGATTCAGTGTAGAAGTTTAGTGAAAGTGTAAGAGTTTAGCAAAAGCATTTTTTGATAATAGCACTTGTCAAGGTGATACAAACGTAACCTCAAACTACTTTAAACTAATTGTACTTGTATTCCAGCAAAATTACGAATCGTTGAGTATCGAGCGATAGCCTCTATCATACTTGCGGAAAATAGGGATTTGGTACACGAGTATCAAATTAGAGTAAATTGAGTACACTTGAGAGGTTATTAGTGATTCTGCTGGAGTTTATATGAAGGGAAGTCCTGATAAAACCTTGATTATTTCAGAAAAGAATAGAGGGCTTCTTTCGATATTTTGATAGTCTTCGTCGTAATGTCGGATGTCGTGAAATTGTATACATGCCATCTAGTACTACGGAAAATGTCAAGGCTGGTACTCAATGGTTCTGTTAGTAATTATATGGAATGTGTGGGAATCGAATTGGAGCGTAAAGTATGCTCCTATGGTATAGAGCCCTACGAAATGAGTCCACATACCCCGTAAAATTCCACTCCAGGCGCTGCGGCTTAGTTCAAGCGAAAAAGTATTTCGTACTTTAGGTGTCAAATCATCTTTCTTGTGATAAATAAGCATAGGGAGAATTAATCAGAAAAATTTGTAGAGTACCGTAGGCATCGATACATTGAGTGAAATGGGCTTCCTTATCTTAAATTGAAACGGACAGAATAAATCGAAAGAATTTGCAGATTGGGTACGTATCGTATGTTTAGTGTCGTTGGTATTGTTAAACGTTGTCGCCGGTAGCCGTTGGTATACTATTACGAGTGTGAAAAGGATTTGCATGCCCTGTGCAGAGTATCGCATTATATTTTTCGCGTGACGAAACACGATCGCTGTTTAAATGTTAATGCATGCATTTCGATTACCGAGTTGCTATACAATAGAGATGACTCTACATTAGATCGTGCAGTGTACTTCGATTAAAACCATAACACCACATGTAAATCTATTCGCACAACTCGATGATGTTGGTATAGTGTTACTAAAATTAATTATTACCTATTTACACAACATAAAAATACCAATTCATGTCGTAGTAAGTAAGTTTATTGAACTCGTGCTTGATGAAAACGAATGGCGACAAGTATGCTGTTGTGTTTGAGTGAAAAATAATTATTTAGAGTAGTGACAGTTTGTGACCAACGAATGCAAATCGATCATGATATTACAATATACGCTTTCGTCAACATAACGACTTGGCGCAATAACTGGAATCTTGAAACTTGTTGCTTGTGAGATTTACAGCTGGTGCACAAAGAGGTTAGCGACCATTTTGTACGATAGTATGTTTTAGGTGTATTGTTGCGTGGATAATGATATGATGACTCAGCACTTTTCGTTAGCAAAGTAAATTGTTTTGCGCGTTAGATTTGTGGAAAGTAAGTTGAATACATACTATTTTGTGGAAGTAACTAGATTACCGCGATATCACTGGTAGGTCTCTCAAGCAGTCACCGCGGTTTCAATTTTGTAAGATGTCGCGATGTCGGTATAATGTTTTCTAAAAGTCAAACTCGGCCGGATATCATGACTGTGTAGGACTTACGATAAACATGTATTGATATTAAAGTTGACTATGTATAGGTACGTGCTACGCTACGGAAAAACAGATTTAGCCAAAAGCCTGTATAGAACTGCGTTGGTTTTGAAAGTGTTACATCATGAAATGCCTGACGAAATTTGGTATGGTGCATTGTTATTATGTCCTACAACTGGGTATCAACGTTCAAGGTGAGAATTTAAGGTTTAGCATGCTAATTCTGTTATTAAAATTGAGTATGTATGGGTATATGCTATGTTCACGAAAAACAGATACGTGTAAAAGTCGGTATTCGACTGCGATAGTTTCAAAGGTGTTCCATCATTAGATGTGTGATGAAGTCTAGCATGGTTCATTGCCATAATGTCCTACAACTACGTATCAAGTTTAGAGTTGGGATTCAATGTTAAGCATGGTAATTCCGTTATTAAAGTTAGCTATGTATGAGTACGTGCTATACGCCCCCCGCAAAACAGATATACGCAAAAAGTCGATGTAGAGCCGCGTTAGTTTTAAAGTTGTTCCATCATGAAATGTGTGATGGGATTTGGTATGGTGCATTGTTATAGTGTCCTATAATCGCGTACCAACTTTCAAGGTGGGAATTCAATGTTTAACACGGTAATTCTGCTATTAAAATTGACTATGCATAGGTATATGCTATGTTCACGCAAAACAGATATGCTTAAAAGTCGGTATTCGACTGCGTTAGTTTTAAAGGTGATCCATCATTAGATGTGCGATGAAATTTAGCATGGTGCATTGCCACAATGTCCTACAACTACGAATAAAGTTTAGAGTTGGGATTCAATGTTAAGCATGGTAATTCCGTTATTAAAGTTGACTATGTATAGGTACGTGCTATACGCTCCCGCAAAACAGATGTTCGAAAAAAGTCGATGTAGAGCCGCGTTAGTTTTAAAGTTGTTCCATTATGAAATGCGTGAAGAAATTTGGTATGCTGCATAATCACAATGTCCTACAACTACGTACCAAGTTTCAAGGTGAGGAGTCACATATTAGCATGGTAATTCTGTTATTAAAGCTGACTATGGATATGTACATGCTACCGAAAACAGATTTAGGCAAAACTTGCTATAGAGCTGCGTTAGTTTTAAAGTTGTTCCATCATGAAATGTGTGATGAAATTTAGTATGCTGTATAATCACAATGACCTGGAGCTCATTTAGATACGTTTTTAATGTAGTTACACACTCTAGTTATTTTGATGTAAAGAAAAAAATCATTCGATAACTCGATACAACTAATTTGATGCGTGAGGGGAAAACATAGTTAAATTTTCGTATGCATTTAGTTTCCAACTCTGAAAGCAAGCTTAGTCTATGATCATTCGCGTACCATTAGTATTCATTTTACAAAAACCGTCGTGTAAAGGTAAAGTACTTGTACATTTCGGAGTACTCAAGTATCAGTTTTGTCAGCTTATTATATGCTCAGTATATTATACGTCACGAATTGTGGAGCATTTACGAGGGTGCTCCAGGGTGCTCTTCATTGAGTGTTCGTGGTGGGTGATAAGTTTAATTTGCGAAATTAGTGTGTTCGTATCAAGTTTAGAGTTTGGATTCAATGTTAAGCATGGTAATTCCGTTATTAAAGTTGGGTATGTATGGGTACGTGCTATATACGCTCCCGCAAAACAGATGTACGCAAAGAGTCGTTGTAGAGTCGCGTTAGTTTTAAAGTTCCATCATGAAATGTACGAGGAAATTTGGTATTCTACATAATCACAATGTCCTACAACTACGTACCTAGTTTCAAGGTGATGAGTCACATATTAGCATGGTAATTCTGTTATATTCGTAACACCGCTCATATTGCGCGCCATCTATATATTTCACAGATAACGAATTACTCCTGCTTTTATCAGAGGATACTTTTCTAGGGTTTGCCTACTAACAGTACTTAGTTTCGATTAATAAAAGTATAGTGATTGAAAATAGATCACTGGATTATAGTTTACAGAAAACTCCACAATTCTATGTGACGTCCTTGCATACCAACAACCTTCGAACTGTTCGCCGCCTCATAAACACTTGAGTATGCCTACATTTGATGCGTGAGGGGAAAACATAGTTAAATTTTCGTATGCATTTAGTTTCCAACTCTGAAAGCAAGCTTAGTCTATGATCATTCGCGTACCATTAGTATTCATTTTACAAAAAACGCCGTGTAAAGGTAAAGTACTTGTGCATTTCGGAGTACTCAAGTATCAGTTTTGTCAGCTTATTATATGCTCAGTATATTATACGTCACGAATTGTGGAGCATTTATGAGGGTGCTCCAGGGTGCTCTTCATTGAGTGTTCGTGGTGGGTGATAAGTTTAATTTGCAAAGTTAGTGTGTTCAAATCAGGCCTGTCGCTAACATAGTGATGTCGCATTAGCCCTAAATACACATAATAGAATAGAATATCTACTTTACAAAATTCATACGCATTTTCTTGCTCCGTTCCGGGATAAAATGTATTTTTCGCGCTTTTTGTGTATTTTTAATAAAATTAGTATCCATTATACAAAAACGACGTGTAAAGGTAAAGTGCGAATACAAGTACAAGATGCGAGATAACAACGACTCAGAGCTCATTTAGATATCTAAGTTACTTTAAAATTAGTACTCGAGTATTTGCTACAATTATACTGCCAGCTAGTTATAGGTAGATGGTTTCGATGGTGACGTACTTGTATAATGCACATTTTGGAGAGATTAAGTAAAGCAATGATCTCAGATAAATCCATTAAATTAAGGTAGAAGTAGCAATTTATGTAAATTCTGTTATGCGATTTACTACGTTACTAAGCGCACCTGCTTACATTCATCCGGACGGGGACTTTCTACTATATTCGCTACTAGCATTATATAGCAGCATCCATCGCAGCTTACATTATTACTTTATAAGACACCGTATGCGTTTTAGTGTCGAACTTTTGCGTAAATCCGTTTTATTTCACCTCACACCTATACAATGTACGTAGTCGATTCGAATAATTCGATGTAAAATCGTGGTATTTGCGCAACATCGAAATTTGTACACTACACGCTTATCTTATGTCTGTGGTATTTGCGCAACATCGAAATTTGTACACTACACGCTGCGACACATTTTTCCACAAGTCGAATGCATGTCGGTTCATACTAAGACCATGTTACGGTCAAATATGTGTGTTTTTCTGTCTCCAAGTCAGCTACCCCTACATTGAATGCACAGAGTCGGTGCATGTATGAGACTTCAGAACATGATAAGTTAGTTAACAATATTTCGAGTCATGGGTATGAATAATTTTTAGAAAACCTAAATATGCCGCATCCAAACTTCGTAAATTTTTTCGATTAGTTTTTTTCGTTTCTATCTATTTTAAAAGACTCAGTGTGGAAGTTTCGAAACTTGCATGAATTGCAAGCTACATAATACAACTAGTTAACACGCGCTGATGTAACTTTCCTCATTTGTATGCATAGCCTACGCGAATTCACTGGATTGAACTTTACTGAATACTCCGCAATGTAAAATTAGTATACACCATACAAAATCCGGATTGTTTAAGTCTTTAGTGTAGCGGAATAGTGTAGTTTTCTAACTACTTTACAAATTCATACGGTTTTTCTTGGTGCGTTCCAGGATAAATGCAATTTTTCACGCTTTTTTATTTTTATTTTTTCATTAAAATTGGAGCTACTGTATATTATTTATCGCCTATATTTAAATTCGGTGTGCTAATGCGTTGAGGTTGAAGCTAAAACATCCTATTTCATGCGGCCAAGAAGTCTAGCACCGCGTAGCCGAATTTAGCATACCGAAAAATATCTACTTTACAAAATGTTCATTTCTTTATGTCCATTAGAGTCGCACCATCTATTTATTTCACGGATAACAAATTATTCCTGCTTTTATCAGAGGATATACTTTCCTAGGGTTTGCCTACTAACAGTACTTAGTTTAGATTAATGAAAAATATAGTGATTGAAAATAGATCACTGGATTATAGTTTACAGAAAACTCCACAATTCTATGTGACGTCCTTGCATGCCAACAACCGTCGAACTATTCGCCACCTCATAAACACTTGAGTAGGCCTACATTTGATGCGTGTGGGGAACACCTAGGTAAATTTTCATATGCGTTTAGTTTCCAGCTCTGAAAGCAAGCTTGGTCTATGATCAATAGCAACTATTTCAACAAATATTACATACCTATTGATAGATAGCTAAGGCACCATGTCGATCCAAAATTATACCTTTTGCCGTCCATACTTTTATAACCCTTGAAGGGGTAAAATTTGCATTACACTAACTTGCAATTGTGAAGCGGCGTTTCACTGTTGGTTTAATCACCCTTATTCTAGTGACATGAAAAGGACTGAATCGTATGAATTGTGGTCACTACAAGAATCGAGCGAAAGCGCTGTTTCACGCCGTCTTGCATCGGTCACGATTAGTTTTACTTTTCAACTAACTTGTTGTCTGTCGTTATATTCATTAGACTCGCTTTCATGCGGCTAATTTGTCCCTATCATTATAACGTCGGTGATCGCGTACCTGCGGCGAAGGTGTTCGTTTAATTATAGCAACGAGAACCGACTCCCTGCGGCTATTCCGTTGGCATTTTAGTGCCGAGTTAAATACCCTTATACTCGACATGCAAACATTATACAGGTAGCGGTTATACTGCGAGCTGATGAATTCGTCATCTATTCGCCTAGCGTAGTTGTTCATAATCCCGACCTTCCGCTCGTATCGTATATACTACAAGCCAGTGATCGCTACATCAAACAAAACGGTCAGATCGAACGCAAGAACTCGGATCGCAGTGTCGGACGGCAGCAAAGCGGTGTACCTCGAAACATCAACCGATCTGGAGGATTTCAGCTAATGAATCGACGCAATAACGATCAACGATATCATTGATATGCTCTTTTTTCGAAATAAAATGAACTCGTACACTATACAATGCTATTTCAAGGAGACTAAGTAAAGTGCCAATGTAAGTTTTGACGCGGTAATCATAAGTCGTAAAATTGTCGGAGGAAAGTTTCGAGAGTGTAGCGGCGAGAGATGCTCATAAATACACACGGCGATAGTCTACCGTTGTCGCATTAGTCCTAAATACACATAATAGAATATCAAGGAAAAGTATCATCTAACGTATAATGAATGTTATTTATCTCTCGGAAGCATGGACCGGGCACAGTCCAACGTTAATTATATTATGAGAGTGTTTACATTCTAAATAGCCTGAGGGGCGGTAACAAACGCATCCCATCCTACTACTTATATGCTCGGGTTTAGATTGTTATTGTTTTGACTCGGTATTCGGCTGGACTGTGGTTCAAGGGAATCCGGCTGCGTAGTACAGCTTTCAAGAGTATTTCACTCACGTCGAATGGTTTAAACAAAAACAAGAACAAGGAACGGGAAATTAAACGTCAAAAACTGGTTCTGTAACTCTGCGTTGAACAATGAATTTGCTTTCTCCGATATAATTTGAAAGCCGATGTGTAATATTTGTCGAAGAGCAGTTGTCGTTATGAAGCGTAGAAGCTCAAAATTACCTTGGCAGTTTCTTTTGCAGTCATACATATCGCCTGATTCTTAGAAAAGACTTTGCTAGCTAGATGTCAAGCCCAGCAATCCATATTTCGAGATCGTTAATATTGCCGACGACGTTACAGTCGCATAGTTCAAAACTGCTTGGAATATCGCTAAACCCAAGAAATCTGCTTGAGAAGGTGCATTTCAATTAAACTCTAACAAACTGTGAGAATACTTCCGAAAGGAAAACAGCACCAGGCAAATTTCGAATCAACCTTGACTAGAAGAGTAACAGCAATGTCAGTCGTTCTTTTATCGCATGTTCCGAAACGTGTAGCCGCTTCGAATACTTGAGCCTAGCATTGGGCGAATCCACCGACTTCACATGGGCTACATTACATAGCTCAATATGGTTGCATTTCATAAGAGTGGACATATTTGTAGTGGAAATGCTTGCAGGGCAAACATGGGCAGGGGACTAGCGAAAAACATCGACTTGACAATGCTGACTTCTGTAACTATATTGGTGCTGATTTCCAGCCATGGAAGGAAAGGAGAAGGACTGATTGGCTCGCTCAGAAATGACCCCGAACGCCAGACTTCCCCTCATGTCACTGAGAGCTCAAAGTGATAATGTCCTCTGTAACGAGAAAGTGACCGTAATTTTATACTTGTGCGCTCACGCTTTGAAACAGAGAGAGTTCGGCTCTCTGGTGGAAGTGTTTGAAGGTGCATATATCGATTTGGCAACGAATGCAATGCACCCATACCCTCAAACTATATGTAAGTGTTGCTAACTTTCTGATTTCATTGTGTGCTATGACGATCAGGGGGGGCACGAAATATTCACTATCACAAAGGGGGCGTGTCTAAAAAAGTTAGAGAACCAGTGGCTAACCTAAATCTTAATATTTCAAAAATGGATGAACCGCAAATAAACTCTTCTGAAACCTGTGCTGAACCATTTCCTACACCATTGTCGATTTTTTTAAATCTCTGACCAGTACCGAGGCTTGTTGCAACAATAAGAAAAAAAATTCAAGTTTTAACCTAGGCTTCATCAAACTTGATCACGCATTTGCAGAGATGTTATCCTAATCTTGGCCAAAATTACTGGAGCCAGAAACTTTTCGCACCCTAATGTTCATCAAATGCAATTAAACAATTTCCGACCAAGTGGAAATGTAAATGTGAACCAAATTATTGTAATTCTTAGTTATCAGGAGGTTCTCTCCTTTTGCAGTTATTTTAATTTTACGCACCTTATCGGAATCATCCTTATCGCTGACGCCTTACCAATTACATTTCATTATCCTCACTCAGCTCTGAGTAGCCTAATCCTTTGATTACATTTCATTGACTGTCCTGTAGCCTATTCGCTGTTAGTCGCTCAAACGTTTTGTTCTTAACATTCGCTTGAAACATTTTTCGGTGCTTGTAGTTATCAGTACTCATGATTAGGAATAGTTCGAATACGTACGAATACGATTTTTTTCTAGTTAAAGGGTATTCTACATATCAGGAATTAAACATGAATAGCTTGAGATTGTTGCTAATTATACGTCGCTACGGTAGTCAAAGAACACCTCGATCTTTATTGAATCAATGACCTGTTTAAAAGTAATTGTAATTGCAATTGTAATTTGATATTTCAGCATTGAGTAATTGTAATTGTAATTTTAATAAAACATGCAAGGAAGTAATTGTACTTGTAATTGAATTAAAATGTTGTAATATCCAACTCTGCACGTGATCACGGATCTTTGACCGAGTTACCAAATGAGCCGCGATGATTTGGATCTTCTGTGCAAAATTTACGATACAAACGAAATAAAGACGTCAAAAAAATGTTGACTTTATGAACAATTTTGACAAATTTTGACCTAACGCTACAATTTTGACAAAATTTTGACAAATTTTGACATGTAAAAAAGAAACTGCCCTGTACTGACGCATATACCTGCATTTGTGATAGCTAGCCATCGGCTTATTGTAATTCGGATCTGGTACACCCCTGTACACCCCATCCGAGTGGTACACCCTTTGAAAATTCTGGTACACCCTAGGGCAGGGCTGGCCAACCTTTTCAGTCAAAGGGCCACATTCGATCGACGAAATATTGCGCGGGCCACTAGCCGCGCGAAGCGCGAAAATTTTTCGAAGTTTATAGCTCAATAATATTGTCACTTGACTATATTGCGGGCTTGCAGTATATCGCTGGGCTCAGTATGCCAGGACTGGACTATTCAGCACCTGGTCATATCAATTTCGAAAGCTTCGACTAACATGCGTCAATCGTTTTGTGCCTAGGTTTCATAGTCGACGGTCTTTCTGCGAGCGCAAACGCAAAGTCGCATATGCTGAACGACACTTTGTCTCGTAATCGAGAATATAGTTAGACTCAATCTGATACATTAGGCGTTCTTTCATTTTCACAAAGGGGCAACAATATTAAAAGCAAGAAATCGAGTGACAACATGTTGCGCGAAGCGAGTAGAAAATATTTACTTTTGATAAATTTATCGCAAATTATTCTGCTTTATTGTAGTGTACGATGATCTACCAAAGTGTAACTGGCTCATGGAAATGCCAATGCGTCGTAACTGATATTTTAGTCATAACATCTCAAGTGTTGCTTCCAGACTAATCAAATTTTTGGTTGGCCTTGCAAGTTCACGATCTGTGCAGTTCATTTTTTATAACATTACCAATTTCGGAAATTACCGCGCGGGCCACTCAAAACCTTCTCGCGGGCCACGGGTTGGCCGGCCCTGCCCTAGGGCGTACGAAAACCCCGGTTGAAGAGCACTGCCCTAGGGTGTACGAAAACCCAGGTTGAAGAGCACTGCTGTAGAGTACGTACACTACCGTATTATGATGCCTGTTGAATGTGTTCATGCTGCGATGTCTTGTCGAATGAAACCTTCTCGGAACCATGGTAGTATTGGCTTTTGATTATGGTTATAACGATCCTGTTTTCTCGCGTCGTATATAAACGGACGTTTCGCCACTTCACTAATTAACAATTCAAGGAAGTCAGTCCCCATTTTTATCATACAAGCCTCGCCAGCAGGTCCGTCTGCGAAAAGGCTTCAGCAGAAGTAATACGATTCAAGTCTCGACTAGGGTTTATATATTAATACGCATGAGCGCATCTCCCACTTCTCTCATCACCGGCGATGTCGCCGAGTTAATTGACACTGTCAAATAAAATCGGCGGCGATTCGGCCGATGGCAGCGATGATAAAACAAACACTAACGCTCCGCCGACATCGCTTCGTCTGATACAGCCTTAAAGCCAGTAGAAGCGATTTTACTGCAGTATAAATTTCGAATTTATCATTGAAAATAAAAGATTCAAAACTTTTCTGTCAGTCCCATAAAATTGTCAAGTTGTCAGTGGAGATGATGCACATCAAATTTGGATCAATTCCAACCACTAGAAGCGAAGTTATTGCAGTGGAAAATGCTCAATTCCATGATTTTATAATAAATGAATAAATGGTTATCGGTTAGTCACCGTAAATACTATTTTAATCAAATCCAAATTTTTATTCTGCAATAACTTCGCTTCTAGTGGTCGGAATTGAGCCAAATTTGGTGTGCATCATCTGATTCCTCTCTAGTGACAGTCTAACAATTTTATTGGGTTGACAGAAAAATTTGAAAATATTTACTAAAACTTTCTCAAGCTTCATAAGAATATCTATGCTACTGATGCTAGCAATAAAAATTATATGCGTGGGAAAGCATTCAGTTGAAAGAGTAATCTCAAGCACCATATGGATAAGCACGCTGGAATGAAAAATCTTGTATGTGAAGTGTGTGGGAAAGCATTCATTCAGAAAAGTCACCTTGAGCTTCATATGAATATGCATGCTGGAATCAAAAATCATGCATGTGCCATATGTGGGAAAGCATTTACCTGGAAGGGAGACCTCAAGCGTCATAAGGATAGCCATGCTGGAATCAAAAATCATGAATGTTATGTATGTGGGAAAGAATTTTTGCAGAAGCACGGCCTCAAACGTCATATGGGTCTGCACGCTGGAATCAAAAATCATGAATGTGATGTATGTGGGAAAGCATTCATTCGGAATGGTTACCTCAAGCTTCATATGGATATGCATTCTGGAATAAAAAATCGTGAATGTGATTTATGTGGGAAAGCATTCATTCGGAAAGTTAGCCTCAAGCTTCATATGGATACGCATGATGGAATCAAGAATCATGAATGTGACGTATGTGGGAAAGCTTTCATTCATAAAGGTAACCTCAAGCGCCATGTGGATATGCATGCTGGCATCAGGAATCATGCATGTGCCATATGTGGGAAAGCATTTACCTGGAAGGGAGACCTCAAGTGTCATAAGGATATGCATGCTGGAACCAAAAATCATGCATGTGCCATATGTGGGAAAGCATTTGCCAAGAAGAGTCACCTCAAGCGTCATATGAATATGCATGATGGAATCAAAAATCATGACTGTGATGTATGTGGGAAAGCATTTACCGAAAACAATCACCTCAAGCGTCATATGGATATGCATGCTGGAATAAAAAATCATGGATGTGTTGTATGTGGTAAAGCATTCATAGAGAAATTTAGCCTCAAGCGTCATATGGATACGCATGCTGGAATCAAAAATCAAGAATGTGATGTATGTGGGAAAACATTTTTGCTGAAGTGCGACCTGAAACGTCATATGGATATGCACGCTGGAATAAAAAATCATGAATGTGATGTATGTGGTAAGGCATTCATTCAGAACTTAGGCCTCAGGCGTCATATGTATATGCATGCCGGAATAAAAAAATCATGAATGTGATTTATGTGGGAAAGCATTCCGCAAGAAAGGTTACCTCAATCTTCATATGGATAAGCATGTTGGAATAAAAAATCATGAATGTGATGTATGTCGTGGAAAAGCATTCATTGAGAAAGTTGAATATGCATGCTGAAATCAAAAATGTGATTCTGTTAGAAAGCATTTCCTTTGACGGATAGCCTCAAGCATCACATGGATTTGCATGCTTACATCGAAAATCGTGAATGTGATATATGTGGAAAAGCATTCACCTTGATTAGTCGCTTCAACTATCATGTGGACATACATGCTGGTGTCGAAACTTTGAAATGTGACATTTACTGGTAAGTGAGATCTCATGCGCCAAATGGATATGCATGTTGGCACCACAAATCGTGAATGCGACTTCTGTAGAAAATCATTTACTCGCAAAGCAGACCTCAAACATATTGATATGCATCCAGATGACAAAACTGATTTTTGTAGGAAATAATTACTATGAAGAGCGTCATATTATGTTGGTGTGAACAATTAAAATTTGGTTGTTCGAAAATTAATTTACTAAGATCTGCATATCAAAAGTGTCATTCGGCTTTTTGTGCTGGGATCCTTAAATGTGCTTGCATCATTCTCGAAAAAACATTTTATCTGAACAAGTACCTCAAATTCCATCCCTATTGAAATGCTCAGTTCTGTTGATTAATCATTTCGGAACTCCAGATGGTTGTCATGGACTTGAAAATTGGGAAGGCATCGAAATGAAATAATGTATTCTTTAAATCAAACCTTTGTCCCGAACATGTTAATAAATACATGTACTGTGCAGTGTACAGCGAGTTAAAAGTAGCTGAGGGTAATATGGAAAGAACAAGCGATGGAAACGATGTAACATGTGACGGTATGCAAAATATATGTAAATGTCGGAACGTGGTTCTGTAAACTTCGAGTCGAGTACTGGAGTATAACCCATGTAGACGTCACAGCAGTGTGATGGATGGTGAAAAGTTCGAATATGTACCTTTTATGTGGCATAAATCAACATCCATCAGTTTTGCCTCCCATTAAATAGTTTGTGGTATTTTTCGTCCATACCCATACGAATACCATTGCATTTTGCGATATTGGTGTGCTCATGACTTTGTAGAAATGCGTAACGTGCGTGGCTCTGTATTACAGGTTTCGTATACGACCGATCGAGGTTTACTGCCTTTCACATTGGAAATTCGTATCGGAAACATAATTCTCGTTGATAAATTGCCCATCATTGACTACTCACTCACTACTCGACTCGTTGAATTAGTACTCAATTCAGATTTGAGCACTCGAATCATTATGCCCAGCCCCACACGCGACCAGTCGGCAAAAATGTGACTTGATGACGGGCACTGTTTAACTCCGTCTAGTGACTGCTGAACATTGAACGTGGTAAAGCATGTCTCTCGCTATCATGGTATATGTAGACCAGGGGCGGGCAACATACGGCCCGCGCGCGGGATCTGGCCACGACGGGATTTTGTCCGGCCGCGGACAGTTTAACGTCTTGCATGATGATGTGGCCAACGGCATCAGTCTGCCGAGATTGCCCACTACTTGCTATAACCAGGTAAAATTTCAGCGACTTGTTATTATATATGTGTGTGCGCAGCGTGCGATAGTGGAGATTACGCGTAAGTTCGTCGAAGCGAGAAGACTTGCAGTATCGTCATATACGAAGCAGCTACTCAAGGGTAATTATGGTGTTTGTCGACTACAATGGTCTTTATAGGGCTGGGCAAAATGATTTTCGAGTATTAATTTTAATGATTCGAGTCGAGTAGTTGAAGACGATTTTTTCGGGTACTGAAATTATAAGCTCCTCGTCACTGAAAGTTAATTAATCAACGTAAATTGTAGTTCCGATCCGATGCTAATTTTAACTGTTGAAGCCTTGAAACTTTGATTGGCCGTATTGTAGCATACGAAATATAGTATCAAAGTATCCTTACTGCGATGGATAACAGGCATTGTATTTGTGTGGTCGCATAAAAGATAGATATTTGAATTTTGACATATTACATTCTGTTATGTCGTCATAATGAGTGTCACTCGACTCGAAGCATATTACGTGATTCAGAATAGAATCACTCAGATTTTGCCCAGCCCTATAGTCATTTACGCCAGGCCGATATTTCTTATTTTTGATTCCGTAACCGACGACTTGTAACACGGCTTTTTAAGACACTGCTTATGTAGGGTTCCCATACGTCCTCCTTTTGGAGGATTTCTCCTCCTTTTTCAAGTTTTTGAAAATTTCTTACGACGACGGCGAAATGTCCTTTCTAGCAATTCGTCCTCTTTTACAGCTTTTAGAGGTAACATGATGGATAAATTTGAGGGAAATCAGCATAAATGACGCTAAATAGGAAATTCGTGGTCCGAACGTATGTGACGTCCTTTTTTGAGTTTCTTTAGTCAGCTAACAGGAAATCTGAAAGAAAAACTATATTTCTAGAGTCAGCCGGACAGTCGACTTTTTTTTAGTCAACCAACCACAATTTCGTGGAAAATTTTTCGGATTTGACTCCAGCCTACTAAGTCTGAAAAATTTGAAAAAGTGTCTTCCTTTCTCGATTCCAGAATATGGTAACCCTACGCTTATACCAGTGGTTCCCAACCTGTGGTACGCGTACCACTAGTCGTACACGAAGGTCTTCCAGGTGGTACGCGAGTAGATTCTGTTTATTTTAGTCGACCGAAGAGAGTTATAGTTCGAGTGCGGCTGATTTTTATTTTGTTTAAACCGTCGTCGTCGTAACCAAATTCCGTTTTAGAATAGTTGATCACAAGAATTCCATACAGATCCCTTACAGCAAGGGTGGCCAACCTGCGGCCATAGAAGGAAATTTGTGCGGCCGTGGACACGTATTTTAATTAGTATGTGTTGGTGGCATTGGACATGAAAATTCAATTTATAAATTTACTCCCAATTTTTACGAGATTTGGATTAACCTTAAAATTTTCTTCAACGCGACTTCATTTTTCGATTTTACTGTATTAGCTTCATTTGCAACCTGAGCACAACATTACAGATGTGAACAGCAATGAAAAATGATGCGCCCCATTTAGAAATACCAACTTGGAATCGTGTCCTCCTCTCGAAAGAAATTTCTTTCTATGGTGCGTTTTGGTGATTTCGATATATTTCCAATATACCGCCAATCCTGATGGGATAACAGCATACAACAAAGTGACTTATTACAATTGGTCCACAATTGGTCCACAATTGGTCCACAATTTGTTAATTGCCCTAAATTTTCGAAAACACAACTTCCAATAAATTTGCCTTGGAATTTGATCACATTGGCCGAGAAAGGATAACTGTTTGATAGTAATATGTGAAACTACGAATATTAATGAATTTCATTAGTGAACGTGAGAAAATTTCGCGCTCAGCCCGACCATGTCGAAGAATCTATTCATCAGCTGACCACTCGTGATTTCGGCGGAGGTGGTCAGCAACGAAGTACTTCTACTTTTTGGAAGTACTCAAGTAGTTTTCATCTACTTCTGGTACTTACTCAAGTAGATCTGATTTTCTCTACTTCCACTTTATAATATTTTGTGATCTACTTACTTACTTTTCGCTATTTTCAGTTTGTCAAGTAGAAGTAGTTTAATGCCCCAATGCGAAATATAGTCTGATCAATTTCGGGGCTGTGTTCACGTAGTACTAACATTTAATATTCATAAAAGTCAAGAAAAGCCCAGAAATTTTGTTCCGCTTCACACACAGTAGTTATGGAGTAACAAATATGTTTTCACGAAAGTACTAGTGAATATAATTTAGGTAACGGATTGCTTGGTTCCGCTCACACCGCATTGTCGCCCGTATCGAATATTTCATCACAGTAATTAGGGCTCACCACAACGTTTGAAACTACCGTTTCGCAATCTAGCAATTACCTCTCATATCGTAATCTAGCAGCCCATGGCGTGTCCTGCTAATCTGGAAAATCCGGCTTTTTTATCGTTACACCTGTTATAGCAGATCACCTTTGAAGCTTTATGGACAAAAGACATGAAATATATTTTCCGCTTTTTAGAAGTGGTATTTGTATTTCACTTTCAATCCCGAGTATCATATATTGAGTTCTAATAATTTTCATTTCTTTTGTATGCAGAACATACATGTCGAAGCAGAACAGCAAATGCAGGAATGCCTCTATTTTCCGAAAATAAAGCTACACTCAATATAAATTTCACGATCCACAATATTTGCCATTAACGTATACCAGTCGCGCAAAGTGTTGAAACCGTATAAGATACAACTTTTCCGTATTGCTCTTCGCCTAAACTCAGGGCCTTATAATATGGGGTAAGGCGCAATACCATGATATTCGCCAAAATGGGGTCTTCTAGTAAACAACGAGTTAGTATCGCATTTTCATATCAATACTATGATTTGCATCCCATGCTGCGAAAAAATGCTTATTCTGTCGATGGTTGATACCTCCTGGGATGCATCAGTACGAATCAAGCTGCACCTTCCGCATAGCTCAATTTGCAGCTTATTTTGACAGTCCATGCGAACGAATTAAGACTGTTTTCAAAACTACTTACTTGAGTAGATTTAAAGTCAGGAAATTCGACTTCTACTTCAAGTAGTTTTAGGTGGCTTATGAAAGAAGTACTTCTACTTGTACTTGAGTAGATTTTTTCGTCGCTATTTCTACTTGTACTTGAGTAGCTTTCTTGACTACGTTGACCACCTCTGGATCTCGGTGCGTTTCGTAAGTCGATATGAATAGATACGTTGGTCTGGAGCACACTGAAAATGGACATGGACACTTCAAAATGGGTATTCGGCATCCACTTTGTTCATTACGAAAAAGAGTCTTAGAATGCGGCCATTGGCTATTGACTATACTCGAAATGCGGCCGTGAATAGCAAAAAGGTTGGCCACTCCTGCACTACATAAATCATATACTGCGCCTTATTTTCTTTCGATGGAAACGTTTCTTGACCGCCTTCAGCTCGCGTAGCTTATGTAGGTGGTACGCGAGCACTGCATAAAACCTCAAAATGGTACGTGGATGGAAAAAAGGCTGGGAACCACTTGCTTACACGAATGAGATGGCGAGGAAGAACCCAGACAAACCTCCAACACTTTTGTGGGTAAATCTGGAGTTGGGTCCGAACCCATAATAAGCCGTTAGTGTTGGAGCTGTGGATTATACCACTACGCTAACTCACCACCTAATCAACCTTTGATGAATTGATATCTTGGTAAATTTTGGTACTGGTCTTACCGAACGGCTCGAAATCATAATGAAGGATTGCACCATGTGTTGATCGACCAGAGAGAAGCAGACATGGCGGCGCCTGTACGACAATGCTGTTCTCAAATCCACATGGGATTCGTCATTGTCGGCGAGAATAAGCTTTGAAGTGACATTGTTGTCGTCAAAATACACTCTTCAAATACGTTTAATTCATTGTATATTTGGATAAATAGGCGAATGATGTATCCATTCGGCAATCCGGCCCGCCAAGTATATTTAATTTTCCTCTATCCGGCCCGCCGATTGGAGAAGTTGCCTGCCCCTGATGTAGACTCATGCAACTTATTCAAGTTCGACGAATACATGTGAATCAGACAACCGCAGTTGCACATTGGCTGAAGCTGTCAGGGCAAGAACTAACGCGGTACTGTTGTATTTGACTAATGCTGACAAACCGTAGCAATCTACAGCGTAGCTACGCTGTAAATTGCTATGGACAAACTATGTCCTTGAAGTATGGGACGCAAAGGGGTTAAATATGGGTTAACGACCAAATTAGAGCCGACTTGTACAACAACCAATCTAGTTAGTACTTATTTTCGAGTAGTTCTAGTTCCAGTTGCATATTTTGGTGAAAATTTAGTGAGCCTAAATCTCTTGGAAAGAGGCATCCGAAAAGTCTTCGAGGTTAATGAGTGTTTTACCACAATGGATGTGGTTGTATTGAAAGAAAATTTAGTTGTACAACAATTAAAAACATGTAGGCCTATACGTGTGAATCGCAATACGTCAGTGTTCTGCAGTGTGACGTTTTTGCAGCTATGGCTAGCTCAGAGTCATCATTACCAAAAGTGGCTTAGCTCGGGCGTAAGTTCTGGTGCAGAAATCCCATAGGTCGACGAAATTAATTTCTCTCAGAACTTCAAAAGTACAGAATATATTAGAAATATGCCACTAGGTCCAACACAAGCGCCGTGATTGAGAACTTATCATAACAAATTAGATTTCGTCAATCTTTAACCAACACCCACCGCTAATTCTTCAAAGTTGGTCAGTAACAATAGTACTTCTACTTTTGCGGCGTTCTCAATCAGGCTTACTCAAGTGGCTACTTACTTGCCACACTTTGTATTTTTAAATGTAGAACGTAGTCTTACGGTACGTCTGCATCACTTTTACGAGTGATATTGTCATGACAAATGGCCGAAACACCCAGTATCAGGGTCAGATTCAAACTCAAATATTGTAACTATTCGTAATGTAAGTAGTCTTTTTGCGTGAGTTACGAAGATCCATCTTGCGATTTCGAAAATAGCGGCTGCAGATAATGAACTGCTAGTAACGGGCTGCTCGTCACTTGAACCAAATAATTTTTTTTAAACTACAGTAGGCTATTTACTAGACTACTTATCAGGTATTTTATTATCTACTTGTAGTTGATCTGTAGCTAGTTATACCCACGATTCAGTGAAGATTTACCTCGTGACTTCTGCTTCAAATCGAGTACCAAGGTCAGACTACTTTTGACCAGAGCTGCATACCTCAAAACTGTAACGCCAAACACAAATCCTGTTGCAAGATATCAATACACTTCAATTAACACTTTAGAAGAGAAAGGCTTTACTGTCAAAGCTGCATTGGACATATAGACGTAACAATCCGAAATCATTTTACGCGAATTCAATCGTGTTACAGAATTTAAATATGGCAACAAACAAATTCATGTTATGAAATCATTTATTCACTTTAAGCTCAAATGAGAATCAGTTGAATAAGTTAGATCGATTAAATTTGCGAATAGAAATAGATTGCTCGCTGTAGCGAGCATGTCACGAATCATCTCCTGAAGTAGAGTCTTCAAACATCAGTCTTTCCAACATGAACTCTACTCATTGTAATTGAGTGCCCAGACTTTAATTGTAACCGTGTTTTGTAGCAATTCCAATTTGTAGGTTGTGAAGTTGCTTGCTGGTCGATGTAAGTCACGACTCCCATCAGAGGACACAGAATCAGGTTTCTGTGGTCCTGAAGTGACAAAGATGGGTGAGCATTGTTCTTTTAGACAACGTAACAATTTCGTTGGGTTGCCAGCCAAGTCTGAATTTTTTCAATATTTTTATAATAAATTTAAAATTTTCAAACTCCAGTGCGTTCACATCCATCGGTTGAAATCGAGTCAAATTTGGTGAGCAGCTTTTTTTAGGCAACCCAACAATTTCATTAGTGTATTCACCGAAATCCTGATAAAAGATTGTTTTGAACAACCCTAGTATTCGCCGCTCCGTAACGAAGTTGGATTTGCCACTTGCACCACTGTCCCAAGTGCTCATCATTTTGAACCATTCCGGTTTTGTTTGCCAAACTAGGCTTAGTAAATCTACATTCTACATACTTTCAAATACCTACTTCTACTTGAGTAGCAACCAGGGTTGTAACCAAGCGACAAGGTTCTGAGTCACAAGTCAATCTTACTTTTATAGTTTTGATTCGAGTGAGTCGAGTCATTTTCAATTCACCACCGAGTCAAGCCCGAGTCCAAGGCAGTGAGTAGAGGGTCGGGTCCGAGTAATTATGCTCATATTCAGTTTTGAGTTCAATCAGCTGCAACTCACTTTTTCAACTATGCTCAAGTGACAGAATGGCTCGCAGTCATAATATCGCAGTTGTCCTCAGTCTAACAGTTTCTGGGCTTATTGTCCAAGTATCAGGACTGATAGACGAAATACAAATCATGTGGCGACTTTACTATCCTTCGAAGTTACAGTGAAATGGCTGTCTTTGCCGTCCTAGACTCAAGTCATTAAAACCTGGTAGCAACGCTAACTGCTACTTGAATTAGATAGAAATTACATAGAAATTCAAGTTGTTACTTCTACTTCTACAACGCTGATTGCTACTTGAAGTAGATTTATCATGTCTTAAAACCGTTTCTGGTCATTGAGTACACCGACCAAGTGGAAATACTTCTTTACTGACCACCTCTCATTGTTATAGATTATCAGTATAGAAACATCGCTTATTATTTTACAATAAAATTGCAACAAGATTATTTGACTCACCTTGATCAATTACTCGGACATGTACTTGCGGAGATACTTGAGCAAGGATACTTTCTCGGTTGGGGTGCTCGGGTATTAGGGTGGAGTGAAAATGACTTTTTTTTCAAATCTAAAAACGGGCTTCCTCAATCCTGACAAATGACCTAAAACTTCAGTAAAAAGTGACTTCAGGGTATTACCCCCATTTTCCAGCCGGCAACACCCCAATTTCGGCGCGTGGGGGGGTTAAATGGCCAATCTCGGCAACCGCTGGTCGTAGAATCATGATATATAGCTCAATATCTGCGGAGCATCATGTTTCTATCTGTCTTAAAAAGAAAGTTTTCTCTATTGTGAACACAAAATGAGTTATGGCCAAAAAACAATATATACACACATTTTTGTTGAAATTCAGCATTTATTCTGACGAATTGTGATCCGTCATCAGTTTTTTTGAAAAGAAAAGTAATACACTGACAATACCGAATATTGGGCTCATGATACAAATATATTCACAACACAGACCTTTTAAAATCGGTTCAAAACATCGTAATGAAAAACTCACCTTTAACGACTTATCGAAAATGCATTTTTGTGTCGAATTTTTTCATCAGTTTACGAGACTTAATTTTTTGCCGAATGAGGCCATCTCTCTCGTCTTTCAAATGCCGAAACTTGTGCTGATGCTTCTGTTACGAGCTTTACATGTCATTCCACTGTTTGATTGTGGCATGGATGAAACAAAATCAGAGGCTTCTCGCGGCATTCTTTTAAGTCTTCATCAGTTAAGTGCTCAATCGCTGGAGGAAGTTGTTGATAAGGTTCAATATCAACCAACTCGTGATATGCCTTTGCATATCCCAAAGTTGAACTTGGAAGCAAAGGCATACCACGAGTCAGTATATTACTTTTCTTTCCAAAAAAATGATGACGGATCACAATTCGTCAGAATAAATGCTGAATTTCAACAAAAATGTGTGTATATATTGTTTTTTTGGCTATAACTCATTTCGTGTTCACAATAGAGAAAACTTTCTTCTTAAGACAGATAGAAACATGATGCTTCCGCAGATTTTGAGCTATATATCATGACTCTACGACCAGCGGTTGCCGAGATGGGCCATTTTACCCCCCCCCCCCCCCCACGCGCAGAAATTGGGGGGTTGCCGGCTGGAAAATGGGGGTAATACCCTGAAGTCACTTTTTATTGAAGTTTTAGGTCATTTGTCAGGATTGAGGAAGCCCGTTTTTAGATTTGAAAAAAAAAAGTCATTTTCACTCCACCCTATCGGGTATTGTTGGAGTGTGTAGTATGATTGTGTCATGTCTCTGTCAATGTACTGCAATTACTCGTTGTTGGCGTACAGAAGTATTCACGTGCTATCGTTGTAAAATACTCCGTCGCTGTTGTCACATCGTTAGTAGCCTGAAATAGGAAGTGAATCCATCAAAATTGATAAAATATTGTATATTTTGGATCACAAATCCAAGCAGAATTGTACAAACTAGCAGTTAGGTAACGATCACCTTACTGCTGCATTTCTGAGTTTTGGCTTTCTAGTTGTTATTGCGAGATTTAAAGAGAGACTAGCTCTAGTTGTAGCTGCGAGTATTGAAAAGCGAGTAGTTCCAGTTATAGCTGCTAGTTTAGAAAAGTGACCAGTTCTAGTTGCGGCAACAGAGAGCTTCTCTCCTCCCATTTTCGACTTGAGGGCTACATTATGACACTATAACTGCCACTACGTCTCAATATTAGAGTCAGGTGAATAATTCGATGTACGTTCAATTCATCAATGTCGATATATGTCTTGCGGGAAGAATATGACAAACTTTCATCAAACCCCTAATTTCTCAAACAGACCTGTCGCTCTTCTCAGAATGCTTCTGTGTTGTAAAACCCCTGTTCTATTTGCAAGTTTTGTAAAGTGAGCAATGCAGTTGCAGATTTGAAAAGTAAGTAGTTTTACTTCTAGATCTGTGTTGTGGATGAAGATTTTGGAAAGTAAGTTCTAGCTTCAAATGTTGAAGTGAGCAGTTTGAGATCTAGTTGTGAGTTTTGAAAAGTTCTAGTTCTAGTTCTAGTTCGAAAATCCTGTAGTTTGTACAAATATGATACCAAGATTTCCAGACCAAATCCTGCTTTATCCGTTAAATCCACCCATTTGCTAATTGGCTGGGTCTTGTGCCTCATCAGTTGAATTAAAGGGAGTTTTCAAATACGGAAATTGCAAATTAAGCCATGGCTGAGCATCTTTTTGGTGGAGTCACACACCAGCAAGAGTTGTAATGTATCTGCTCAACACGACATGGACACGGAATTCCCAATAACTTTGAATTTAAACATTTCCTTTTGAATTTTAAGATCAGCACTGGCTCAGAATAATTTCGGATATCTGGTTATCGCCAGATTTGCGTCAATATCATTTTATAAACTGGATTGTAACAGGAAATTTCTGATATTTTAATCGGAGCAGACTTGGATAACTAGAAAATTATAATCTAATTTGTGAAATGTTTATATGCTCTCATTGTAATCTAATTTCCGGATTTCCTGAAAATACTACAGGAGAACTGTATAGTGCGAAGCGAGTCTAGCTTGCACCGAGATTTCCCATTTTCATGCCTATAAGAACGAACTACAATTTGATACGAAATGAACTTGATTCTAAGTCCAAGTTTTTGCAATTCCAGTAATTCTAATTATAATCTAATTTGAAGAAAAAAAACTGTGTAGCTCTAATACTAATTTTTACCAAGTTTGAAAAAAAAAACTATGCAGATATCATTCTAATTCTAGTCTAATGTAAAAAAAATATTGAGCTTCAATTGTTATTCTAATGTAATTTTGAAAAGGTGGAAATTTTCAAGTTGTCCAAGTCTGCTACAGAGTTGTCACTCATGAATTGATTTGACCCAATACCAGTTTCGGATTTCAAGATATTAAATCTCTGGTTCGTAGAAATACCCTACATTTCAGAGAGCTATCCGAAATAAAAATATCATAGATTACACAAAGACTCACCCATGTTGATAGATGATAGCAAGCTGCTCGTTGAATTGTTATTGATCAATATCTGAAGCTGAGCATCCAATTCTGTCATATGGAAGTCTGGTGATTTGTTACCGCATATGATGGTCGCTCTGGCTTGTCACCAACAAGTGTCTGTGTCTCTGTATTAGTAGCACCTGTAAAATATAACAAGATTAAATTGATACAACTAGTCGACAATAGCATCACCTTTGTGATGAGTTGGTAAAACTTCATATAATTGATTAGAGTGTGAATTAATAGGATTCTTGAAATTCGAAGTCACACACCATACGTTTCCCAATCCACAGCGTGATTATCAGGCATCGTCACCTACACTAAGCGACAAGCGTAATAAATTAATAACGAAAAATAGTTTCAATACTTCTCTTTTGCTATTGGTTACCCGAAACCGCCGTTAGTCATATCTCAGCATAAATATTTCTCTTAGAGATCAACTCGCACAATAGCTTCAAAACAGTGATGCTTTAAAAATACGAAATTATTTTGCATGAAGTGTATCTGGCATTTTCCTTGCGGCCACAAGCAATACTTATGTCACCTTTTAAAGTTATTACAACTGTTATTAACTTCATGGTACGGGGTACTGGAATACTATACTGAAATCTAACATTACATTCGGATTCAAATCACCCAGATACTCGATTTTACCCAGCCCTACAGCTTAGCAAGATTGGCAGGCTCTGTAATGTATCGTGACAAGAGCATGACCAATATCAGATTTTGAAGTCACAGAAAAAGCAGATATATTAGGTAGACACTCAAAAGGTCTGGTATCTAGCTCAATCCTTTGTAATCAGCCGGTCTACATAAAAAAAAACACAAAATGCCATCCACAGGGCTTGAAACAACACCCAATATATTGCCGTGAAGTAGCCACCTAGCATAGCCAAGCCACCTGTAATTGAGTGAAAACTCTACTGACTACTTCGACCATCTATGTATGTAGTCTAGAATTGACATATGAATGTCCCAAGTCAAACAGTCATAGATTAGAGTTGTCTAACTTCCTACTACCAAGTTGTGACGTCATCAAGATAGTTGATATTGTATCGCCGCTCATGGCCAATACCGATACTTCTTTCAAAGTCTGATATCGACTCGATATGATTCGCAAACTACTACTTGTCGGGGACCGATACTAGAATAGTCTACTCGACACTTAGTATTAGGCTCCGAATCGATTCACACAGAGACTTGATTTAGCCCAATCTTACTGATCAGGTTTGAACAATTGAATAATTCTAGTTGTCTAATTACACTAGTTACAGCGACATGCCTGTAATCTAATTCAATTTTAATTTGGGAAATGCTTCTACACGCTATCATTTTAACTCTAATCTAATTTCTGATTTTCCTGAAATTGCTACGAGAGTACTGTATCATGTAAAACAATCCAGGCAGAAATTTGCCATTCTCGGGCTTATGAGAATGGGCTCTGATTTCATATGAACCGAACTTGATGCAATTTCCTTTTCGCGAATTCTTTAAATCAAATTTTAATCTAATTTGAAAAAACCTGTGTAGCATTGATTTTTATTACAAACTATTTTGAATATATCTAGCTATAATTAGTATTCTAATCTAATTTGGCAACTATTGTGTAGCTGTAATTCTAGTTCTAGTCCAAGTTGAACAAAAAATTGTATTTATAATTGTAACTGTAATGCAATTTGAATACCGTAATTTTCCGAATATAGTGCGCCCCCATGTATAATACGCACCCTTAAAATGGCGGGTAAATTCCGGGAGCCTGTACCCATGTATAGTACGCACCCTGCATTCGCACTACATGAATAGTTGTGTTTTAGTACACGATGTCCTTCTGTTTTGCGATGTCACTGTTCAACAATCATGACATAACCATCGCTAATCATAATACAATTAACGGCATTGTCTCTAAACGATAGTAGATAGCAGCCAAAGCCGGTGACGCAATAGTTCAGAGGCTAGCGACACATCTTGCGCACGAGGCCTATTAAATGCGATTGCTCAGCCCAACGGTTATGTCGTGCGCACCAGGACTGTTGGAGAGGCGACTGAGCACGGAAGGGATTATCTTGCGCACATGGCCTGTTGTATATGCGATTGTTAAGGCCTGTCGTTGACACGATGAATTAGCGAGGATTGCCACGCGCGCGTGCAGCAATGCTCGTGTTCGATGACCTAATTTCGCTCGCGTACGAACGGCAGGCAAACTAACTCAGCAGGAGATCGTGTGCTGTGCAGACGACTCTCGTTAATTGGCAACACGTTTCTCCGTAATTGGTAGCGCGTTACGCTGATAATACTAATTACTGGGCGCGATGGCTGAAAGTGATGCGCGTAGGAAACAAACATGAAGAAAGGTGTGATTTCAAGTTTTTATTGAGGGAGATTTTTTTCAAGGTTTGTTGTTACCATGTATAATACGCATCCCCCTATTTTAAGGCAAAAAATCAGTAAAATTTTGCACATTATACATGAAAAATGATGGTAGCTGAAAATGATCTATAGTTGTTCAAGTCTGCCCGCTCCGCAATTTATCACAACCTTGTCGTAGAATTATGAAAACCTCACCATTGAACGTTGTCTCGAGTTGATGTGTTGTGATAATGTGATGGTGATAGTCAAGCAGATGGTCGGTAGTTGTTGAGGTATGTCGCCTTGCAAAAACTGGCTGTGGACACAACTTGCTTAGCGGCAGGTCGTTAAGATGGGTAAATAGATAACATTCTGTGTTGGGATCAAGTCGACTTCAAGTTACAAGTCATCTCAAGTCTTTCCCAATCTTGACTAGAGTCAAGTCAAGTTACTATTTACTAGTCACAAGTCATTGTATATCTTGACTAGAGTCAAGTCAAGTTACTATTTTATATTCAGAAGTATTCTGACTGAGTAAAGTCAAGTTACTATTTACTAGTCACAAGTCATATCGAGTCATTGCATATCTTGACTCGAGTCAAGTCAAGTTATTATTTTTTACTCACAAGTCATATCGAGTCATTGCATATTTTGACTCGAGTCAAGTCCAGTTACTATTTTCTAGTCACAAGTCATATCGAGTCATTGCATATTTTGACTCAAGTCAAGTCAAGTTACTATTTTGAGTCACAAGTCATATCAAGTCATTGCATATTTTGACTCGAGTCAAGTCAAGTTACTATTTTCTAGTCACAAGTCATATGAAGTCATTATCATCATATCGTGACTCGAGTCAAGTCAAGTAACTATCTTCGAGTCACAAGTCACATGCCGTTTACACAATTTGACTTGAGTCCATTCTGGCCCTCAAACGGTAAATTAGCGGCCAACAATGTATACTAAAGCAAAGCATGCATCGAGTTACCAAGAGAAATGTTTGTTGGGCAGGTGACTCTTAATATCAGAAATTTCCAATAGGGTTTGGCACAATGATTGAAGTGCTCGAATGTGAATTGAGTATCAATTCTGATAGTTCGAGCTGGGTAGCGAGAGATCATTTTTTCAAGTACTGAGATGATACGCTCCTTGACAGTAGAGTTAACTTATCAACGAGAATTAGAGTTTCGAGATGAATTCACGCTCATCAACTCGCAGCATTGTCACAAAGTGCAATGGATTAGGCACGGCCGCAAAAACACAAAATTATCTTTCCTATGATGTAGAACTGACGCTATATCCTTTGTGGCCGCATAAAAGGTACAAATTTGAATTTTGTACTTCATTCATAATGTTGTTAACGCTGTCATGAATGCTACTCAAATACTCGACTCGATTCAGAATCGAATTACTCGGGTGCGGGATATTTTCCATGTCCACACCAAAGAACCTTGAAACCCCAATATTGCATCATACTCACATAACACAACCCATCGACCGGGTGTCCACTTCGAAACTGTGTCCTTACTTCCGTAAAACTTCCGGGGCAATATTGTTGGATGTGCCGCAGAACGTGTCCTTTCTTTGGATGTCAAAGTCGACCTCGGTAGCTAGGCCAAATCTCCAATCTTCATGTTGTTGCTCAGGAAGAGATTCTTCAACTGTCAATACAAATTCCGCATTTAGTTACACAAGACTTGTACAAATTACCAATCTAGTTAGTTGGAGGCCATCAAAAGACTGCTTTTTTAGTAGTTGTAAATGCGGATTTGAAAAGTTTAGTTGTCGGACAGCTAGGAAACACGTTCCGTGTAAATCGTGATACCTTTTTTTTTGTTGTGTGATGTTCTTATTTCTCAGTTCATTACAATTCAGTAATTCATATGTTAGTTAAGTAGTCTGTTGTGGATTCTTAATTGTCGTTAGTTCTAGCACTAGTTGAAAATTCTGGAAAGTGACCAAGTCTAGTTCTAGTACCAGTAGCACATTTCAATAAATTCAATAGTTTGTGCAAACGGTATGACTTCAACCAAATTTCACCTTTATATCCGTGTGAATGATCTTACCTTTGTGAAGATAAACGACTCCAAGCAGAATTTGATGCATGTCATAACGAGTCTCTGCTTCTGTGATAACTTACCGACTTTTGTGAAGTTCCATCAGCGACTAGCAACAAAAATCAAAGCTAATTGGATTGCCCGAATGAAATCAACAATATCATTTGTCGGGCACATCTCAATCAGAGATTTTCAACCTATTTCAGCTAGCGAGCTGGTCAAATTTGACGATTAATTTAGCATATCGGTGAACCTGTCTAATCAAAAATTACATGTAATGCTGCCTATTTGATAATAGACATGTCCTATGTAGGTCTTGGTGAAATGAAGAACCCGAGTGATTTGAATATAATTCCCACTATAGAAGGCTGTAAGCATCGGTGACATATCTGTGAGTGGTGATCAACCCACAGTATTGTCACAAAGCGTAATAAAATAGGTGTGGTCAAAAAAATACAAAATTATCTTGATTGTGATGTGCAACTGGCATTATATTGTTTGCGGTAACATACTTAAACTTTCTACATCTTTCATACTCCTATGACGTCATTATAGATGGTACTCGAGTTCTTACTACGTCATTATAGATCAGTGGTTCTCAACCTTTTCGTCTTCGCGGACCCCTTTCGGAACGTCACGGACCCCGCGGACCCCCACGAAGTTAAACAGTCACAAAATGACTTTTCTTGAAAATAAGATCAAACTATTCATGTAAAACTCGGGTTGACTTCTATTATTTCAAATCGAATTCCGTAACTGCATTTCTTGAAATGTACGGGGTCGGGTCTTGAAAATCCGCGCTTTTGATTTGATATGAACGAGTGCCGAAATTCCATTTGCACAAACATATGTGGTGGCGAATTTAATATTAGCACATAACGCTTCCGACGACGCATATGGGTATAATCGCAACCAATATGGTACCAAAATTGACAAACAAATGTTTTAATGAATATATACCGTCAAGCCTGGTCCTTTCTATCTAGCATTCTAGCAGCTTATCTCGAAGTTATCATGGAAAAATGATTTTTGTAAACATTTCGAAGTCTCGTGATTGACTTCAGCCTACTCATCAAACTTTTTTTCACAATTCCTAACAAAACATTTCTAAACAGCAGAATTTTTGTATCAGTAGGCTATTGGCAATTGAAATGAGTCTGCACAGGGTAGGATATTTAATCTCAGATGGCCATTCTGTTAATGTGAGCTCTGTAGTTTTACTAGTATAATGAACCCAAACTGCCTCGTAATTTTCTGAATTTAAAACAAAATTGGGTTATCAATTATTTTGAGGCTTCGCGGACCCCCTGAAAATGCTTAGCCGACCCCCGGTTGAGAACCGCTGTTATAGATGATACTCAAGTTCTTACTTGAAGTCTAGTAGTCAATCTAGAATATGTACCTTTAATGTGACCACAAAGAATGCAATGCCAGTTTTGCAGCTTCTTGGACCACACCTATTTCATTGCACTTTTTGACGATGCTGTGGCTTGATCACGACTTTACAGATATGTCATTTCCAGTAACGTCAGTAGCTTTGTACTGCATGTTTCGTATGCTAAGATACGATCAATCGAGATTTACATCCTTCCACAGTGAGAAATCCTTTCGAAACCATAATTCTCATTGGGAAATTACCTCTCAGGTAGGTTTAGCTAGGTTCATTGATCATTTTGACTCTTCTGGCAAGGAGCGTATCATTTCAGTACCTTATGCAAAACTGTATCCTACCACTTGACTCGAATCATTTGATAAATTACTCGATTCAGATCCGAGCACTCAAATCATTGCGACCAGCCCCCGTGATCAGAGTTGTGTAACTAGAAAACTTTCAGCTTTTCCCAACTAGCTTATAGTCACACAATCTTTATCTTTGTACCGTTTTTCCAAATGTCCTTAGAATTAGAATTACAGCTTTTCGCACAAGAAATACTGTTAATCAAAATACGTTTGCTTGACTTCAGTTAACAACATAATCAAGCTTTTACCCTTCTTTTGCACAACTCGAGAACGATGTAGACAAAATCCTTGTCTTGAAAAATTCCGTGAAATCCACCGACGGGCTTGTGATCCAAACTGTGGTGGAGAGACATTTTGTCTTTCTCATGCTCATTCACGAGCAATGCCTGGAATTCAGATACTAGTTTTAGTCGCGAATTTTGAAAAGTGAGGGCCGACTAGTTCTCGTTCGAATTGCACATTTTGCGTCAATCACGATACCGGTGATCTGTAGTGCGATGCGCTTGCAGTCAGCTAAGAATCATCACTACTAGGAATAGTGTAGTCGGGGCCCTCTCATTTCAAACTGGAAACCCCGTCCTATTGAAATGCCGAGTCTATCTCCAATATTTCTTAGCTCATTTACAATTCAGTAATTCTTATCATCAGTTATTAGTTGGGGATTTTTAAAGGATAGTTCTAGTGCAAGCGTGGTCAACCAACCGTAGAAGAAAATTTGTGCGGCCGTGTACACAAAATTCAATTAGTATGTGTTGGCGGCCGTCGACATAACAATTGAATTTACGAATTGGTTCCCTAATTTTTGAGAGATTAATTAATCTTTGCAAGATTTAATTGATCTTGAAATTTTCTTCGCGCTACGTGCGATTCAATGAGACTTCATTTTTAGATTTTAATGTAGTAATGTCCTTATCAATCTGAGCCCCACAGTACAGAAGCGATGCGAGCAGCGGGGAGAAATGATGTACTCCATATAGAAATAACAACGTGGAATCGTGTGCTATCACGAAAGAAATTTGTTTCTAGAACGTTTAGGAGATTGCATTGATAACTAGGGTGGTTTTTTTACCTTTCAAAATTTGTCAAAATTGTAGAGTTAGGTCAAAATTTGTCAAAATTGTTCATAAAGTCAAAATTATTTTGACGTCTGCATTTCGTTAGTATCATAGATTTTGCACTGTCGGTGAACTTATCATTTGATATTTTACAGCTTGTTGCCTTCTTTATAGGCCTACCGTTGTAAGTAGCTAATTGTCTGCTGATTGTGAATCATAAACGATCAAATAAACAAATAGGTAGACGTGGTGTTATGGTCAACGTACCGCGATATCCTAATTGAAGAAAGACTTCTTGGTCATTGCATCATTCTTATATTAGGAAGCGCATAATGAAAATTGTGATGTAGACAACAGTTTCAGAATGAAGCAACACGGTGTGTCACCAGCAGTGTACCCAAAACTTGAATGTTGTCAGCCAACAATTGCTGCTGTTGAACGTCTTTGGCAAGCTAACCACTGGAATTCTTCACCGGGCCGTAAAAATATAGGTTTTTTCAAGCCAAAAATGTTTGTTCAGGCCAATCTACTTCGTTAGGACAGCCAGTTCCAACCTGAAATGAAGATAAATGGAACAATTTTAACATTATGTGGGAAGACACCTAATTGGCATACGTTAGGTCAAAATTCAGTTTGTTTAGGTCAAATTTGTTATTTTTTTAGGACCAAAAATCACCATACTGATAACTATACTGACAATCCTGATGGAAGGTCAAGAATAAAAACATTTGAGTGACTCGAGTATTAGAGCAAGTATACGGCAAAACCTACTTGAGTATTCTGAAAAATGAAGTAGGTTACTATTGTTACCGACTACCTCTGCATACAAGATGCAGTCTTTCTAGTTTATTTCATTTCCAATTCTAGCAACGGCCCCAAAGTTGTTTAAATCAATGCTCTGAAGGTTTGGAAATTTGCCTTACGCTAGTTGCCATATTGTTTCAATATAGGTCGAATATAGCGGGGTTATTGGTGAAAGTGCTACTTATTGAAGTTGGATCAAAATAAGATATCGGTCGGACTTCAGCTATAGTGAACGAGACTCAAGTACGCGACTCGAAACGTTACACTCGATTCAGAATCGAATCAAACACAAACTCTAATTTGCTAAGAGCTAGAAAAAAAATCTTACTGTTCAAACTCTATAGAGGTCGCCTTAGTCTATTGAGGTCGCTGTAGTTGGCTTTCCAAGAACCTGGACGCCATGGTCAAGCAGGTTGTGCGCAGTTTCCGTGAAATGTAGCCATTGAAATACTCGCTCGCTCGCACTAGTCGCATGCCAATATTCTAGTGACAAAATCACAAATAGTAATAAAATCACAGCTAGTCTCATATTTTTATGAGATTGTTTGGGAATCATGATTTGTGGATTTAAAATTATAATAGCAATTAAGATTTGGATTTGAAATAGTAAACTATTCCTGTAGTTCGATAGGAAGAGACTCAAGTATCAGGATAAGCCTATTTGTAGACTTGATCAACTAGAAAATTTTCAGCTTTCCAAATTTGATGAGGATTGAAATCACAGCTACTAAGTTTTTGTTATCCATATTAGAGAATAGAATCAGAATTATAGCTACGTAGCTTTACCCAAATCAGAATATTACAATGTTAGCTACAGATTTTTGAAAATTAGATTAGATTAGAATTACTGAATTGACAAAAGCTTTGACATCGAATGAAGTTCAGCTCATATCAAATCAGAATTTATACTCATAAGCACGAAAATGTCAAATGTTTGTACATCGAGTTTGGCTAGTTTCGAACGATACAGTTCTCCTGTCGCAATTTCAGGAAAACCAGAAATTAGAATGATAACATAAAAAATTAGGACAAATTAGATTAGAATTAGATTACAGGCATTCGCTTGATTAGTTTTATTAGACAACTACACTACAATTTTTACCTTGATACCTCTGTCAATGATCTTACAATCGTGAAGATGAACGACGTTAATCAGAATCTGTTGCATGCAATAACGAGTCTCTGCTTCCGTGATGGCGCGTCTTTTTTGTAAACTTTCATCAGCGACTGAAAACATCAATCAAAGCTAATCGGATTAATAGGATGAAAACAACAAAACTATCTGTTGGGAAAATCTAAATCAGGGGTTCTCATCCTTTTCGACTCGGCGGGCCGGTAAAACTCGACAACAAATTTTTTGAACCGATAAAATTTTATTTCATGGTGCCATTTTGATATCAGACTTGTTACACGTAGGGCTGTCAAAAACGATTACCTGGGTGATTTGAAATTGAATCGAGTATTAGGATTCGAGTCGAGTGTTTGAGTAGCGCTTATTATGATGCCATACCAGTGTTGATGACATGGTAAGTTCAAATATGTAACTACAGCCAATATAATGCTGGTCCTGCATCACATTAAAAACGATTTTGTATCCTTTGAACATATCTATTTCATTGCACTCTTCGGCAATGCTGTGGGTTGATCACGACTTCACCGGTATGTCATTTCCAGTAATATGCGCCATGCTTGTGCCACATGTCAAGTATGTTGGGATACGACCAATCGAGGTTTACAGCTTTGCACAGTGGACATGAGTATGGAAACAATCATTTTCATTGATCAATCAACTCTGAATGACAAGGAGCGCAGGATTTCCTTGATGGAACGGATCGTTTCTAACTATTTGACTGGAATCAAGAAAAATAATGCTCGAACAGCCCAACAATCTTCTTAGCAACGTCACATACGAGCAAGAGCCGTAATTTGGAACTGTCATATCTCTATAACTTGACATGAATTTGAGAATAACATGGATTTCTAGATATCGACCAGATTTGCGTCAATGTCATTTGACGAACTGGATTTGCACAGATAATTTATGATATTTTTCAGTTGTCGCTACAGTCATGAAAGGTGTCAAAATCCCTGATTAGTACAAGTAGGCTTACATGTAAGAGGGAGGTCGATTCAAAATGAAATCAACTACTGATTACATAAATACCAACCTATATTTATAGCTGACTGCAATCTTGGATGGGTATAGGTCAATTTCTCAAGCTGAGCTTCCAATTCTGCCATACGAAAATCCGATGATTCGGTACTGCAAATGATGTTTGTCACATATGTGCTTCTGTGTCTCTGTATTAGTAACACCTGTCAAGTTAAGAAATTAGATGATACAACTTTGAAATCATAGTAATGCAAATGTGACGAGGGCTGAAAAATTCATTTTCTTTGCAAAACCAATATTAGGTTAAAATAGGGATTGGTAGGTTTTATGACCTTATAATAAGACAGTCTATACTCAGCATGGAGCCAGACAAGAACTAGAATTCGCACAGTTTATTGGCACGATACAGGCTACAGGCCCTGTGATCCAATCACCACGATGCTTGACGCTTAATATTTAACACGTGATCCAATCACCGTGATGCTGGATTTTGCCAAGTCTCGTTGATAATAACGTTAGAAGTCTGAGCAATATGCAGTAGCTAAGGCACAATGATTCGAGTCGAGGAATGATTTTTTCAAGCATCAAAATGATACGTTCCTTGCTGCTCGGCAAACATCATAGTTTTGATAGCACTGTCCACTATGGTCGTTTAAAAGAAACTTTTTCAGATTCCGTGGATTCATAGATTAAATTGTTAGGTTGCCAAAAAAGGCTGCGCACCAAATTTGGCTCAATTCACCAGCCAAAGCCACGGCCGAGCACAGCAAAATTTTTCAATTTATCAAGAAAATTAATTTTTTCTTTGCTTGCAAAATAAATTTGACGCAATTCCAACCCGTAGAAGCAAAGTTATTAGAGATTTTATTCAATAAATCTGGGATTGGGCCTAGTCACCGTTAATGCTATTTTTGCATATACAAAATTTTCAACTGCAATAACTTCGATTCTGCTGGCTAGGAGTGAGCAAAACTGTTATGCATCGTTCTTTCAGGCAACTTGACAATTTCATGAGATTATCAGAAAAATTTGAATTTGTTTTCATTTTATGAACCTGAGTATTTTTGGCTGTACCTCCGAGAACCACGTCGATTATTTTCACAATTTTCAATTGGCTCTGCCGCGGCTTCGGCTATTAGAAATGAGCGAAATTCGATGTGCAGGCTTTTTTAGGCAACCTAGAAATTTAATCGGTGAATCGATTAATCGAAATAGTAATAGTCTATTAATCGTATCAGAGCATACAAAACATGCAGTACAAAGCCACACAAGTTAATGGAATGACATATCTGTGAAGTTGTAATCTACCCACAGCATTGCAACAGAGTACAATGAAATAGGTGCGGTCGAAACAACACCAAATAATATTCAATGTGATGCAGAATTGACAGTATACTATTTGTGACCGCGTAAAAGGTACTATCTGTGCTTCCCACATCATTTATACTGTTATGACATCATATTAAGTGATACTCGGATAGTCGACTCAAAGGCTAATACTGGATTCAGAATCAAATCACTCAGATGCTCCAATTTTCCCAGTCCTTACCCTGAGACCCTAGCTCAGGGGTTCTCAACTTCCCACGTATAACGGGCCGCATTTTAACATCAGAAGACTCCGCGTGCCGCAGAACATTATTAATATGTATTTGTGGATTACTGTTAAATTTGGGCTACTGTAGCCCATATTTACCAGCCGTATACGGGCGTTTAGTCAATTTTTATGCATTCTAAAGCATTAATGGACAGCATTCGTAAGTTTACAATTGCTGTTTTTGTGAGAATATGTATCTTCCTGCGGCGCAAGTATAAATTCCTTCATGGATCGTGCATTGCATCCATTGCCAAGTCGGTATATGTACCTTCAAACCCTTCCACCAAACAACGGATCTCTCTGTTTCAATGCGTGAGCGAACAAGTATAAATTGTGCTAACTTTTTCGTTACAGAGGCCATTATCACTTTGAGCTCTCAGTGATATGAGAAGAAGTCTGACGTTTATGGGTCATTTCTGAGCATTTCCCCTACCCACGTTTGCCTTTCCAGTATTTCTTATGCAAATATGTCCACTCAGAAAAAATGCACCCAGAAAATTAGCTATGCAATGTCTGTGAAGTCGGTGGATTCGTTCAATGCTATGCTAAATTAGTCTACGCCGCAACGTGTTTCAGAACATGCGATAAAAGATCAACTGACATTGCTGCTACTCTTCTGGTCACGGCGGTTGAATCAGACAACTGTAGCTTCGAAATTTGTCAGGTAATGTTGTCCTCGCTGCTAAGTTCCGGAAACAGCGAATACTCGCACAATATGTTAAAGTTTTATTGTAATCACACCTTCTCTAGCAGATTTCTTGGGTTTAGCGATATTCCAATGCGTCTGTAACATCGTAGGCAATTTTAAAAATGCCTCGAAATATGAATCGCTGGGCTTGACACCAACTAGCAGCGTTTTTTCTAAGAACAGGCGATATGTAAATCCGGAAAAATGTTTTGTGGTATCATTTTAATCTTCTACGCTACAGTTCTTCAACAAATATGACTGATCGGTTTTCCATTTATATCTGAGAAAGCAATTTCATTGTTCCACGCGGAGTTACAAACCCAGTTTTCACCGTTTAATTTCCCCTCCCCTGTTCTTGTCTCTGTCCAAACCATTCGCAGTGAGTGAAGCGGGAATCTCTTAAACCTGAGTCCTGACATATACAGATTCAAAAAGATAACAATCTAAACTCGAGCATATATCAAGAGACCAGAACACATCAAAGAATGAGTATTTAAACGAAACAGATACGGTGCGATAAGAGAACTAAAAGTGACTAAATTATTATGTGAAAATACCGTGCCAGCAGTGATTGCGTTCATAGTGAAAGATGTCGCGGGCCGCAAAACAAACGTCTGCGGGTCGCATGCGGCCCGCGGGTTGAGAACCCCTGCCCTAGCTATTCCCGTTTAATAAAGTTTCACATGAATGTTCTTATATACTCACAAAACACAGCCCAGCGACCAGGTCTCCACATCGAAACTGTGCCCATTCTTTCCAACAACTTCCGGGCAATATACTTGAGTGTGCCACAAAAAGTATTCTTTTGTTTCGCCGTCAAAGTCGACTTTGGTTGCCAGGATGACATCTCTACGAGATCTCCGATCTTCACCTCCATCTTGTTCAGGAATAGATTCCAAGCTGTCGATACAAATTTCGTATTCAATTACTGAGGTATACTGATTTGTACAAACTACCAATCCAGGTAGTTGATGGTCAACAAACTACTGCCATTTTGAGGAGTTCAGGTTTTAGTTGCATAGTAAAAAAATTAAAAGCAAGTTGTTCCAGTTGTAATTGCAGATCTTGAATAGCGAGTGGTTCATTCAAATAAATGTAGTTGCCGACAACTCGAAAATGTATGTCGTCATGATACCGGTGTTCTGTTGCATGATATTTTTGCAGCCTTTGCTAGCTCAGAGCAGGGTTGTAACCTAGTCACAAGTCAATCTCACATTTATAGTCTTCACTCGAATCAAGTCGAGTCATTTTCAATTCACCATCGAGTCAAGTCCGAGTTCAAGTTGGCGAGTAGAAAACTGAGTACGAGTGCAAGTCATTATGTTCACTGTTCAGTTATCAGTACAATATACTTTTTCCAATTCTCTTCGAGTGATATAGAATGGCTCGCATTCATAATATCGTTAATTTCCTCAGTTTAACAGTTTCTGGCCCTTTTTTCCAGTATCAGGACTGATATACAAAATACCAATCATGTGGTGACTTTACTATTCTTCGAAGCTACAGTGATAGTCCTGGTCTTGAGTCATATGACTCGAGTTAGGTCGAGTCACCAAATAAGTGTGACTTGAGTTTGGGTCGAGTCGAGTCATGACTCGAATCATTGCAGCCCTAACTCAGTGTCATCCAGCCCTAAAGTAGTATAGGCAGGGTTGGTCGAAACCACCCCCGTTTTGAGCTCGAAACCCCGTCAATTTGAGATGCCAATTCTATCCCCGATATTTCTCAGCTCATTTGTAATTTAGTAACGAAATAATCATTAATGAGTTATGCATTAGTTAGTTGGTAGCAGATTTTCAATGGTCCTTGGTTCAAGTAGAGAATTAGGAAAAGTGAGCAATTCTAATTCTTGTTGTGCATGTTGAAAATCCAGTAGTTTGTACAAGTCCACTTTCGAGAGCTTGTACCGCCATCAATCATTTTACGTTAGTGGTACATAAGGTGCATAGTTTTATCCCAAAATTAGCAAACCAATCATCGGTCGGCTCTGGTTCTGACATCATTCTCGAAGATTATTTACGAATGCACTACTGCATACAATGTTACCTTGATATCTCTATGAATGATTTTACAATCACGAAACCAAACAACACCAAGTCTCTGGTTCTGTGATGGCGCATCTTCTTTTGTAGTTTTCATCAGCGACTGACAACAAATAATAAGGTAGCTGGTCTACTGGAATGACAAAAACAATATTATTTGTTGGACAGTAATTCTCAACCTTTCTGAGTTAGAGGGACGGTCAAATTGGACAACAGTTTTTGCAGACTGGTGAACCTTCCAAACTATAAACTTCATTTAATACTTGCTTTTTGATAATGAACGTGTAAATAAACAGGGCTGGCTAAAATAGAGTATGTGAGTGATTTGATTCTGAATCGAATAATGAGTTTGAGTCACTCATGTTAACGTCACAGCAACACCACAAGGAATATAATGCCGGTTCTAGTCACGTCATAAAGATTATTTTGCACTTTATGACCATAGCTATTTCATCTTACTATGGGACAATGCTTTAGGTTGGTCCCCACTTCGCAGAAATGTCATTTTCAGTAACGTGAGTAGCTTTGTACTACATGTTTCGTATGCTGCGATACGACCAATCGAGGTTTACAGCTTTTCACGGTGAGAAATATTATCGAAAGTATAATTCCCATTGGTTCAGTTCAGCTAATTGTTAATATAATTTTTCCCTTTGGTGGCATCGAGCGTATATTGTCAGTACTCGAAACAATCATTTCCTACCATTCGACTCAAATGATTAGAATTGATACTCGATTCAGATTTGAGTCATCAAATTATTGTGCACAGCCCTAGTGATCGCAGTTGCTTCACAAAAAAATGATCACATTATCCAAACTAGATTAGAATTTGAATTATGTGAAACATATTTTTCCAAATTAGATTAGAATCACAATACCTAGTTGGAAAAGAAATCAAGTTCAGTTCATATCAAATCGGACTTGATTATCATAAGCACGAGAATAGTAAATGACTGTTCACCAATCTTGACTTGTTTCACACTATATATATTAGGGTGGAGTAAAAATGACTTTTTTTTCAAATCGAAAAAAGGGCTCCCTCAATCCTGACAAAGGACCTAAAACTTCAATAAAAAGTGACTTCAGGGTGTTGCCCCCATTTTCCAGCCGGCAACCCCCCAATTTCTGCGCGTGGGGGGGATAAAATGGCCCATCTCGGCAACCGCTGGTCGTAGAGTCATGATATATAGCTCAAAATCTGTGGAAGCATCATGTTTCTATCTGTCTTCTGAAGAAAGTTTTCTCTATTGTGTACACAAAGTGAGTTATAGCCAAAAAACAATATATATGCACATTTTGTTGAAATTCAGCATTTATTCTGACGAATTGTGATCTGTCATCAGTTTTTTTAAAAGAAAAGTAACACACTGACAATACCGAATATTGGGCTCATATTACAAATATATTCACAACACAGTCCTTTTAAAATCGGTTCAGAACATCATAATGAAACACTGACATTTAACGACTTATTGAAAATGCATTCTTTTGTCATGTTTTTTCATCAGTTTACGAGACTTAATTTTTCGGCGAATGAGGCCATCTCGTCTTTGAAATCCCGAAACTTGTGCTGATGCGTCTGTTGATGCTTTACATGTCGTTCCACTGTTTGATTGGGGCATGGATGAAACAAAATCAGAGGGTTCTCGCGGCATTCTTCCAACTCTGCATCAGTTAAGTGATCAATCGCTGGAGGAAGTTGTTGATATAGGGTTCAATATCAACCAACTCATACGCCTTTGCTTCCAAGTTCAAGTTTGGGACACAGAATAAACGAACAGAACCGCAGTTCAATTGGTTGGAATTGCTATGACTCTCAATGTCCAGAAGTGAATTTTGTTCAGCGGCATGTTTTCGAATCGCCAGCACCTTGGTCACACCCAATTGGAACAAAACTACGTGGAAGTGTATCTTGTTGGCCAGTTACTCAATTCAAAAAGCTCTCGCCACCACTTATGGCCTTTCCAAAGCTCCCATTGGAAATTGTTAGTGACTTGAGTAAGGACCAGTTATATGCTTATAAATGTGCTGGGCAATTATTCAAGGAAATGCTGATGATGATCTGGCTTACTTGGAGGTTGGAGCAGTTGCGCATTCAAGATGGCTAACTTTAGGATGCAGTGCAGAGTTTTACGGTATTATGTAAGAGTTGATGAACCGCCCTTGAACCTGGAGATTCTGGTTCGTTTTTGCCTTGAAGTATATTTTCCGACTTGGTTTGAGATCAAGCGAAACAAACATATAACACATGGATCCAGAAACATCTTCAACTTGATTCAACAGGTTTTGAATTTTTCTGACCGAAACGTTCGGAAAATTGCTTTGAATGTGGTGATAAGAAACGGTTATTTCGCACACCCCGAAAAGATTATGATTGCAATGCTGGTAGATGATAATGAAGACATACGAAATAAGGGTGTGACCAAGGTGCTTGCGTTTCGAAAACATGCCGCTGAATAAAATTCACTTGTGGACATTGAAAGTCATAGCAGTTCCAACCAATCGAACTGGGGTCCTATTCGTTTATTCTGTGTCCCAAAGCCAAGGCATACCACGAGTTGGTTGATATTGAGCCTTATCAACAACTTCCTCCAACGATTTAGCACTTAACTGATGCAGAGTTGGAAGAATGCCGCGAGAAGCCTCTGATTTTGTTTCATCCATGCCCCAATCAAACAGTGGAACGACATGTAAAGCTCGCAACAGAAGCATCAGCACAAGTTTCGGGATTTGAAAGACGAGATGGCCTCTCAATTGCCAAAAAATTAGGTCTCGTAAACTGATGAAAAAATTTGACACAAAAATGCATTTTCAATAAGCCGTTAAATGTGGGTGTTTCATTATGATGTTATGAACCGATTTTAAAAGGACTGTGTTGTGAATATATTTGTATTATGGGCCCAATATTCGGTATTGTCAGTGTGTTACTTTTAGTTCCAAAAAAACTGATGACAGATCACAATTCGTCAGAATAAATGCTGAATTTCAACAAAAATGTGCGTATATATCGCTTTTTGGCTATAACTCATTTTGTTTTCACAATAGAGAAAACTTTATTCTGAAGACAGATAGAAACATGATGCTTCCGCAGATTTTGAGCTATATATCATGACTCTACGACCAGCGGTTGCCGAGATGGGCCATTTTACCCCCCCACGCGCAGAAATTGGGGGGTTGCCGGCTGGAAAATGGGGGCAACACCCTGAAGTCACTTTGTATTGAAGTTTTAGGTCATTGGTCAGGATTGAGGAAGCCCTTTTTTCGATTTGAAAAAAAAAGTCATTTTCACTCCACCCTAATATATATATAGAAATAGTTGACTAATTAGATTAGAATTACATTATAAGCATTTTATCATATTTAGCTAGAGCAATAATGATCTGGTTGTACAAGTCTGCTAGTCATGAACATTACAGTTCTAATGCATTTTCGACCGGCACAGTTAGAGGTACATTACATTTGTAATAAGGACATACCTTTACCCTTCTTTTACACAACTCAAGAACGATACAGACTAAATCCTGTCTTGGAACAATCCGTGAAATCAAACGACGTGCTTGTGATTCAAATTTCGATGGAGACCGATCTCTTGACACATTTGTCTTTCTCATGCTACTTCAGAAGCAATGCCTGTAATTCAGATACTTGACTCAGTTGCAGATTTTAAAAAGTGAGTAGTTCTATAGTTCTACTTGTGGATGTAAAAATATTTTAGTTGCAGATCAACTAGAAAACATGTGTATTCGTTTGTCCTGAATCATGATAACGGTTTTTCGTTGAGTGACTACTACTAAGGGTGAAAATGCGGGACAAAACCTTATTGAGTATTCTGCAAAAGTAGAGGTAGGCTACTATTGCTACTGACTGTCTCTGCTTGTTTGCGTTGAGATGCATCCTTTCTCGTTTATTTCATACCTAAGTATAGCAAAGTTGTTTGGAAATATGTCTCAAACTAGTTGCCATATTATTTCACTATAGGCTGAATATTTGTGGTTATCATTGAAGGTGCTACTTGTCGCTATCAGCTCAACAATATGATAGCGGTCGGGCTCTAGTGTTGATGAATGAAACTCGAGTACGCTACTTGAAACGTAATACTCGATTCAGAATCGAATTAATCAAGAACTAGATTTTGCCAAGACATACGAAAAAACTTTCAGTTGAAACTCTGTAGTTGGCTTCCCAAAATGCTGGGCGCCACGGTTGAGCCGGTTTTCGGCAGTTTCTGAGGAACGTAAACATTGAATGAATGAATGCGTAATGATTATTCATATCACAATTTACCTCAGTTTGCCTCTTTAGTAAACAAGGTTCATGAGTTCGTCGTAGCAGCTTCAATCTTTCATCAAACAAAACAAGGTAAGGAGCACTGTGGTGCAGTGTTGTAGCAGTATGAATTACAAATAGTCTGAATGAAACAGAATCTTATGAAGGAACGAAATTGTTGACAAGATCCAGCGAGTGTATAGCCTATCAGGAATACACACAGAATTTATCAGATATTCAATAGATTTCAAAACGAAACAGAATAAAAATAATATTTGTTGCGGCTGACTGTTTATAATCACATCATCACAAAGGATAGCGATCAATGATGTGCTAATCACCTGCATCACAAATCGTAGGGGTATCATTTCACGTCTACTACCAAAAAGCTGGTAGAACATCATATCTTATATTAGACCAGTGGTTCTCACGCCCCCCCTTTTTGATAGTGAAAAATTTCGCGCCCCCCTTATCGTCATATCACAAAATCCAACTGGGATGCTAGCAACCCCAACAGATTGTTTGATGGTATGGACGGTTATGAATGTTGATGAAAGAATGAAAATATATGAAATTGGGTCTATGCAGAGAGAAACACGCATGCAGTGGAGGTAAATCGCGCGCAGCGCGAAAAATTTTTTCAGGTGACCGCTTCTTCGCGCCCCCCTACAGATGTTTCACGCCCCCCAGGTTGAGAACCCCTGTATTAGACTATAAGGAGCTTCTTATTGTAGCTCCATGATTAACCGTTTTTATGAACGAATTGAAATCTCACGAGGAAGTGAAAATGTCGACAAATTGCATGAAATGGATGACAAGGAGAAACACATATTTACAGAATGGCCACAACAATACAATTTGAAACGAAAGTGTAAACGATATGCACGGACTGCTAATAAACAGACAATATGACAAAGGATAATGTACACGAAGCTTAAAATTTAGGTGACATAAACTATAGTATTAGCTCATCACACTGTGATACAAAGATTTGAATATCCACATCAAACTTCTCTAAACAACAGACCCAGCGCAAATTACTACAAAAGCAGTCTTTATTGAAACTGATTAAATCAGTGAAAAACAAATTTTCAGGCAGTAATCATACGCCGTGATTAAAATATGAAAATTGGAGAAACATGTTCAAACTGAAAAAAATAGATGATAAAAAACAACGTATAGTGAAATTTTTATTGTGGCAACGACAAATGGAAATGGGAAAGAGCCTTAGTAACACAAAGATACAAGTCCACCACAATTTCTAGACAAGCCGGCACAGTAATCATTTAGCCGGAAAGGTGATTCAAAGATATATGCGATGAGTACTCTTACACATTTGATCGCAATATTAAATCGTATTGACACGATAGCAGAGTGAATGAACGTCTACTCTAAGTAACAGCATATTTTAGTATAAGGTATTCCTGTCAATATTACTGCTTCATGTTCGAGATCATCATCGCGAGAAGAAAAAGATATGCGTTCCGCTATTCTACCGTATGCGTATTTCCATGTCTTTTCAAGTTACCAAGCAGGGAAAACGCTTTTCCGCACGTCTGGCACTCATAATTTTTGACTCCGGTATGTGTATGCGTATGCGTTTTCAAGTTACCAGGCAGGGTAAACGCTTTACCACAGATCTGACACTCATAGTTTTTGACTCCGGTATGTGTATGCGTATGCGTTTTCAAGTTACCAGGCATGCTAAACGCTTTACCACAGATCTGACAATCATAGTTTTTGACTCCGGTATGTGTATTCTCATGTGTTTTCAAGTCTTTGATCAGAGCAAACGCTTTTCCGCAGATCTGACATGCATACTTTTTGACTCCGGTGTGTGTAATTCCATGTCGTTTCAAGTCACCAAGCTGGGTAAACGGTTTTCCGCAAATCTGACATGCATAGTTTTTGACTCCAGTATGTGTATTCCCATGTGTTTTCAAGTGTCCGATCCGAGCAAACGCTTTGCCGCAGATCTGACACTCATAGTTTTTGACTCCAGTATGCGTATTTTCATGTATTTTCAAGTCACCAAGCCGGGCAAAAACTTTTCCGCAGATCTGACACTCATATTTTTTGACTCCAGTATGTGTATTCTCATGTGTTTTCAAGTGTCCGATCCTAGCAAACGCTTTGCCGCAGATCTGACACTCATAGTTTTTGACTCCAGTATGCGTATTTTCATGTCTTTTCAAGTCACCAAGCCGGGCAAAAACTTTTCCGCAGATCTGACACTCATATTTTTTGACTCCAGTATGTGTATTCTCATGTGTTTTCAAGTGTCCGATGAGAGCAAACGCTTTGCCGCAGATCTGACATGCATAGTTTCCAGTATGTATATTTCCATGCGTTTTCAGGTCACCAACCTGCACAAACGTCATTCCACAGATCTCACAGTCGTGGTTTTTGACTTCATGGTGAGCAGTACGTGTTTCCGCATGTCTTTTCAAGTGACGGATCGGATTAAACTTTTTGCCATTGCCCTTGTGTTCATGATTATTCAAAGGAGTGTGTGATATTAAATGTTTTTTCAATATAGTGATTGCAGCAAAGGTTTTACCGCAGATCTCACATTCGGTATTTCTATCTATAAGGTGGAATCGCAAGTGAGCTTTCAATCCGTCTTTGCGATGGAAGCTCTTTTCACAGATCCAGCACATGTTCCTTCTCATTCTTCTGGATTAGCTGTATAGGGCCTATTACTTTACTTCTTCAAGAATCATACATCAGCTGCTATCTGCTTAAAAACGATTATTCAACGATAGCTTGGAATGAGCTATTACACAGTATTATGATTCTTATATTATATCAACCCAGTCTGAAATACATTAGGAATTAGCAAAAACGTAGCAGTGTGATAATTAACAATATCCAAGAATAACGAACTTATGATCTACCGTAATTCTCCGAATAAAGTGCGCCCCCATGTATAATACGCACCCTTAAAATGCCGTATAAATTCTGGGAAAAAGCCTGTACCCATTAGGGTTGTTCGAAATTTGGAAAATGTTTGGAATACTGCGTATCCATGGCTTATTCTGTAGATTATTGTTAAAAAACAATAATGGGCCTGAAAGAAGCTCGCAGGAAAGTCGGTAAGATTTGTCTAAATGCGTTTGAAAGTCGTTGGTGAAGAGTGGGCGGGCCACCGACAGCAGAGTTGCGAAAAGGCGGGCAATCACGAACGCGCGGTTCTTGATTGGGTAATCGGCTAAGCTTCAATGATTACTGCAACAGCTGACTCGGATTCGGGTGCTTCGCTTTACTAAATTGAAAGTTTGTTTTGTTGTGGTCGAGACTGTTAGGAGCGGCTGTGGTTCTGTTCAAGCGAGTTGTGGGTTGATGAATCATTAGTAGTACAGTAACACGTGTTCTTTGATTGCTTTAGAGTCGATAGCAGTAGTTTACGATTTGGAGCAACAATATTGCAGTCATGGTAAAGGCAAAACGGCGAAAGATTGTACACATGCCACAGCGAGGAACAAGATCTAAGTCTGAGCAGTACCGTACTTGGTCGGATATACGTGCGATTGCATCTGTGGCTCGAGATTACCAACTATGTGAGGTCGGATATACTTGCGATTACATCTCTGGCTCGAGATTACCAAGTATATGAGAAGTAATGAGATGTTTTCTGCATCTGAAAGAGCATTGTCCTCAGTCAACCCCTACTTGCAATGTGGTGGTGGATGATGTAATGACAGTGTGGAAAATGGCGAGGATTGCAACAATGCAGAAATCACATGTGGTACGATCACTTCAAAACCTGCACGAAAGATGGCGTTATCACAATTAGGGTGGAGTGAAAAATGGAAAATTTTGAATTTCAAAACGGACACTTGATATGTGGTGCCAAATTGAAAAAAATAATTTCTATTATAATTTTGGGCTTGTGCACCCTCTAGTGGTCGTGCAATTTCACCGAACGAGCCAAAAATAGCTAAATTCGCTATATATTGATGACCGCTTCCGCTAGAAAGCTGATTTTGGGCTTAAAAGATGCGGAAGCAACAAGTTTCTATCTCACTTCCACAGAACTTTGTCTTAAAAATGAACAGAAAAAAAGTTACGAGCAGATTAATTTATTTTTAGACCATTTTTCGGTAAAATTAGGCACTGAAGCAGGGTACGAGGCCAAAAGCGTGTAGTGATCGCTCTTATGACTGACAACTCCGTATTGGAAACACATAAATTGCTAATTCATATTGAAAACACAAAACCATCAATTCCATATTGAAAAAATATATATTTTGAAGATGATTTCACTACCAGAGTATTAGTCTGCACAAACTTTGAAACCTTGTTTTGTATTAAAAGATTTCATCTGTTTTTGAGACTTCAGTTTTTCTCTGATGAGTCATCTCTACGTTTAAATCCCGACACATGGGCACATGCTTTGGTCACCACTTAAACGTCTCTTTCCACTGGCTGGTTGCGCCAAGGATGTTTGCGGAGATGACCTTGGATTTTCCATCTCGAGATATGGTGAGTTTTTGATTGCTGGTGGCTGTTCCATATCTTTTAGATTAAAGTTGACAATTTAGTGGTATGATTTGGCCTTGACGTTTATGATTGGGATTTCAAAAAATCTGATTCTAGTGTCAACGTTGTTTTTAGGTTTCGTTCCATTAACATATCCTCCTTCAAAGTCGCTAATTGGAATCTGGTATTCTGTTTGATCTGCTCATAGTTGTAATCTGCAAGTCTTCCGAGGCCTTCATCATCATCACTGAGCATTTCCAAAATACATTATCCGGATGTGCAAAACATGCTTTTCCTTGTAGCAAAGGTAGTGCAAGGTTGCGAATTTGTGTATCAGAAAGCTTTGTAATATGGGAAACTATGTTGCACAAGTTTTAAGCACCATCAACAATGGAATTGTGCCTTTTTATTTCAAACCATGACGGAAAATAAAACTTCATGCAGAATTAAGCAAGATAGTTCAGATTGCTTGATGGATGACTCTGGCTATGTATGCTATGTATAGAACCTCAAAAAATCAGGAAATCTGAACTATCTTTCTCAATTCTGCATGGAGGTTTATTTTCCGTCATGGTTTGAAATAAGAAGGTACAATTAGGGATGACTCAGTCCCACATAGAACATGCCGAATTTTGAGTTTCTATGTGCGACAAAGTCATCCATCAAGCAATCTGAACTATCTTGCTCAATTCTGCATTGAGGTTTATTTTCCGTCATGGTTTGAAATAAAAAGGCACAATTCCATTGTTGATGGTGTTAAAAACTTCTGCAACATAGTTTCCCATGTTACAAAAGCTTTCTAATACACAATTCGTAACCTTGCAATATCCTTGCTACAACAAAAGGCATGTTTTGCACATCTGGGAATGCTCGGTGATGATGATGAAGGCCTCAGAAGACTTGCAAGTCTATAACTATGAGCAGATCAAACAGAATATCAGATTCCAATTAGCGACTTAGAATGAGGATATGTTAATGAACCGAAACCTAAAAACAGCGTTGACACTAGAATCAGATTGTTCAAAATCCCAATTATAAACATCACGGCCAAGTCATCGCACCAAATTGTCAGCTTGCATCTGAAAGATGCGGAACATCCACCAGCAATCAAAAGCTTTTCATATCTTGAGCTGGAAAATCTCAGGCCATCACCATTAAGGATCAATCATCCTTGGCACAACCAGGCAGTGGAAAGAGACGTTACAGTGGTGACCGAAGCATATGCCCATTGCCCATGTGTAGGGATTTGAACGTAGAGATGGCCTGATCACTCAAAAACTGAAATCTCGAAAGCAGATAAAATATTTTATTACGAAACAAGATTTTAAAATTTGTGCATACCGTAAACCGGGGTAACTTTGGACAATTTTCAACAATTCCGCTTCGTATTTCAGAAATGCTGGGGTGTAGGGGAGGCAAGTTTTGTGTTTTTTAGGGGTCATGGAGCATAGATTAGAATTACCTAATCCAAAATCTTCATGGTCATAAATAAGTACCTTATTTTTGTAAATTATCCGTGTCCAAAGTTATCCCTGCATGTGGGGTAACTTTGGACAATGTAGTTTTTTGTATGCCTTTACACTCAATTGTTTATGAAACTTCGTAAATGGGGCTTATTTGGTAAGAGTTGATGAGAGCAGTGGCTAAAACTGAAACAAAATGGTATATGTCAGACCTATTGCATGATTTATACCTAATCCCCCCCCCCCAAAAAAAAAAAAATTAGGTCGTTTATGAAGGCTAATGGGCCCTCTTATCTCAATTTTCCCTCATGCCTTCGCCAATTGGGACTTATAAATAACGTATGGTGGTAAGGGATATCCCACTGGCAGTGTCAGCAATCGACAGTGAAAGTTGAACATGTTAATGTGATTTATTGCCGATTTCAAATATATTACTCTTCTTTGAAAGATACACTTTCCCTTTCCTATCTCCTCTGATGGATATATTTGTCGTAATTTACGATATCCCATATTCAGCACTCAGCAGGCACATCTTTATGAGTATGTGATAAGTTTTTGAAGTAGCTTACACCCGATTACAATCTCTCAGCTCATTGCCTACCCATTTTTTCATATTTTGGCAAACTCTAATTTATTATCCTTCTCATTCCATTTTAAAAAGCCATCAGTTCGGTAATAAGGAATATAGTTGACCATACACTTTGACACAGATTAAGCAGCCACTTTCCAGAGCTCTAAATATCACATTTTCCACTGTCCAAAGTTACCCCGTTCTGATAAAATTTGATGGGGTTACTTTGGACATCACATTTTCTTGTATTGATCTGAGGGTGAGCCCACTGAGATTTTTGCCATGGATTAAGACTGCTTAGAGGTATCTGCTGCCAAGTTTCCAATCTACGAATCACATGTTATCTATGTTTGCTTGTAAGAAGTTAAATGGCCATTAATTTTGATGAAATTAACCCCCGCCATTAATTTATCAATGTTGGGTCAAGTTTATCTGGTATTGAAATGAATCCACCTTCTATTGAGACTACTTATGGCACCGATGCCACATGAAAAAGAATTGGACATCCAGCGGCAACCCTTTTCCGTCAATAACCATTTAAATCTTTTACTGCTTAGTGTCCAAAGTTACCTTAAAGTCCAAAGTTACCCCGGTTTACGGTACTAATACTCTGGTAGTGAATCCATATTCGAAATATATCTTTTTTCAATATAGAATTGATGTTTTTGTGTTTCAATATGGATTTGCAGTTTATGTTCTTTTAATATGGAGCTTTTGGCATCATAGCCACTGCTTCAGTGCCTAATTTTACCTAAAACAGCCTAAAAATCAAAAATTTGCTTGTAACTTTTTTTCTGTTCATTTTTAAGACAAAAGTTCTGAGAAAGTGAGATAGAAACTTGTTGCTTCAGCATCTTTTAAGCCCAAAACCAGCTTTCTAGCATAAGCGGTAATCAATATATAGCAAAATTAGCTATTTTTGGCTCGTTCGATGCAATTGCACGACCACTAGAGGATGCACGAGCCCAAAATTATTATAGAATTTTTTTTTTTAAATTTGGCACCACATATCAAGTGTCCGTTTTGAAATTCAAAATTTTCCATTTTTCACTCCACCCTATTATCACATGGAAGGCCCACCTTAAGAAGAGCTTGTGCAGTCTTGATAGAAAACAGCAATTCAAGACTCTGACTATTCCTATATGTTTTAAAAGAACGAGCAGCAATGACAGTTGCTTCAAGCTACTACTGACCAGAAAAGATTCTTCACACGGGATGACTACAGACAATGTGTGACTATTTCTCTTGCTCTTCTTGATGCAAGTGAAGATATACATCATTCATCACATACCGGGTGCAACACACCATGCAAGATGGACGGGCAAATTCTGTATGCTTAGAAGATGTTCCTGTGGGCTTATCAGTTACATTACAAATCTGAAGAAGTGGAACTACTGGATCGCTTCAATTTGTTTTTAGTTCACTTTTTAGTTACCTTCCAGCATCGGTCGTGATGCAGCTGGTAATAACTTAAGTTTCAGAAGGGGCCGGTCTCGTTAACTGCAAATTTGGCTGATTTTTGGGGCCACAGTCATGATACATATTTGATCATTTTGAATGCTCTGGGGCGTGGCTAACTCAACTGGTTGATGTTCAGATTCCTTCACCAGAATGAGCTCCAACATCAATTCTGTCAAAGTCGTTAATGATACCACAGAGCGAGGTGTAAAGCTAAGCACATACTATGTTGCAATCTTGACTGACAATGAACAACAAAGAGACAGTCTGCTTCGAGCTGTGGAACAGCATAGGAAGACAGTTGGAGACAGCAGGATAGAGATAGTGTAATGGTTATGCGTCCGGCTTCTCGAGCGGTAGGTCGTGGGTTCGATCCCCGGCCGGGTCATACCAAAGACTCGAAAATTGGTATCCGCAGCTATCCTGCTAGGCGCTCAGCAATCACGGATAGCATGGAGGAGAAAAAAAACGGGTGCGCAGACTAGATGACCTCACGGCCGTATCGCAAGTCCGTCGTCAAAGCATCTCGATGGTGCAGGCGAAAAAGAATATCATCTCTCTCTCTCTCTCTCAACTCTAATCAAAAGCCTGCAATCTGCAACTTATGACTGACAATGCAACACTGATCCTGCAGCGTACTTTCTTGATGTCTGTTGTAAATAGTGCTTTTTGCCTTCATTCAATCGCGAATAAAAAGTGTAATATGCGTTTGTTTATTGGTGAGACTTCGACTAGACATAGCAAGTACTACTGAGATGTTGACTACAGGTGGGAAATTTTTCAAGTTTCACTCACTGTCAGTAAGTTTTGGAAAGGTCGAAGACAGCAAGATGCATGCATCTAGTTTATTCGTATCTCAACTACGAGAGCACCTGTGCAATACATTGTAACACTGTTATAGACATTCTGCAGGTAGATATTATTAACTAATGGGGTTGCAATGTCGTATATAGACTCTCGATGACAACATTAACATAGGCAATAGATCATGTCTGCAATGCCACCAACAGAAACGACTTCACAACAGCACATTGAAATCGTTACTGGTAGTGTTCACAAAGTCGATCTTTCAGCCAATCAGTAATTTATTATTACCGGCTGCAGCCAATCAAGATTATTGACTCCTGTTTGCCCGCCCACTTCATCGATGCCCCGCCCACTCGCCGATGGCTACTTTCAAACACATTTAGACAAACGTTTCCGGCTTTCATGCGAGCTTCTTTCAGGTCCATTATTGTTTTTTAACAATAATCTACAGAATAAGCCATGGATACGCGGTATTCCAAACAGTTTCCAAATTTTGAACAACCCTAGTACCCATGTATAATACTCAGCAAGAGATCGTGTGCTCTGCAGAGCAAGAGATCGTGTGCTCTGCAGACGACTCTCGTAAAATGGCAACACGCTTTTCGCTAATTGGCAACACGCTTCTCTACTTTGCAGCACGCGTTACACTCTATAATACGAATTACAGGGCACGATGGCTAGAGGTGATGCGAGATTGGAAACAAACATTAAGAAAGGTGTGATTTCAAGTTTTTGATCGAGGGATATTTTTTCAAGGCTTGCTGTACCCATGTCTAATACGCACCCCCTATTTTATGGCAAAAAATCAATAAAATTTCGCCCATTATACATGGAAAAATATGGTAATAATACCAGTTTAGTAGAATTATTAGGCATTGTGATCGGCAACCGGCAATCGGCAACCTGCCAATTCAGACGAGTAGTTCTTCATAGATGTTTTGCACATACTTAGTAGATCACAATTACATTTCAGATTCCCTTTCGGATATTGGCTGCGGATAGAATATTTGGGACGTTCAGGTTTCAACTCGATCGTCCGATAGATTTCAGCTCTAAGACACCAAACTGTTAATTTACTCTGTCTTCAACAATTGCCCGGGATGACAGAATGTCAGATTCAAAACAATTCTGGAACAAGTTTGACACCATCAGCCCGGTTCGGCCAGGCGATTAGGGACGGATAGCTGGTTCAGAGTAGGGACCATCACCTTGGTCGCGGTAACCGCCAGCTCCGATAGCACTAGCCGACAGAGGTGTGTGTTTGACAATCTTTTGAAGACCAGTGGTTCTTCAACGTTTACGAGCACTACCCGAATCTGAGTGACATTACCGTTTCGCGACTCAAACCTCACTTATCGAAATGAATGCATGTCTAATGCTAGTATGCTCGACTTTTCACGGGCATGGTGAAGATGCAGACAAGCAGCCGTACACAACGGAGTTTTATGAAACATGATTAATTACAATACCAATAACAGTTGTTGATGTCACATGATCTTCATCATTCAGAATATTATTTATATACAACTCTACTTAATGAGCATTTTTCTACACACGAGCTAATTGCATCCAATTCTCAAGATCAGGATCACCATGCTCAGTCCTGTCGGTGATCTTTGTAGATTTCTTATGAAATCCGTAAATGCCACTGTCTCGCCTTGAAGGCTCCGAGTTGAAATTTATTTCAAGCTAATTGAACTGATTCGCAGACAGAAAAGGCACCAAAGATGCATAATTGCTTATGCATTAGGGGTCCACGGGGGTTGGTTGCGATCTGAAAATGGATACGCGAAGACAAAAAGATTGAGAACCACCGATCTAATAGGGACGTATCTCTGTTTGTTAGACGGATCAAGTGCTTACATTATGCCAGTGGTTCTCAACCTTTTTTACTTCGCGGCACCCTTTGGAAATAGAACAGGGTTCGCGGCACACCATCATAGTGGTTCCGAACTTTTTTGGCTTACGGCATCTGCAAACTACCAGAATACTTATTAGCACCCAGTTTAAGGCCGACTAATGTGAACACTGAACACTAGGGTTGTCCAAAATTAGGAAAATCTCAAAAAGTCTCCGTGATTGTGTCTCATTCTATAGATTATTGATAAAAAACAACAATTAGCCTGAAAGAAGCTTACAGGAAAGCCGTTAAGATTTCGACCAAAGCGTTTGAAAGTAGCTGCTCAAGAATGGGCGTGCCACTGACCATAGAACGGCGAGAAGACTAGTAATCAAATAACCGCGGCTCTTGATTGGCTAATCGGCTATGCTTCAATGACCACGGCAGCAGCAGCTTGCTGACCAGGTGTTCAAGAAGTCTGCTACCGGCTGGGATTCTGAGTGCGCATTGTTAGTAGTTTGGCAGGTGATGATTTAAGATTAATTCAGGACATGTTAAGGTACGAAATACATGATGAACAAACAACACCTGCTTCACAGAAGCTTTTACAGCATGACTGCTTCATTGTGAAAGAAACGGCTGAAGCCTACATGTCGTGTTTTCATCGAGAGAAAGCAAAGGCGCTTATGCAAGTGTTGAGCGAATTCACCGTTTCTGTACGGATCCACCATCAGTGAATACAAATATATAAAGCTTAACAATGACACTATACTTTGTGTGATCTTATTGGATCCAAGTTGTAGTATATAGTGAAGTATTGAAGGTTCTAGGGATCGACTGAATCGGCCGGTTATGCTTGGCAGTTATACTTACAGCAAATTGAATTCACTTAAAAGAGTTGTCTAAGTCCTTAATGATACTGCAGAAAAGAGGTTTAAGGTAAGCACAGGCTATGCTGGATATGATATCCAAACTATGCTGAATACTATATGCAGCATAGTCTGTGCTTTGCTTTACACCTCTTTTCTGCGGGATCAATAAGGACTTTGACATACCATATCCAGCACAGCCTGTGCGAGTGTGCGTACATTACCACCTCTTTTCTGCGTTATCATGAAGGACTTTAACAACGCCTACAAGTGCATTCAATTTGTTGTAAGCATCTGATAAGGGCCAAGCATAACCGGCTGATTCCGCCGATCCCTAGACCATTCAAAACGTCACCTATATACTACAGCTTCAGCCCAATAAGATCACACAGCGTATAGTGTCATTGTTAAGCGTTATATATTTGTATTCACTGATGGTGGATCCGTACTGAAACAGTGAATTCGCTAACACTTGCATAAGCGCCTTTGCTTTCTCTCGATGGAAACACGACATGTAGGCTTCAGCCGATTCCTTCACAATGAAGCAGTCATGCTGTAAAAGCTTCTGTGAAGCAGGTGTTGTTTGTTCATCATGTAGTTCGTACCTCAACATGTCCTGAATTAATCTTAAATCATCACCTGCCAAATTACTAACAATGCGCACTCAGAATCCCCGCCGGTAGCAGACTTCTTGAACACCTCATCAGCAAGCTGCTGCTGCCGTGGTCATTGAAGCATATCCGATTAGCCAATCAAGAGCCGTGGTTATTTGATTACTAGTCTTCTCACCGTTCTATGGTCAGTGGCACGCCCATTCTTGAGCAGCTACTTTCAAACGCTTTGGTCGAAATCTTAACGGCTTTCCTGTAAGCTTCTTTCAGGCTAATTGTTGTTTTTTATCAATAATCTATAGAATGAGACACAATCACGGAGACTTTTTGAGATTTTCCAAATTTTGGACAACCCTACTGAACACCCTTGCAGTCAATGCAAAATGTTTCTGTACTTTCTTTCTTTTGAAATAAACTGTTCCATTTTAATATTTCTCTAAGAAAAATTTTGTGCGTATAGCGTCCCTCATATAGCTTACTTAGCATTGATATATAGTCGTCGTTCTCCTCGGGCCAGAATATCGTTCCTTCTTGATTACAACAAACAAGACGGGCTGCCCTTGGATACTATTTCATAAGATTTGTTTGACAATAAGTCTGCCCACTGCCGCATTGTGTCAAAGAGGTTAATAATGATCGCCGCTAACGAATATGGGAGGGTAGATGTGATTTTCATGTATTTGGAATCGAATAAACAACCTTGGAAAAAAATAGACCAGGATATACAATGTATTTCCACTCAGATCGTGTATCATGCGTGAGGATACGATAGCCATACCTCAATAGGTCTACTGGCATTCATCCGCAGTTTAATTATACTTCCAACAAACCAAGATTATAACCTCAGCGGCGAAGAGGTTTGCTGACTGATATATTTTGATCTACCTTACTTGTCAATTCTCGTATTCGTCGACAGTAACACAACATTGTGGTAGTGCTACAAGCCAATATTTTAACGGAAGTGCCGGCACGATAATCGCAATGTAGATTGCCATGTTTGTAATTCAAATATGTAAACGCGAACATCAATGCCAAGGCAGTTCATTTCTCGCTAGTGATTGGGGAGACAATTAGGATTTGAAAACCGCATTGTGATACAGGAGCCACCATCTCTACGATCAATCAACGTATTGTGCAAAACTTAAATCAGCCTTCAAGTCACGCGATATGTCGGGTAAAGCGAAGTCGAGGGGGTTATTGATTGCGGGCATGACATGAATTTTGATTCAGCAAATCTACAAACTTCACATCAAGTTCGATTTAGATTATTGATCGTTTGCTATAGACTCGAATTATTTTGCGCATAATTTTAAAATTCCGAAGAAATCGCTCGCGGCACACTTGCGAGACGTAAATGGCACACTAGTGTGCCGCGGCACACCGGTTGAGAACCACTGCATTATGCAGTGCTCACCTTTACCAACTCTCTCGTATAATCTAAATTGCGTGAATATAGTTTATGCTTTCAAATTCTCACGGACATGTAGCTGAGTAGTGTATTGTACCATGGCAATTTGTTTCAACATCCCGAGGCTTCGTATTCGATCCACCATTTTGGCAGATAATAACAGACTGTATAGCATGTAGCTATTCAGTTACTCGCGTATTATTTTGGTCAATTAATCTGGATTTCACACAGTCAGCAAACTGTCATCATCATCACTCATAGGCCTACTTTGAAAATTCAATTTGACTTGAATCGTAAATTGACTCGTGACTTGACTTGACTCGAGTCACCTTCAAAAATCGATTGACCTGACATGACTCGAAGGTAGAGACTTTATCCCAACACTGGTTCAAATACAGATTCTAATCTAATCTGTGAAATGTAAATATGCTCTCATTTTATTTCTTATCTGCTTTCTGATTTTATTGAAAATGCTAGAGGAGAACTGTACCGTGTGAAATGAGCCAAGCTTGATGTACACACATTCTCATAAGTATGGGAATGAACTCTGATTTGATATGATATTAAATTGATTCAACTACCAAGTTTTCACAAATTCAGTATCAGCAAGTCTAAGTCTAATCAAATTCGGAAATTTAAAATATGTGTAGCTAGCTAGCTAACTTTAAAAAAGCTGAAAGCTTTCTAGTTGTACAAGTCTGCCCTTAACCCATTACGAATACGATAAATTTTAACATGTTCACCGGAAACACTTATTGGTGATGGTCATATTGTCGTGGATAGAAAAGGTGGTGAATTGAACCCAACACTGGCTACAATTGACGGCAGGACTAAACTTGAAGATTTTAGCACATACTGCACACAGAGTGGACACTGCCTGGTAAATCCTAGCTTTCAAATTGGTTCCCTTTTTATAGACCTCATTTCATTTTGAATTTCTGCAATCAAAACGAGATGGAGGAATTTTGCATGGCATTTTACCATATTTATGAATATAGTTAATGAAATGCTATGTACATGACTTTTTGAGTTCCCGGAACCATTCAATATGGTTTTAACGAGTTTCATTCCAATTTTATACCTTTAAACTTAGTGCCCGCATGGTGTGATCAGTAGATATAAATCGAGTATTAGGCTTCGAGTCAAGTTGGGGATGTGAGTATCCTTCATTGTGACGACATAACAATACGAAAGATGTGTTAAGTTCAGATATGTACCAATTACGCGATCACGAAGTGTATAATGCCAGTTTTATATCACAATAAAGATAGCTTGGTGTTTTTAGACCACAACCATTTCATTCAACTTTTGAGAACAATTCGTGTTTTCAATCCTTTCACAGAAGAAAATTAGCATCGAAACTCGAATTGCCATTGACAAGTTACATCTTAGTGGCGAGGATCATATGATTTCGAAACTCAGAAAAAACCATCCCTTATTGTCCCAATCAATTCATTAAAACCTGGTGCCCACTAGGACACTACCTGGCCCTAGCAATTACTATTGTAGCGCTTTACAGATCATCTTTGGAGCTTACAAAAAAATTAGAATCACGGGACCCAAATATCGTTTTGGGTTTCACAAGGCCTAGTTAACTCTGCAAGACTGCAACTGTGCAATGATACAGGCTCATGAACCCGTTCAATCCAGTTTTAACGATGAAATGTCCTATAGGAAAGAGTATTATTTTTCATAATCCAACATTTCGTACCCTGATACTTCTATCGGTTGGAGTTGATGAATATAAATCTTTCAATATTTTTGTAGACAACCTAACAATTCCATGTGGGAGCCGATAAAATTTCAATGAAATTTTTGATTGTTGTTAAAAATCAATAATTTTCGACCATATTAGTTTTCGCTTAACAAACTTGGCATTTTCATGAATTAGCCAGTAAAATTTGAAAACAAAATTAATTTTTTAACAACCCCAAAAGTCTGTCTACTTTACAAAGCCCAATTATTATATCACTGTAATACGAGCAGGAACGTTGGCAGTATCCCGAATAGATATCGCCTAGAACTGAAGTTCTTCAACTTTTTAAGACACACCTCCTCGGTCAATATTAAAAACTTTCACCACCCACTTATCAAATGAAAAGGCAAGGCATGGTGAAAGCTATAACTCTTTTAGCAGTAGTTCTTGGCCTTTCCTAACTACGATAACTAGGCAAGCCCATACGATAATCTGCAGGCCTTTAGCAAACTACAAATTTTCGCCTAATTACGAAAACCAAAATCCATCACATTGCACAGCTGATGCAATACTATAGAATACTGGTGCGCAAAATCAACTGTGCATAAACAACAGCGTAAAAATTATTGAATATTTTTCGCAAAAATAAAAAAAAATATTAATGAAGATTTACCGTAGTAATAAGGCACTTCTTCGATGGCAGTCAGAGATCGGAAAGTGTTCACCATGATCACCAATGAATGTTTTCCATGAACACGAATAAACATTTATAAACGTCAAAATTATTGTTTTTGCGTTTGGAGAGGGTTAGGGGGGATATTAGGGTTGCGGGAGGGGGTTATTAGGGTTGTGGGAGGGGGGAAATTAGGGTTGTGGGAGGGGGGTATTAGGGTTGCGGGAGGGGGATATTAGGTTGCGGGAGGGGGATATTAGGGTTGGGAGATGTTAGGGTTGCGGGAGGGAGGATATTAGGGTTAGGGTAGGGGGTGTTAGGGAAGGGGATATTAGGGTTAGGGAAGGGGGATATTACGGTTGGGGAGGGGGGATATTAGGGTTAGGGAAAAGGGGGATATTAGGGTTGGGGGAAAGGGGGGTTGGAGGTGGATTAGGTTCAAAGTTGGGGTTAGATTACCCCTAACCGGGGTTTAACCCATCTCCCTTTCCCTCAACCCTAATATACCCCTTCCCCAACCCTAATATTGGGATACCCTAACCCACCTGCAATCCCCTCTACCCCAACCCTAATATCCCCTTCCCCCAACCCTAATATCACCCTTCCCTAATCTTGGGATACCCTAACCCCAACTTTGTCCCTAACCCACCTCCCCTCCCCCATCCCTAATATCCCCCGTCCCACAACCCTAATACCCCCCCTCCCGCAACCCTAATATCCCCCTAACCCCAATATCCCCCTTCCTACAACCCTAATATCCCCCCTCCTGCAACCCTAATATCCCCCCAACCCCACCCTAATACTCCAACCCTAATCTTGGGATACCCAAACCCACCTCCAATCCCCCTTTCCCCCACCCTAATATCCCCCTTCCCTAACATCCCCCAACCCTGATCTTGGGATACCTAACCCCAACTTTGACCCTAATCCACCTCCAATCTCCCTTTCCCCCACCCTAATACCCCCCACCCCAATCCTAATATCCGTCTCTCCAAAGACACACAAAAATAATTTATTTTGACGTTTATAAATTTTTGTTCGTGTTCATGGAAAACATTCATTGGTGATCATGGTTAACACTTTCCGATCTCTGACTGCCATCGAAGAAGTGCCGCTTTTTCTTTATAAGAACAGTAATCTGAATTATTACTAACTGACGGACAGTAATAATCTATACTTTTGCTGAGCAGTTCGCATTGAGCAACAATCAAATATCTACTCAGACAGAGGGGAGTCCCCCGTGCATATTGCGGCCGAGGTCAATGAGCCGTAAACGAATCACACACACTGAGCTATATAAACACAGAGGTAACAAAACAGACGAGAGTTTTTTATTTCGTCGACCATACCGAAGCTTAGTTAATAACCATGCAAGATGTGGAATAATCTATTTAGGAAATTGTCAAACTTATATTAGATCAGGGTTATTCAACCTTTACTACCATGGCGAACTCTTGCGCCAATCAGCAAGCCTTCTATGGCCCGAAATAATTGGCCAGTAACATAAAATCGAAAATCTATCTCATTGCACGTCTGATACACCACTATAGAATATTGGTTCCTATAGTCAACTGTGCATCAAATGAACAACTCCACAATGATTGTCACACGAAACAAAAATATTAGAAATAATATTTCCTGCCCGCCGTTTTACAACCCTAAGGTGTCGCTATGACTCCATAAGGTATGCCCAATGATTGCTTATGCCAGACCTCAGGTGTACTGCTTTTCATATTCACTATTCAGTTCTGTTGGCCTCGTGGATATACTCAGATATCGCAGACCAGTAACAGACCACTTACAGTTTTTTTGGAGTCCTCAGGCAGATTTTGCCTGCTTGCATCACTTAGGCTACTCTAGTGCAGGGATGTCAAACTCAAGTTGTTTCTCGGGCCGCATTCAAACCTTCAGAACATAGGGGATTAGGGGTTCTATTCAAGCGACACGTTCATTCGCAAACAATGGAATTTGCAAAAATACAAATATTGACTGGTTGAATATAGTTACAAATCGCTAAAACATGGGCTCTTACGACGTTATAAGCATATTTCTATGATCCCCTTGTTTCAGTCGTAATCTGGCGTTAACTCTGCGTATGCGTTGGAAGGAATACAAGAGATTTAACTGTAGATGTGGCCGTTGGAATTCGGTTCATTCAAATCGCGATTCGTTTTCCTCTGGTAGTCGGGAACCTTTTCAGCCAGAAGTGATACAGTAGTGCGAACGCAGATATTTGAATTACATTTTTGTAACTACTATATTCTCCATATATTCATGCATGCAACGATTTCACATTGGCTTTTTCGCTTCTGTGAATAACTAATTCTAGGTTAATTTTTTCCATAAAACTCTGAACTCAGTGTTCTCCATTTTAGCTTCCTGGAATTGCGTGTCAATGTCACCGAATTTTTGCTAATACTGCTAGAGCGAAACCACAAAATAATAGTTAAAATGTGGCCTATGCACATATTTGACCTTTGTTGCATTGAGGGATTATTTAATATAGAAGTTTCACGGACTAAAAATCGGAACATTTGTTAGAAATATGCAGGACAAGCATTTCTCCATCAACCCGAAATTTTTTCGCGGGCCGGATAAAATCGTCTGGTCGTATGTTTCACACCCCTGCTCTAGTGGTTATATATCTTTGTACTACATCCAATTCTACTTGAAAAAAATTTAGGGAAATAATAATATTTTTTACTCTTTGGATTTTGTAAAGTAGAGAGTAGTATTGGCACATGTTTCTATCACGCTTATAAGAATAATTGTCATGATAAATGTTCAAATAGCCCCACACTCCTTGCGAAAAGAGTGTGTATTCACACCCGAAGGGCGGAGAAGAGTGGTACAAGAAAACATAACCTAACTAAGAATTATATAGCGGTCATAAATCCTACGTGCCTATACGTGCATACCATTCTACGTTACTACGAGCATGCAGAATTTGGATTAAAATGTTGTAGGCTAGGCTACTGCATTTATACCGCGGTTTAAATCTGAGGTACTTTCAGGTTTTGTGTATCATGAGTACAGTGTCGTTCAAAAATAACTTTTTTTTTCCAGATTCCAGCCATTCACTGATTAAATTGTCAGGTTACCGTAAAAAACGCTGCACGCCAAATTTGGTTAAATTCTAACAAGTATATAAGCCACCGCAGAGCCAATTTAAATTTTTAATTTATTAGAAAAAATGTTTGAAAAAATTTCAAATTTTCCTGTCAACCCCCCGAAATTGTTGAATTTTCTTCAAAGACGATGCAAAACAAATTTGAATCAATTCCAAGTAGTAGAAGCGAAGTTATTTGAGTTTTTCGTTGATAATTCTCGGATTGTCTACCAATTATTCCCGAAGAATTCGACACGGCTCGGATTTCGTGCTAATGCGTGAGCCGAACAAAGCGCAGATGGTCGGAGTTTCTCATTTAGCTGTTTAAACAGTATTTACCATGTTTGTCGACTAGGCCTGCCTGCGTATTCGATTAAGTTGACCGTCGCAACGCTCTATTTGTATCCGGACATGCTCCGAAGCTAACATCTGCGCATGAAAAAGACGCCAAACCTGATATCTGCGCACTGGTTAGGGCATTATATGTTCAATGCTCATATAGGTGCTGATATCTGCGCACCATTCGTATCCGGACATGCTCCGGAGCTGATATCTGCACACCAAAAGAGCCTAGGTATGGTCCAGACCTGATATCTGCCCACTATTTGTATTCGGACATGCTCCGGAGCTGATATCTGCGCACCAGAAGAATCCAGGTATTGTCCAGACCTGATATCTGCGCACCAAAAGAGCCCAGGTATGGTCCAGACCTGATATCTGCACACTATTTGTATTCGGACATGCTCAGGAGCTGATATCTGCGCACCAAAAGAGCCCAGGTATGGTCCAGACCTGATATCTGCGCACTATTTGTATTCGGACATGCTCCGGAGCTGATATCTGCGCACCAAAAGAGCCCAGGCATGGTCCGGACCTGATATCTGCGCACTGAATCGACCTAGACATGCTTAAGACGTGATATCTGCGCTCTAAACGAAGCGTGACCTTTATATGACCTCGATGTCTGCGAATTTTGGTGATATCTGCGCTATCTGAGTATATCCACAATGATATCTGCGATATCTGAGTATATCCACAGTAGTGATATCTGCGATATCTGCGATACCTGCGATATCTGCGATATCTGAGTATATCCACGGGGCCGTTCTGTTTAGCTCAGAGATGCCACTCCTGGGTTTTTCCACCCAGATCTGGGTTTTTTGAGCATCACCTGGGTTTCTGGGTTTTTATCCTTGAAATCTGGGTTTTTTTCAACATCCAGTTCGCCAGTGCAGTTTTACGCTCAAAAATTAATTATCAGATTTGTATGCTCGCAATATCGTAAAATCCACGCACTTCAGTTCGCCATTGTCGATGGATTTTGCTGTTATTGTAACGACAAAGTGTTGAGAATCTATTTCACTACTAATATAAGAGGCATCCGCTTGATGCGATGGAGCTTCATTGAATGGTGACTTCCGTCGCAGAAAGTCATGTTCATATAGGACAGGGGCGGGCAACATACGGCCCGCGACGGGATTTTGTGCGGCCCGCCGACAGTTTTCGGTCTTACGTGAAGATGAGGCCCGCGTCGCCGTCTACAGGCATTTAGGCGCAAACATTTTCAAGCAGGAACATTAGCACGACAAAGCGACCTTCCAATACAACTGATGTTCACCGCATTGACGTATCCAGGGGCGAATGGAATCATGTTATTCCCAAATTTTTCGAGAATATTCGTAATATTTACAAATAGTGGAATATTTTCGGGCAGATGGATTCAAACTAAAAAAAATTCGCGCGCCGGCCGCGGTTTATTGTCTCTACGTGCCTGTCTTGATTATGAGAATACAGTATCATAAATACACTAGAATAGCCAGAGGCCGTTGGGTTGCAGGAGTTTTCAACAAAGTAATTAATAAGAATGAACCCATACCCGAGGTGAACAATCTGCGATAAGCTCATGAATGTATATTTTTATGCCATGATCAATGTTTAAAATTATAAGTGCTGTTAATTTTTGAGGAAACCACTTGCTCATACACTCACGAATATCATTGATCAAATTCATTCATTTATTTATGCAAAAAATTTTCGCGCTCCGCGCGACTATCTGTCATGTATACTCTGGTTTTTATTCACATTCTTATCACCGGTTTGGGCTCGCCCGTGAATCGGTCGCCCAGCTGCAGGAATGTGTGCGTCTCTGGATTGTATATGTACAAAGGATATTGAAGGGTAGGATGGGCGGATCGTGCGGCGCGTTTTCACGGGGGAGTTACCCTGAAATCATTAAAAACAAATTCAGGAATCCGGCCCGCCTCATGTTCATGTTCCCCTATCCGGCCCGCCTGATGGAGAAGTTGCCCGCCCCTGATATAGGACGATTGCCAGTAGCGAACTCCGCACTTGGTGAACAATTCGGCATGTATCGATAAATATCATATAACTGCATGGTATGCACAAGCACATGAACAGAACAGACCAAGTGATGATTCGACTAATATAATCCTACTGTTATCTGAGTATATTTATAGTTCCAACAGGGACACTCAGAGAGAGAGAGAGAGAGAGAGAGAGAGAGAGAGAGTGAGAGAGAGTTAGTTAGTTAGTTATTTGGACACCCCTAGCAAGTTAATCAGAGGTATTGGTTATCAGCACATTCGAACCCTAACCCTGAATTTCATGATTTGGCAGTTACGGTATTTATTTTCACTATATATTGGTCTGTGATTATTCCAAATAAAAGTGATTGTCAGGATTAATCAATCGAAAGCTACTTTCAATCTGTCCAGGTCGCTGAAAATACATGAAATCATCCTTAGAAATAGGGAATGGATGGCATTGCATTGAACTTTCGCAGCGCGATGATAGAATTAGTGCCGGTACACTATTAAGTATTCACGCTGCGCCCCAATTATTTCATTGCGATGTGTCGAGAGGAAAACAACATGTTTTTGTGCGATTCCCAGTATTAACCAAGCAAAATGTATATTATGAACTGTTCTTAATTCAATATCAAAGGCTTCAAGGACTGTATGAGTGTATTCGACGACTATCGGGCTCCACTTTCACAGCTATCTCGTGTCTTTTGAGTGAAATATAGGATCTGGGTTTTTCTGGGTTTATTTCGCCTCCACATCTGGGTTTTTCCGAAATATCCCAGTGGCATCTCTGGTTTAGCTGTTAGTTCTAGTTATGATTTTCAAGTAGTTCAAATTCTAGGTCATGATTTTGAACAGAGTCTAGTTATAGTTCTCACTGTGCATTTAAAAGAAAATTAGCTCCTGATAAACTAAAACTTGAATCAGAAGTAGAGAACTTGTTGTCATCTAACGCGAATTGTGATGCCAGTGTTTTATTGGGTGATGTGCTTGCAGACATTGCTAGCTCGGAATCATCACTAGTAACAGTTGAACAGCAATGAGGTGGTTTTTGATGGTCAAACCCGTCCCATTTCAAATTTGCACTGATGTTCATTGTTCATGCGGAAAGCCGATTCTAATAAGATAAAGATGATGTCTATTCGGGATTGAATCTATAGTTGTGATTTCTGGTTGGGAGAGTTTTTTCTACCGTGTCTAAAAGTGAGTGATTAGAACTTTGGTTACTCAATTTGAAAATCCAGTAGTTGCTCAAGTCTGACGGAGAACGGTGCTTTTTCCATGCATGTCTATCTTGACAAGGACATGTAATAGAGTTTGTATAAAGATATATCTTTGAAAAGGTTGTGATACTGAGCCTGTATGGAATCGATGTTCTGTGCTCACACTATGTCTCTTTTTTTGAAATTTTGTTTTTAAATTACTTCAACTTAAAAAATCATCGCTGCTCACCTGATATATCAGGCAAAACGGCCAGCGATTCCAGTCAGGATACTGAGTAGGCTACTGACATTCTCCAGCACTTTTTCAGTACTCCTTTACACATTGTGAAGTGATCCCCATGATCACCAGCAATCGGTGTTCCCAAAAATACCATGACTATGGTACGTGAACGTGAATGAAATAATTAACACTGCCACATTTTCGTTTTGGCGATCGGAAATGATGTATTGTTCGCGCACATTCAAAAAGTGCATTGTATTTCACAAGTCAAATGCAACTAAATTGTCTTATCGATTAAGAGAGATATCCAGGTGAAGACAGAAGAGATGAAAATAGAGAGCATTTAAATATCACACAAAAACCATAAATGTCACTCGTCAGCATGTTCATGGGGAACATTGATTGTTGGTAATCATGGGAAACATTCTCCAATGTGTGGAGCATACCAGAGAAGGTATTGCAGCACGTTGGCTAATTTTCAAAATCTTCCAACTTACTGTATTATTGTCATATAAAGGTTGCATCCCTGAAAGTTATATTGATATTGTCTCATGTTGTTTGGTCAAAGTCGCATTATGATTTGTGTTAGAAGCATATAGAGCTGTTTAATCATGGTATAATATTGTTGGTTCTTATATTCATATTTTCACTGTTGAAAATATCATGAGTACCGTTGGGCACAGGCACAATGCTTCCAGTAACGTTCACGAATGTAGTAGGCCTATTAATTGTGATGATTCAAGTTGAGTAATTAAAGATGATTTTTTCAAGTACGGTACTGTAATCATACACTCCTTGATATGATACTAAGTGTTTTATCATTACTGCCATACATGGGTGATTGAATTTGTTTAAACTGAAGCAATCACCTATTACGAGCTGAATTTCTCTTTTTAAAATGCAACCACTTTCTTATCCTGTTTCTATCTAATTAGGAGGGTTATTACTATTTGAAAATTGGTTTGGTATTTTTCATGCTGCCAACACAATGCCCGGAAAAATGATAAGTGTAAATGCAAACAAATTCACAGCGAGACTTACAAACGACTACTCACGAGATACTGGGTGACAGCCTATGTTTATTAGCACTACAACCGAATTGGACAACTATTTAATTCTAGTTGTATTATTAGACTAAATAGTACGGAAGTTATATAATTGAAATCTAATTTGTGAAATGGTAATGTGTTCTAATTCTAATCAAAGTTCTGCTCTTTCTGAAAATGCTACAAGAAATCGTGCGAAATTGACAAAACTCTATTTACAGACATTCCCTATTCTCGATTTTATGGAACTGAATTCTGATTTGATATCGACTGAGCTTCATTTTTTGTATTTCTTTGTGATGTGGAATTTAATTCAAGTTTGAAGCTTTTGCGAATTCAGTAATTCTTATTTCATTCTCATTTTGTGTTCTGAAATTTTTCAACGGCAGAGAGAGAGAGAGAATCTTTATTCGTATACATTACATATCAACATAACACTAGAAAAATATTAAATTCCACATCACAAAGAAATACAAAAAAATGAAGCTCAGTCGATATCAAATCAGAATTCAGTCCCATAAAATCGGCCATCATCCCAATATTATCTTGATTTGAAATGTTTTTATTGTGTCGTAACATCCATCGTTTATCAACGATGTTTGATTTTGACTGATCACCAGACCTATGAACGAACAGAAAATTTCCCTGACTTGAGTGTAACTGGTAAATGTATATAGCCGATACAGACTTGGTCAACAAGATAGATCTAGTTGTTTCCTCCGTTTAATTAGAGGAAAATGCCAGCAATCCAATACTCCTCTAATTTGTGCATTGAGTCGTTACTCCAATTCTGATCTAATGTCTAGTTTTCCTGGAAATGCTACAGTATAGTAGTTCCAGTCAAGCTTGCCATACAGACATTTGCTATTCTCTTCTCATGCTTATGAGAATGGACTCTGATATGAAGTGAACTTGATTCAAGTGTTCACGAATTCAGAAAATTGTAATATGTTTTGAAAATAAATGTATCAGTAGACTCATAATTCTAGTATATTTTCGTAAAGCTGGAAATCTATTTCTCTAAGTCTGCTTGTTATCTGTTGAGATATTTTCTGATAAAGCACAAAGCATGGCGAGGACGCATTTCGTAGAATGCCACTCTTTATAATGTAGCACATTTTAATGACTCCTAATGAACAGCATTTGAAATTAAATTTTCATGTTCGCTAAGAAATGTCCAAGTCTGAGACTAAACCTAAGTTGACTTGAGTACAGACGCTGTAAAACCTGCAAAGAGTTGCCAATTTCTGATTGCGTGCGGACAGGTTTAAGATGAGCTCAAGTTGGTTTGTAGAAGAGACAAAACTGAAATATCCGTATGCTGACGCTACATGATATTATTGACTGAATAATCAGGAGTATTAAAATTGTTTGTTGCTCTCAGCGCGACTCGCCTTCCAGATATTCAATTCATATGTGTAGTCCGATATCGTATTTTATTTTTTTCAATCACATGAACCCCGGGGTCTCGCTGAGCCAGTCGCAGCGGTACTCTGGGGGTCAAGACATACACCAGACTAACACAGCAGAAGTCGCCCTTATTTGCAGTAAATCTTCAATAATATTTTTTGTAGAATCATTTAATAATTGCTTGGTAATTTTGATGTTGTTTATGCATAATTGAGTTTGCGCACCAGTATTCCATAGTAATGCATCAGTTGTGTAATGGGATAGATTTTGGTTTTCGTGACTAAACGAAAATTTGTGGTTTCTTGAAGGCTTGCAGATTATCGTATGGACTCGCCAGGTTCGTTAGAAAAGCTCAATAAGCAGATCTAAACAGTTCTGGCTTTCGAAATACCTTTCCTTTTGATTTGATGAGAAATGGGTGGTGAAAGTTATTAATATTGTCTTAAAAAGTTGAAGATATTCTTGAAGATATCTATTTGGGATACTGCCAATGTTCCCATTCACATTATAGCGATGGTCGGGAACCTTTTTTTGTCCGAAGAGCCATATTGGCCCTATTTTTTTCCATCTCAACTCCCAAAGAGCAATACATGCCAAATAACTGTTACATCACAATTGACAATTCGCGACTTAATGGTAGCACTAATTTGAACTCGCTACATGGGATTCCTCGTGTGCGCCATATTTTCCGTGTAAAAACTGGTATTTATTGTTCGAAAATACGAGAGGTGAGGCACAGACGGGCCAAGCCTCACCGTTGATAACGCAATTCATCGTAAGTAGGTTCGAATTTATAATAACTGATAATAATGGAATGTGACTGTCAAACTGATTCAGTAAATGTAAGTACTTATCGACTTCTCAATCTTCAAAGTATTCGCCGGTAACATGACGTTGCGCTACACGCCTACATTTTATAACCGGTACTACACAGCGGACAGCGCTATACTTACCAACCAAGAACGGGGATCGCATTTTCAAATGGGTGTTGCCATGTCTGCTATGCTCTTTGATTAATCAACGTATCGCACAATTCAAGATTTCAAGTCTGGTACATATAATTCGTGAGTGATATTAACCGCCGGCGTGACAGTAACTAAATTTGATGATTTTGAAAAGAGGGGGTGCTAAACCTGAAGACGGCATTGTCTTTACCTCTCAAAGACATGTTGATACTGGCACGAGAATAATTGTTCTGGTCGCACTGAAAATTTACCAACATGTCGCTGCAATATTGATCAATTCAGTACAGAAATAAATAGTTGGCAAAGAGCCATATCTTATACTCAACATGGCCATATATGGCTCGCGAGCCATAGGTTCTCGAGCACTGCATTATAGTGTTATATTATTTGGGCTGTGTAAAGTAGACTGACTGGTGGAGTTGTTTAAAAATTACTTCTGTTTCCGAATTTTACTGGCTATAGTTGATGAAATCGCCAAGTTTGTTGAAAAAAAAAGCTATTAGGTAGAAATCATTAATTTTTGATAACAATCAAAAATTTCATTCAAACTGTACTGGCTCCCTCATAGAATTATTGGGTTATCTACAAAAATATTGAATGATGCATATGTCTCAATTCCAACCCATAGAAGTACCTGGTACGGTATGAAATGTTGGATTATGAAAGATAATACTATATACGATAGGAACTCCATCTTTAGAACTGGATTGAGCGGGCTTATGAGCTTGTATTATTGCACATTTGCAGAGTCAACTAAACCTTATGAAACCAAGAACGATATTTGGGTCCCACAATGCTAAATTTAAAATAAAATTATAATAAGGGACATTTTTTAGTCTCGAAATCATATGATCCTTGCAACTAAGAGGTAACTTGACAACGAGAATTATAGTTTCAATGCTATTTTTTCTGTGGAAGGATTGAAAACACGAATTGCTGTCCAAAATTGAATGAAATGATTATGGTCTAAAATCAACAAGCTATCTTTATTGTGATATAAAACTGGCATTATAGAGAGAGAGAGAGAGATTTATTGATTTGTACAACCGTAAAGAAAACGACATTGGCACATGAAACAACAATAAATGAACGGTATAGGACAGGGAGTGACCGATATGACTCTGGGTAGGGTCAACTGGTCTGATCACACCCTGTATTAACAAATACAAATATTGTGTCATAAATTTGGATGTAATTGGTTGGGATCAATCAATTCAATTCAGCTCAGCAGAATAATAAAAATACTGACAAAAGACAAATTTGGTGTGAGACAAGCAGATCAGTAATAATGGGAGACAAGGTGACTTAATAATTCCTTTTTAAAGGAGTGGTATGGGGGGTCCCGTATTGATGAGGGTATAGAATTCCATGTGACAGTACCGGCATAGTCGATCGATTTCTTTGTGAGGTTACTGGTGGGTCGTTGAAAATAGATGCTGGGTCAGTTCATTTCAGCTGCTCCAGAAAAATTTCAAAATGTACCCTCACCAGGGGCGTATCCAGGGGGGTTAGGGGGTCGGAACCCCCCCTTTTCAAAATCCTAAAAATTGATGTCAAATATAGCCTCCAATATTTGCTAATTTATTAGTTTAACATATTCGTTTTTACGTATGAGAAGGCGAATATGGCGTCTTAATGTTATTTAAGGGGACTAAAACCCCTAAAAAATATTGGAATCATGCGCCGAATTAGTCGAAAGGATAAAATAAGTCATTATATTTCGCTAATTCCATACAAATTCTACGCTTGTTCCGCTACATTTCAGCTGTGGCAGTTGCCGGCGTTCTCAACTTTCTTCCCTCGATTTCTCTCTCGCATTGCTAAAACGAGAGACGCATTTAGGAAAATCTAATCTATTTGGTCAACGCGATACGTAATTGCAAAGACGAAGTTGTCGGCAATCAACATCAACCGCGAATTCGCTGCACCTGCTCGCCTTGAAATCCTAATTAAGAATTGCACTGCGTGTTGATTGATCAGAGAGACGCAGACACGACGGCACCAGTACGACAATGCTGTTCTCAAATCCACATTGTCTTCGCGATTATTGGCGAGAAATGGCCTACGATTGACATTCACATTTCAAATACAAGCCTAGCCATCCACGTTCCCGATTGTTAAGTGGCTTGCTGTCGTTGAAGTTCAAGCCTATGTTGCCGCTGAACGGGAGAATTGAGTAGGCCTAGTAGTAAAGCTAACCTAATTATATCGGCTGACAAGTTTCTCTGTCGATCAAGTTATTATCCCAGTGTGTACTCTGTATTACCATTGACTGACTTGCGTTATTGTAATTAAGGTCTAATTATCTTCGCGCGTACTACACACTCAGCCGGACGGCTAGTAAAGCCATCGAAAAGCACACATTCGTGTACCACGTACGCTGTTCACATCACACCTCTCTGTGGCGATCGCGATCGCCCTCGTTTATGCTACCGCCCTATTCCGCGCTTGTTCGTCCGCTGCGCTGCTACCGGCCGTGCGCGTAATATCACCAAAACCCAACAAAATGGCCCATCTCTGTCCGGAACTTGGCGCTTGCCGGCTCGTTACTAAATGTGAGCATTTACGAATTTCTTTCAATCATACCGTATAAAAAACGCGATATTCAGGCAATGTCTGTATCGTATTCGTACATCTCCCACTCACCGCAATTCTCGATTTATTATTATAATATTTCGTGAATCTTCGCCATGGCGTGGAGACGAGTGATCGTAATCATGACGTGTTAATAGACAATTTCGTAACGCAAAACCCCCCTTTTTCGCGCTCTGGATACGCGCCTGACCCCCACCATCTGAGATTTTCATGAACATTTTTATTTGCTATATTTTGGTCAAATTAGGGTTGTTGAGGGTGACACTTTCACACTTGTTCATTTACGTCCTACTTGATACTTTGCCCCCCCTCTTTGACACCTGGGGTTGCATAGCCTGACTTTTAACCCCGTGATTCTTTTCATGTCTTAAGAAATCGCTCATGCATGACGTCATTTTTAATTGCAAATATCTTTTGGCTAAGAGGTAATGTCATCAAGTGTGTCATTGGAAAGCTTGCAAAATCGACAATAACATTCCTGGATATAGAATCATTACGTACCATAAGAGTGCCATGAAACTAACCTGCAAATAACATGTTTTAATTAAAAATCCCACCTTCTTAACATGACACACACTCTGTGAAACAACTAATTTTGCTTTTATTCTATATACAGTACCAATTGATCTATAGACAAGGTAATCAGTATAACTCAGAACAGATAATTGCTGACATAATTATGCTGGAAATAATTTGAGATATTTTTGAAAATTGGAGAAAAATTTGCTACACAGTTTGAGGTAAACACACAAGTACTTCAAAAATGCATCAGAATCCACAACTAACGCAATGATAAGATGCAATATTTTATGTAGGCTATTCTACATAATACATTTGGGCCACAATCAGCACTAAACAATGAAATGAACAATAACAATGAAAATCAATATCAATGTCCTGCGGGTTGGTAGTTTTAATATTATGATGAGATATTAACTATGCACATATCCGATATGCTTATCTTTGATGATATGTCAATTTTTCGATTACCAGAAAGAGAATGCAGCTTTAATGGAGATTCACCAACAGCATGAAGACTCTGATATGTGCATCGTTAATATCTCACCATAATAGGAAAACTACAAACCCTGAACCCGCAGGTTATTGATATTGGATTTCATTGTTACCGGTATTGTTCATTTCATTGTTTAGTGCTGACCGTTGCCCAGATGTATTGTATAGAACACATGATATATTGCATCTTATCATTGCGTTAGTTGTGAATTCTGATTCATTTTTAAAGTACTGTGTGTTCAAACTGTGTAGCAAATTTTTCTCCAATTATCAAAAATATCTCACATTATTTCCAGCATAATTTATGTCAGCAATTATCTGTTCTGAGTTATACTGATTTGCTTGTCTATAGATCAATTGGTACTTTATATAGAATAAAAGTAAAATTAGTTGTTCCCCAGAGTTTGTGTCATGTTAAGATTGATGAAATTTTTAAAACATGTTATTTGCAGGTTAGTTTCATGGCACTCTTATGGTATGTAATGATTCTATATCCAAGAATGTTAATGTTGATTTCGAAAGTCCGTGCCAAGAGCTTTCCAATGACAGCTTACACTTGATGACATCACCTCTTGGCATATTTGTAATTGAAAATGACGTCATGCATGCGCGATTTTTGAAGACATGAACAGAATCACTGGGTTTAAGGTAAGACTATGCAACCATGCAACCCAAGGTGTCAAAGAAGGGGGTAAAGTATCAAGTAGGATGTAAATGAACATGTATGACAGTGTCTAATTATGGCAAATTTAAGTTACATGTATATATTTCTGTCATTTATTCCGCTCGAGCGATCACAAAAATGTCAATTTTTGGACGGTCATACCTTCTGTTCTACTTGACCTTTTTCGCTGACATCAAGATTTCTGAAATCAGAAAACAAAGCTCTGTAAGTATGCCTATTTTCATGAAGTTTTGAGATTGTGGGAATATGGCCTGGAGCAACTGACATAATATGACTCTGTTGCCCTGGGAGGAAAATCTAGTATTGTGTGAGTGAACAGTTTGAGCAAGGATGAAGAAATCATTAAACACAGGAGGCAATTCATTTGAAAAATATTGATAGTCTGGTTTGATGGGGCAAGCCAACCATCAAAAGCATGCCTCGGTTTTGCAAGGTACGAATTTTAGAACAAAATGAAGTACAAGCATTCCCCCATATATTTATGCCATACTGTAGATACGAGTAAAAAAGCGAAAAGTAAATTGTCCTAAGCACAGTCCTAGGAACTCTGTGCTCGAGTTTTGTCATTACACCTACACATCTAACAAGCTGTGTTATGGTGTGAGCAATGTGCGGTTTCCATGACAATTTAGAGTCATAACGATTCCAAGATATTTGGCTGAGTCACACAGTGAAATACAGTTATTATTTAGAGTCACAGTAAGGTCATCAGACAAAGCATCATCACAGTTTCATCGGTATTTAAACTTAGTTTGTTGGCAGCAAGCCACTGGGAGACTATTACAAGTTTACTCTGCACAGTACTTTGTAGGTTGCTTATAGTATCGGATGAAGGAAAAAGATGGGTATCATCGGCAAACATTGTAGTATAAAATGAGGAACAGTTGATAATATCATTGATGTAGATCAAAAAGAGGGTCGGTCCTAACACTGAGCCCTGTGGCACTCGACACCCAACTTCCATTTCTACTGATTTTGATAGACCCAATTTAACAAACTGCTTACGGTTTGCCAGGTAGTTCATGAGTAGGGACTTGGCAATCCCTTCAATTCCATAATGCTCTAACTTTCGTATCAGTATTTTGTGGTTCACAGTATCAAAAGCTTTTCGAAGATCAATATACTACAGCCAACTCTTTTTTGTTTAATAATTTTGTAGTAATTTGTCACAATTGAAAGGGTAGCATGGTTATTGTTATGACCCGATCTAAAGCCAAATTGGGATGTCGAGTGAATACTGACTGCAATTCAAAAAATTTCTTGAGCCTCAAATCTCGCAATTTCTCATATAAAGTGGAAAGGTTTGACATAATTGAAATGGGACGGTAGTTAGACATTGAATTTTTGCTGCCTTTTTTGTGAATTGGAATAACTCTGGCAGTTTTTAGAGCACTATGAAAAATACCCAAGTTCATGGAGTCATTGAAGAACGTACAAATTGTATCTCCTATAAAATTATATACTAGTTTTATGAAGTAGATTGGTATGTAAACACTTCGTGATCGCATAGGCCTAAACGGTACATATCTGAACTTGACACATCTTTCTTATAGTTATGTCGTCACAATGAAGGATATTCGAATAGGCCCTACCCAACTTGACTCGAAGGCTAATACTCGATTCAGATCTACTGGATTACAAATGGGGGAACTGATGCGGGCATCAAGTTACGAGGTCTAAAATTGAAATGAAATGTGTTGAAATCATATTTAATGGCGCCGGGAATTCAAAAAGTCATATATGTAGCATTTCATTATGTATTTTCATAATTATGGTCAAATGCCATACAAAATTCTTCCATCTTGTGATTGCAAAAGTTCAAAATGAAATGAGGACTATAAAAAGAGAACCAATTTTAAAATTAGGATCCTCAGGTACTGTCCACTCTGTGTATAATGTGTGCTAAAATCTTGAGGTTTAGTCCTGTTATCGCTTGTTGCCGGTGTTGGTATCAATTTACGGCCTTTGGGGACTTTACTATCCACAACAATATAACCATCACTAGTAAGTGTTTCCGACAGATAAGCTAAAATTGATGGCTTGTATAATGGGTTTAAGGCAGACTTGGAAAACTAGAAATCTTTCACCTGTTCAAAATTAGCTAGATAGCTACACATTTTTTCTTCAAATTAGTTTAGAATTAAAATTATTGAATTCGTGTGAACTCCAAAGTCGAATCTATTTCACGTCATAGCAAACCAGAGTTCCTTTCCATAAGCAAGAGAATGTCAAATGTGTGTGCAGTTAGCTTGGCTCGTTTCACACGATACAGTTCTCCTGTAGCATTTTCAATAAACCAGATGGCAGATTAGAGCATAGAAACATTCCACACATTCGATTAGAATCTGAATTGGAGTAAAGAAATATTTCAGAAATTAGATTGGAAGTATATTACCGGCATGTTGGTCTGATTAGTGCAGGGTTGGTCAACCTTTTCAGCCAAGGGCCACAGTCGATTGACGATCTATTGCACAGGCTACACAAAAATTTTAGACAACAGTTATTCTGCGAGCGCAAAACCAAGGTAGCATATGTTCAACGACGTTTTGTCTCGTAATCGCGAATATAGTTAGACTCAGTCTGATACATTAGAGGACCTTTCATTTCCATATAGAGAGGTCAATAATGACAACAGTAAGGTTGATCCAATATTCTACTAGACACGGCGTCTCCGAGCATAATCTATCATGTTATGCAATAATCAGTAAGGTAGGCTACACTAACTACGGCACCTCATTCCTTGAATGACGACAGCTTACCAGCAATCATGCTGCAATGTACTAATAGCTCAATGTGATTGATCATTTAATTATATTTCTTCTGAAACATTGTCCGTCACATTTACACTATTTACATACCAAGGTATCCTATGGGTCATATTTCAAACGCTCTCGCATTAGGATTATAGAGAGTTCGTTGGATATAGTTTGAAAATCTCGCCACGCTAACCTCAACTAAATACTCTACTAATAATCGCGCAGATCGTTGCAGCATTCATCACCTGCAGATGTGATATTTTGTGGGTGCGCCTGTATTATTAATTATTGTGCTAATTTTTACTTCAAACTTGCATGTGCCTAATGCCAATGTATCGGACATGCGATGATATTCTTATGGAGGGTCCTACTAGATAACGAACCGCTGACTATCTCATTTTGCTCGCAGAAGCTGTAGACGTACACGACACCTCACCGTGAACTAAACCTCACCAAAGCACACTCTGTATCTACTATCACCAGGAATTAGATTCGCAATAATTACACTAGAAATAGCATAATACAGGTGCTAGAAAAGGTAATTTACTATGATATTGCAGTATTTGAAAGTATGGAATATGTATCAACTATCAAGTAAGGTATGAAACAATGTTGGTATGGTATAGAAAATTGCAAGTATGGTATGGAGAGAGTAAGGCAAGTATGAAGTATGGAAAATCAACGTTCCATACCATACCATGCCCTGCTGACAGGAACGACAAGCCACAAATACCGTAATTTTCCGGATATAGTATGCCCCAATGTATAATACGCAATACGCATCCTTAAAATGTTGTGAAAATTCTGAGGGAAAGCATGTACTCATGTATAGTACGCACCCTGCATTCGCAGTACATGAATAGTTATGTTTTAGTAGTCGATGTCATTGTGTTTTGCGATGTCAGTGTTGAACAATCATGACATAATCATACGCTTAACGGCATTGTCTCTAAACCAGTGGTTCCCAATCTGGGGGGCGTGAATGCATCTGAAGCGGGTGCGAAGAAGCAGTCAACTGAAATAATTATCGGGATCTGCGCAATTAAACTCCTATTCGCGCGTGTTTCTCTATATATATACCCAATTTCATATTTTTTTAATTCTCTCATCAGTCATAACCTTCCATGCCATCTGTTGAGGTTGCTAGCATCCCGGTCGGATTCTGTGATATGACGATATGGGGGGCGCAACATTTTTCACTATCATCAAGGGGGAGTGTCTACAGAAAGATTGGGAACCACTGGTCTAAACCAGGGCTGGCCAACCTTTTCGGCCAAAGGGCCACATTCGATTGACGAACTTTTGCGCGGGCGACAATCCGCGCGAAGCGCGAAAATTTTTTGAAGTTCATAGGTCAATAATATTGTCACTTGGCTCTATTGTGGGCCTGCTGTATATCGCTGGGCTAAGTTTGCGAGGACTGGGCTATTCGGCGCATGGACTTATCGATATCGAAAGCTGTGACCAACATGCGTCAGTCATTTCGTGCCTATAGGTTTCACGTTGGACGGTCTTACTGCGAGCGCAAACACAAGGTCGCATATGTTGAACGACACTTTGCCTCGTAATCGCGAATATAGTTAGACTCAATCTGATACATTAGGTGTTCTTCCATTTTCACAAAAGGGCACCAATATAAAAACAAGGAATCGAGTGACAACATATTGCGCTAATAAGCTTGTAGAAAATTTTTACCTTTGATAAATCGATCGCAAATTATTCTGCTTTATTGTAGTGTACGAAGATGTACCAATATGTGAATGGCTGATGGATCTGTCAATGCGTCTGAACTGATATTTTAGTCATTACATCTCAAGTATTGCGGCCAGACTAATCATATTTTTGGTTGGCCTAGCAAGCTCAAAATCTGTTCAATCCATTTTTGATGATATTAGAAATTTCGGAAATTACCTCGCGGGCCACTCAAAACCATCTCGCGGGCCACGGGTTGGCCGGCCCTGGTCTAAACGATAGCAGATAATAGCCAAAGCCTGCGAGGCCCGCGAAGCGATAGTTCAAGCCAGCGACATCTTGCACACGACACCTATTACAGATGCGATTGAGGCACGTGATAGTTCTACATCAATGTTCAACGTAATGTTGTAATAACGCGAAGCTATAGTCTTTGTTCCGACAGTTCGGAATTGTTACTTTTGCACCGCAAACGCATTTAGGACTGCATTTTGAATGCGAGCCTAAGCCTGCGCCGGGCCACTGTTATTCACGTGATGTAATCGCACAAGCTCAAGCGTTAATTGGTATTTAACATCTCCACACCCCAAAATCATGGCAGGCAGTAGATATCATATTGATTTAGAACAAAATTAATCCAGATCATGTGCAAAAACAGGCTGAACAATTGACACAAACGAAAACATTCATTTGTGTATCTTCACTGTTCGAGTGTTCGTACATGAGCGCAAAATGGAGAGATCTACCAATGTGTTGTAATATGATCGGTGCGCACTTTCGTGATAACATCCTCGCTTTGTTAATTAAGGTCAAGATACCTTGCTGTCTCTCTTTATGCTGTTATCCTCGCTTACGGGTTACAATGTTATGTTCAGTTGTACTTAGTTTTGTATATGCGAATGAAGAAGTCACAAACAAGAGTAAGATTATCTGAACATGGTAATATCTGCATTTCTGCATACATTTAAGCTGCTCAATCGGTTAGAACTAGGAACAAACTCTCCTTTTAAAAACACCCCCCTATTCTAAAGGTACCCCCCGTTTTTTCCCGACTAGATACGCCCCTGCGCGTGCTGCAATCAAATGGCCTAATTTCGTCGCGTACAAACGGCCAACCAACTGAACAGTTGATCCGCTAACCGTTGTGCAGCGCAGACAGTACCGGTAATTGGCAACAGGCTTCTCGCTAATTGTCAACACGTCACACTAATAATACGAATTACGGGGCGTTATGGCTGAATGTGGTGCGCAATTGAAACAAACACGAAGAAAGGTGTGATTTCAAGTTATATTTCGAAAAAGATTTTTTCGAGGCTTGCTGTAGCCATGCATAATACCCACTCCCGATTTTGGACAAAAAATCAGGAAAATATTGCGCATTGGACATGGAAAAGTACGGTAGCTAGAAAAAATTTTTTTTCAACCTATATAAAAGTAAAAAGCAGCACTGTTAATTGTGAACTTTATTACTGAAAAACTGCTTCAGGGCAAATTCATTGAAGCTGCTCAATGTTCATGGTCACAGGTACACATTTTGATGGTTCTTGGAAAATTTCTCTAATTGATTTGCAAATATGCACCGAAGTGCGCTATTGTCATTAGTCATTGTGTTTTTTTCTTGTGTTATCAATGATTTGTTACTAAAATGATCAAAACTTGATATACCAATCCAATAGTTCTATTGATGATGTCCTACTAAATGAAACAATAAGACTACCGGTACATTACAATGTTCATAATCTACTCTCTCATTTCTGAAGTCATTTCCATGCTATCGATAGTTTTGTATGTTGCACTCTATCCCGGTATCATGATTGCTCTTTCTACAATCTTATAATGCTCTTTGTTTGAAATAGTTCTACTCTCTTGTGCATTCCAGATGTATCCATACTATAATTGAACAACGTTTATATGCTGAAATGATGAAAATCTGCGGGTCGCATCTCTAGTGTCTTGAAGAAAAGCATTCTGTGGATCCAGTATTAACTGTTGATCACTTGAAAGAACGCCGATTCGATATGTATGGGAAAACGTTTACTGGGAATAGTAATCTCAAGCATCTTATTATGCATGCTGACATCAGAAATGTTGAATGTGATGTATGTGGTAAAGCAGGGGTTCTCAACCCGCGGCCCGCGGGCCGCATGCGGCCCACAGAGGTTTATTTTGCGGCCCGCGACACCTTTCATCATGAACGCAATTATTTCTGACACGATATTGTTACATATTAATTTAGCTGCTTAGCTATCTTATCGCACCGTCTCCGTTTCGTTTGATTACTCATTTTTGATGTGTTCTGGTTTCTTGATATATGCTCAAGTTTAGATTGTTATTGTTTTGAATTTGTATTCGGTTGGACTCTGGTTAAAGAGAATCCCGCTACGTGGTAAATTTATTAAAGAGTGTTTGATCAGAAACAAGAACTAGGAATGGGAAATTAAACGGCGAACACTTGGTTTGTAACCCTGCGTGGAACAATGAATTTGCTTTCTCAGATATAAATGGAAATCCGATGTGTCATATTTGTCGAAAAACAGTTTTCGTAAGCTTTGAAGCGATGAAGCTTAAAATTATACCACGAGAGTTTCGTCTGGAGTTATACATATCACCTGATCTTAGAAAAATGTTGCCAGCTAGGTGTCAAGCCCAGCAATCCATATTTGGAAGCATTGTAAAATTGCCGACGACGTTGGAGACACATCGTTCAAAATTGCTGGGAATATCGCTAAGCCCAAGAAATCTGCTAGCTAAGGTGTGATTTCAATAAAATTGTGCGAGTATTCGCTGTTTCCGAAACTTAACAGTAATGAAAACATTACCCGACATATTTCGAAGCTACAGTTGTCTGATTCAACCGTGACCAAATGAGTAACAGCAATGTCAGTCGATCTTTTATCGCATGTTCTGAAATACGTTTCCGCGTAGATTACTTTAGCCTAGCATTGGACGAATTCACCGACTCCACTGACATTCCACAGCTAATTATCTGGGTGCATATTTCTAGAGGAAATGCTGGCTGGGCAAACGTGGGAGGGTAACCAGCGAAAAACATCAACTTGACAAAGCTTACTTATGTGACAAATGGGGAAGCGGCCCCCGCTATGGAATGAAAAGAGAAGGGTTGATTGGTTTGCTCAGAAATGAACCCGAACGCCAGACTTCTTCTTATATCACTGAGAACTCAATGTGAAAATGGCCTCTGTTACGAAAAAGTGACCGTAATTTTATACTTGCTCGTTCACGCTTTGAAGCAGAGAATTCGGTTCTTTCGTGAAAGGGTTAAGGCCCGCATACGACTGGTAAATAGGCTACAGTAGCCTTAATTTCATAGTAGCCCACAAATACATGGTAATTACGTTCTGCGGCCCGCAGCTTCTTTTGCCGTTAAAATGCGGCCCGTTATACAAGGGAAGTTGAGAACCCCTGTGGTAAAGCATTCACTCAGAAGTGTACCCTGAAGTTGCATATGGATATGCATGCTGGCATCAACAATCATGTTTGTGATATGTGTGGGAAATCATTCACTGAGAAGGGTACCCTCAAGTTTCACATGGATAAGCATGCTGGAATCAAAAATCATGTTTGTGATATATGTGGTAAAACATTCACTCAGAAGGGCCACGTAAAAGAACATCTGGAGATGCATGCTGCGATCAAAAATCATGTTTGTGATATATGTGGTAAAGCATTCACTCAGAAGGGCCACGTAAAAGAACATATGGAGATGCATGCTGCGATCAAAAATCATGTTTGTGATATATGTGGTAAAGCATTCACTCAGAAGGGCCACGTAAAAGAGCATATGGAGATGCATGCTGGAATCAAAAATCATAAATGTGCTATATGTGGTAGATCATTCACTCACAAGGGTACACTCAAGCGTCATATGGATATGCATGCTGGGATCAAAAATCATAAATGTGCTATATGTGGTAGATCATTCACTCACAAGGGTACTCTCAAGCGTCATATGGATATGCATGCTGGGATCAAAAACCATGTTTGTGATATATGTGGTAAAGTATTCACTCAGAAGGGCCACGTAAAAGAACATATGGATAAGCATGCTGGAATCAAAAATCATAAATGTGCTATATGTGGTAAAGCATTCACTCATAAGGGTACTCTCAAGCTTCATATGGATATGCATGCTGGAATAAAAAATCATACATGTGCTATGTGTGGTAAATCATTCACTGGGAAGGGTACCCTCAAGCTTCATATGGATATGCATGCTGGGATCAAAAATCATGCGTGTGATATATGTGGGAAAGCATTCGCTCAGAAGGGCCACGTAAAAGAACATATGGAGATGCATGCTGGAATCAAAAATCATAAATGTGCTATATGTGGTAAAGCATTCACTCATAAGAGTACTCTCAAGCTTCATATGGATATGCATGCTGGAATAAAAAATCATACATGTGCTATGTGTGGTAAAGCATTCACTGAGAAGGGTACCCTCAAGCGTCATATGGATATGCATGCTGGGATCAAAAATCATATGTGTGATATGTGTGGTAAAGCATTCACTCGGTCGGGCTACCTCAAAGAACATATTAAGATGCATGCTGGTATCAAAAATTAGAAATGTGCTATATGTGGTAAAGCATTCACTTAGAAGGGTACCCTCAAGCTTCATATGGATAACCATGCTGGAGTCAAAAATCATGTTTTTGATATTTATGGTAAAGCATCCATTCATAAGGGCCACCTCAAAGAACATGTGAAGATGCATGCTGGAATCAAAAATCATAATATGTGATCAAGCGTTATATGGATAAACATACTGGCATCGAAAATCATGTTTGTGATATATGTGGTAAAGCATTCACTCAGAAGGACCACGTCAAAGAACATAATTATGGAGATGCATGCTGGAATCAAAAATCAAACATGTGCTGTGTGTTAAAGTATTCACTAAGAGGGGTAGGCTACCCTCAAGCGTAATATAGATATGCATGCTGGCATCAAAATTAATTATTGTGATGTCCCGTAATTTCTCCAATATAATACGCCCCTACGAGGCTTGTGACGCGATAGTTAAGACCAGTAACGATATCGTGTGCAAGATCCCTATCATAGATTCGATTAGTTGGGCCTATATCGTGCGAGCCAGGCATGTTGGAGATGCAATTGTTCAGGCCAGCGAATATATCTTGCACACATGTCCTGTTGTTCAGGCCTGTCGTTGACGCTATAAATTAGCGAGGAATGCCAGAGTGCGCGTGCAGCACAATGGTTCTTGCTAATTGCCAGTGTGTAACATTTATAATACGTATTACTGGCACGATAGCTGAATGTGATGCGGGATTGACAACAAACATGCAGAAAGGTGTGATTTCAAGTTTTATTTCACATGATTTTTTTAAAGACCAATGCCTAATGTGCATCTCACGATTTTGCGCATTATACATGGAAAATTACGAAGACTTTTACCAATGCGTAATGAACATCCCCCAATTTTGTGACAAATAACGGTAAAATTTTGCGCATTATACACATTGAATTACGGTATGTGGAAAAGCATTTACTAACTGCAATCTTTATATGCGTCTACATGCTGGTATCAAAAATCATGATTGCGAAACTTCCTGCAACGGTTAACATCAAGCATCATATCCTCAATGATTAACATGTTGAGATGAGTTCGAAAGTTTGATAAGTCTCGATCAAGTGAAAAAAGGTCGGAAGAATTCGAAATAACCTCCAGTACCGTTATTCTTCCTATGAAAAACTCATTTTTGCCTAGAACATGATCAGTCACATCAACAATCTGCTAATGTAAGAAGGCATACTTGGTGACTAATCGAATCTGAAAGAGTTGCAAATTTGTAGAGTTGCCGAATTGTGTATATTTCAAGTAAACAACTGGAGCTGGACATGATCGAGTACTTGAGTGATTTGAGTCGTGCATGATGTAGCTAACTCAGCTTTGTTTCGCTGCTAGCAGTGCTAAGTGATTGCCTTGAAGAGTGAACGTATTACTACATCTTTCTGGCTATCATTCTGTATGAGCTCGCATATTTTTCATGTGCATGTTATGATACTCATGCAACCTATTGCATTAACACTGGCTAATATGAAACAGACAACTATTGTTCTACATATTTTGAGTATTGATGTACAAGATTTTTTAACAAGACTTCTACATTTCTTGAATGTCGCTGTGATCAGTTTTTGTTTCCTTGAAGATCTTTTAGTCATTGCTAGCTAGTAATTGCTTAGTTTATCCTGTATAGTGGTAGTTTTGTCTGTCTGATTCTTCAGTAATTTTGTACTGATGCTCATGTGGAAAGCCTATCTGATTCTGATAAAATATAATTAATGAGCTGCTTTGGAATCAAATCCATTGAGTTGTGTTTTTGTTAGTTTCTGATTTTCAAATGTCGTTCGTTCTGATTTACTTGTGGAGTTTAAACATCCAGTAGTTTGTGGAAATCTGCTGCCAGCATGTCAATTTACGATATTTCATTTCGCAGATTGATTTGGATTTGATTTCACAATTATGTCTGAAAAAGTACGAAAGAGATCTCTGAATTAATTGTGTGATGACTCTACTGGGAACCATACAAGCGAGGTCCATTTCTTGGCAAAGGCGAATTTGCCAAATGTATTAAACTTACTGAAATCTGAAGAAAACAAGCTTTCGCTTGTTAAAATGTGCCAAAATTGAGTCGTCTTTATTGGCACTATAGAATATGTGTGAATGCTAATGTATTTTTCACCTGTACTAATATAATTTTGTAAATACTCTTGTGAAAACAAATGTGGGAAAGAACTTGAAATTTGCCATTTCTACATGCTTTTTATAACTAGAGCTAGCCCGACTTCGGATTTTTGAGCCAATACCGATGAAATTGATACCTCAATATTCTTCTAGATTATGCCATATTTTAAAAAATGTAACAGCTTCACAGTCATTTTTATGCCTGGACATGGAATAAACTAGAAAGTCTGCATATGGACACTTGTAAGATATAAGGAGGCTATCAATATTTCCTGTGTAGCAGTCGCGAGGTGTCTGTGACCACGTTGCGCCCGCGCAGAAATTATCGATATTTTTTGCCTCTCATAGCCGATGCCGATATGTTTTGTGATATCTATGCGGTGTTATTGGCAAACCTATCATGGGCAGGGCAATAAATGCAAGCATTAATCTGGCGTTCATTTCAGGCACTTCTAGGGAATAAGCCTCGTAAAGAAAAAATGTGTCAAGAGACCAGTCTCCATAGCAGGTTGAGCAACAAACAAGTCGTTCGATTTGATGGATTTGTGAAAGAAAAGAATATTTTCTATATGTACTTAATCAAGCAATTGTACCTGATTTCATAAATAATTTCGAGAATTACCTCGCAGGCCACACCTAACCTTCTCGTGTGCCAAATTTAGCCTGCGTGCCATGGGCTGGCCGCACCTTATCTGTATGTTTATTAATAACAGTGATTGGTGGTACATAAAAATTATATTGAAAATTTTTTAAAAGCAAATGTTTTCATGATAGAGAAGTTGGAGTCGGAGTCGAAGTCAGGGTCAATCTCACAAACTCCGAGTCCAAGTCCAGTCATTATTTTCCCTCCGACTCCGGCTATTATAGTTTTCACGACTCCGACTCCATCAAGCGAAAATTACCCAGACTCCGACTCCACAGCCCTGATTCGGACACTTATAAGATATAAAAATATATTAATATTTCCAGTGTAGCAGTCGCATATGATAGTTCTCTGACTCATTACTACCATGCTGTGACATCATGGAAATTGCCGATATATTTTCCCTCGTGGCTGATACCGATATTTCTCTTCAAGTCTTATATCAGTACCCAGTAGGCGACTGATTATATTTGTCGCATGCATCAATGCCATTTTTTGATAATATTGTAAATTGCCATTCTTGAATGCTTATTATAGCTAGAGTATGACTAATATGGGATTTTAAGCCAATGCCGATAGAACCGTTACCCATAGCACCTTCGCCCATAACTTCGATATTCTACTAGCTTGATAACATTTCAAAAATAGAGCGGCTTCACAGTCATTTCTATGCTAGGACATGAAATAAATTAGAAAGGATGCATCCGGACACTTATAAAATACAAAAACATATTAATATTCCCAGTGTAACAGTCGCATATGATAATTCTCTGACTCCTTACTACCATGCTGTGACATCATTGCCGATATCTTTTCCCTCGTGGCTGATACTGATATTTCGCAGTACCCAGTACGATATTTTCGGCGCACTTATAATGGGTCGCGCTTTGATTACAAGCATTAATGTCGTGTGAATTTCAGGTACTACTCGTGAATGAGCATCATAAAGGCAAAATATGTCTAGAGGTCCTTCTCCATAGCATTGTGAATCACACGCACGTCGTAGGATTTCACGGATTTTTCGAATACAAAGATTTTGTCTACATCGTTCTCGAATTTGCAAAAGACGGGTAAAAGGTTTTCCTTGTTATTTTTACAAATTTAGTGTGTATTACACTGTTGGTCATAATTCCATCAGTTCTCTCAGTTCATTAGTGACGGATCTGGTCAACTAAAAATTTCTAGAAGTCACATTAGATATGGCAATCGCAAAATGCCGGTAATCTAATTCCAATCTAATTTGTCAAATGTTTCTCCCATTGTAATTTTAATCTAATTTCTGTTTTTTTTCTGAAAATGCTACAGGAGAACTGTTTAGTGCATAACCATAGTGTCCTATATGGTGTCGACACAGGAAAATCTCACGCCTCAGTGAAATTGTATCGCGTCACAATTTCCATTTGGCTACAGGCAATTTGACAGTCATTTTTGAACGGCTTGCCGAGCAGCAAATTTGGTAAAACGGGTATCAATCGAAAGCTGACTCTGCACTGAGTACGAAACTATTAATTTTATTCCGCTCGTGGCCCTGGAACTCCCGCAAACAGCCTTGAATTTTTCATTGTTATGGAGATTGACATTGGGAGGCAACAATGCTGTCTGGTGAAACGAGAGAGTAGCTCAAGAGAAAAAGAGAATAATTAGAAATAGAATTAGTCAGAGAAAGACATAGTTAGTTTCTCGCCACCGAACTAGATTGGTGATTTGTACGAGTCTCGATTTCAGGAAATGATCGTCAGAAATAGAAAATGTGCCGAGAGATGAGTCTCCATCGCAGTTCCAATCACGAGCATGTCGTTGGATTTCACGGATTTTTCCAAGACGAGGATTTTGTCGACATCGTTCGCGAGTTGTGCAAAAGAAGGGTAAAAGCATTTTCTTGATACAACTGTAATGTTTCTCAAAGTGTTGCGCAATTGCATCAGCTCTGTAATGTTCATTACTGGCAGACTTTGGACAACTACATACTTCTTGTCTAATCAACCTAAATGGAGCCAAATATTGGTAATCTTGTGAGAGTTTGATTTGTCAATGCGTTTACGGTACGTCCGCAGTTTAATTTTAATGTAATGTCTGGTGTTCCTAAAATGCTACACGAGAACTGTATCGTACGAAACGAGCCAAGCTTCATGTGCAGACATTTGCTATTGTCGTGCTTATGAGAAGAAACCCTGATGTGATATGAACTGACACCGTATTTTTGTACAATTTCTTTGAATAAATGAGTAATTATAATTATAATTTAAAGTGGAAAGACTTGTGTAGGGTGTAGTTATCACTGTAATTCTAATCAAATTTGAAAAAAAACGTGTTTAGCTATTATTGTAATTCTAATCTAGTTTCTAACAGCTGAAAATTCTCTAGTTGCACAATTTCGACCAGTAGGGGCTTGTCACAATGAATTGAGTATTCGAATCTGAATTGAGTAAATCATAATAATCAGAGTCTGGTAGTGAAAACGATTTTTTATAGTGCTGAAATGATACGCTCCATGCCACAAGAGGTGAAATGATTAAAAACAAACTGAGATTAACTGGGAGTGAATTTATCCATGAGAATTATAGTTTCGATACTATTTTCCACTGTTGAATGCTGTAAACCTCAATTAGCAGTATCACGGCATATGAAGTATACAGTACAAAATTATACACGTTATTAGAAATGATATGTCTGTGACGTCGTGATCAATCACAGCATTGACAACATAGTGCAATGAAATAGGCATGGTCGAAAATAAACAAATTGTGTTTAATAAGATGTAGGACTGGCAGTATATTGTTTGTAGCAGTGTAAAAGGCAGTCCACATATTTGAATTTTCTCATCAACCATACTGGTATGGCATCATAATAAGTGATACGCGAATACTCGACTCGGAGCCTACTACTCAATTCAATTTCAAATCAGTCAGGTAGTCAAATATCAAAAAGGCAGCATGGAATGAAGTTTTCAATTTGGAAGGTTCATTTGTTCAAAAAATTTGCTGTTAGATTTTACTGGCCCGCTAGCTTAGAAAGGTTGAGAACCACTGCTTTAGATGTTGCAGCAAATGGCATTGGTATTTCATCCTGTCAATCGGATGACCTTTAATTTATATTGTCAGTCGCTGATGGAAGTTCACAAAAGATGGCGCTCCATCACAGAACCAGAAGCTCGTTCTTTCATGCAACAGATTGTGGTTGGAGCCGGTTATCTTCATGACTGAAAGGTCAGTCACAGAGATATCATGGTAAGATTGCTTGCATTGTACTAGGTCAGAGGTGATCAGTAACGAAGTACTTTTAGATAGTCATAGTCAGACTTTGGCAACTAAATAATCGTAGCAGAGTTATCTAATAAAACTAATTGGAGCGAATGTCTGAAATCTAATTATAATATGGCAAATGTTTCTATACTCTCAATTCTGATCTAATTTCTGGTTTTCCTGAAATTGCTACAGGAGAACTGTGAAGCGCAAAACGAGACAAACTTCCTGTACAAACATTTGTCATCCTCATGCTTATGAGAATTAACTCTGGTTTGATATGGACTGAACTTGATTCCATGTCCAAAGGTTCACGAAATCAGTTTTTATAAAAAACTGTGTAGCTTTTATTCTATTTCTAATCTAATGCGGAAAAAAATGTGTAACTATCATTCTAAGGTTAATCTAATTTGGAAATAACTGTGTAGATATCATGATAATTATATTCTAATATGGAAATTAACTCTGTATCTGTAATGCTAATTCTAGTCTAATTCAGAGAAGCTGAAAATATTCTAGTTGTCCAAGTCTGCAAATCTGCTTATCTGATACTTGAATCTATTTCTATCCAAATACGAATCTTGATTGGTATTATAGTTTGAATTCACAAATCCCGATTAACAAACAATGTTATGAAAATGTTGGGTACTATCTTTGATGTTGTTTATATATGTGATCTTCTCATTGGAATGTTAGAAATCGACCCCTGTAAAGGAAATGCCGGCGAACAAGTATTTCAACGGCTGCATTGTTCAGAAACTGCCCATAACCTGCATGACGATGGCGCCTAGAATTTCGGAAAACCAACTACAGCAAAGGCGTCCTCTCTTGAGTTTCAACAGTGAGCTTTTTCGTAATTCTAGGCAAAACCGAGTTCCTGATTTATTGGATTCTGAATCGTATTACGTTTCTGGTCTCGCACTCGAGTCTCTCTCATAACTAGAGCCCGACACGACAGATATCTTATTTTTGAGCCAATGCCGATAAGTAGCACCTCTACCGATAACCTCGATATATTCAACCTATTTTGAAATAATATGGCAACTAGCTCAAGACATATTTCCAAACCTTCAGCACATTTATTTGAACCACTTTGCGGCCGTTGCTGGACTTGGACATTAAATAAACTAGAAAGGATGCAACTGAGCGCATGTGAGCATAGTCAGCCCGTAACAATAGTACTTCTACTTGTACAGAATACTCATAAGCAGTGCTTTTCAACCTTTTTGAGTTTCATTCGCACCTTTTTGGGAAAATAAATTTCATTCGCACACGCCTACCGAAAATTGCTATACAAAATGAAGATGAAGATTGAAGATACATAAGAATATTCTGTTCAGATGTGCAACAAATTGGCTACCGTAGCTGTTAGGCCATGAACTATGTCTCATTAAAAGGCAACTCTTTTCCCTCGTTTGATTTCCGCTATTTCACTAAAACGCTTCTCGGCAGATCTTGCACAATAACGCCTGCCACAGTGTTTGGATGGCCAGGCCTTAAGAACTGTTCTGCACTCCCATCCAAAATACAGCGTATTTTCCGCGAATGAAGGACGCTTGCTGGCAGAAATCGTTTTTGAGAGAGGACACAAGGGTCCCGGCGGCTCCAGTTTGTCGAAAGGGTGAAAAATCCACATGTTTGTGTTGAGGCTTGTGCCTGATGTCTTGGAAAATAATCTCCAACACCGTCAAGGAGAGTAGGCATATTAGAGCTCGCTACCTTATGATACGCTGCTTCCTCATGAGTTCTGTATTTTTTTTTTCGATATCCAATTTTCTGTCTCGCGAGTATGTGAGAAGATCAAACAAAGTCACGATACTGTTTGATCGACTCTTTATTTCAATATAACTTGAATATTCATAACATAACCTTGAAGCAGATTTTTAGACCTCCACCAAAATCTGATTTTTTTGTGGCATCTCGCAACCCGAGCCTCACCCATGAAAAGGGATTAATTTTTGGTATTAGAGTAGTATGCTACGATTTTACGAGCATGTATGACATACAGAACGCGCACACCACAATTTTACCAAACACAGCTCCATGAAATACACGTCTTAGGCACGCGATTTTAAATTAGAGTGAAGTAAATTTCTCCGCGTGTCGCATTTGTACTACTGTCTACTCAGATTGCAAGAACGGGACTATTCGGTGCCGGCAACGGAGCATATCCATATCGAAAGGTTTTGCCATCCAGCGACGGTGATTTTTGGCCAAGGTTTTGTCGCCGCTGATGTTTTGGCACCGTATTTTATCAGCGGTATGTTGGCCAAAACTTCACGTATTCATGTGATCCTATGCAGAAGGAGTTGGCCTCAAAATGAATGTATCTCATGGGCCTGAACTCGCTTGTTGCACACCCCTACAGGCCTACACTAGTTCATCCCAGCGGTCTTCGTCCAAATTTTCCAGAAGAAAAAAAACATTCGGACAAATCTTATCATGAATTCAAATCAAAAGTCGGCTGAGGCTTATGATCAAGCCATATTTTCTGCGTGTCTCGCTTATTGACCACAGTACCCAACATAGGGTCCTTGGATATGTAAAAACTATGGCAGGATCTTTGCAGCAAAAACGGCCAGAAAACTTGAGCAAGTTATATGAATCACTGAAAACTATTAAGCCGACATCCGTTGTGGCTGAACGTGCGTTTTCAGCTCTTGGGTATTTCGCCAATAAAATACGAAACCGTCTTAATGATGATACTTTTGATGCTCTCATGATTTTGCGGCAATATTAGAAGAAATAAATGTAGTTTGTGTAGCTTGTATGTGTATTTTACTACTTTGCCAATCCCGGGAAATCCCGGGATTGAGAAGCTAAAATCCCGGGAAAATCCCGATCCCGGGATTTCAAATTTGATCCCGAAGTCCCAACCCTAGTCCTGGCACCGTGTCGACCCAAAATTATACCCTTTGAGGTCTATACTTAACTCCTGAAAGGGTAAAATTTGCGTTACTGTAACTTGCAAATGGCAGTATGTAATAATAGTATTTACTACTGTCCTCGTGCCTAGCACTAATCGAACAGGTATTACGGAAGTATTGATGATTGTTTAGCGAAAGTAAGCAGAAAGTGAATTTAACGTCATTTTCCCAGCCTCTGACGGGCTGCTATATGTCTGTCACTACACCAGCTTCTAAACCAGGGTTTGGTTACGTAATAATTATAGTGCCAAAATATCAATTCACTACGGCATGTGAGAGCTACGACTAGTGGTGCGTCGTAAGTTAAACAAGTTTTTACAATTGCGTCGCAACAAGTAAAGTTACACTGCCCTTGAATTTCGTATGTTTATTTGAAAAGCAATTATTATTCACGATTTTCATTCGCACTCATCCGGGATTTTCATTCGCACCGTTCGCACCACCTTCGTCATTCGCACTGCAAATTTTTTCATTCGCACAAGTGCGAACCGTCACACAGGTTGAAAAGCACTGCTCATAAGGATTTGCCCGTGGCTTCACCATTAATAGTAGTGATGACTCTGAGACGGCTGCAAGAACATCACACAACGGAAAACCTGTATCATGATTCAAAACAAACGAAGACACATGTTTTCTAGTTGATCGGCAACTAAAATATTTTTACATGCACACCTAGAACTAGACCTACTCACTTTTTTAAAATCTGCAACCAAAGCCAGTATCTGAATTTCAGGCATTGCTTCTGAAGTAGCATGAGAAGGACAAATGTTGCAAGAGATCAGTCTCCATCGAAGTTTGAATCACGAGCACGTCGTTGGATTTCACGGATTGTTCCAAGACAAGGATTTCGTCGACATCGTTCTTGAGTAGTGCAGAAGAAGGGTAAAAGTATTTCCTCATTATAAATGTAATGTACCTCTAACTGCGCCGGTCGAAAAGGCAATGTTCGTTAGAGATCTGTAATGTTGATTACAAGCATACTTGGACGACCAGATAATTATTTTTCTATAATAAATTAAGCTAAATAGGGCGAAGTACTTGCAATGTAATTCCAATCTAATTAGTCAACTAATTCTACGTAGATAGTGTGAAACGAGTCAAGATTGGTGCTTATGATAATCAACTCCGATTTGATATGAACTTAACTTGATTTCTTTTCTCAACTAGGTAATTGTAATTCTAATCTATTTTGGGAAAATGTGTTTAATTTAATTCAAAATCTAATCAGTCCTGGACAATGTGATCATTTTCTAGTGACGCAACTTTGATCCCTAGGGCTGGGCACAATAATTTGGTGACTCAAATCTGAATCCAGAATCAATTCTGATAAGTTAAGTCGAGTAGTAGGAAATGATTGTTCGCGTACTGACAATATACGCTCCATGCCACAAAAAAAATATATATATTTATAATAAGCTGAACTGAACCAATGTAAACTATACTTTCGATAATATTTCTCTGTCTGAAAAGCTGTAAACGTCGATTGGTTGTATCGCAGCATATGAAACATGCAGTACAAAGCTACTCGCGTTGCTGAAAATGACATATTTGTGAAGTCGTGATCAACTAAAAGCATTGTCACATAGTGCAATGGAATAGGTATGGTCCAAAAAGTGCCAAATAACCTTTATAATATGACTAGAATCCGCATTATATTCTTTGTGGTGTTGCTGTGAGTGACTCAAACTCATTACTCGATTCAAAATCAAGACACTCTAATACTCTATTTTAGCAAGCCTTATTTATTGCACGTTCAGTATCAAAAAGCAAGTTTTAAATGAAGATTATAGTTTGGATGGTTCACCGGGGTGCAAAAACTACCGGCAAGTTTGACTGTCCCTCTATCTCAGAATAATTGAGAACCACTGATTTAGTTGTGTCTAACAAACAATATTGTTTTTCTCATTCCAGCAAACCAATTACCTTATATTTTTGTCGGCAGTCGCTGATGGAAATGTACAGTGGAAGATGCGCCATCACAGAACCAACAAACAAACTGCTAGATTTTCAACATGCGCATTGCGCAACAAGTTTCGGAACTGCTCACTTTTTCAAATTCTCTACTAGAACCAACGACCATTAAAAATCCGCTACTAACTAACTAATACACAACTCAGTAATGATTGTTTGGTTACTAATTTACAAATGAGCTGAGAAATATCGGAGAGAGAATTGGCATCTCAAATTGACGGGGTTTCGAGCTTAAAACGGGGGTGGTTTCGACCAACCCTGCCTATACCACTGTTTGGCTGCAATGATTCGAGTTATGACTCGACTCGAGTCAAACTCAAGTCACACTTATTTGGTGACTCAACCTGACTCGAGTCATATGACTCAAGACCAGGACTGTCACTGTAACTTCGAAGAATAGTTTAGTCACCACATGATTGGTATTTTGTATATCAGTCCTGATACTGGAGAAAAGGGCCAGAAACTGTTAACCGAGGAAAATAACGATATTATGAATGCGAGCCATTCTAAATCACGCGAAGAGAATTGGAAAAAGTGGATTGTACTGATAACTGAACAGTGAACATAATGATTTGCACTCGTACTCAATTTTCTACTCGCCAACTTGTACTAGGACTTGACTCGATGGTGAATTGAAAATTACTCGACTTGATTCAAGTGAAGACTATAAAAGTGAGATTGACTTGTGACTTTGTTACAACCCTGCTCTGAGCTAGCAAAAGCTGCTTAAATATCATGCAACAGAACACCGGTATCATGAAAACATATGTTTTTAGTTGTCGGCAACTACATTTTTTGAATGACCCACTCACTATTCAAGATCTGCAACTACAACTAGAACAACTTGCTTTTATATTACGCAACTAAAACCTGAATTCATCAAAATGGCAGTAGTTTGTTGACTATCAACTACCTGGATTGGTAGTTTGTAAGAGTTTGCATACCAGTGTAATTGAATATGAAATTTGTATTGACAGCTTGGAATCTATTCCTGAGCAATATGGAGGTGAAGTTTGAAGAATTCGGCGAGATTTCATCCTGGCTACCAAAGTCGACTTTGACGGCCAAACAAAAAATCCTTTTTGTGACACCCCCAACTATATTGCCTCGGAAGTTCTCGGAAAGAACGGGCACCGTTTCGATGTGGAGACCTGGTCGTTGGACTGTGTTTTGTGAGTATATAAGAACATCCATGTGTAAGTTTATTATACGGGAATCGCGAGGGTCTTAGGGGTAGGATTGGGAAAATTCAAGCACCTGAGTGATTTGAATCTGAATCCAGTATTTAGGCTTTTAGTCGAGTATCCGAGTGTCACTCAGTGAGACATCATAACAGTATGGATGATATGGAAAGTGCAGATACGTACCTCTTGCGCGACCACTAAGAATATAATGCCAGTTCTTAGATATGCAGCACATTGAAGGTGATTTTATATTTTTACGGCCACACCTAGTTGATTGCACTTTATTGCAATACTGTGGGTAGATTATTACTTAACTGAATATTCACTTCCATTAACGTGCGTAGCTTCGTACTACATGTTCAGTTTGCTGTCATACGATCAATCGACGTTTCAAGGCTGCCACAGTGGACAGGAGGGTTGTTCAAAAATAAACTTTTTTGGACTCCGGATATTCACTGACTAAATTGTTAGGTTGCCTAAAAAGGCTGCACCCCAGATTTGGCTCAATTCCAACCAGCCATCTGGAAAAAAAGTTGCTTTTGAACAACCTAGTGGACAGTGCTACCAGAACTATAATTTTTGTCGAGTAGTAAGGAACGTGTCATTTCGGTGCTCGAAAATATCATCTCTCATTACTCGACTCGAATAATTCATTGTATTTAATTTGTCCTCTTTCTATAAAAAGTTTTATGATATGAAAAAAGTGTACTCGGACACACCAAATGCAAGTCAATTAACGAAAAATATGTCTCGATTGGCATTTCCTGAGTCAATATTGGAAAAAATACCCCTTTTAGTCAACACAAGATTATAACTACTTCGGAAAATTGCCCGTTTTCTTTTCCGTTACTATTGATTTCAGAATTTTTGCAAATAGTTTTCTTTTTACGATGTCAAAATATGGTAGACTAACCCTACCCACTAATCTCGGTAATCCCAGTAGACTCGTCAAAACTTCCTATGCTCTCTTATTAGTTGTTATCTAATCTGTTACTGAAAATGCTGCGGGAGAACTGGATAGTGCCAAACGAGCCATGCTCGGATTACTGACATTTCCCAATCTCGTGCTTATGGAAATGAACCCTGACTTCATATCATGTCAAGTAGATTTTTTGTCATATTTTTTCAAAGTCATAATTAAATTAAATTTCCTAGCTCTTGCAAAAACAGTGAATGTAGTTCTAATCTAATTGAAGAAAAATATAGATATAATCTTATTTTCCAATTGAATTTGTGGTTTTACTGTAACTACTACAGTATCTTGTGAAACAATCCAAACTTGAAGTAAAGACATTTGCCATTCTCGTGCTTCTGAAAATGTTTGATACACACTGAAGTTGATTTTTTTGTATTTCTTTCCAATCAGGAATCAGGGTTGTAACCAAGTCACAAGGTTCCGAGTCACAACAAGTCAATGTCACTTTTATAGTTTTGACTCGAGTCGAGTCGAGAGTCATTTTGAATTCACTACCGAGTCAAGCCCGAGTCAAAGTCAGCGAGTAGAGGGTCGAGTCCGAGTTATAGTGTTTTGACTTGTGTAAGATTCCAAATTATTATGTTCACTGTTCAATTTTCAGTTAAATCTGACAAAATCTACATATTTCTAGATGTAACTGAGTATAATTTTGCCGCGTTACTTCTACTCGTAACTGATTAGTAATTTGCGAGGCCACTTCAACATGAGTACTTTGGGCGATTGTTTTATCATTTTTTTCTTTCATGCAGGACCACACCAAATTGATTCTGTGTCGTCTGATGGGGATGTGATTCAGATCAACCAGTAACGTCACTTTACAACGTGCAAATTGGACCTGCTACAAAATACGGATGCGATCGTAGTCGGGACGCTCGTATTCGATACGCAGATTGCATCTTGGAATGACTCGTGTTTGAAGATGATTCGTGACATGCTTGATGCAACTTTTGTGGAATTGATTTTGGCAATACAATCCTACATTCGATAATGAAATCACAAAGGTTTGCAAACTGACTGTTTTAGTGCCAAGAATTGTAACCAAGTCCGGGTCCCGAGTCACAAGTCTGACTTTATAGTTTCGACTTGCGTCATTTAACATTAGGGCTCGGTTACAATACGTCATCTTTTAAGAGGATTTGTCCTCTTTTTTCGACTATTTTGAAAGTTTCCTCGGAGGACGCCAAAATGTCCTCTTTTTTAAAAATTCGGGTCAAATGTAGATTATAATTCGACTGGGATATAGGAATTCAGTACTCAAGTAACGTTCCAGCGGGTATTTTGGGAGTTGAGCCGAAAAGTTGGCCTTTTTTTAGTGAACCAACTGAGAATTCAACAAAAGTGTTATATTTCTGGGGTCGAGTCTGAAAATGACATTTTTTCAGTCAACCAACCACAAAGCTGGGTAAAATTTACCATTTTCCGGATTTCACTCCAGTTTGTAAGTCTGAAAATTCCGAAAAAGTGTCTTTTCAAATTTTCAGTATATGGTAACTCTACCATAGAACAGTAATTAGGCCTACCCAATTTAAAAAAAAAAACTGAAACTAGAACCAACGAGCTTCCCGCCAGCAAGCGTTACTAAAACAAAACCGACTGTAATTCAACGCCGAAGAATTAGGCAAGTGCAAATTAGCTAGTTAATGGAGATCAAACTGGCATATGCAAAGGACGGGGTTTTTAAATTTTACATGGGATGAGTTTCGACCACAAAAACTGATTCCTTGGCAACGTCACTGTTAGTTGTGTGATGACTCTGAGCTGGCTTTGCCTGCAAGCACATCACAAAACAGAACACGGGTATCACAATCACGACTCACATCAATCCGTGGCTTTGTAGCCGGAGCCGTGCATTTTCCAGTGTTGGGATCAAGTCACTACCTTCGAATCACGAGTCATTGCCCATTTTGACTCGAGTCAAGTTAAGTCAATCGATTTTCAAAGGTGACTCGAGTCAAGTCAAGTCACTCGATTTTTGGAGGTGACTCGAGTCAAGTCAAGTCAAGTCACGAGTCAAGTCACAATTCAAGTCAAGTTGCCTTTTCGAAGTATGGGGCATGATGACGTCATTGCATTTTGATACCTGTCTGAAATAGAGTTAGATATACACGCAAGAAGGCGCTGTATCGCTCACATATACGTAGAACTGCTAAACCACAGTTTATAGTTACCAGCCAAACTAGAGAATAGATACGATTTGAAAGGATGCGATACATTACGCATTAACAAATCGATATGATGCAATTCGAGCCTGCGCCAATGGATGAGGACTATATAAAATATATTCAATTTCAATAAAACAAGAGGTTTGGTTAAGGCAAAAACAGAGATTAATTACTCTAATATACTAGTCTACGACAGGGGTTCTCAACTTTGCATGTACAACGGGCCGCATTTTGCCCGCAAAAGACACTGCGGGCCCCAAAACATTATTACCATGCATTTGTGAGCTTCTATCAAATTTAGGCTACTGGAGCCTATTTATTAGTCGTATACGGGCGTCTAGTCCATTTTTATGCATTTCAAAGCATTAATGGTCACTTGGACATCGTTCGTAAGTTTTCAATCGCTGTTTTTGTGAGAATATGTATCTTCTGGCGTCGCAAGTAAATCACTTCATGGAGCGTGCATTGCATTCATTTCCAAGTCGGTATTTGTACCTTAGTATTATTATTACACGCCGTATTACTGTCACGCTTATCGCCGTTTAGGCCTTGTGCGTCACAACACAGGCACTTTTTTGTTACAACAGAGGCCATTATTTATTTGAGCTCTCAGTGAAATGAGAAAAAGTCTGGCATTTCGGGGTCATTTCAGAGCAAACCAATCAACCTATGTCCTTTCCTTTCACGGCTGGCCATCCACCAATAGTTACATAAGTCAACTTTGTCAAGTTGATGTTTTTCGCTGGCCAGCTCCCCACGTTTGCCATGCAAGCATTATTTCTGCAAATATGTCCACTCTGATAAAATGCACCAAGAAAATTAGCTATGCAATGTCTGTGAAGTCGGTGGATTCGTCCAATGCTAGGCTAAAGTAGTATACGCGGCAACGTGTTTCAGAACATGCGATAAAATGTCGACGGGCTACTCTTCTGGTCACGGTTGAATTATAGATAACTAACCTACGGATAGATGGGCAAGACGAGAGTCACGGTCGAGTGATGCGACAACGGCAGATTTGTTGTCGCTCCATAGCATGAAACGGGAGCGTAATTGCTAATCCCATAGATGACGACCCGAGCGCTCAAATTAAATAAAGTTGATCTTATTTGAAAGCTACAGTCGCGCTGATTCTGATAATATACAATAAATTTTCATCAAGGCAATGGAACCACCCCGAAATAGCCTTCAAAACATGAAAATCGGCATTGTTCTAAAACAATTGCAACGGCGCAGCACAATGACCATAACAACGGTCCGTGCGTGGTTGCGATTGTTTAGAACAATGCCGATTTTCATATTTTGAAGGCTATTTCGAGATGGTTCCATTGCCTTGATGAAAATTTATTGTATATTATCAGAATCAGCGCGACTGTAGCTTTCAAATAAGATCAACGTTATTTAATTTGAGCGCTCGGGTCGTCATCTATGGGATTAGCAATTACGCTCCCGTTTCATGCTATGAAGCGACAACAAATCTGCCGTTGTCGCATCACTCGACCGTGACTCTCGTGCTGCCCATCTATCCAATGATATATATACAATGATTGGAAACTCCAGTGAGCTCTGCGTTTGAGCGCGTCGCGAGTCATGCTTCACTACAGGAATGAAATCGATGTAAACAAACGGTTCGCCAGCAATCTTTCTTCTGGAACTGGCGTTAATGTAGTGAAAAGTTTTTTAACGAGACCTATTTTGCACGTGAAATGTGTGCATACTGTACAGGTTTTGGCCAATACCAGTAGCATGGCTTAATATTCAGACGAAACTGATGTACCAGTGTGCCTACGTGATGAACACTATGATCGGAGGTGGTCTCGCAGTATCAAATAAAGGTGGATACTTCATAGTACGAGCTAGAGTTGGGATCAGGTCACTATCTTCAAGTCATTGCAAATTTTTAATCAAGTCACGAAGTCATTTCTAATTTTTTCAAGTCAATTCAGGCAGGTTCTAAAACTGACTCTGAAGTCAGGCCTTCTGAAGTTGTGAAAGTAGGCAAAACCTACTTGAGGATATCGCAAAAAGCATCACGTTTTTGAAGTAATAATAGTCATTATTCCTTTGTTACGGAGATTCATCTTGTGATCCGAATGCTCATATATACAATTGAATAAAAATAAAAATATTTTTGTTTGATACATATCAGGAGTAATCGCCAGCAGCTTGTAGATACAGTATACAATTGACTAACAGATGTATACAAAGTAAAGTCTAACTCATTTCTTCATACTACTCGAGTACTTTTCAGACCGTTCATTTTCTGCTTCAACAACCCAGGTAGCACGACTACTTGGGTACCGGAAGGTATCAAAATGGGACGAGGTGCGGTTACCAAGTGGGGAAACCAATCGGTACCCGTACCTTTTTGGCCCCATATTACAGAGGTATTTTCTGTGGCACCATGTGGGTTAACCATTCATTTATGCGGGGATCCCACGCTTAGACCTCAATCCACCCACTACAGTCGTAACTGATCTAATCATATCCTATGAACCATCATATATCACTTACATACCAGGGAACCCATATTAATAATAAAAAGGCTCACACAGTTACCTGGAACATTGGTATATTGCAAACGTACAAACGAAAATACCAAAATTGGTATATTGCAAACGAACTACAAACGAAAATTGGCATATTGCAAACAAACGAAGACGACAGGCTTGCACAGTTATCTGGAACCAGACTTGTACAACTATAGCAATCGAATATAATTTGGAGCGACATGCCAGTATTCAAATTTTAATGTGGTTTGGAAAAAAACTGTAGGACTAATTCTAATCTAATTTGGAAAAGCTGAAAATGTTTTAGTTGTCCAAGTCTGTCTGGTAAATTCACACATTTCAAATAATAAACAAAACAAACGAAAATGTACAAATACAATAGACTAGCAGTGGTGCACAAGTTTAACAGGGCTGTTTATTAATTCTTTTTCAAATTTCAATGGCTACTTGATGAATTGTTAGTTGGCTGCATACCAAATTTGGTTCAATTCCTACCTGTAATCGCATTGCTACAGGAGAAAGTTTTGGATTGATTATATAATATGTAAATAATATTTCTTTCCAATTATTCTGTCTGCTTTATGAAACTGTTAGGTGGTCACCATAGATACCAACTATTTTATTTGCATTCAAATTTTTGTAATGCAGTAACTACGCTTCCAGTTCCACTGTTTCAAATGGAGCCGTATATGATGTTGAGAGTTTCTTAGCTAACCTAACAATTTTATCGAGTAACCAGTGAAATTGTTAAAAAAAGTCATTTTTCAACAACGATAATGTTCAATCGTTCATACTCACTCAGAGGTGGCGCATACTTTCAAATCACAAGATGTTTCTTCGCGAGCGACTAAACAAAAATGACTAATGACACCATAAATTGACTGGTACAATACTTGAAAATACATTCAAGAAGTACTGCTATAGCTATTTGACATGTTTATGCTGATTTGACACACACTAAGTGGTCATTCAACACCTAGAATTGGTGTGAACGTATACCAAAACTACTTGAAACTTTGCAACCACTATGAATAACTGTTCAAGTAGAAATATCAAAATAATCGATAATCAAATCAAGTACACATAATCCGTCGTATCGAAAGAGTAAAAATACTTGTTACTGACCACCACTGTCAGTATGTCCTAGCACCGAAGCGGCCAGATGAGTGCTCAATTCTATGAAATGATTGTTATCATTCTGCGTTGCTTTTTTCTATTTCTGGTTGAAGACGATTGCAATCCTGTGTCGCTCCTGGGTATGAGTTCTTCTGTGTCATGAATCTTGAACCACCGGCACGATCTCTTGAATTGGTGATCCACTTTCGCATGGCACGTTCAATATCTTTTTCGGTGCAATCTTTTGTGTTGATGTTCATCTTGACTGCAGCTGTCGAAGGTAAATCAATTCATAACCGATTAAAAGACATAAAAATTACTCGGGTATTACCAAAAACGCCTTTAAAAATCATTGTGTTCTTCAGCTTAAATTTATCATTTCGTCCGAAAACGCTACAGCGATTTGCAAATTCGTTCTTCAATAATCTCGGCATTACCCGTCTCATGAAGTCATCGGAAGTATCGCCACCAATATTAGCCAGAGTCTTCACCTGTACGAACGTACGAGTTAGTACGGATCTTTGTTTGCAAAAGCACAAGTTTACCATCCGTTCAAAAATTCCCGGCTCACTAGCAAAAAGCTGATCCAAATTCTGTAGTTTTTCACCGTCTTGTATTGGAAACACTGAAGGTAGTTCTGATGTCCTAGACGCGTTGAAGTATGGCAGAATCAGCTCCATGAAATGTTCTATTCTCTGGATGCTACGCGACATTCGATTGACGTCCGATTGAAGATTCACCAATCTGCGACCCATCGTTTTCGATTCAGCCGATATAACTGTAACATAAAATAATATTTTTTAATATTATGCATCTGCTGAATATCAATACAATACACACCAGGATTGTATTGATTTGTTGAGGATATAACTGAGGAGGGCACTTCTTCACCACTATCAATATCAGTGTTGTCGAGGACCCAATCAGGTTCATTGTATTGCGTGTCCGAACAGCGAGACTTGGTGAATGATGCGGGTACTTCCTCACTAGGATCATCTTCCCTGTCACCGAGGGAACGGACAGACTGACTATGTTGCCCCTCCAAGTAGCAATACTTTTTTGCTGAAAAATGATAAAGCATTGTGCTAGCCATCAAGTTACCGAATCAGAAATGGGATAATTGATTTGATTTGTACCTGACTTCTTAGAATTATTTGGCCGCCACACAGGTGGTGGACATATGATCGGGCTATCATCATCATCGGTGTCACTGCTTGTCTCTTCTATCAATCTTCTCTTCCGAGTAGGGATCACTCTGAAACAAAAATGGGATATTGACCGACTAAGTATGCAGGACAGATATAGCAAGATAACGGTGGGAAATAAGTGAAGTATGGAGTTATTAAACACAATTTTTTGACCATTTATGATGTATAAAGATGAAAACTGCCACCATCTGAAAGCGCTGCGTCGACATATATTTTCAAAAGTCGAAAAAAGGAGAAAGACTTATCACCACCATTTTTTTGTTTGTTTGAAATTTGTAGACCTGTGTTATCATTAGTCATATTTTGAAGTTCCATTCCATAGAGAAGACTTTTAAGAGTATTTTGCTTTACTTCCGTTTAGCTGGAAGTGCTCCAGCAGATTCCGAAAGCTCGCAATCCGTCTGCCTCAGAGATCTTTGCAATTTCTTGTTTGCCTCTGCATAGTCATCTAGAAAATAATAAGTAATACAGTAATACGCAAGGATAGGTCAATCCAATACGCATACGAAACATACTAGTTTCGGCCAAAATTTTAACGGCGTGCAATGCCCAGTTTTTTTCAGGATCTCTGAATTTTTTCAGCAACTTGTCAATTTTGTTAGATGACATTTTCGAGGGCCAGGAGCATCGGCCATTTTTTCCAAGCCATGTCTTTGGCACGACAGCTGCCGACACCTTGTCCTTGCTGTCTAGGAATTCAACCACACAATATACTTTCTTCGACATTACGATTATGGATCTGTCAAAAACAACAAGATGCATGTTCTCAATACTGTCACAGGGAAAACCTATATATGAGGTGGGTACGACACTACCACGTGGCAAGAAATGATTAGGCGTTGGGCCTATAACTGAAGATCAGATTTTTTAAATACTTTTAGCGCACACATATCATATGGATTGATGAATCAAAGGGAAAACCACGTACGCATCATTGACATCATTTGCATCAGGCAAGACTACCAGCTTGTGACTGATATCTGTTATACTCGCGGTATGCAGATTTGACGACAAACGGTTAACCCGTTTAATCCCAATCAAGGTCGAATCAAACGGACGGTCGAAGAATTTCTCAGAATGTCGAAATATTTGATATACTACTAAACCACTGGAGCCTCCGGAGGAATTTTGCAAAATATTCTGAATCATACATATTTTGTTATGAATATTCACACAATTGTCCCCTTCATTCAAGGAAAAGGACAGAGCATCAGATCGAAACCGACGGAATTGTCTATGGCCCTCAGATTTGGGTCCAGAATAGTACTCTTGACAAAACTGAGGAGTCAATGCTTCATCATGCCCAGGCCCACATTCCCTCTCAGAGTTTTCTTTCTCATCAATTCTACGAAGAATTTGGGCAATTGGATTGCGCGAGCTCCGAACCAAGCCCTTCAACCTCCCAAGCATGGATTCAAAAGGAAAGCAGGATATGTTTTGTAATGACCCATAGCGCTTCGCATCGGCAACAAGATGAATTACGCTGTGAACGTTATAAACCAATGACTCCTTTCCATATATGCAGGAAAATTCTTGAACAAAAATCTTTAGAAGGCACTCGATGTAGTCATAGTCCAAACCATACGCGTTGTCATGTAGTAAGCACCGAATGCAAACCGACAAAAGCAGGAAATTTCTATATACTTTCTTTTTCAAAATTCCCTTGAGACATACTGGACCAGTATATAGGAGGAATTGGCGAAATTCCGTTGCTTTCCATAACTTTGATTCAAGGAGCGATCTTGGCTTCCGAGAAAATTCCTGTGATAAATGTGGCCTTAAACTCAACAGCGTATCGGAAATCTTCTTGATATCCCTGGCATGCAGTCTGACTGTCAACGGGCCGGGTGGAAATATCCAATAATACAGTATTTTCCGTACAACGCCCAAGCATATCAAATGCTGATAGTCCAAAACAACCTGCGACACCATGCCGATACCGAGTTCCACCAAAGGCGATTGCTGCAGATGGTGGTTTTCATCTTCCATCGTGCAGAAGGATTCGTCAGTGCGGAGTGTTGCATCAAGTTCTGGAAAGGTCATTCTACCTTCAAATTCGCCTTCTTGTATGCAACGCTCACATGAGCTGTACCCACTATGCCCCTTTATTCCTTTGATAAAACTTCGTGCTTGTGAGTCACATATAACAGCATTGATTGCCACCTGATATGTCTTTTCCTGAATCGTCATTCCATTAACCATAAGATCTCGCATTTCTTCGACAAAGTCTTTTAAATATTCTGCTATTGATGATGGCTTTCCGGGTCCATAAAATATGGCCACGACAAATGGATCGAATCCTTTCAACTCTTTTACTTGAGCAAGAATGGGCCAAAGGGATGATCTTGCACTTTTGAAAAGAGGTATTCCATCCACGTTAACATCAATGGTGATTTGCTGTATGCTCCTCCTCAGTACTGCTCCTTCAATAGCCTTTTGCAGGCCTATGTAATGATATAAACCTCCTGACACATTTTTAATTTCATAGTCGTCCGTTCTCATTGTTTTCAGCAACGTTCGGGGGTCCTTTGGCAAATCTGATTGAGTGTGAATGCGGAGTATTATCAGCAATTCACGAAATGCACAATGCGTTATATTATGCTTACATGCCCAGTCCCGAAGTAGTGCGGATAAATTACCAACTTTTCGACTATCAGGTGACTCCTCTTCTGAACTAGACCAGTCGGCAACATCATCCATTTGAGTAAACGTATTGGCATCAATATATGAAGTACTGGTAACTTGAAAGACACCATCATCACCACATCGATCTGAGCTATCACGATGCCTCTCAGCCTGTTCCAAGCTATTAGAGGGTCCTCTTGCCACCTCAGCTTGAATTTGCCCCTCAGCCTGTTCCAAGCTATCAGAGGGTCCTCTTGCCACCTCAGCTTGAATTTCACCAAGGTAAATTTCATAAGCCTGTTTTCTTCTCCGACTCCGCGTTCTTTTAGGTATATCCATTACTGATCAATCAAATATTCACGAACTATACTGTAAACAACTGTTGCAGTCAGGTTTTTGTGGCTGATCTTTCAGTTAGCAAAAAATGCAGTGAAAACATTGACACATATGTTTGGTAATTCAACTTGACTTCCAAAAAGTGAAATCACTTTTTTCCAAAAGGTTAAACAAAATGAGCATCAGGTCAACACAGTGGTGTAGCCTATTCAGTCGATATTATAGGGTCATCTTGATCAATCAACTATGATCGCTAAGCTAACGATTACAGAAGCGTACACGAACATATGATTTTCAGCATCTTTCCGAACCGTATGACTGACCCTACAGCACGCGCGATGATAACTATACCTTGATCGAAGCAGGGGCGTTCGGTCAGCTATATACCAGGCTATAAACTGGGAAGATAATAACTTCAGCGTCAGAAAACTGAGGCACTTCATCGATAGTATGAAGACATCGCAAAGTGAATACCATAATCACCACCAATACATGTTCTCCATGAGGGGTTCTAGTTCATTACATGACTGCCCCAATTTTAATCGAGTGATTAAAATGAAGCCTATTGAATCAATAGGTCAAGTCAACTCATGCAAAATCATCATCACGTACGATGGAAAACATATGTGGACGGAATCAAGGCTGTAGGCTCGTGTCGCTAGGACATGCTTGGCAATATGTGATGCAGGAGCGAGCTGATGATAATCAGATGTTGGTATTTCATCATTTTGAAAACACGAATAGATTGCGATTTAATGAAAAAATATAAAGGTACTGAAACGATATGAAGCAGTCATTAAAGCCGGACAGTCGGACACCCAGCTACCAATAGCCATAAGACGGTGTAAAGAAGCACTAACGTCGTAATATGGCACATTGCAATATGTACATTGTATGATAGACACTGAATATAAAGAAACAGAAGTGAAGGGAAAATAGCCTAATGAAGTGGCATGTTTCGGAATGATAGCTCGATATAACAAATTGAGACTTGAATGTGGCATTCTTGACGACTGTCAGATTGCCCTCGAGGCTTTTAGCGAAGTCTTTCACAAACTCATCTCCACGGAGTATTTCATTATCGAATATATTCGACATATTGATAGAAAGTCTTTTGAATCAAGAGGCGAAGTCAATACATGCATCCATGGAAAAACACGAGTATATGAAATCAAAATAGGCTTGCGTCAGTAGGATGGAGATTGACGATATCAATGTGATCTTGGAAGGAACTTTCAAATAGCACGTAAAACTACGCCAAACTGAGAAAGGGCGATATACCCTTTGAGGAATGATGATTTTTAACAGAATCCACAGAAAACGGATTACATCAGAAAATTTGGAGGCAGCCTTTGTCTCGCATTCGCCATCCCAATAATATATATTGATATAATCGAATATATCCATATTATATGTCCGTGCTGGAGAAGTCTTGTAATGAACTAGAATCCCTCATATACCTCACTAGCAAACGAAATATCCGACACTTTTTGTCTTGGCAATTGGAAATGATGCATGATTTAGATAGGTGCTAAAGCGTACAGAATGTAATGAATGAATGAATGTTCACAACCCCACGTTTAAGGTACAATCAGCAAGATATGCGCCAGAGATTAACGTATCAGTTGTGCGATATATCTGGGCGAGGAGAAAATAGCATAAAATGGGAGCACAGCTGATTTCCACGTGAAACATCATAAATTCTGACATGTTCACGGAGAACATGTATAGGCGGTGATCGTGGTGAACACTTTTCGATGCCTTCGTAGTGTTGAAGAAGTGTCAAAACTGCTAGCTAATATCGTTAGGCTAACTTTACTCTACTAGGCCTAGTCAATTATCTAATCAAGAAACAATGTAACGTTCCACAACAAGCCTGTATTTTAGTAGCAAGACAATGCGGATAAGAGAATAGAATTGTCATGCAGGCGTCGCCATTTCTGCTTCTCTTTCATCAATCAAAACACCGTACAATCCTCAAGATTCCAAGGGAGCAATAGGTCAGGTAGAGCAAAACGGGTGATATTATAGGGGTAAGCCAATACATTTTAGAACTTTGATTCTCTTATGTACAAGGCAACTTATAACAACTGACCTGCAGCTAAATAATCAGATACCATATTTTTCAAGAGAAAGAACTATTATATTGAACCGAGAAATTAGCAAATAATTGAGGCTATAATGCATATAGCTTTGGGATTACTGCTATAAAGGTATTGATACGAACCACGAACTTGTTTTCTATACGACGCACAGACTATCTTTCAGGCTCTACTACTTTTCAATCAGTATCTCTCAGTAAAACTAAATCACTATCAACCTAACTGACAATTCAGTCACCTAAAAATACTGTCTACGTTTCTACCTGCAGCCGAAGGGACTTCTTCCACGTCCCAGTGCAAAAGAGCCACGGTAGCGAGAGCGACTTGAGCTTCGAAAGACGGAAGTTCTAAGAAATTGGCGGGCTTGATTAACTATAACTTTTCATGGCTGACTGAACTCGAAAAAATAAAATTCTAGAGGATCCGGACAGTTGGTTCGATCGTTATTCTACCGATCCACGCTATAAAATTATATCACACACTCTGAGGAGTTGAGTACTCTAGCAAAGGGAATTTCAGTTCACTTCAGTGTGACAAACGGTCAATTTTAAACAGTTCAAATCACATGGACAAAGTAAAGCATGGTAGGAGTTTTAAAGTTCGATGTTAGAGCGACCAACAGGGATCGCATAATAGCTAGAAAACTTTACTACATATGGCAACACCTTCTTATTCGATTAAATAAACCAAATAACATTGATGGAAAATAAGGTTGGTTCCTGTGTGGGTAATGTATAGGAAATCTAAGCTTCTCTATAGGTGGATTTCTCAGGTTTCAAAATGATTTGATTACAAAAACTCAACAGGTAAAACTCTCCCGAGTTCAAATAGATATGTGCAATTAACATTAACGACAAGATAGACTTATTGGAATCTACCTGGGATTGGTATGGTATAACCACGCATCTATATGGATGGAAATCCCGCTTGGGTTCAATGTGGTATACATGTTACCAACCCATTTCGTTTTTCCACCCCACCTAACCACCTAAATTCCACTTCCATACCAAGTGGGTGTGCTAGCTGGGAAGTAGATTTCAATATCCAATTGACTAAGAAACGTCTGCAAAACCTGGTCTTAACCTACTTTTTCAAACTACGGTACAATTTACCATGATATGATGGTATATCTTATAAGTGTATGTGTGCGCAAGAGGGACCCACAATAGGTAGAAAGTTCCTGCCACTGTCCATGTCAGGTTTGATAGACTTGTGCACAGCCAATGATATATATACAATGATTGGAAACTGCCACGCCCCTTAACGCTATAAGATAGTTTCCCGGCGAAATCAGTCCGTCGCGGGATATGCTTGAGTATAGAAACGGGATTGCGTATGTCGACTGTGGTGGGGTGCTGCGATCGGCCTTGCTGGCATACTAATTCACTGATTTTCCCCAATCGGTTTAGTTTTTGTTGGTTTCTTGAGCATAGTGAGGCAGTGCTGCATAATAGGATGTAATACAACTTTTAACAATGCACATTTATCAAAGTACAGACTAGCTGCGAGGCATTTTAGCATCAGTTGCAACCATGCATGTACGACACAGCCTAAAGAATTTATAGATACTGTGGGTGAGCGTCAATATAGATGTGCAGAACCTGGAAGGATTGTTGAAAGAGGATTTGAAATTTTTCTGGCAGCATTTACGTCACCTGATTTTTTAAAAGAGAAGGGTTGATTACGATAATTGTGTGAGCAACTAAGTTGTTTTAGATAGTATATATTGTAATATTGTGAGGCCGAATTCACCAAGGGCCGAGTTAACTGGCAACTATTGTACCAATATAGCGATTGTACCTTCATAATATAAAATCAGAACTAACCGAAAACTATCATTGTACTGATTGCTAAAATGCTAACATATATAACTTTTTACTTGATCAGGCCGTTGAATCCACATCAATGATGAGAATCGGCATTGTTCCAAAGAATATACCATCGGCAAAACAATGCACTAGAACAGTGGTTCCCAACGTGGGCGATTTGGCGGTCTAGGGGGGGCGAAAATGGCGAAGGGGGGAAAAATGGACAAAGGAGGCGATGGGGGGGGGCGAAAATAGCGAAGGGGGCGATAGGGGGGCAATGACGAGTTAAAACGGCTATGTTGGAGTCAAGTCAGAGAAATAACCTTTTTTTTTTATTTTTAGTCATCCCACGAAAATTCAGTTGCAAAAGTGGAAAATTCGACATGGAACGGAAAAGTTGACCTTTTTTTTTTTTAGTCAACCCGCCGGTGATTACTGTTTGTATACCGGTTTTTCGGTTCACAAAATTTGGGGGGCGATGATCGGCGTTGAGCTTGAAAAGTGGGCGATGAGTCGAAAAAGGTTGGGAACCACTGCACTAGAATGACATTTAGGATAATCACTCCATAGTTAGTATTGTTCACATCGACCTGGCGTGATATGTCGTACTTCTCTCAATAGTTGAATCTTTCACACCGGGGTGTCCGAAAACATCTACCAATGCCCATTTATTCAAAATATACCTGGTAAACGTTTTGGCACTTCTTTGATATGAACTACCTGTTGTGAGGTGTTCCCCATGAATTGCCTGTAAACCTTGAAAATTAACATGGAGTACTCGTTAAGATTGATAGCTGGAAGGATTGTACAAAATAGATGATTTATGCATTTGCGAGCAACATTCTATGGTGTCTTATTCATTGAAAGGTTAGGAAATGATTTTGTAACCTTCGTCATTGTATAGTGTGTACGTCTATGGTTTTTTATGTATAACCTTCATAACTTTTCGCCATTTGCATCACGCTTTATGACCTGAGCATGAGCATCAACTTGCATTGTATGTGCTGCTACCCAGGTTATTTTTCCAGCAATGTAACTCCACAATCATCCAATGCAAAATCTCTCTTGAATATGCACATTGCTCATATATATTGCATATGCGGCAGTACGGAAAATACTTGACGGATTGAATAAATAACTTGATTTCAATTGTAGTTGACTGGCAAAACTGTGACATAACAAATTCCCATTCTGTAAATGTCTAATGCATAAATTTTTTACAGGATCGTTAACATTTTTTTATAAATTATAGTCCATTCTAACTTTCAAGAAAAGATTGTTCGTGTATTGAAACAGCCGCAAAGCAACCCAAAGCCGCGAGGAAATTGAAAAGGATTCAGGGATCTTAATAAAAGTGCAAATCATTATCTTGTGGGATTTCGGCACGCCAGGCCGTCCATGAGAAGCAACCATGTCATGTTCCACTTTGCTTCAGACATTGAGATATTTCCAAAGATTGTAGTCAAAATGAATAATACTTTGACGAATGGTGCCGGATTGGATTGATACTCATTGGATCGATTGATGCAGAGAAAAATAGTCTTGCTGAAAGAAAATACATATTATTCGAGTACGAGAGGTGAAGAGATGGACACTACAATGCAACCTGTGGATAATTTCGTGTGCCTTGTGAATATGACAACCAAGTTCAGCTACAACTGCCATTTAAAGCCATATTGCATTCCAGATAATATTGCTTCACTTGTACTAGCTGGAAAAAGATATGCCGTTACTGCAAAACTGAAGATATTCTTATGCCGCAGAAACAGCAACGAAATTCGTGAGCAGGGAAGCTTATCAAAGAGACAAGAAAACAACAACAATGATAAATTTGATACGGACATTTTTGCCAACCATCGAGCAGACTACCTCATTATCACCAAGAGATTGAGTCTTGATCCGTTATTGGAATCATTTTTATCCTGATCAGGAAATCTGGCCGCACCTGCGATATGGTAATTTTCAAAGAATAATTGATTTCTAAAGAGGCTTGAAACATACTAGTGTTCAAATGCCATGGTACTTGATGCTTGAATGCCCTCCGATGTTCAACGTCATGTGAGATCGCTGCTCTACCATCCAACTGCTGTCCTGTTATTGTCATTAAGAGAGGATAAGAAAGCTCGAAAAAATAACATTTGAGAATATATATTTTTGTTACGTGACAAGAAACATTGACGTTATCAACTACTAGGCACAGTTATTCGATTGTTCATAATAGCACAGCACAGTTTCACAAATTACAACAAAAATAGATGCAGACAGTACATTTATCGAATGGCTTAAACCAGGGCTGGCCAACCTTTTTGGCCTAAGGGCCACATTTGATTGACGAACTTTTGTGCAGGCCACTAACCGCGCTAAGCGCGAAAATTTTTTGAAGTTCGTAGATCAATAATATTGTCACTTGACTGTATTGCGGGCCTGCTGTACATCGCTGGGCTAAGTTTGCAAGGACTGGGCTATTCGGCGCATGGACATATCGATATCGAAAGCTGTGACCAACATGCGCCAATCATGTCCTGCCTAGGTTACATGGTCGACGGTCTTACTGCGAGCGCAAACGCAAGGTCGCATATGTTGAACGACACTTTGTCTCGTAATCGCGAATATAGTTAGACTCAAGCTGATACATTAGGTGTTCTTCCATTTTCACAAAAGGGCAACAATATTAAAAACAAGAAATCGAGTGGCAACATATTGCGCTAAGCTTGTAGAAATTTTTACCTTTGATAAATCTATCGCAAATTATTCTGCTTTATTGTAGTGTACGAAGATATACCAATATGTGAATGACTGATGGATCTGTCAATGCGTCGGAACTGATATTCTAGTCATCACATCTCAAGTATTGCGGCCAGACTAATCAAATTTTGGTTGGCCTTGCAAGCTTAAAATCTGTGCAATCCATTATAATAGAAATTTCGGAAATTACCTCGCGGGCCACTCAAAACCTTCTCGCGGGCCACACGTGGCCCGCGGGCCCCGGGTTGGCCGGCCCTGGCTTGGCCGGCCCTGGCTTAAACATAGGTATATCTGATATTGTAATTTGCATAAACAAGAAAATCCCTTTTTGCTACATATTCACTTGACTTAAATGCTTTCCGTTGACTAGGATTTTGGTTCTTGTTATTCTGAATTTAGATGACAACAAGTCTGACATGATAACAAAAGTTGTTTATGCAGTTTTTAAGTGTTATAGTAAATGAAATATCCATACCCTGTATAAAATTTTCAATGATATTATGGTGTTGGTATCCTCATTGAAATTTAGACACGACTAGTATCAGAGCATTTAGGAGTCCATGAAGAGGTGAGGTATTTAAGCTGTTCAAAATCCTGCTTCTGTAATACCCATGCGATGACACATTGTTATGATGCTCGGATTCGATCAACTTCTTCCATGATCACCTCGACCGTTGAGGGCATAGATGGTGATGTGGAGATGGAGATTTGTTGAGTGAAGGGGATTGTTGGATAGTCTCTATCCCGTCCCATTCTTCGAAGTCACCATCTTGCAAGTCAACTATGACTGTAAGAGTTGACAAACTGGACTGGACATGGACAACATCACAATTTAATGACTATACAAAGTATATGCTGTGAACAATCATTTATAGATCATTGGCTGTGCACAAGTCTATCAAACCTGACATGGACAGTGGCAGGAACTTTCTACCTATTGTGGGTCGCTCTTGCGCACACATACACTTATAAGATATACCATCATATCATGGTAAATTGTACCGTAGGTTGAAAAAGTAGGTTAAGACCAGGTTTTGCAGACGTTTCTTAGTCAATTGGATATTGAAATCTACTTGTTGAAGCAGAAAATGAACGGTCTGAAAAGTACTCGAGTAGTATGAAGAAATGAGTTAGACTTTACTTTGTATACATCTGTTAGTCAATTGTATACTGTATCTACAAGCTGCTGACGATTACTCCTGATATGTATCAAACAAAAATATTTTATTTTTATTCAATTGTATATATGAGCATTCGGATCACAAGATGAATCTCCGTAACAAAGGAATAATGACTATTATTACTTCAAAAACGTGATGCTTTTTGCGATATCCTCAAGTAGGTTTTGCCTACTTTCACAACTTCAGAAGGCCTGACTTCAGAGTCAGTTTTAGAACCTGCCTGAATTGACTTGAAAAAATTAGAAATGACTTCGTGACTTGATTAAAAATTTGCAATGACTTGAAGATAGTGACCTGATCCCAACTCTAGCTCGTACTATGAAGTATCCACCTTTATTTGATACTGCGAGACCACCTCCGATCATAGTGTTCATCACGTAGGCACACTGGTACATCAGTTTCGTCTGAATATTAAGCCATGCTACTGGTATTGGCCAAAACCTGTACAGTAGGGTGGTTCAAAAATAACCTTTTTTCCTGAATCTTGCTGGTTACTTGATTAAATCGTTAGGTTGCCTTAAAAAACGACGCACACCAAATTTGAATTCATTCCAACCAATATTCGCAGATTTCGTAGTTTTAAAATTTTGAATTTGCCTAAAAATGCAAAAAAAATTTTTTTCCAATTTTCCTTCCAACCTTATGAAATTGTTGCGCTGTCTTCAAAAACGATGGAAAACAAATTTGACTCAATTCCAAGCTGCAGAAGCGGAGTTATTCAAGTTTTTTGGTGATAATTCTGGGATAATCCACCAATCAAGGATAATCCCAGAATTATCAAAGAAAAACTGAAATAACTCCACTTCTACAGCTTGGAATTGAGTCAAATTTGTTTTGCATCGTTTTTGAAGACAGCGCAACAATTTCATGGGGTTGGCAGAAAAATTGGAAATTTTTTGCATTTTCAGGCAAATTCAGAATTTTCAAACTCTACGAAATCCGCGAATATTGGTTGGAATGAATTCAAATTTGGTGTGCGTCGTTTTTTAAGGCAACCTAACGATTTAATCAAGTATCCAGCAAGATTCAGGAAAAAAGGTTATTTTTGAACCACCCTACTGTACAGTATGCACACATTTCACGTGCAAAATAGGTCTCGTTAAAAAACTTTTCACTACATTAACGCCAGTTCCAGAAGAAAGATTGCTGGCGAACCGTTTGTTTACATCGATTTCATTCCTGTAGTGAAGCATGACTCGCGACGCGCTCAAACGCAGAGCTCACTGGAGTTTCCAATCATTGTATATATATCATTGTGCACAGCCAATGATCTATAAATGATTGTTCACAGCATATACTTTGTATAGTCATTAAATTGTGATGTTGTCCATGTCCAGTCCAGTTTGTCAACTCTTACAGTCATAGTTGACTTGCAAGATGGTGACTTCGAAGAATGGGACGGGATAGAGACTATCCAACAATCCCCTTCACTCAACAAATCTCCATCTCCACATCACCATCTATGCCCTCAACGGTCGAGGTGATCATGGAAGAAGTTGATCGAATCCGAGCATCATAACAATGTGTCATCGCATGGGTATTACAGAAGCAGGATTTTGAACAGCTTAAATACCTCACCTCTTCATGGACTCCTAAATGCTCTGATACTAGTCGTGTCTAAATTTCAATGAGGATACCAACACCATAATATCATTGAAAATTTTATACAGGGTATGGATATTTCATTTACTATAACACTTAAAAACTGCATAAACAACTTTTGTTATCATGTCAGACTTGTTGTCATCTAAATTCAGAATAACAAGAACCAAAATCCTAGTCAACGGAAAGCATTTAAGTCAAGTCAATATGTAGCAAAAAGGGATTTTCTTGTTTATGCAAATTACAATATCAGATATACCTATGTTTAAGCCAGGGCCGGCCAACCCGTGGCCCGCGAGAAGGTTTTGAGTGGCCCGCGAGGTAATTTCCGAAATTTCTAATATAATGGATTGCACAGATTTTAAGCTTGCAAGGCCAACCAAAATTTGATTAGTCTGGCCGCAATACTTGAGATGTGATGACTAGAATATCAGTTCCGACGCATTGACAGATCCATCAGTCATTCACATATTGGTATATCTTCGTACACTACAATAAAGCAGAATAATTTGCGATAGATTTATCAAAGGTAAAAATTTCTACAAGCTTAGCGCAATATGTTGCCACTCGATTTCTTGTTTTTAATATTGTTGCCCTTTTGTGAAAATGGAAGAACACCTAATGTATCAGCTTGAGTCTAACTATATTCGCGATTACGAGACAAAGTGTCGTTCAACATATGCGACCTTGCGTTTGCGCTCGCAGTAAGACCGTCGACCATGTAACCTAGGCAGGACATGATTGGCGCATGTTGGTCACAGCTTTCGATATCGATATGTCCATGCGCCGAATAGCCCAGTCCTTGCAAACTTAGCCCAGCGATATACAGCAGGCCTGCAATACAGTCAAGTGACAATATTATTGATCTACGAACTTCAAAAAATTTTCGCGCTTAGCGCGGTTAGTGGCCTGCACAAAAGTTCGTCAATCAAATGTGGCCCTTAGGCCAAAAAGGTTGGCCAGCCCTGGTTTAAGCCATTCGATAAATGTACTGTCTGCATCTATTTTTGTTGTAATTTGTGAAACTGTGCTGTGCTATTATGAACAATCGAATAACTGTGCCTAGTAGTTGATAACGTCAATGTTTCTTGTCACGTAACAAAAATATATATTCTCAAATGTTATTTTTTCGAGCTTTCTTATCCTCTCTTAATGACAATAACAGGACAGCAGTTGGATGGTAGAGCAGCGATCTCACATGACGTTGAACATCGGAGGGCATTCAAGCATCAAGTACCATGGCATTTGAACACTAGTATGTTTCAAGCCTCTTTAGAAATCAATTATTCTTTGAAAATTACCATATCGCAGGTGCGGCCAGATTTCCTGATCAGGATAAAAATGATTCCAATAACGGATCAAGACTCAATCTCTTGGTGATAATGAGGTAGTCTGCTCGATGGTTGGCAAAAATGTCCGTATCAAATTTATCATTGTTGTTGTTTTCTTGTCTCTTTGATAAGCTTCCCTGCTCACGAATTTCGTTGCTGTTTCTGCGGCATAAGAATATCTTCAGTTTTGCAGTAGCGGCATATCTTTTTCCAGCTAGTACAAGTGAAGCAATATTATCTGGAATGCAATATGGCTTTAAATGGCAGTTGTAGCTGAACTTGGTTGTCATATTCACAAGGCACACGAAATTATCCACAGGTTGCATTGTAGTGTCCATCTCTTCACCTCTCGTACTCGAATAATATGTATTTTCTTTCAGCAAGACTATTTTTCTCTGCATCAATCGATCCAATGAGTATCAATCCAATCCGGCACCATTCGTCAAAGTATTATTCATTTTGACTACAATCTTTGGAAATATCTCAATGTCTGAAGCAAAGTGGAACATGACATGGTTGCTTCTCATGGACGACCTGGCGTGCCGAAATCCCACAAGATAATGATTTGCACTTTTATTAGGATCCCTGAATCCTTTTCAATTTCCTCGCGGCTTTGGGTTGCTTTGCGGCTGTTTCAATACACGAACAATCTTTTCTTGAAAGTTAGAATGGACTATAATTTATAAAAAAATGTTAACGATCCTGTAAAAAATTTATGCATTAGACATTTACAGAATGGGAATTTGTTATGTCACAGTTTTGCCAGTCAACTACAATTGAAATCAAGTTATTTATTCAATCCGTCAAGTATTTTCCGTACTGCCGCATATGCAATATATATGAGCAATGTGCATATTCAAGAGAGATTTTGCATTGGATGATTGTGCAGTTACATTGCTGGAAAAATAACCTGGGTAGCAGCACATACAATGCAAGTTGATGCTCATGCTCAGGTCATAAAGCGTGATGCAAATGGCGAAAAGTTATGAAGGTTATACATAAAAAACCATAGACGTACACACTATACAATGACGAAGGTTACAAAATCATTTCCTAACCTTTCAATGAATAAGACACCATAGAATGTTGCTCGCAAATGCATAAATCATCTATTTTGTACAATCCTTCCAGCTATCAATCTTAACGAGTACTCCATGTTAAATTTCAAGGTTTACAGGCAATTCATGGGGAACACCTCACAACAGGTAGTTCATATCAAAGAAGTGCCAAAACGTTTACCAGGTATATTTTGAATAAATGGGCATTGGTAGATGTTTTCGGACACCCCGGTGTGAAAGATTCAACTATTGAGAGAAGTACGACATATCACGCCAGGTCGATGTGAACAATACTAACTATGGAGTGATTATCCTAAATGTCATTCTAGTGCAGTGGTTCCCAACCTTTTTCGACTCATCGCCCACTTTTCAAGCTCAACGCCGATCATCGCCCCCCAAATTTTGTGAACCGAAAAACCGGTATACAAACAGTAATCACCGGCGGGTTGACTAAAAAAAAAAAGGTCAACTTTTCCGTTCCATGTCGAATTTTCCACTTTTGCAACTGAATTTTCGTGGGATGACTAAAAATTAAAAAAAAGGTTATTTCTCTGACTTGACTCCAACATAGCCGTTTTAACTCGTCATTGCCCCCCTATCGCCCCCTTCGCTATTTTCGCCCCCCCCCCATCGCCTCCTTTGTCCATTTCCCCCCCCTTCGCCATTTTCGCCCCCCCTAGACCGCCAAATCGCCCACGTTGGGAACCACTGTTCTAGTGCATTGTTTTGCCGATGGTATATTCTTTGGAACAATGCCGATTCTCATCATTGATGTGGATTCAACGGCCTGATCAAGTAAAAAGTTATATATGTTAGCATTTTAGCAATCAGTACAATGATAGTTTTCGGTTAGTTCCGATTTTATATTATGAAGGTACAATCGCTATATTGGTACAATAGTTGCCAGTTAACTCGGCCCTTGGTGAATTCGGCCTCACAATATTACAATATATACTATCTAAAACAACTTAGTTGCTCACACAATTATCGTAATCAAGCCTTCTCTTTTAAAAAATCAGGTGACGTAAATGCTGCCAGAAAAATTTCAAATCCTCTTTCAACAATCCTTCCAGGTTCTGCACATCTATATTGACGCTCACCCACAGTATCTATAAATTCTTTAGGCTGTGTCGTACATGCATGGTTGCAACTGATGCTAAAATGCTTCGCAGCTAGTCTGTACTTTGATAAATGTGCATTGTTAAAAGTTGTATTACATCCTATTATGCAGCACTGCCTCACTATGCTCAAGAAACCAACAAAAACTAAACCGATTGGGGAAAATCAGTGAATTAGTATGCCAGCAACGCCGATCGCAGCACCCCACCACAGTCGACATACGCAATCCCGTTTCTGTACTCAAGCATATCCCGCGACGGACTGATTTCGCCGGGAAACTATCTTATAGCGTTAAGGGGCGTGGCAGTTTCCAATCATTGTATATATATCATTGATCTATCCGTAGGTTAGTTATCTATAGTTGAATCGGACAACTTTAGCTTCGAAATTTGTCAGGTAATGTTGTCCTTGCTGCTAAGCAGTGTTCCCTCTAATTTTGACGAGTCTGCGCACACTCACCAACTTACTGCGCAGACCATTGGACAACCGTGCGTAAAGACTATAAAAAAGGTCATCATTTCGGATTTTTGTGCGCAACTTAGATTTTCTGTGCGCACAGATCGTGTCAGCACTGCGCATTTGTGCACGTGCCCAGCTCGGAGGAAACATTGCTGCTAAGTCCCGGAAACAGCGAATATTCGCACAGTATGTTAAAGTATTAGTGAAATCACACCTTCTCTAGAATATTTCTTGGGTTTAGCGATATTCCAAAGCGTCTGTAACGTCGTTGGCAATTTTAATAATTCCTCGAACTACGGATTACTGGGCTTGATGCCTAGGTAGTAACGTTTTTTTCTAAGATCAGGTGATATGTAACCTGCTAGAATAAACTTTAATGGCATCGTTTTAAGCTTCTATGCTTCGTTACGACAACTGTTCTGCGACAAATATGACGAATATAGGTTTTCCTTTTTTATATGAGAAAGCAAATTCATCAAATTCAAGCTGCGCGCGTGCGCGGCCGCACACTGCTGACAAAGTCGCCACGCATAGAAAATCTGTGCCGCGCACAAAAAAAAGCCGAAGTTATTGGGCTCGAAAGTCACGTGACTTTTCAGCATAGCAACCACCGTCTGGGGCCAAGCGCGTTTCTGGTATCATCTTCTCTGCGACAGTAATGCATTTGTATGTCGCAATTTCTGCTGTTGCACTGGTCTTTGCTGTCACATTATGTGTTTGTGTTACGAAAGTGGCTAAAACAGGATTGATTTTATTTTCGTGCAGATAGATGACAATGTATAGTATTCCATTAACATGATGGAGTAGAGCAGTTTAAGATAGCCTATGTCAAACAAGTAATTCCAAGGTTTAGTACCTTCATCTGGACCTACTAAGTATTCATCGTATGGCTGCAGCATTATTATGCTTCAAGTGTATACTTATCGACAAGGAGTCCGTGATCAGTCAACATCGGAGATTAGTAATATTGTAACATTACCGTACCGTGTTAAATTTGATTTCAGATGGATTTGGTTAAGCTACTTTTACGATTTGCGAGTTCTTCAAAATTAATCCGAATCTGGTCAGAAGAAGTCAAAATGATTTAGACAACGACCATCCAACATCAGCAATGTATGGTGGTGATGGCAGAGAATTGGGAAATATTCAGTTCAGCCATGAGTAGAAAGAAAGTTTATGACGTAGAGGTTGGTAACTGCAAAATTACCTGAAAGATTGGGGAAGCGTTGGAATTGAGTTCGAATGCCACTTGACGCAAGTGGGTCGGAGGCTTATCTGGACTCCCCAATGCTTACCTAACTACATCTAAAATCGGCACCACTGACGAGGACGTATGGAAGCAAGCAAGAGAAGAAAGATGGTGAACGAATGGGTGACAGGAACTCAGAAAAAGCTTATCAAAAAGCAAAGAGACCTTTGCACCACAACATAAATGCTTCAAAGTTCAAACAGACGATCATCATCATTGCTTTATTAGCAATTTTATCAGTTTAATACACCGCAAAATGCGATACAATGAAAAGACAGGAAGATGTCGAAGCGACTTGGAGTAGTCTATGGAATCAGACACCCATCTTGGCCTAGGCCAGAGGTCTCAAACTCAAATGTGCTCGCGGGCCAGTTTTCCCGTTTTGACGACGCCGCGGGCCGCAGCACTTATAGGGGTGATCTATGTTTTTCCAAGTAGGTGAGCCGATCCAGCAGACTGACAGTAAACACATATCGTCAAAATGTGATTTACTCTTGTATCAATTTAGGCCTGGCACGAAAAGAATCATCACATTTATAACTATTTGAATAGAATTGTTGTTGTACTTGATATATATTAATTATAAGATTTAGACATCATATGGGCGGACAAATGTATGATTCCATCATAAAAGCTATCGGGTTATAATTTTGCAGCTTCTATGAATATTTTGAATTTAACAGATTGATAATAGAGACTGATCTGATATCAAAACATTTTTAGGTTGAGCATTGTAATTCCAATCCAGGATTCAGGTGTACTTCCGATATGTAGGCTGTTAATCTCATGGCCAAATATCTTCAAATACAGGAGCAGAAAAAAATATAAATATAATATAAATATATTATTGAATGTGTCTTAGTGATTGAAATGTCGGAGCGCCAAACGACCCATTGTTGTTACATCGTTAGAGCGTACCACTCGGTACCTTGAAGTGGCCTTAATAACATGGTTTAGCGACCAAAGATGTAACTAACAGATTGCCCATGGTTGCCATAACTACTTGCTTAGTTAGCGAAATACCAAGCTGCGACCTTCTGATCTGTTACTATTCCCCTGATACGCGATTAGTTTGTTGCGTCCATGGTTCTAACAAATTCACGGCATTCCGAGTCACTCCGAGTCAACTGGAGTCATTTTCATTTTGCTATCGAGTTAGCCCGATTCTGAGTAATTATAAGAAAGGTCGCGTCCAATTCCAACTCATAAATTTCAGTCACGAATCGTCTAAGGGTCAGGTTTTGTCATCATGAATTGGAAATGTGGCGAAATAGTGAATCTTCCCCTGCATGGTAGCGTTTGCAATAGATGTGATAGTGAAGTTTGGTGAATAGTTTCAGGCTTGCGGAGCAATTTAAGAGGGAATTTTGACTTTATAACCTGAAAAGATATATGTGACACTTATATATTGTCAAATTATTAAAAATCTAAAATGCTCTGGCGGGCCGCGTGTTTGAGACCTCTGGCCTAGGCGATGTAAAGAGGAGGCATGCACACTGAATGAAAGTAAAGAAGATAGTATTTCCACCTTTTCAGAGTACTATGTAATATTGCATACTTGCTAGAGTGTTATATTTTTTAAAGTAATTTTAGGACATGTTTGCGGCACTTTTGTGATGTGTGTATTGATAGATATCAAGTGTCCCTATTCTACCAAATCAAGATCATTAATAGACTTGAGCGTTTAGAAGAAAGTCTTCATTTTGAAATGAGTCGGTGATACTATAGTACTTGCCCAGCATCACAAGTACTTTGACAAGTGTAGGGCAGCTTGTGCATTGTATACTCAAAACTTATGCCATTTATTCGTTTTGGAACCGATGATACCCTAAGATTCTGAATAGAAGAACTACCTAATTCTGATATAATAATATTTCCACAACAATACTTCCTTAATCTTGCATACTCTCGCTTGATTTTACAAAATTCTAAGAGTGCTGACGAAATCAATAACTGGCCAATAAATTCGACAAATTCACAACTTGAGAATGTATTTCCTTTGTACCGAGAATGAAACAAATAGAATGTTGGTCACAGATTAGGCATTCCTGATTAATGTTGCCAACGTGCCATAAAAGGATGCAGTTTTGACTAAAGCTATACACTGCTACTGTGGAGGTAGTCCTAAACTGACGACTCACTTAAACACACAGAGTTGGCTTGAAAATGGGCAGGCATAAGCAATACAATTGAGAGGACTGTGTTGGTATATCGAAATTGACGTAAACGAGAATCACAGCAAGCAGTGTAACTGTGAGTACTCCATGGCAATCTGTAGTTATTGCGTTGCTGCATCGCGTCGACGTCAGTATCTTCCATTGACAAGCCAAGATCCTGAACGGCGTCTCTGTAAATTTAGGGTGCTCTGGCCCTGGCACTGAGAACGACGGTAAGGGATACAAGTGTTGTTGGGTCCGTATGGTTACGAGGCTGGTCTCACACAAATGACCTACTGGTGGCGTTGATTGTACCGTATGTCGACAACAATGTCAGTTCCTTCCCAGCGTTTTGGGTGGTTTCTACCAAGTTCAGGAAGTATATGTGGTCCCGACTTTTAAGGCCGGTAGCGTCTTGAAGTGTTCGCTCCACCTCCCCACGGTGACGTCATTCCATAGACAGTTGAGCTGCATTTTCTCACGGTTCAAGGGGTAAATAGCGTGCGTGTGCTTCTCGTTCTTGCGATGAAGGAGATGGTGTCTTCTGGAGAGCAGTTGGTGGCAGAGATATCAATTGCATCATACAAGATGCCGGGATCAGAGATGCCCCGGATATGGTTTACGTATAGCGCACAGTGCAACTTCACTAACACAGCAATCAGGTACAGATGAGTGAGGCTAGCATCAATGTTTGCATTGATTTGTTAAACATCTAAAAAGTATCTGTAAAGAGAATAAAATGGTTATGAATTAGCCAACCCTCTGATTTTTGTTCAAGAAATTTGTGTAAATTTTGTATAGGGCAATGCAAAAGCTACTGAAGGTAGAAAATTTTAAATTTGGTTCAACTAGCCAAATTTGCTATACATTTCTTTGAAAACTCAACCATTTCATGGCATAGCCAGTATAATTTTATAAAATATGTTATTTTTTCAATAAATTAAATTTTTTTTGTAAAATCTGATAGCTTCACTTCTGCATGTTGGAATTGAGCCAAATCTAGCGTGCAACCTTTTTTCAAGCCAACCTAATAATTTTGTTCACTAGACAGTGAAATTTGGAAAAAAAGTTGTTTTTGAACAACACTGATGTATAGAAACTTGACCAAAATTTAGAAAAAACATTGGCAACAGTGCCAGTACTAAATTATACGAAGTAGTGTCATGAGTAACAGCAAGACCTGGTCTTCCATTGAAAGAAGATTTACATTCCAGTTAGAATGATACGAAATTGTAAATCGCTGCATCATCACAAAAACCAAGTCGAAAGTACGGTACTCTTGTCCTTGTCCGGCAATAGCAGTCTTCTCAGCACTATCCTTGAAACAATCAATAACTTCCTTCTGATTGGCATGGTTAAACTTAAATTTGGCTGACCGAAATTCTTGATTATCTTTTTCGATAAATGGCACAGATATCTTAATACCTAACCGATGCCTGCAGTTTGATGCATCTATTCTTAGGCCAATTTCACTATATAAACACTTTATTAAAAATCTAATAATTGTGGGTTATCTTAAATCATTTGCTATTGAAGCTGTCTTTGGGGCACACAAAATACCGGTATGACATTTGATACCACCAAACAAACAAGTCAACATAGATCAAATGTTAATTATATTTATCATTCCCACTAGATTTATTAATTTCAGTCACTTTCCTGTCGTTTTCTGGCAATTCAGAAGTCGATGGAAAGACTACTCCGAATTGTTTTCTCATCCATTATAACAAATTGGCACGTCCTACCCTGGCATTTTGCGCGGCTGCAAAACAACATAAACCTACCTAGTTAGTGTCTAAAAGTCCTGAAACTAGCTAATAAGTCATAGAAGATAACATAAAACCCAGAACTGTACTTCAAACAACCTCACTGAGACAGAAAATACGGTTTGAAAACATACCAATATCGCAAATTAACACAGGGAGCGGCTATCTAAGAAGTTGTTTGGCCCCAGCGAACCACAAGTCACGTGACTTTCGAGCCCAATGACCTTTCTTTCAATCATCACGCACTGTTGTACGAGGGAGCGCGCGGTGAGTTGGTGATTGCACGCAACTAGCGAAAAACTAAAGGCCCATACCAATACTGATTCAGAACAATAACAATCTAAACTCGAGAACATATCAAGAGACCAGAACACGTCAAAGAATGGGTATTCAAACGAAACACCGACTGTGCGATACGAGAGCTAAGTAGCTAAATCAATATGCAACAATGCTGGGCCAGTAGTAATTGCGTTCGTAACGAAAGAGGCCACGGGCCGCAAAATAGACCTCTGCGGGCCGCGGGTTGAGAACCCCTGGTCTACGACAACGTAAGCTATAAGCTTCGATCATGTCGTTTGCGGTCAATTTATTTGTGAGAGAACAATGGAGGATCACTAAAACGCACGATCATTAAATGATTGGTCGCTCTCACGGTTACACAAACGTTTGCAAGATTCAGTGATTTTTATCGACACCGATTAATTGATGACTTGAAATTGACTCGTGAATTTTTCTCCGAGTCACGAGTCAATCCATATTTCTGATACGTCGAGTCAAGTCAAGTCAAGTCATTTTAGCAAAGTGACTCGAGTTAAGTCAAGTCATTCGAAAAAGGTGACTCGAGTCAAGTCATGACTCGAGTTATCCCAACACTGGCATTTTCGCCGGAGCTGGAGCCAGTTATTTGAGGAGGAGCTCCGGCTCCGACGTATTTCATAAGATGCTATTATATATGCAACATTGCAATAACGATATCTACTGTGTTCAATGTTAATTGTTCATATATTCAACAGTAGGCCTTCACGAAATTAGGGATCTGTTCCTATTTGGCGCTACCTTTTCCGACTAACCATGTTCCTGGGGATTTAACTATATACAACTATAATTTAACAGCAGAGTAGAGTATTGCTACTCATACTTAGCCACATTGCCTTTATTTTGAATCTGGATTATGCATGTAAGGTACGTAGGCCGCGTAATCTTGGCATATTAATGAACACTGGACAGGCTTCAAAGTCAACGAATTGTCTGTTTACTTACAGCATATGGTTTTGGTCCACGAGTCAACATTTAAAAAGCAAGTTTTATATTACGAATTCCGAGCAACCTTTCACGGGCCGCACAGAATGGCTTCGCGGGCCGCACTTTGCCCAGGTCTGCTGTAGAGTGTTACAAAGCATTATGGCATGGAGCAACGTGCGTTCAAGTGCACAAGCCGGCACGGTAGCATCTATATGTTTTCGTTGCTGCATCCGATGTTACTGACGGCTGACAGACAGACTCTAGATTACTATAGATAACTATAATTTATATAGACCAGCCAACCTATTCGGCTCCCAGGTAGCACGGCTACTTGGGTACCACAAGGTAACAAAGCTGGGATGAAATGTGGTAATCAAGTTGGGAAACCAAACGGGTCCCGTAACTTTTTGGCCCCATATTACAGAGGTATTTAATGGGGTAGCATGTGGGTAACCCACTAAGCTGACAGGGAAGCTAATGAAGTGGAAATACCCCATTTTAGTTCGACATACCTGCTCTACACTGTCAGGCGGTAAAAAATGTAAGTTTAAAAAGGAAAATAAAAAAGTAAACGATGGTAGCAAATGGACCCGGACCTATAGTGTGGAACAGCATCTCGCCGTCAGCCGGTTATCCGACAGTCGTCAAGTCAGTCCACATTCCAATTAATCAATCGACAGATTATATTTTGATCTGCTCAAGACACACACAATGTAGAACGCGATATACAAGACACACAATGCGATGTAATGAACAGATGCCGAACGACCAATCAGTCGATTACTCTTGAACTGGTATCCACCTCGACCTAGTGCCAGATGTCACATCATAGTCTTCTTCGATGTTATTCTGTCTTCGTCGGTCATTTTTCCGAAGCTATTGCTTGCTCATTTTCTTTCTTCATCGGCACTGGCGGGGACGAGGAGCCTAGGTTAACCTCCGACGGCGGGAATCAATCCGGGTTGCCTGCCTGGATGGTGCCGACGCTCACCATCACTACCCTAGCAAGTTGAAACGCAATCATTTTTTGCCGATTAAATACTTGTGAGCCATAAAGTTTAACCGTAGTTGCTCTGACACATCAACCTCGCTTATCGACATTACGGTCACTCATTTTCTTTACTTATCGTTTTTGTTATTTCTTATTTTTCATCCAGTGTCCAGTTCATACGCATACCACTTATTTATATCGCCAAGGCAGGCGCAGCTGGGATCTGATTTCAAAGACTAATCCACGTCGTTTCGACATCTTCTCATCTCTTCATTATATCGCAGCCTTGCTGTGTTTTGAAATGATGAAAATTCTTCCTAAACTGATACTGATTTGCAACAATGAAGGTAATAATAAGACGTCGTGTGCATCAAATCAGTCGGCGTGCCATGACAAATCATGTCGCCGACCCCTGCGCTTACCGTGTTCAATCTCGGTGATGTTTTGCCAGTAAATGGGTGTGATGGAGGTGTGTCTGTAATTTGTAGGGTGTGCCGGATTGTAAAATCGATATGCGGCACTTCCGAAAGCGATACAAAAGCGCGCGTGTAGTAATAACAGTAGCACAGATATTGTTACGTGAGTATTTTGGAAAATTGCCGGCCAGTACAAGTGAGGCTCATCCTGATAGCTTGCTATGTGTTATGTTTTGTATTGGTATAATAATGCCTTGCATGACTCAGGCTGCCAGGTTTCTAGAATCTCGTCCATGACATCTTCATGTTGCAGCAACTTGCCTAACACTGATTGCTAATTTGCTGATTTCGCCACTACCTCACATTGTGTTCCAGGCATGCCTAGAGAGAGAGATAAAGAGAGAGAGAGCGCAGACTTGTTCCAAATACCAATCTAGTTAGTTGACGATCAACTAGATACTGTTTTTCCAAGCAGTTCTAGTTGATGATTTTGAGTATGGAGCAGTTCTAGTTTTGGTTGTGCATTTAAAAAAACGAAGCCAGAACTAGAAATATGTGTTGTCATTTTTGAACGGAAAATTGTGATACCAGTGTTCTATTGTGTCATGTTGTTGCAGCTAATGTCACCAGTGCGGTTGGTCACTATTATTCGGGTACTGGAATCTGAATCGAGCATCAATCGCAATCATTTTAGTATAGAGTAGAGAGAGATGTTTTTTTCAAATACTGTAATCATACACCCTCTGATACCAAGAGTTATATCATTACTGCCATACGCCAGTGATTGAACTTGTTGCAAGTAACACAATCAGCTATTATTGCAAGCAGAATTTCTCTTGAAATACAAATAACTCCTTATTGTGAATCTGTATAATTATGCGAGCCATTACCATTTGATGATACTATTTTTAATGCGACAATACCATTCTTGTAGGAATGATGAATTAGAATGCAACTGAGTTCACAGCGAGTCTTAACATCGGCTCGTGAGGTTGGCTTACTTGGGTGACTGCGTGTTTAATAGAGGCTTTGGTGCTACAACAGACTTGGACAACTAGATCATTCTAGTTGTCTGACTAGACTAATGAGACGGTAATGTCGTTAATCTAATTCTAATCTAATTTGTGTAATGTTTCCATGCTCTCATTTTAATTCTAATGCAATTCATGGTTTCCTGAAAATGCTTCAGGAAAACCGTATAGTGAGGAACGAACCGAGTTCGGTGTAGAGACATATGCCATTACCATGCTTATGAGAATGAACGCTGATTTGATATATTAACTGAACTTGATTCTATATTCAGGTTTTCGAAAATTTAGTAGCCTAATTCTTTGAACATAATTTTGAAAAACCTGATTAGCTATCATTCCAATGATAATCTAATTCGATAAAGCTAAAAAATCTAATAATAGGTCAATTCAGAAAAAAGCTGCCTGCTACAGTTCTATTACTAGTCATATTTGAAAAACATGGTAAAGCTATAATTGTATTTCTAGTCGATTTTGGAAAAGCTAATATTTTGCTAGTTGTCCAAGTCTGGCTTTTAATTTTTTCTCGGAGATATTTTCGAAAGAGCGGAGAGCTTGGTAGATATTTTGGTTTGAAGCCAAGCTATATGCACTGCAAAATATGCATTTTTTTAAATCTGAGAACTAAAGATTTGTATGCAAGTTAGTTGCTCCATTACGACACATTTTGTAGGATGTTACCGTTAATCAGAATGAACAACATTTGAAAGTAAATTTCTGTGTTTGCTAATAAATGTTCCAATCTATGAGGAGTTTTACGATAAAGACTTGCAGATTATTGTATTGATTCGTCAAGTTAGTAAAGATTACGAAACTCTGCTTTCCAAATAATTTGGTCGACATAAAATTCTATCAGAATTAGAACTGGCTTGAGCAGGTTCCTAAGCCTGTATCATCCCACAGTTGCATAGTTAACTATGTCTTATGAAACTAGAAATAATATTTGGGTCTCACGGTGTGAAATTGTTGTTAAGCTCCAAAGATTATCTGAAAAGCACTACAGTACTGAGGCGAACCAGTACCATTGCACAGTATACGATAATTTATTCTGAATCGGTATTAGTTCTTGTGATTTGAGTCGAATAGTAAGGATGGTTATTTCGAGTACCGATGTTATATGATCCTTGCCACTTGAATATGATTTCTCAATGAGAATTATAGTTATAAATAATACTATTTTCCACTTCGAAAGGATTGAAAACTCCAATAGTCGTATCGTAGCATCAGGGCTTTGGAGCCGGAGCCCCGGAGCCATGCATTTTTACCGGAGCTGGAGCCGGAGCTCTACATAAAATTCAGCCGGAGCCGGAACTCGAGCCAGTTATATGAGGGGTAGCTCCGGCTCCGACGTGTTTCATAAGATGCTAATATATATGCAACAACCATATCTGTTGAGTTCACATAATTGAACAGCAGGCCTTCGCGAGATTAAGAATATGTTCCTCTTTGGCGCTTCTTTATCCAACTTATCATCTTTTTCCAACTAATCATGTTCCTGGGAATTTAACAGCAGACCAGTGGTATGTTCAATGTTCAATTTTCGTACATGAATGTCGAACATCATTATGCGAAATATGCCTGTGAATTGTGGGTATTCGGCAGACCCGTAATTTCATCATCAGCACAACCTTGTTGGCCAATTGTATACGACTCGAAAATAATGATGACTATCGGGGCCTACGATAACTTAAGTTATCGTAGGCCCCGTGACTATGTATTTCCGTTGCACATGTCGATATGACGGGCACGAGCCGAGAAATTCCATCTCATCGTTGCTATGAATCGGATGAGCAAATACCGTAATATTCCATGTATAATGCGCAAAATTTTCACGATTTTTGCCCTAAAATATGGGGGTGCGTATTATACTTGGGTACAACAAGCCTTGAAAAGAATCTCCCTCGATGAAAAACTTGAAATCCCTCCTTTCTTCATGTTTGTTTCCAATCGCGCATCACTTTCAGCCATCGCGTACAGTAATTCGTATTATAGTGTAACGCGCTGCCAATTAGCGGGGAGCGTGTGGCCAATAGAGTCTTGTACACAAGCACGCGATCTCCTGCAGAGTTGGTTTGCCGTTTGTACGCGAGCAAAATTAGATCGCTCATAGGGTTGCCCGACATATGAGCATGCGACACAATGAAAAACGACAGTTTAGCATGCGACGCTATAGCATGAGGACACATTAGCATGGTAACACATGAGCATAGGGACACATGAGCATGGGGACACATGCACATGGGGACATATCAGCATGGTGAAACATGAGCAAGGGGACACATGGGCATGGATACATATTAGCATGCGACACTTGAGCATGGTTACACATTAGCATGGGGACTAATCAACATGGTTACACATGGGCATGGTGCCAAGTGAGCATGGGGGCACATAACCATTGGGACACTTCAGCATGTTGACACTTGTGCATGGTGATATATGAGCATGGTGACATGTTAGCATGGTGACAAATGAGCATGCGGACACTTGCGCATGCGACACTTGAGCATGCGACACTTGAGCATGCGACATTTGAGCATGCGACACTTGAGCATTTGTCATTTCTTAGTGTGTAGTTAACTAGCGTCAAAATCATGGATTTATACCAGTCCGAAAATGATATATCTCCCCTCCTCCAACCTTAATATCCCCGTTCCCAACTTTGATACCCATCACCCCAACCCTAATCTTGGGATACCGCAACCCTAACGCGAAGCCTAATCCTAACCATAACCCTAACTCTTAACCCTAATCTTAGTATACCTTAACCTTAACCCTAACCCTAACCAACCCTAATATACCCCCTCCCAACCCTAATACTCATAACCCCCAACCCTAATCTTGGGATACCTTAACCCTAACCCTAACCAACCCTAATATCCCCCCTCCCAACCCTAATGCTCGTAACCCCCAACCCTAATCTTGGGATACCTTAACCCTAACCCTAACCAACCCTAATACTCATCACCCCAACCCTAATCTTGGGATACCTTGACTCTAATCCTAACCCTAACCAACCCTAATATCCATCCCCCATCCCTATTCTTGGGAAACCTTAACCCCAACATGGACCCTAATCATAACCCTAACCTAAACTAACCCTAATCCTAACCCTAAGCTAACGCTAATCCTAACCCTAACCCACCTCCGACCCTAATGTTCCCCCTACCCACCCACGACACGTAAAACTAAAATAATATAATAAGTCCCGTGTCGAAATGCGAATTTAATTTGCAATCGCTTTCGTCTCACAAAAGGATATATTCTTTCAGTTCGTCTGATACGTGTAAACGATTCCAATATATGTGGAGCAATGACAACCTTTATCGCTTTACCGTGATATTTGGAGCTTTTCGGACAAATCTATACGGTCACATGCTCAAGTGTCGCATGCTCAAAAGTCGCTTAAGACACGCAAGTGTCGCATGCTCAAGTGTCGCATGCTCAAGTGTCGCATGCTCAAGTGCCGCATGCCCAAGTGTCGCATGCTCAAGTGTCTGCATATCTACGTGTCCCATGTCCAAATGTCGCATGCCCAAGTGTCGCATGCTCAAGTGTCTGCATATCCACGTGTCGCATGCTCAAGTGTCTGCATGTAGACGTGTCGCATGCTCATGTGTCGCATGCGTACGTGACCCATGCCCATATGCACCTTTGATCTTATGTCCCCATGCCCATGTGTCCATATGCGCATGTGTGCCCATGCTCTTGTGTACCCATGCTCATGTGTCGTAAAGGCTCATGTATCGCATGCTCATGTGTCACCATGCTCAAGTGGCACTTATTAAATTGTCACCATGTTGATGTGTCCCTATGCTCACGTTTATCCATGCTCGTGTGTCCCTATACTTATGTGTCCCCATGCTAATATGTCCTCATGTTAATATGTCCCTGTGCTGATATGTCTACATGCCCACGAGTCGCCATGACCAAAAGTCGCTATGCTCAAGTGTCGCATGCTCAAATGTCGCTTGCTATTGTGTCGCATGCTGATATGTCCATGTACCCGCTCATAGGCAATCGCGCGCGGTAATTCTCGCTAGTTAATCGCGCCAACAACAGCCCTGAACAGTCACATATCCATATACAAGAGGCCATGTGCGCAAGATATAATCGCTTGAGTAATCAGTCGCATCTCCAACAGACCTGGCGCGCACGATAAAACCGTTAGTCTGAGCAATCGCAATCTGTAATAGGCGTCGTGTGCCTAAAACTATATCGCCGCCGGTCTCGCATGCTTAGGCTGTTATCTACTATCATTTAGAGACAATACCGTTAATTGTATAATGATTAGCAATCGCATCTGTAATAGGTCTTGTGCTCAATATGCCGTTTCGCTAGCCTTAACTATCGCTTGAAGACAATTCCGTTAATTATATAATGATTAGCGATGGTTATGCCATGATTGTTCAACAGTGACATCGTAAAACAGAAAAGAATCATATACTAAATCGGAACTAATCATGTACTGAAATGCAGGGTGCGTACTATACATGGGTACGTACAAGCTTTTCCCCAGAATTTGCACGCTATGTTAGGGGTTCGCACTGCGCATTATACATGGGGGCGTACTATACTTGGAAAATTACGGTTACTCGTTTTTTTGTGACAGTTCTTTAATCGGGCCGCGAAATTGGACAGTGTTATGGAGTATGCAATTATGCATGCTAATTGGAATTCATTACTGCGCATCATCGTCATTCACTCCAGTAAGGATTTTCGAGCGTTAATAGGGGATGCCAGAAGAGTAGCCCAAAATCCCGTAGTATTTTATGTTGGAGACAAATTACTGATTTGATACGTGATTTCCAATTTGTAGGCTAATCATCTGTTTCGTAAACTTGTAAATGTGCAATGTGCATACTGCATAAATGGTTCTGTAATTTTGACGTTGTTGTTTATGCACTGCTGATCTTTCGCACTAGTATTCTATAGTGATGCATCAGTTGTGTAATGTAATAGATTTTGGTCTTCGTGAAGAGGTAAATTTTGTGGTTTCCTGAAGGCTTGCAGATTATCTTATGGGCTCGCCAGGTTAGTTAGAAAAGGTCAGGAATCACTGCTATAAAGAGCTGTAGCTTTCAAAATACCCTGCCTTTTGATTTGATGTTTATTGGGTGGTGAAAATTTCAAATATTGACCGATGAGGTGTGTCTTGAGAAGTGGAAGAACTACTGTTCTAGAAGATATACCTACATTTAAGAGGCTGCCAACGTTCCTTCTCGTACTACAGTTTTATATTATTAGGTATGTGTGATTGTGTATAGTGGACTGACTGATGGGATTCTTCAAGAATCACTTTTGTTTTCAAATTTTACTGGCTAGTTGATGAAATTGCCAAGTTGTTAAAAAAGCTTATTAAGGTAGAAAATTATTGATTTTGACTACAATCAAAATTTTTATTGAAACTGTACTTGTTCCCACATGAAATTATTAGGTTGCCTACAAATAATAATGAATGATGCATGCATATGCCTCAATTCAACCCATAGGCCTAGAAGTAGTATGGTGGGAAATGTTGGATTATGAGGAATAATAATATTTTAGATAGGAAATTCCGTCTTTAAAACTGTATTGATTGGATTCATGAGCCTGTATTACTGCACAGTTGCAGAGTTAACTAGACCTTATGAAACGAAAAACAATATTTTGGTCCCGCGATGCTAAATCTTTGGTAAACGCTAAAGATGATAAGAAAAGCGCTACAGTAGTGATTGCTGCGGCTGGGTAGTGGGCACAGGGATTTTAATGATTTGATAAGGGCAATAGGGGATGGATTTTTGAGTTGCGAAATCATATGATCCTTGCCACTAAGAGGTAACTTACCAACGAGAATTATAGTTTCGATGCTATTTTATCCTGTGGAGAATTGTTGTCAAAAATTGAATGAAATTGTTATCTTTATTGTGATTTAAAACTGGCATAACACTTAATGCTCGCATAAACACTACATGTCTGAACTTGAGACCTCTTTCTTATTTTCATGTCGTATAGTATAGTCGTGTAGTTTTGTATGTTGTACTCTATCATTATAGTTATTGCTATGTCTACAATCTTATAATGCTCTTTGTTTAAAATAGTTCCACACTTCCCTGCATTGCAGATGTGGCGATAGTGTAGTTGAACTATGATGAAATGCTAAAAATCTGTGGGTCTTTTCTGTAGTGTCATGAAGAAAAGCATGCTGTGGATCAAGTTTCTACTATTGATCACGACTTTAAAGAATGTCGATTCGATATCTATAGGAAAGCATTTAACGGGAATAGTAACCGCAAACATCTTATGAATATGCGTGTTGGTATTAGAAATGTTGAATGTGATGTATGTGGTAAAGAATTTAGTCGGAAGGGTGCCCTCAAGTTTCATATGGATATGCATGCTGGCATAAAAAATCATGTATGTGAAATATGCGGGAAAGCATTCACTTCGAAGGGTACTCTCAAGTTGCACATGGATAGGCATGCTGGAATCAAAAATCATACATGTGCTGTATGTGGTAAAGCATTCACTCAGAAGGGTAACTTCAATCTTCATATGGATATGCATGCTGGCATCAAAAATCATGTATGTGATATATGCGGGAAAGCATTCACTGCGAAGGATACCCTCAAAGGGCACATGGTTAAGCATGCTGGAATCAAAAATCATACATGTGCTATATGTGGTAAAGCATTCACTGAGAAGGGTGCCCTCAAGTTGCACATGGTTAAGCATGCTGGAATCAAAAATCATACATGTGCTATATGTGGTAAAGCATTCACTCAGAAGGGTAACTTCAAGCTTCATATGGATATGCATGCTGGCATCAAAAATCATGTATGTGATATATGCGGGAAAGCATTCACTGCGAAGGATACCCTCAAAGGGCACATGGTTAAGCATGCTGGAATCAAAAATCATACATGTGCTATATGTGGTAAAGCATTCACTCTTAAATGTGCCCTCAAGGTGCATATGGATATGCATGCTGGCATCAAAAATCATACATGTGCTATATGTGGTAAAGCGTTCACTCTTAAAAGTACCCTCAATTTGCATATGGATAAGCATGCTGAAATCAAAAATCATACATGTGCTATATGTGGTAAAGCATTCACTCAGAAGGGTCACCTCAAGTTGCATATGGATAAGCATGCTGGAATCAAAAATCACACATGTGCTATATGTGGTAAAGCATTCACTAGGAAGTGTAACCTCAAGTTGCATATGGATAAGCATGCTGGAATCAAAAATCATACATGTGCTATATGTGGTAAAGCATTCACTCGGAAGTGTACCCTCAAGTTGCATATGGATAAGCATGCTGGAATCGAAAATCATACATGTGCTATATGTGGTAAAGCATTCACTCGGAAGTGTACCCTCAAGTTGCATATGGATAAGCATGCTGGAATCAAAAATCATACATGTGCTATATGTGATAAAGCATTCACTCAGAAGGGTCACCTCAAGGTGCATATGGATAAGCATGCTGGAATCAAAAATCATACATGTGCTATATGTGGTAAAGCATTCACTCAGAAGGGTCACCTCAAGTTGCATATGGATAAGCATGCTGGAATCAAAAATCATACATGTGCTATATGTGGTAAAGCATTCACTCAGAAGGGTCACCTCAAGTTGCATATGGATAAGCATGCTGGAATCAAAAATCATACATGTGCTATATGTGGTAAAGCATTCACTCAGAAGGGTACCCTCAAGTTGCATATGGATAAGCATGCTGGAATCAAAAATCATACATGTGCTATATGTGGTAAAGCATTCACTCAGAAGGGTCACCTCAAGTCGCATATGGATAAGCATGCTGGAATCAAAAATCGTACATGTGCTATATGTGGTAAAGCATTCACTCGGAAGTGTACCCTCAAGTTGCATATGGATAAGCATGCTGGAATCAAAAATCATACATGTGCTATATGTGGTAAAGCATTCACTCAGAAGTGTGCCCTCAAGTTGCATATGGATAGGCATGCTGGAATAAAAAATCATACATGTTCTATATGTGATAAAGCATTCACACAGAAGAGTAACTTCATGCTTCATATGGATATGCATGCTGCCATCAAAAAACATGAATGTGCTATATGTGATAAAGCATTTACTCAGAAGGGTAACTTCAATTGTCATATGGAAGTGCATGCTGGAATAAAGAGTCATACATGTGCTATATGTAGTAGGGCATTCGCAAAGAAGAGTAACTTCAAGCTTCATATGAATATGCATGCTGGCATCAAAAATCATGTTTGTGATATCTGTGGGAAAGCATTCGCTGAGAAGGCTACCCTCAAGTTTCATATAGATAAGCATGCTGGAATCAAAAATCATACATGTGCTATATGTGATAAAGCATTTACTCAGAAGGGTAACTTCAATTGTCATATGGAAGTGCATGCTGGAATAAAGAGTCATACATGTGCTATATGTGGCAAAGCATTTACTCGGGAGGGTCACCTCAAACGTCATATGGATGTGCATGCTGGAATAAATCATACATAATGTGCTATATGTAGTAAAGTGTTCACTGAGAAGGGTACCCTCAATTTGCATATGGATAACCATCATCATAAATCTGAAACTTTCTGAAACGGCCAAGATCAAGTATCATATGGATTAACATGTTGAGTTCGAAAGTCACGCAAGGTCAAGTGAAAAAAGGGTATGAAGATTTTGAAATGACCTCCAGTACCAGTATTCTTTCAATTAAAAACTCACTTTTACCTAGAATATGTAATTATGATAAATCACCAATGTGCGAATCTAGGATCACATAATTGGTGACTTATCGAATCTCAAAGAGTTGCAAATTCATAGCGATGCCGATTTACGTGTGTTTCACGCCTGGAGCTGGACATTATCGAGTACATGAGTGAATGTATTACTACATATCTCTGACTATCATACTGCATGAGCTTACGTATTTTCCATGTACATTTTACGATACTCATGCAACCTATTGCATTAACACTGGTCAACATGATAGTGAAAACTATTGTTCAACATTTTTGAGTATTGATTTACATTTTTTGACAAGCGTTCTACATTTTTTGAAAATCGTCGTGATAGGTTTTCGTTTGTGTGATGATCTTGCAGCCATTGCTATAGCTAGCAAATGCTTCGTTTATCCTGTATAGTGGTAGTTCTGTCTGTCTGATTCTGCAGTAATTTTGTACTGATGTTCATTTGGAAAGCCAATCTCATTCCGATAAAATATGGTGAATGAGTTACTTTGTAATCAAGTCCATTGAGTTGTGTTTTCGTTAATCACTAATTTTCAAACGTCGTTCAATCAGACTTACTTGTGCAGTAGGGCTGTTCAAAAATAACTTTTTTTTTCCCGGATTCCAGCCATTCACTGATTAAATTGTCAGGTTACCATTACAAAGCCTGCATACCAAATTTGGTTCAATTCTTACCAGTGTTGGGATCAAGTCACTACTTTCAAGTCACGAGTCATTTCGAGTCATTGCACATTTTGACTCGAGTCAAGTCAAGTCAATCGATTTTCGAAGGTGACTCGAGTCAAGTCGGGTCAAGTCGAGTCACGAGTCAAGTCATATTTCAAGTCAAGTTGTCTTTTGGAAGTATGAGGCATGCTTACACCATTGCATGTTGCTAGCTGTCTGAAATGCAGATTGAGTGGTCATTGATTCTGAACCGATGAACGAATATGAAGTTAAATATACGTACGCAAGAAATAGCTGTATCGCTCACATATACGTAGAAATGCAACTACGTAAGTAATTGCATAGCCTCAGTTTATAGCCCAAATAGAGAATAGAGAAACGAATTGATAAGATGCAATACATACCTACTTACAAATTGATATGATACAATTCGGCTCGATTCTATCCCGTAAAAGCTGAGGTATTTGAGTTTTTCGTTCATAATCCTCGGATTATCCTTGATCGGAGATAATCCGTTGATTGTCAACAAAAAACTCAAATAACTCTGCTTCTACTTGTTGGAATTGAGTCAAATTTGTTTTGCATCGTCTCTGAAGACAGCTCAATAATTTCATGAGGCTGACAGAAAAATTTGAATTTTTTTTTAAATTTTACTTTATAAATTAGAAATTTTAATTGGATCTGCGGAGCCTTATCCATGTTAGAATTGAACCAAATTTGGTGTGCGGCGTTTTTAAGGTAACCTGACAATGCCTGAATGGCTGTAATCAAGAAGAAAAATTTATTTTTGAACAGCCCTATTGTGCAGTTTCAACATCCAGTAGCTTGTATTAGTCTGCTGCCAGCATGCTAATGAACGATAATGCATTTTGCAGATTAAATTGGTTTTGATTTCACGATAATATCTTAAAATGTGTAACTTGCTGTGAAAGAGATCTCCGAATTCAGTTGTGATGACTTTACTGGGAGGGAACTATACACAAAATGTCCATTTCTTGGAGAAGGTGGATTTGCTAAATGCTCTAAACTCACTGGAGTCGGAACAAAACAAGCTTTTGCTTGTTAAAATGCGCCAAAGGTGGGTCGTCTTCATTGACACTTTAGAACAGGCGTGGGCAATTATTTTCCTCCGCGGGCCAAATGAGAAGTAGAAAATACGTTGGCGGGCCAACTGAAAAATTAAAGCTATATTCCCCAGCGTATTTTGATTTTATTTCTAAATTACATTGTTAATAAATGCTGCTCAGTGAATGTGTTGATGTTAGGTAATGAAAAAGTGACGGTATATCTATTTGCTGCCATGATTCGAAACAATGTTAAACCAGATACATTTTTAAATCTCTATAAACCCCTATTCCTGTTTTTCTAAGACTCTCAAACAGTGTTTGTCAAACTTCTTTAAGCACGCCTCCATTTATGATAGTGAAAATTTGATGGCATGGAAGGTTATAGCTGTTGATGAGAGAATTCTGAAATATCAAAGTCTGAGAATACACAGGGCAGCAACCACAGGCCGAGATTAAATCGCGCGAAGCGCGAAAAAAAATCCGGTAAACTTCGTTTTCGCGCCCCCAGTTCAAGAACCACTGTACTGAAATGTATATCGATGGTACAAAGCTTATTGTCTTGGTCGCTGCATTCCAAACAATGTGCAGAGTAAATAGCCTTGATTGCTGACGCTACATGATATTCTTAACTGAATATTCAAGAGCCTGAAAAATGGTTGTTGCTCTCAACGCAATTTGCCTTCCAAGTACCGTAATTTTCCATGTATAATGCGCAAAATTTTACCGATGTTTTGACCTAAAATAGGGGGTGCGTACTATAATAAATGGGTACAGCAAGCCTTGAAAAAATCTCCCTCGATCAAAAACTTGAAATCACACCTTTCTTCATGTTTGTTTCCCATCGCGCATCATCTCTAGCCATCGTAACCCGTAATTCGTATTATAGAGTGTAACGCGCTGCCAAATAGACAAGCGCGTTGCCAATTAACAAAAAGCATGTTGCCAATTAACAAGAGTATTCTGCACAGTACGCGATCTCTTGCATACACAAGAGGCCATGTGCGCAAGATATCATCGTTTGCGTAATCAGTCGCATCCCCAACAGGATTGGTGCGCCCGACATAACCGTTGGCCTGAGCAATCGCATCTGTAATTGTAAAAGGCCTCTTGCGCAAAATGTCATGTGTCGCTGGCCTCGCAGGCTTTGGCTACTATCTTACTCTCATTTAGAGACAATGACGTTAATTGTATTATGATTAGCGGTGGTTATGTCATGATTGTTCGAGAGTGACATTGCAAAATAGAACATCGCGTACTAGAACACAACTATTTATGTACTGCGAATGCACGGTGTGTACTATACAGGGGTACAGGCTTTTTCCCAGAATTTACACGTCATTTTAAGGGTGCGTATTATACATGGGGACGCACTATATTCGGAAAATTACGGTATTAGTAATTTATATGTGTAGTCCGATATCAATTTTTTTTCAATCACATGAACCCCAGGGTCACGCTGAGCTAGTCTCGGGGGTACGCTGGCGTCAAGACATACACCAGACCCACACAGCAGAAGTCGCCCTTATTTGCAGTAAATCTTCATTAATATTTTTTTCTTTTTCTGTGAAAATCTTTTATTAATGGTTCTGTAATTTTCACATTGTTGTTTATGCACAGTTGATTTTGCGCTCTAGTCTTCTATAGTAATGCATCAGTTGGGTGATGAGATAAATTTTGGTTTTGTGGTTTGCCGAAGTCTTGCAGACTGTTGTATGTGTATGTGATAGCCAGGTTAGTTAGAAAATGTCAAGAAGCACTGCTATAAACAGTTATAGCTTTCAAAATACCTTGCCTTTTGATTTGATGATAAGTGGGTGGTGAAAGTTATTAATACTGACCAAGGAGTAGTGTCTTGAAAAGTTTGAAGAACTACTGTTCTAGAAGATATATATTTGGGATGCTGCCAACATTCCTGCTCGTATTACAGTGTTATATTATTTGGGCTGTGTATAGTAGACTGACTGCTGGGGTTGTCAAAAAATCCATTTTGTTTTCAAAATTTTACTTGCTAGTTGATGAAATGGCCCAGTATTTCAAAAGAAAGCTATTAAGGTAGAATATTATTGATTTTCGGCAACAATCAAAAATTTCATTGAAATTGTACTGGCTTCCACATGGAATTATTAGGTTGTCTACAAAAATATTAAACGATGCATATGCCTCAATTCCAACCCATAGAAGTAGTAGGGTACGAAATGTTGGATTATGAAAGATAATACTATTTCCAATTGGAAATTCCATCTTCAGTTGCAGAGTCAACTAAGCCTTATGAAACCAAAAAAATATTTGGGTCCCGTGATGCTAAATTTTTGGCGAGGTCCAAAGATGATCTGAAAGCGCTAGTGATAGGGCTGGGTAGTGGCCTAGTGTGCACCAGGATTTTAATGAGTTGATAAGGATAATAAAGGATGGTTTTTTCTAGTCTCAAAATCATATGATCCTTGCCACTAAGAGGTAACTTACCAACGAGAATTAGTTTTTATACTCTTTTTTCTGTGGAAGGATTGAAAACACGAATGGTTGTGAAAAATTGAATGAAATGGCTATGGTCTAAAATCACAGGTTGTTTTTATTGTGATGGAAAACTAGCATTATACACTCCGTGATCGCATAAACGGTACATGTCTGAACTTAACACATCTCTCTTATACTCATGTCGTCACAATGAAGGATACTCGAATACCCAACTTGACTTCGAAGCATAATACTCGATTCAGATCTACTGATTACTAATGGGGTGACTCATGTGGTCACTAAGTTAATTGGAATGAAACTTATTGAAATCGTATTGAATGGCCCGGGGAATTCAAAAAGTGATATGCATAGCTTTTCATTATATATGGTAAAATATGGTAAAATGCCATTCAAAATGAAATGATGCTTATAGAAAGGGAACCAATTTGGAAACTAGGATTTTCAGGCACTGTCCCCTCTTTGTAGTTTGAACTGTGTGTACTAAAATCATGTAGTTTAGTTCTGCTGTCAATTGTAGCCAGTGTCGGGATCCATGCACCACTTTTGGGTCCTTTTCTATTCACAACAATATGACCTTCATCAATAAGAATTTCCGGCGAACATGTTAAAATTTATTGTGTTTGTAATGGGTTTAGGGCAGACTTGGACAACTAGAAATTTTCAGCTTTTTTAAAGTTAGCTAGCTAGCTACACATTTTTCAAATTTCCAAATTAGATTAGACTTGGACTTACCGATACAGAATTCGTGAAAACTTTGTAGTTGAATCAATTTAACTTCATATCAAATCACAGCTCATTCTCATACTTATGGAAATATGTGTACAGCAAGCAACTCGATTCACACGATAACGTTCTCCTGAAGCATTTTCAATAGAACCAGGCGGCAGATAAGAAATAAAATGAGAGCCAGTGTAGGGATCAAGCCTCTATGTTCGAGTCACGAGTCACCTTGAGTCATTGCAAATATTGAGTCGAGTCAAGTCAGGTCAATCGATTTTCGAAGATGACTCGAGTCAATTCAAGTCACTCGTTTTTGGAGGTTACTCGAGTCAAATCAACTCACGACTCATGTCATGATTCAAGTCAAATTGAATTTTCGAACTATGAGTGATGATGTAAAGTCATTACATTTTGCTGAGTGTGTGAAAAACAGAATAATTGACCAAAATGACCATTCATCTTAAATCAAATAACAAATATATTGTAAACTATATATACAAAGAGGCATTGTATCGCTCACCAACACGCGGAACTGCTAAATAATACGAGAGTAACTGTATTGCCACATGCTATACAGTCTGTTATTATCAGCCAAAATAGAGGATCGAATACGAAGCCTCGAGATGTTGAAACAAATTGATATGGTACAATACACTACTCGGTTACATGTCCGTGAAAATTTAAAAGCATAAACTATATCCATTCTATTTAAATTGTACATGAAAGTTCGTAATGGTGAGCACTGCATCATGTAAGCACTTGATCGGTCTAAGAAACAGAGATGCATTCCTATTAGATCAGTGGTTCTCGACCTTTTTATCTTTGCGTACCCATTTCAGACCGCCACCGACCCTCGTCGACCCCTCATGCACATGCATCTTTGGTGGATTGATACCAGTGCCTTTACTGTCGGCAAATCAGTTCAATTAACTTTGAATGAATTTCAACCCGGAGCCTTCAAAACAAGACGGTGGCATTTATGGATTTCATAAGAAATCTCCAAAGATCAACGACAGGACTAAGCATGGTGATCCTGATCTTGAGAATTGGCTGCAAGTAGTTCGTGTGTAGAAAAATGCTCATAAAGTAGAGTTGTGTATAAATAATACCCTGAATGATGAATATCAAGCGACATCAACAATTATTATTGGTATTGTAATTAATCATGTTTCATAGAACTCCGTTGTCTACAGCTGCTCGTCTGCATCTTCACCATTTCAGACATGCCCGTGAAAAGTCAAGCATACTAGCATTAGACATGCATTCATTTTGATAAGTGAGGTTTGAGTCGCGAGATGATAATGCCACTCAGATTCGGGTAGTGGTCGTAAACGTTGAAGAACCACTGGTGTTTAACGTGACCAAGGCCATGGTGCCCACTCCGACTCCCAATCGCCTGGCCAAACTGGGCTGATGGTGTCACACTTGGTTCAAAACTGTTTTGAATCTAATATTCAGTCATCCCTGGGACTTATTGAAGACAGAGTAAATTAACAGTTTGGTAACTTCGACTTGAAATCTTTCGAACGATCAAGTTGAAAGCCTGAACGTCCCAAATGTTCTACCCGCAACCAATATCCGAAAGCGAATCTGAAATGTAATTGTGATCTACAAAGTTTGGGTGAAACATCTATAAGGAACTACACGTCTGAATTGTCAGGTTACCGATCATCACAATGCCTAATAAATCTACTAAACTAGTAATATTAAATCATAAGTTTGTTATTCTTGGATATTTTTATTCATCACACTGCTCCGTTTTTGCTAATTCTTTCTGTATTTCAGACTGAGTTGCCATAATATTAGAATTATAATACTATTTAATAGCGCATCCAAGCTATCGTTGGATCCTCGTTTTCAAGCAGAGAGCGTTTGATGTGGGATGCTTCAAGAAGTAAAGTAATATACAGATAATCCAGAATAATGACAAGGAAGATGTGCTCGATCTGTGGAAAGAGCTTCCATCGTAAGGACGGATTGAAAGCTCACTTGCGATTCCACCTTATAGATCGAAATACCGAATGTGAGATATGTGGAAAAACCTTTGCTGCAATCACTTTATTAAAAAAACATTTAATATCCCACACTTTTTTGAAAAATCATGAACGCAAGGGCATTGGCAAAGAGTATGGTCCGATCGGTCCCTTGAAAAGACATGCTGATACACGTACTGCTCACCTTGGAGTCGAAAATCACTTCCGTCAGATCTGTGGAAAATCGTTTGTGCGGGTTGGCGACCTCAAAACACATGGAACTATCCATACTGGAAGCAAAATCTATGCATGTCAGATCTGCGGAAGAACGTTTACCCAGCTTGGTCACTTGAAAACCCATGGAACTGTACATACTGGAGTCAAAAACTATGCATGTCAGATCTGCGGAAAAGCGTTTGCTCTGAACAGACACTTGAAAACACATGAGAATACACATACTGGAGTCAAAAACTATAAGTGTCAGATCTGCGGAAAAGCGTTTGCTCTGAACAGACACTTGAAAACACATGAGGATACACATACTGGAGTCAAAAACTATGCATGTCAGATCTGCGGAAAAGCGTTTGCTCTGACCGGACACCTGAAAAGACATGAGAATACACATACTGGAGTCAAAAACTATAAGTGTCAGATCTGTGGAAAAGCGTTTGCTCTGAACAGACACTTGAAAACACATGAGGATACACATACTGGAGTCAAAAACTATGAGTGTCAGATCTGTGGGAAAGCGTTTACCCAGCTTGATGTCTTAAAAAGAAATGGAAATACACATACTGGAGTAAAAAACTATGCATGTCAGATTTGCGGAAAAGCGTTTGCCCGGCTTTGTGACTTGAAAAGACATGGAAATACACATACTGGAGTCAAAAACTATGACTGTCAGATCTGTGGAAAAGCGTTGATTCAGCTCAGTAACTTGAAAACACATGGGAACACACATACTGGAGTCAAAAACTATGAGTGTCAGATCTGTGGGAAAGCATTTACCCAGCTTGATGTCTTGAAAACACATGGAAATACACATACTGGAGTAAAAAACTATGCATGTCAGATTTGCGGAAAAGCGTTTGCCCGGCTTTGTGACTTGAAAAGACATGGAAATACACATACTGGAGTCAAAAACTATGACTGTCAGATCTGTGGAAAAGCGTTTATTCAGCTCAGTAACTTGAAAACACATGGGAATACACATACTGGAGTCAAAAACTATGAGTGTCAGATCTGTGGGAAAGCGTTTACCCAGCTTGATGTCTTGAAAACACATGGAAATACACATACTGGAGTAAAAAACTATGCATGTCAGATTTGCGGAAAAGCGTTTGCCCGGCTTTGTGACTTGAAAAGTCATGGAAATACACATACTGGAGTCAAAAACTATGACTGTCAGATCTGTGGAAAAGCGTTTACCCGGCTTGGTAACTTGAAACAACATGAAAATACACATACTGGAGTCAAAAACTATCAGTGTCAGATCTGTGGGAAAGCGTTTACCCAGCTTGATGTCTTGAAAAGACATGGAAATACACATACTGGAGTAAAAAACTATGCATGTCAGATCTGCGGAAAAGCGTTTGCTCTGAACAGACACTTGAAAACACATGAGAATACACATACTGGAGTAAAAAACTATGCATGTCAGATTTGCGGAAAAGCGTTTGCCCGGCTTTGTGACTTGAAAAGACATGGAAATACACATACTGGAGTCAAAAACTATGACTGTCAGATCTGTGGAAAAGCGTTTATTCAGCTCAGTAACTTGAAAACACATGGGAATACACATACTGGAGTCAAAAACTATGAGTGTCAGATATGTGGGAAAGTGTTTACCCAGCTTGATGTCTTGAAAACACATGGAAATACACATACTGGAGTAAAAAACTATGCATGTCAGATTTGCGGAAAAGCGTTTGCCCGGCTTTGTGACTTGAAAAGACATGGAAATACACATACTGGAGTCAAAAACTATGACTGTCAGATCTGTGGAAAAGCGTTTATTCAGCTCAGTAACTTGAAAACACATGGGAATACACATACTGGAGTCAAAAACTATGAGTGTCAGATCTGTGGGAAAGCGTTTACCCAGCTTGATGTCTTGAAAACACATGGAAATACACATACTGGAGTAAAAAACTATGCATGTCAGATTTGCGGAAAAGCGTTTGCCCGGCTTTGTGACTTGAAAAGTCATGGAAATACACATACTGGAGTCAAAAACTATGACTGTCAGATCTGTGGAAAAGCGTTTACCCGGCTTGGTAACTTGAAACAACATGAAAATACACATACTGGAGTCAAAAACTATCAGTGTCAGATCTGTGGGAAAGCGTTTACCCAGCTTGATGTCTTGAAAAGACATGGAAATACACATACTGGAGTAAAAAACTATGCATGTCAGATTTGCGGAAAAACGTTTGCCCGGCTTTGTGACTTGAAAAGTCATGGGAATACACATACTGGAGTCAAAAACTATGACTGTCAGATCTGTGGAAAAGCGTTTATTCAGCTCAGTAACTTGAAAAGACATGGAAATACACATACTGGAGTCAAAAACTATGCATGTCAGATTTGTGGAAAAGCGTTTACCCGGCTTGGTAACTCGAAACAACATGAAAATACACATACTGTAGTCAGAAACTAAGCATGTCAGATTTGCGGAAAAGAGTTTACCCAGCTTGGTGACTTGACAAGACATGGAAATACACATAGGCTACAGTAGAATAGCGGAACGCATGTCTTTTTTTTCTCGTGATGATGATCCCGAACATGATGCAGTAACATTGACAGAAATAGCTTATACTAAAATATGCTGTTACTTGCCTACTCTATCATATCAATACGATTTAATATTCCGATCAAATCTGTGCGAGTACTCAACACTCAACACATACCGCAATTTTCCATGTATAATGCTCAAAATTCTACCAAATTTTTTGCCCTAAAATAGGGGGGTTGCGTATTATACATGGGTACAACAAGCCTTGAAAAAATCTACCTCGATAAAAAATTTCAAATCACCCCTTTCTTCATGTTTGTTTCAAATCGCGCATCACTTCCAGCCATCGTGCTTAGTACTTCGTATTATAGAGTGTAACGCGCTGCCAATTTGCGAGAAGCGTGTTGCTAGCAATGCCAATAATTGTGTTAAGATTAGCGACGGTTATGTCATGATTGTTCAACAGTGACATCGCATCACAGAACGACATCATATACTTAAAACAATTATTTATGTACTGCGAATACAAGGTGCGTACTATGCATGGGTGCAGGATATCCCTGAATTTACACGCCATTTTCAGGATGCATATTATACATGGGGGCGCACTATATTCGGAAAATTAAGGTATATCTTTGAATCACCTTTCCGGCTAAATAATTACTGTGCCGGGTGTGTAGAAATGGTGGTGAACTTGTATCTTCGTGTTACTAAGCCTCTTGTCCATATCCATTTATCTCTGCCACAATAAAATTTCTGTATACGTTGTTTTTCTCACCTAATTTTTTCAGTTTGAAAATGTTTCTCCCAGTTTCATATTTTGATTACGGCTTATGATTAGTGCCTGAAATTTGTTTCTCACTGCCTGAATCAGTTTCAATGAACATTTCTTTGTGGTAATTTGCGCTGGGTCTGTTGTTCAGAGACGTTTGATGTGGATATTCAAATCTTTGTATCACAGTGTGATGAGTACGGCAAGTTTTTGCAACTTTTTTTACAGCTTCCGGCAGCTTCCTAAATACTCCTAAGATATGTAGAATGCTGTTTTAAGCTGTTTGAAGGAATCTTATAGTGCAACTGTTTGCAAATTTGTCCATTTTTGTCATGCAACATTTTGCAACTTTTTCGATTATTCATAAAAGTATTTTTGGATTTGGTGATATACACGGCCATATTCGACTGAAACACCGTAAATCAGGACCGAAGTACGGGTATTTCGGGAGCTGGTACGGTAAATTGACATTTTTTAGACAACTGAGCAAAATGTGTTTTTTAGTGCAACTTTTGTCAAAAATAAATAAATGAATGCAACTTTCCGCGGATTTAACTGCAGCAAAAACTTGCCCTGGTGATGAGCTAATGCTATAGTTTATTTCACCTACATTTTAAGCTTCGTGTGCATTATCCTTTGTCATATTTTCTGGTAATTAGCAGTCTGTGCATATAGTTTACAATTTCGTTTCAAATTGTAATGTTGTGGTCATTCTGTAAATATGTGTTTCTTGCTGCCATCCATTTCATGCAATTTGTCGACATTTTCACTTTCTCATGAGATTTCAATTACCGTAGTTCATAATTAATCATGGAACTACAATAAGAAGCTCCTTATTTTATAAGAAGCTCCTTAGTTTTAAATCCACAAATCCTGATTTCCGAACATACTTGTAAAAATGTGACTTACAATCTGTGATTTTCCCATTAGAATGATGGAAATCGGCCCGTTTCAACGATCCTCTGTAAAGGAAGTGCTGGCGAGCAAGTATTTCAACGGCAACATTCCACTAAAACTGCCCATAACCGATGACGCCTAGGATTTCGGAAAGCCAACTACAGCAAAGGCGTCCTCTCCTGAGTTTCAACAGTGAGTTTTTTCGTAATTCTAGGCAAAACCGAGTTCCTGATTTATTGGATTCTGAATCGTATTACGTTTCTGGTCTCGCACTCGAGTCTCATCCAAACTAGAGCCCGACACGACAGATATCTTATTTTTGAGCCAATACCGATAAGTAGCACCTTAACCGATAACCTTGATATATTCGAGCTACTAGCTCAAGACATATTTCCAAACCTTCAGCACATTTATTTGAACCACTTTGCAGCCGTTGCTATACTTGAACATGAAATAAACGAGAAAGGATACATCTGAACGCATGTAAGCAAAGTCAGTCCGTAGCAATAGTACTTCTACCTTTTCAGAATACTCAATATGGATTTGCCCGCGGCTTCACCATTATTAGTAGTGATGACTCTGAGACAGCTGCAAGAACATCACACAACAAAAAACCGTTATCATGATTCACGACAAACGAAGACACGTATTTTCTAGTTGATCGGCAACTAAAATATTTTTACATACGTAATTAGAATTACTCACTTTTTAAATCCGCAACTAAATCTACTACCTAATTTCAGGAATTGCTTGTGAAGTAGCAAAAGACAAAATGTGTCGAGAGATCAGTCTCCATCGAACTCTGAATGACAATCGCGTCGTTGGATTTCACGGATTCTTCCAAGACATGGTTTTTGTCTACATCATTCTCGAGTTGTGTAAAAGAAGGGTAAAAGCATTTCCTCATTACAAATGTAATGTGCCTCTTACTGTGCCTGTCGAAAATGTATTAGATCTGTGATGTTCATTACTAACAGACTTGGATAACCAGATCATTATTATTCTATATTAGGCTGAATAGGGCGAGAAACTTGTCATGTAATTCCAATCAAATTAGTCAACTATTTCTATTTATACAGTTTGAAATAAGTCAAGATTGGGGAACAGTCAGTTAGTATTCTCGTTCTTATGATAATCAACTCCGATTTGAGCTGAACTTGATTTATTTTCCAACTAGGTAATTTTAATTCTAATCTAATTTGGAAAAATGTGTTTCATATAATTCAAACTCTAATCTAGTTTGGATCATGTGATCATTTTTTGTGACGCAACTGCGATCACTTGGCCTGTGCACAATAATTTGATGACTCAAATCTGAATCGAGTATCAATTCCAATAATTTGAGTCAAGCAGTAGGAAATGGTTGTTTCGAGCACTGACAACACTCCTCGCCAAAAATGGAAAAATTATGTTAACAATAAGCTGAACTGAACCAATTGGAATTATGCTTTCGATCATATTTCTCACTGTGAAAATCTGCAAACCTCGATTGGTCGTATCGCAGCATACAAAACATGTAGTACAAAGCTACTCACGTTGCTGAAAATGACATTTCTGTGAAGTCGGGACCAACCTAAAGCATTGTCCCATAGTACAATGAATAGCTATGGTCATAAAAATGCCAAATAATCTTTATAATGTGACTAGAACCGGTATTATGTTCTTTGTGGTGTTGCTGTGACGTTAACAATGAGTGGATCAAACTCATGACTCGATTCATATTCTAATCACTCAGGTACCCTACTTTAGCCAGCCCTATTTATTACACGTTCAGTATCCAAAAGCAAGTATTAAATGAAGTTTCCAGTTTGGAAGGTGCACCGGTCTGCAAAAACTTTTGTCAAGTTTGACCGTCCCTCAAACTTGCGCAACAAGAATTAGAACTGCTCACTTTACCTAATTCTCTACTAGAACCAACGACCATTGAAAATCCGCTACTAACTAACTTATACACGGCTCACTAATGATTATTTGGTTTAACTTACAAATGAGCTGAGAAATATTGGAGAATTGAGAATTGGCATCTCGAATTGACGGGGTTTCAAGTTTGAAACAAGAGTGGTTTCGACCCTCCAATACTCAGCCCGGCCTATGCCACTGTTTGGCGTGATCACTCTGAGCCAGGACTGCAATGACTCAAGTCATGACTCGATTCTAGTCCAAACCAAGTTGCGCTTATTTGGTGACTTGAGACTAGGACTGTCACTGTACCTTCAAAGAATAGAAAACTCACCACATGATTAGTATTTCGTATATCAGTCCTGATACATGAAAATTAGGGCCAGAAACTGTTGAACCAAGGAAAATACGATATTTTGGTTGTGAGCATTCTATATCACTCGAGGAGAGCTGCAAAAGTGGATTGGATAGGACTGATAACTGAACAATGAACATAATGACTTGGACTCGGACTCATGTTAAAACACTATGACTCGAATCTCTACTAGCTGACTTGGACTCGGTCTTGACTCGGTGGTGAATTGAAAATATCTCGACTTGACTCGAGATAAAACTATAAAAGTGAGATTGAGATTGACTTGTGACTCGGAACTTTGTGACTTGGTTACAATCCTATTTGAGCTAGAAAAGGCTGCAAAAACATCATGTACCAGAACACCGGTATCATGACGACATACGTTTTCTAGTTGTCGGCAGCTTCATTTTTTAAATGCACAACTTGAAGTAGAAACACTCGCCTTTCAAGATCTGTAGATGCAACTACAACAATTTGCTTTTACATTATTCAACTAAAACCAGAACTCCTCAAAATGGCAGTTGTGAGTGGACCACCAACTAACTACATTGGTAGTTTGTACAAGTTTGTATACCTGTGTCATCGAATATTGAATTTATATCTACAGATTGGAATCTATTCCTGAACGATATGGAGGTGATGATCAAAGATTTCATCTTGGCTACCAAAGTCGACTTTGACGGCCAAACAAAAAATACTTTTTGCCGCACCCTCAACTATATTGCCCGCAAGTTATCGGAAAGAGTGGGCACAGTTTCGATGTGGAGACCTGCTCGATGGGCTGTGTTTTGTGAGTATATAAGAACATCTATCTGGAAGTTTATTAAACGGGAATCGTGAGGGTCTCAGTGGTAGGACTGGGAAAATTCGAGCAACTGAGTGATTTGATTCTGGATCCAGTATTAGCATTAGAGTCGAGTGTTCGAGTATCACTCAATATGACGTCATAACAGTATGGAGGATGTGGGAAGTACGGTTAAGTACCTTTTACGCGACCACAAAAATATAATGCCATATTTGCAATTCTGCATCACATTGAAGATGATTTCGTATCTTTTCGACCACACCTATTTCATTCCACTTAGTGACAATGCTGTGGGTAGATCATGACCTCTCAGAGGCTGCCCATCAAATATGGCTCAATTCCAAACAGCCGAAGCCGCGGAAGAGCCGATTGACATTTTTAAATTTATACAAAAATTACATATTTTCAAATTTTACTGTTAATCCGATGAAATTGCCTGAAAGAGTGATGCATAACAATTCTCTCTCACTTCCAACCAGTAGTAGTGAAGTTATTGCTGGTTTGGATTCGCAAAAATAGCATTGATGGTGGGTAGGCTAATCCCAGAAAAATAGATGAAAAAATCAAATCACTTTGCTTCCACGGGTTGGAATCGCGTCAAATTTCTTTTGTATTGTTTTTGCAGATAGCTTAACAAATTAAAGGGATTGACAATAGAATTTACAAAAAAAAAATTTGTTTTAATAAAGACAAAAATTTTGATTGAATTCGGCTGATTGGAATTGAGCAAAATTTGTTGTGCAGCCTTTTTTAGGCAACCTAACAACTTGATCGGTGAATCCCCAGAATCTGAAGAAAAAAAGTTGTTTTTGAACAACCCTTGTGGACAGTGCTAACAAAACTATAATTTTTGTCGAGTGGCAAGGATCGTATCATTTCGGTGCTCGAAAACATCCTCAATCATTACTCGACTCAAATCATTGTGCCCAGCCTTAGCTACTGCATATTGCAGAGACTTTTAACGTTATTATCAGCAAGACTTGGCAAAATCCTGCATCCTGGTGATCGGGTTACGTGTTGGGTATCAAGCGTCAAACTAGGGTAATATTGTAGCCTGTAACCTGCCAACAAGTTGTGCAAATTCGAGTTCTTGCCTGGCTCCATGCTGAGTATAGACTTTCTTTTTATGAGGTCATAAAACCTACCAATCCACATTTTAACCTATTATGATTTTGCGAAGAAAATGCGAAGAAAATGCTTTTGCAAAGAAAACGAATTTTTGCATCCCTCGTCACAATTGCAGTGCTATTATTTCAAAGCTGTATCATCTTATTTCTTTACTTGACAGGTGCTACTAATATAGAGACACAGAAACATATGTGACAAGTAAGAAGCGGCCATCATATGCAGTAATCAATCATTGGACTTTCATATGGCAGAATTGGAACCTCAAATTGATGCATACAAATCCGACTTTGAATTTTGCTATAAATATAGGTTGGTATTTATGTAATCAGTAGCCTAATTGATTTCATTTTCAATCGACTTCCCTCTTACATGTAGGCCTACTTGTACGGATCAGAGATTTTATACCATTCATGACTTTCACAACTGAAGAATATCATACATTCTCTGTGCAACTCAAGTTTGTCAACTGACATTGACGGAAATCTGTCCGATATCTTGAAATCCATGTCATTTTCAAATTCATGTCAAGTTATAGAGATATCATAGATCCAAATTTCGGCTCTTGCTCGTATGTGACGTTGCCGAAAAGATTGTTGGCACTTGGGCTGTGCGGAATGAATTGGGTGGGTGCTTAAAACCGAATCGCGCATTATTTTTCTTGATTCCAGTGGAATAATGAGAAACGATCCGTTCCATCACTGAAATCACGCGTTCCCTATTATTCATAGTTGATTGATCAACGAAAATGATTGCTTCGATACTCGTGTGCACTGTGCAAAGCTGGAAACCTCAATTGGTCGTATCCCAACATACTTTACATGTGGCACAAGCATGACGCATATATTACTGGAAATCACATACCGGTGAAGTCGTGATCAACCCACAGCATTGTCGAAGAGTGCAATGAAATAGGTATGTTCAAAGGATACAAAATCGTCTCTAATGTGATGTAGGACTAGCATTATATTGGTTGTAGTTACCTATTTGAACTTTCCTCATCATCAACACGGGTATGGCATCATAATAAGCGCTTATCGAACACTCGACTCGAAGCCTACTAGTTCACTTTCAAATCACCCAGGTACTCGATTTTAACTGCCCTACGTGTAACAAGTCGGATATCAAAATGGCAGCATGAAATAAAATTTTAAATTACGAAGGTTTATCGGTTCAAAAAATTTGTTGTCAAATTTTACAGGCCCGCCAAGTCAAAGAGGTTGAGAACCACTGATTTAGATGTTCCCAACAGATAGTTTTATTGTTTTCATCCAATCAATCCGATTACCTTTAATATATGCTTTCCGTCGCTGATGGAAGTTTACGAAGAAGTCAGTGACTCGTTATTGCATGCCACAGATTCTGATTGGCGTCGTTAGCTTCACGATTGTAAGATCATTCACAGAGGTATCAAGGTAATAATTGTAGTGTAATTGTTTAATAATAAAGCTTATAACCGGATGCCTGTAATCTAATTCTAATCTAATTCGTCCAAATTTTTTTATGTTATTATTAATCTAATTTCTGGTTTTTCTGAACTTTTTGCAGGAGAACTGTATCTTGCAAAACCAACCAAGCTCGATGTACAATAGACATAAGCGATTCTTGTGCTTATATGAACTGAACTTCATTCGATGTCCAAGTTTTGTCAATTCAGGATTTCAGGAATTGTAATTGTAATTCTAATCTAATTTTGAAAAATCTGTGTAGCTATCATTCTACTCTACTTCGAAGTAAAACTGTTTCAACTCAAATTGAAATCTAATTCGTAAAAAATTGTATAGCTATCATTGTACTATCTTGATCTGGAAAAAGCTGTGTAGCTATAATTCTAATTCTACTCTAATATGGATAAAATAAACTTGGCAGCTGTGATTCCAATCGTAATCTAATTTGGGAAAGGTGAAAAATTTTTCAGTTTATCAAGTCAAAATTAGGTTTATCCTGATACTTGAACCTCTTCCTATCGAACTACGGGAATAGTTTACTATTTCAAATTCAAATTTTGATTGATATTATGGTTTTAAATCCACAAATCTTGATTCCCAAACAAGCTCATAAAAATATGATACTTAATCTGTGATTTTGTTAATATTTGTGATTTGTCGCTAGAATGTTGGCATGCGACCGCTTTCAACGACCCTCTGTAAAGAAAGTGCTGGAGAGCGAGTATTTCAACGGCTACATTCCACAGAAACTGCCCACAACCTGCTTGTCCATGGCGCCCAGGTTCTCGGAAAGCCAACTACAGCGAAGGCGACCTCTATATAGTTTGAACAGTGAGATTTTTTACTAGCTCTTAGCAAATTAGAGTTCGTGTTTGATTCCATTCTGAATCGAGTTTTACGTTTCGAGTCGTGTACTCGAGTCTCATTCATCGTAACTAGAGCCCGACCGATATCAGATTTTTGAACCAATACCGATAAGTAGCACTTTCACCTACAACCCCGGTCTATTTGGCCGATATTGAAACAATATGGCAACTAGCGTAAGGCACATTTCCAAACCTTCAGAACATTGATTTGAACTTTAGAGCCGTTGCTAGACTTGGACATGAAATATACTATAAAGACTGCATATGTACACTTGTATGCAGAACCAGTCAGCAACAATAGTAGCCTACTTCATTTTTTTCAGAATACTCAAGTAGGTTTTGCCGTATACTTGCACTAATACTCAAGTCACTCAATATTTTAGACGACTTGTGTACCTCCTATGTAGCAGTTCAGTTTTTCGGCAAAACCAGTTCTAGAATATTTGCTTTAATAACGTACCTACTTTGAAATCGCTACTTCTGCGTATGCTCGAGTAGACATTTACAATGTTACTTCTACTTCCATACTCGAGTACCAACGTGACCACTTGTAAGTTATGAGAAATAGATAGATAATATTCCCGATGTTGCAATCGCAAATAATAGTTTTCCCTGCTACCATGTCGTGACGTCACAAATATTGCCGATATTTTCACCTCTCATGGCTGATATAATTCAAACTCTAATAGAGACTCAATATTATTAGTCAAACGATGTCATCGGTCGGGCTATCATTATACCTTTTAAAAATAAACCATCTACTGACATTGATGAAGTGGTAATATCTTCTGATTCTACAATATATCTCTAGTCCTAGTTCTAAACACATTCTGCAGGGCCGCATATGGAACTGATGAAGTATAATGATCCTTTTTGATCAGTTTTAGTAACTCAATTCTTCTCAAGTCCGGGTGAAAGCGTAGTAAACATCCCTAATTAACTAACTAATAGGCCCAACTGATTATACGGAATACTGAATTTTATATGAGCTAATGAATATTGGAGATAGAATCGGCATTTCAATATGACATGTTTTCGGGTTTAAAATCAGTCGGGTTTGATTGTAAAACCACCCCGGTGCTACTTCTTTCATAGTGGCGATGACTCTGAGCTGGCTGCAAGAACACCGGTATCATGACTCACACCAAATGTTGACATTCGTTTTCTAGTTGATCGACAACCAAAGTTCTATTGAATGAATGAATAGAACTAGAACTACTCTTCAAAATTCGCAACTAACACTAGTACCCGGTATCTGAATTATAGGCAAATGCTCGCGTATGATCACCAGAAAGACAATATATCTCAAGAGATCATCAATATCGCAGTTTGAATCACAAGCATGTCGTTGGATTTTACAGATTCTTTCAAGACAAGGTTTCTCGAGTTGTCCAAAAGAAGGGTAAAAGCATTTCATTGTTACAACTGTAATGTCTCTCAAACTGTGGAGCTCGCAATTGCATCAGCTCTATAAGGTTCATTTCTGGCAGACTTTGACAACTAATTGATAAGTTTACCGATTTTTGGTGTATTTCTTTTGCAAATTTAGTAATTCTAGTCTGATTTGTGAAAAAGGATGTAGCTGTAATTCTAATTTTGAGCACATTTGAGAAAAAACGGTAGTTATCATTCTAATCTTTTGGAAAAATATCCAGCCGAGCACTCGGATCTGAATCGAGTATCAATTCTAATGATTTGAGTCAAGGTGTGAGCCATGAATTTTGTTCGAGTACTGGAATGATAAGCTCTCTGATACAATAGTCAAAATGATTACTAATAAACGTAGCAGAGAGTTAATTTACCAACGAGAATTAGCGTGGAAGGCTGTAAACCTGAATCGGACGTACGCAGCATAGCTATACACAGGTTTCTGAAAAATCACATATTTGTGAAGTCCTGGTCAACTCAGCACATTGTCAAAGAGTGCGGTCCATCAAATGTCAAATAATCTTCAGTGTGATGCAAAACAGGGATTGCACTCTTTGTGGTTGCATGAAAGGTGCATATTTGAACTTAATACATCATTCACGCTGTTATTATAACACAATGAGTTTTACTAATATACTCGACGTGACTCGAAGCTTAATACTCGGTTCAGTTTCAAATCAGTCAGGTATTCGATTTTGCACAGCCCTACGTATAACAAGTCAAATATCAAAATAGCAGCGTGATATGAAGTTTCTAACTATGAAGGTTCACTGATCTGTAAAATTTGTAGATTAATTTTTACCTGCCCCGAGCTCAAAACGATTGAGAACAACTGATTTTTATGTACCCAACATATACTGCTAATAATTTCATTCTATCAATCCCGTTAGATTTGATTTTCATTGACAGTGGTCGATGGGCATTGATAAATAAAGACGCGTCATGACTGAAGCCGAGACTCGCTCTTGCATGCAACAGATTCTGCTTGGAGTCGTTTACCTTCACGATTGTAAGATTATTCACACGGCTATCAAGGTAGCATTGTTTGCGGTGGTTACAGACAGTGCAAACTGTTGGATTTTTTACATGTGCAACTACAACTAGAACTAAGGTATTCAGTTTTCAAAACTCGTAACTAAAACTATAACCAACGACCGTTGAAAATCTGCAACTAACTAACTAAACTGTAGCTAAGCAAATAACTGGTAATTTAATTTTTGAATTACAAGTGAGCTAAGAAATATTGGAGATATTGGCGACTACATTTTTAGTCAAATGCACAACTTGAGCTAGAACTGCTCTCTTTTAAAATACACAAATATACAACTAAAACTAGAACTACTCAAGAAAGCAGCAGTTACCGTAGTTCGCCATCATTTAACTGGATTGGTAGTTTGTGAAACTTGATATACTTGTGTAACTTGATGTAAAATTTTAACTGACAGCTGGAGAACCTCTTCCTGAACAATATGGAAAAGTTTGAAGATTTCAGTTGAGATACCAAGGTCGACTGTGAAAGCCACACAATGAATACTCTTTGCTGCACTCCCGACTATATCGACGACCCGGAAGTTCTCGGCAAGGATGGACACAGTTGCGAAGTGGACACCTTGGTTGTGTTTTGTGAGTATGATGCACCAATAGCATTATTGATTAGGGATTTTTATAAAAATAGGTCGCAAGGGTCTTAAATCTAATTCTGGGCTAAATCGAGTACCTGACTGATTTTAGCCTGATCCGAGTACTAGGCTACAGGTTGAGTATTTGACTATCACCTATTGTGACGGCATGACGTTATGGAAATTGTGGATACTTCAAATATGCGACCACAAATAATGTAATGCCATTTCTACATCACATAAAATAATTTTGTATCGTTTCAATCATTGCTATTTCATTGTATTATGTGACATTGCTGTGACTTGATCGCGACTTGATATATATGTCATTTCCACTAACCCTGTACCTTTATACTACATATGTCTTAAGCTGCGATACGGTCAATCGAGGTTTACAGCCTTACACGTTATAAAATGGCGGCAAAATCATAATTCTGGTTCATAAAATTAACTGATTGTGGCAAGTAGCCTTTCATTTCAGAACTGGAAATAATCATCTCTTACTTTTCGACGCGAATCATTGTGCCAGCATTAGCAACAAACATCCGACTTGATAAGTTGATGCATGTTTTTCTTTATCGTAGGTATATGCATTGTTGGTCGGTGAGCTACCGCTTGAATGCCAGACGTTGCAGGAAACTTTCATTAGGAGAAGAATGAATAGACGATTCTACAAAATAATCCCCACCAGCTTGTGATCATATCAAAAGGTATGTTATAACTCTTTTGCCTTTTTTCTAATGTGCTCCACAGTATTGGGATGACCGCGTCAACTTTGTCAAGTGTCTTGACTCAACTCGAGTCCCATTCAAAAATCGAGTAACTTGACTTGCTTCGAAAAATGGAGCACCTTGAATCGATTTAAAATATGCAATGACTCGATATGACTTGTGACTTGAACATAGTGACTCGTTTCCAACACTTGACCTACCATGATTTTCACAGATTGTTGTCGATTGACCCATGAGAATGAACTACCGTGGATCACGCACTTTCAAATGCGTCTTTCAAGGCGACATTCCACAAGAACTGCCGACCACCTGCTTGGCTATCACGCCTAGAATATCGGAGAGTCAACTGGAGCCAAGTTTCAAAAGTGAGATTTTTACAAGTCTTTAATATGGTTATGGATGGTCAAAATCGAGTGTTAGCATCTTGAGTATCATTTTAGCACTGGAGAGAATCATTTCTAACTTGTCGATCGGAATCATTGGAATAAATACTTGATTCAAATTAGACTGCTTGAACCATTGTGCGCAGCCTTAGTTACGATGAGAGCACGACCAATATTGGATCTTTGAGCCAAACCGGGGTCATAAGGACGCGAGTCATGACTCGACTCAAGTCATCGCCCATGACTTAACGAAGTCGTAAAACTTACGGCAAATCGAGCCAGAAAGTGTCTTTTATGTTTGAATAAGCCAATTGAGAGTAGATGTGGTCAAAGTAGACATCACTGGTACTCAAGTAGAAGTAACGACGTAAATTTACACTCCAGTAAAACTAAAAGTTGCGATTATCAAGTACGTAAAAAGGTCAATGTACCAGGTCTAGTTTTGGATTGAGAACCGAAAATTGTGGTGGAGAAATGACAGTTCTCTACTATCATAACCACTTGAGTAAGTATTGCAAGTAGACAAAACCTACTTGAGTACTTTGACAAAGTAAAATCACTTCTTTACAGAGCATATCTGGTTGAGAGTGAGATAAACGAGGGTATTTAGAATCCTAGGAGCTGAACATGACTAGGGTTGGAACTCGAGTCTCAACACTCTGACTTGGACTTGACTTGTTTGGTAAATGAATATGATTGGAGTAATTACCATAGAAAAAAGATTGACTCGTGACTCAGAATCTTTGTTGAAACCCTATCCGATACCGATAAGACCGGTAACTAGCACCTTCACCAATAAATCTGATATTCAGAAGATATGACATGTAACGAAAGTCGCATTTTCAAAAGTACAGAGCATTTAATTGAACAGATTTACAGCTCTTGTTATGTTTGGATTTGAAATAAACTAGAAAAGCCGAACCTGCACACTTGAATGTAGGGATGTGTCTTTTACACCACAGTATAAAGTAGCCTTCGACTTTTTATTAGGTCTTATAGATGAAAAACTTACCAATCCAAAGTTTATCCTGTTATCTGTTTGCAAAGTAAAAGAAATTGTCCACCCCTTATCGTAAAGGCAAGTGCTATTATCAAATAGTTGTATCAGCTTATTGTTTTACATGACAGTTGCCGCGAATACAGAGATACAGAAACCTTTTGGTGACAAGCAAGAGGCGATCTACATAAAGAGTTACAAATCACCAGAAGTGTCAACTCAAAAAATTGATCGATAAGTCTGCTATATATATGGGTGTGTATTTATTTTCTTTTAACCACTACTTGACTTTATTTTGAATAGACTTCCCCTGTGAAATGTAAGCTACTTCTACGAATCAGAGCTTTCATATATTAAAATCCTAATCTGGTAATGGCTGAGGCTCAAATCAATTTATGAGTGTCGCGACAACATAAGAATATCAAAAATTCTTCAAGCAAATTCAATTTGTAAAATGATATCGATGTATAGTTTACCAATGTGTCGAAATTCAAATTGGTGCTAATCCTAAATTCAAAAAGTAATGGTACAAATCAAAGCTATTAGGATTTCCATCTATATATATCGAGTTCAACATGTATCAAGGAATGGTGCATAGAATATTCCTGTGTACAAATTTGACTCAAATCAAAAAGGGTTGTTGAAATCCACAGGGATTAAGAACTCCGTATGCATATCCAGTCAAGCAGTTATCATAGATCCAAATTACAACTCTAGCCAGTATATGACACGACCAAAAAAATGGTTAGCATTAGCTATATATTGAATTTCTGTAAATCAAAACTGAGTTTGATTCAACAGATGAGGCAGAATATCTTGCAGCCTGTGCATTGGATTGGTGGATGTGACAGATGAAGCTGGATTCGGTAAGGCTATTTTTGTATCGTCACTGTCTGTCTATACCGTCTGGATAAAAGGAGCTCACTGACAAAAGGAGCTTACAATCTATTTCAATCGCACATCGGTGGTCAAAACAGTCCGCATGACTACTCCAATAGAAGTAGCGCCATAAATTTACACTCCATTGCAAGCCAAAGTTGCAATTTCCAGGACATGTCAAAGCTATGTCATGCAGAGATAGAATGTAGACAAAGTAGTCGGTAATGCTACTCAAGAAAAAGTAACATCAATCCAAGTACTACTCAATTACAAGTAAATGTATCGATTCAAAGACAGATCAATACTCATTCATGTGGAGATAGAATGTAGACAAAGTAGTCAGCAATGCTACTTGAATAGAACTATCCTAGTAAATTATTTCTATTTAATTACTGCATGAGCGATTTCAACGACGAGGGAAAATTACTTCTCATAGCATTAAGGGGTAGTGAATGTAGTTATATTTGCTATGCTAGCACAAGTAGATGTAACACCGTAAATTTCAACCTAATTACAAGTAAAAGAAGCGATTTCTGCTATTGAATTACTGTGAGATGTTAAATACTTGTCCGCACATCAGACTTTGAAAACCAGATAATTCTAGTTGTCTAATTAGACTAATTTAATCAAAATTTTTATATTGTTCCAGTCAAGTTTTTCAATTTTAGTTCGAATCTGATTTCTGGTTTTCCTGAAAATGCTACAGGAAAACTCTAACGTGTGTAACGAACCAAACTCAATGTACAAACTACTTCTAAATCATTAGGCAAATACTTAAGATTTTCTAGCTGCTAAACTCTGGTGGTGGCAATCTTGTACAGACTAATACACGCTAATACTCAACGTGAACTGAAAACTAGGAATTGTGTCAATGTGGAAGCGCTTCCATATTATATGGTATGATTCTGTCTTGTGTAATATATCTTGGCGTTTCGCTGCTCAAGGATGTATGTAAGCATTTCAATATTGTCCCGAATAAAGCAGGACTTGGGATATCTGTAATAAATTCATTAATTCAAATCCAAATTTAATATTGTCATTGCTATAGCAGGTCTTCCAATAGCTGCAAAATGAGGTTTTATTCAAATTTCAGGTTGCAAACTATGTGACGACAGCAACGACGTACTTTTCAACAGTAGCACGCTGATACTTCTATAAGCAGGCAATGTGCAAGTGGAACACATTGACAGAGACATGACAGAGTTTTACTACACAGTGCCCGAGCACGCAAGCCGAGTAAGAAACCTTGCTCAAATATTTCTGCAACTACATGTGCGAGCATTTGATCAAAGTTGGTGGAATCATTTTATTGTACTTGAATTGAAAATTTATGAAATGGCTTGACTAAAGTGTTACCTGGCATGAAAATTGATCAAACGACTTGCTTGGACTCGACTCAAGTCTACATTTGTGTGACTTGACCTGAAAAATTTATGAAATGGCTCTACTAATATCTAGACTTCTACTCGAGTAGGATCACTGACTACCTCAGCCACATATCTTCACTTCAAGTAGTCTGTGTCGTTGAAATAGTTACTTCGACTTGCAGTTGATTAGAAATTTATGAGGTTACTTCATCTGTAACATCACTGACTGCTCAACTCACCTCCTATTTCCAATTCTAATTGACTGTCAATTTACGTTGTTATTTATACTTGCATAGCTACACTGACTAATTTGATGACCTCATCCTACCAAGCTGTAACTCGGTATAAATATGTGGCATTACTTCTACTTTCACTTTCTGCTTTTACTTGAAGTTGATTGGAAATCTACAATATCACTTACAATGGGACCTAGTTTGAGCACATCTGCTACTGTTAAGTATGTTTTCATCATCCAGGACCACACCAAAGTGATTCTGTATCCTATGTTGCGATCCTGTGATTTACATCGACCGAGAGCGTCACTTCACAACCTACAAATTCAAACTGCTACAAAAATACGAATGCAATCTTGCGAAGATTCATGTTTGAAGATGTGAAGAGGATTCGAGCAACGCTGAATACGACGAGCAGTATATTTCTATTCGCAAATTGCATCGCTCTAAGCTTTGCAGCTGACTCTTTCTGAGCTTAAAGTTAACCAATGACTGCATAATATGAATGTATGAGTCTAGACCGAATGAATATTATGTGATTGACTTTGTATAAAATGACTGCGGATCGTTGTGTGTGAATAAATCCAGTGTAGCTTTGTCAGGAAAACCTTTCTTCTGTAAAGTGAGTTGATATTATTTATCATAATAGATCATGTGTCGAATTGAATATTGCAGTATTCGGTGTCACAGGTAAGGTCAAAAGTAGTCTGACCTTGCTAGCAGTGTTGGGACTAAGTCACTTCCTTCGAGTCATGAGTCATTGCAGATTTTGACTCGAGTCAAGTCAATCAATTTTCGGAAGTGACTCGAGTCAAGTCACTCGAATTTCGGAGGTGACCCAAGTCAAGTCACAATTCAAAGTAGTCTTTTTGAAGTATGAGGCATGATTACGTCATTGCATTTTGCTAGCTGTTGAAACACGGATTGGGTGGTCATTGATTCTGAACCAATTGCGAAGATAGAGTTAAATATACACGCAATGAGGCGATGTATCGCTGACATATACGTAGAACTGCTAAACTACGTAAGTAATTACACAGCCTCAGTTTATAGTTACCAGCGAAAATAGAGAATAGAGAAACGAATTGATATGATACAATTCGAGCCTACGCTAATGGATGAGAACTGTATTAACTACATTTCATTTCAATAAAACATGAGGTTTGGTTAGGGAAAGAACAGAAATAGACATTGAATTACTATTACTACTAAATTACTATTTAATTACTTTACTGTACTAGTTTACGACAACGTAATCTGTAAAATTCGATCACTTCGTTTGTGTTCAATTTATTTGTGAGAGAACAATGGACGTTCAGTAAAGCGCACGATCACTGGAAGATTGGTCGCTCTCACGGGTTACACCATCATTTAGCGAATAATCCGACCATATGCAAGATACAGGGATTTTTATCGACACCGATTACTTGATGACTTGAAATTGACTCGTGAATTTGGCTCCGAGTCAATCCACATTTTTGATACGCCGAGTCAAGTCAAGTCATTTTAGCAAAGTGATTCGAGTCAAGTCAAGTCATACGAAAAAGGTGACTCGAGTCAAGTCATGACTCGAGTCGTCCCAGCGAGGCTTGCTACTTGATTTGAAGTGGAATTCAGGAGGTAAATCTTCACTGAATTACGGGTGGAATTAGCGATGTTAAATACATCTTGAAACTTGCAACAGAGACATATATCGAAAGACCCCAAAAGTGCTGAAGTTTCAAAAACCGAAGATGTTTGATCAGGATCGGAACAGCGACTCAACTTAAAACTACGCTCTACTTTTCATAATACGAAGTGTGTCAAGTAAGTAGTGTTACTGTAAAATACATGTGTGGTGAGATAGCGCAGTGGTATAATCCACGGCTGCAGCATGAAAAGGTGCTGCTTCGAATCCGACCGAGGTCGACTTCAGAATTCTAAAGCGTAAGTGGTGTCTTACAAAAAGCCTAGAAGTGGACCGTGCTATAAGTTGGCAGCTACGGAAAAAACATGAATAACACCTTGGTGTAAATGACCATAGCTGTTGACAGACATCATGAATAACACAAAAACACAAGAGTGGAAGTCGTAATAACACAGCCACTTGAGTAAATAGCGTAAGTGCTCGCGAGGCCTACGCGATGCCAGCAATGAAAAGGTGGAAGTTTGCTAATTAGTTACTGACCAACTATGAAGGATGGCTGTTGGTTAAAGATTGAGGCAGTCTTCCCCATACACATATGCTGACTATCACTGTTTCATTGTGCTCGATAACTGCCACGTATATTTCCTGTATTTTATAATAACTTTATCGTTGAGTATGAGCGGAGGTTCATTTCGTACACCTATGTGAGGTCAATCCACGTATACGTATGCGTTGCCAATTGTAAATGACCTATCAAATATTGAACGAAAATTTTTTATTCGTTTATTTTATATAATAAATGGAAACTTTCTTCTCCTGTAGCAATGCGGCTACTGGTTGGAATTGAACCAAATTTGGTGTGTAGGCTTAAATTAGGTAACATAACAATTTTATCAAGTAGCCAGTACGATTTGAGAAGAAAAGTCATTTGCGAACACCCCTATTGTAAGCACTAGGGCGGAGTGAAAAAAAGAAAAATTTGGATTTCAAAAAGTGCCTTTGATATTTGATCCAAAAGCGAAAATTAATAACTTCTATCATAATTCCAGGTTCTTACGCACTCTAGTGGCCGAGCAATTTCACCAAACGAGTCGAAAATAGCTAATTTTGCCATATCTTGATAATCGCTTATGCTAGAACAGTGGTTCCCAACCGGGGAGGAATTCCCCCCTTGGGGGGAATTTTGCAATTTTTAGGGAGGAATTCTACTTAAGAATTGTAACGGATTTTCCAAATTGTTCATGTCATTCGAACTGTCATGTAGTCAACCAGTTATATCCGAACGTATGCTCCTCATGGCTGTTTTTTGCTTGCTGAAAGTATGCTCAAATGCTATTTGAAATCTCTTTTTCACATACAAATTCCCCCTTTTTTCAAACTAGTTCAGATGTGCTGCAGTTCGCAAGACAATTTTGTAGGCCAGAGACGGCCTCTCAATCAACTATATCCTAAGCGAGGAAATGTTGAGCCGAATCTATCATAACAAGGCCTCTAGTGAAAGTATTTACCTTATATTTTCAAGTCAACATTTTCAGACAGTGACAAAATATTCCAACGTCATCGATTCAAGTCAAAGAACAGCTACCCGATCAAAAAAAAGACATATTAAACTTGGTGCAATGTTGCCGAAACGTAATGGGTGTCCTAAATTTCAATGAGCTCCAGCAGGGAATCTGATCACGTGTATGTTATATATCAGGGCTGTAACTAAATCACGAGGCTCCGAGTCACAAGTCACTCTCACTTTCATAGTTTTGACTCGGGTCAAGTCGTGTCATTTTCAATTCATCATTGAGTCAAGTCTGAGTCCAAGTCACAGAGCAGAGGGTCGAGTCCAAGTCATGGTATTATGACTCGAATCCGAGTCCAAGTCACACCCCAGACAACACTGTTTGGTGATATTGAATGATTTGGATTTATGATATACTAATTTTCCTCACTTTGAGCAGTTTCTTGTCGCATTGTCAAGTATCAGGATCAATAGACGAAATTCCAATAGGGTGGTCGCTGTACTGTTCTTCTAAATTACAATGAAATCAGTGTTGGGATCAAGTCACTACCTTCGAGTCACGAGTCATCTCGAGTCATTGCACATTTTGACTCGAGTCAAGTCAAGTCAATCGATTTTCGAAAGTGACTCGAGTCAAGTCAAGTCACTCGATTTTTGGAGGTGACTCGAGTCAAGTCGAGTCAAGTCACAATTCAAGTCATGTTGCCTTTTTAAAGTATGAGGCATGATTACGTCATTACATTTTGCTAGCTGTCTGAAATACAGATTGATGATGTCATTGATTCTAAACCAATGAGCGAATATAGAGTCAAATATACACGCAAGAAGGCCCTGTATCGCTCGCATATACGTAGAACTGCTAAACTACGTAAGTAATTGCACAGCCTCAGTTTATAGTTACCAGCCAAAATAGAGAATAGCGAAACGAATTGATAAGATGAAATACATTACTATTTACTAATTGATATGATACAATTCAAGCCTACGCTAATAGTTGACGTTTTATTAACTATATTTGAATTCAATTTCAATAAAGTAAGAGGTTTGATTAAGGAAAGAACAGAGAACAGAAACAGACATTTTGCTATTAAACTACTTTACTGTACTAGTTTACGACAACGTAATCTGTAAGTTTCGTCCACTTCATTTGCGATCAATTTATTAGTGAGAGAACAATGGAGGTTCAGTAAAGCGCACGATCACTGAAAGATTGGTCGCTCTCACGGGTTACACCAGCATTTAGCGAACAGTCCGACCATATGCAAGATACAGGGATTTTTATCGACATCGATTACTTGGTGACTTGAAATTGACTCGTGAATTTTGCTCCGAGTCACGAGTCAATCCACATTTTTGATACGCCGAGTCAAGTCAAGTCAAGTCATTTTAGCAAAGTGACTCGAGTCAAGTCAAGTCATACGAAAAAAGTGACTCGAGTCAAGTCATGACTCGAGTCATCCCAACACTGAATGAAATGTCGGTCTTGGCCGTCTTATATCCTCGAGTCATATGGCTTGTTTCGAGGAATGCTCAATGACTCGAGTCCAAGTCGACTCAATACCCAAGTCAAGTTGAGTCGTTTCCGTATTTTGAAAAAATGACTCGAGTCTAGTCGAGTCGTCAGAAAATGTAGATTCGAGTCAGACTCGAGTCTGGTCAACCCTCCTATATACGAAAGTACCAATATTATTGGTCAAATGCATACGCAAACTTGAAAAAAATCGCGAGACCACCAAATCCATGCATACTGATTTTTCACAACACATAGTTTAGCGATTGGTGCATATGGTAAGCCGAAAACACAAATGGAAGTGTGGGGGTCTGTTGAGTCGAGGGTTCCAAAATTTGTTTGATTGCGAGCAAGACCATTGTTGTTGGAGATCTACAAAGTGTTGTTACAACACTGCTAGAAACAATCACTAGGTACCGCCCGTCTTATTCTCTCAGTCAACAGGTGTTTGCTCGGTAAAAATGACCTTTTTTAATCGTTGGGCAGATTTATCCTAAGGGGGGAATTTTGGCTTAAATTTCGGTCAAGGGAGGCACGAGATGAAAAAGGTTGGGAACCACTGTGCTAGAAAGTCATGACGAGATCTTTACACAACAACTTTCAAGGTGGATATGTACAATGGCAGCTCACTACCATGAAGCAAGCAGATAGCCTATAGAAGTGGTCTTTGTAAAAGTTTTTCCATTGCACGAATGCAGCCTTTGAATCTCCCTGTCATTGAAGCGGTACCGTCTGATCCCACGACAGCTAGGTTTTTGCAGAGTTCGGCGTCGGAAATAAACTCATATGTTTCTTTTGCCAAAACACGACCTTTTCCATTGGGAGGTGACAAGTGAGTGAGGTAATACTCACCTAGTTCTCCTACTAAAACAATATGTTCCTCCAGCTCTGTTTTCAAAGAGGATTTTCCAGTGGGTGCCTCAACCTGCACGTCAGGATCTGCTGTTATGTACCTATTCATGAACTCTTTAGTTGGGATATTACACTTCTAATATTTGACTCTTCCAAATCTTAGTTTGGGTCGCGAAAACCACTGCTTATAGGTTGTCAGCATTAATCATATGGCCCGAGTGCTTCAACGAATGTACAACGACAGATGCCTCTTTCACGTGTATTGATGGGATAAGTAATTTCAATAAAAATCCGTGTAACAAATGTGCACCACGTATGCTTATATAACATGATAGCGCGAGACTTGCAGTAAAATACGTTGAATATTCTAAAAAACCTCAGAGACCAGAAAAAGAATGTGGTATCCGCGACATGGCACAGCTATCATTGTACCAATGCGTCTCAACAAGGTTGAACAGTGTCCGTTATAATGTCAAAAATATTTCCATTTGCAGCCGATTACCCCTTTTTGTCAACTGGTTACTTGTAGGGGTGGGCACAATGATTCAAGATTCAATTTTAATGATTTGAGTTTAGTGGTGAGATATGATTAGATTTTTGCTGTGAAACCTAGGGATCCTCACCACTGAAAGTTAATTATAAGGGAATTATAGTTTCGTACTATTTTCCGTTGCGAAACACTTTAAACCGCGATTGGTCATATCGAAGCATAGGAAATATGAGGTACGAAGCAAAACATGCTAGTCGCTAGTGGAAGTGACATATCCGTGAAATCGTGAGCTGAACTTGGTATATCAGACGGAAGTTGAATGTACAGAGTGAACATTTCTGCCAAAATTCCGCACGCATAGTGCAAGCATGCATCATCCAGAATGGCTATTAATATGAATCTTGAGAGTATCCTTTCGAAAGAATGCTTTCCCACATATATCACATCCATGATTTTCAACGCCAGCATGGATATTCATATGTTGTTTGAGGTTACCATTCTGAGCGAATGCTTTACCACAAATATAGCATGTGATGTTTTTGACGGGAGCATGGATATTCATATGACGATTACGGCTATCCTTATGAGTAAATGCTTTCCCACATATATCGCATTTATGGTGTCTGATACCAGTATGCATATCCATATGACGCGACAGTTGGCTCTTCTGAATGAATGTTCTCCCACATATATCACATTCGTGATTTTTAACACCAGCATGAATATTGATATGTTGTTTGAGGTGGAATTTCCACAAAAATGTATTCCCACATATCTCACATTTATGATTTTTGTTACCGGCATGCATGTCCATATGACGCGTGCGGCTATCCTTACGAGTGAATGCTTTCCCACATATATGACATATATAATTTATGATGCCAGCATGCATATCTACATGGCGCTTGAGCTGACCTTTCTGAGTAAATGCTTTCCCACATATCTCACATTTCTGATCTTTGTTACCGGCATGCATATCCATGTGTCTCGAGAGGTTGCTCTTCTCTGTGAATTTTTTCCCACATATATCACATTTATGATTTTTGATACCGGCATGCATATCCATATGCGCCTTGAGGTGGCACTTCTGAAAGAATGCTTTCCCACATATATCACAGTTATGATTCTTGATGCCAGCATGTGAATAAGTGTGAGGCTTCCAGTAAACTTTTTGAGAGAACGGATTCTTGGCTATATCGCATGGATGATTATTCATCTTCATGTGGATGTGCTCATCACAAGTTCAGAACATGCATTCATTTATTACACAACCTGCTATGTGATTGAGCGTGTGACAAATCTAAACAAATTGCATCATTAAAATGTGAACATCACATTTGCAATACTTGCATATCGTAATTTAGTAGTCAGTTTTAGTTCTAGCTGCATATCAAGAAAATTGGCTACAGAACAAATATGAAAACACTGTAGTCGTTCGACATGAATCGTGATACTGGTGCACAATGTTTTCACAGCCACTTCTGGTTAACAGAAATCACTACTAACAGTGGCATATCTGCAGGCTGTTTCAGGGGTCAAAACTTCTTCCACTACCATTCTTTCAAAGGCATTTCCAATCTTATATAATAAATATTGGTGATTTACCTTGGAACTGATCTAGTTAGTCGTAAGTTAGTTTTTTGTGTATTATTGGATATTGACAGTTGTAAATTTAATTCTGGTTTTAAAATCTCGAAAATCAAGCGGTTTGCATATGTATGATTGCAACGTCGAGAATGATACGACTTAATCGAAAGCCAGGGGCAGTGCGTCTTTAACTGAGTTCGATTACGATGGTCTCCGACAGTCAAGCCTTGAAATTACTTACGTACGTATTCTGCCAAACTATCATTTTCTACTTCCACTTGAAATAGTTTTGACATGCCTGGCAATTTGCTGTTCTTACTTGCAATTGAATGGAAATTCTCATCGCCACCTCAACTTCTACTCGGATATCAAGTCTGACTACTTCGACCATCCCTGCTTAAAATGTATGATTTTGTTTCTGCCTGCATTGAACTAGTCAGGGTTGTAATGACTCGAGTCATGACTCGACTCGAGTCCAACTCGAGTCACGATTTTCTGATGACTCGACTTGACTCGAGTCATTTATTGAAAATACGGAAATGACTCGACTCGAGTCATTCTGTGTATTGACTCGACTTGGACTCGAGTCGTTGCGCATGACTCGAACCAAGTCATTGTCTCGAGACTTAGAAGACCGACATTTCATTGTAATTCCGAAGCCAACACACAATTGGGATTTCGTCTGTTGGTACTGATACTTGAAAATGCGCCAATAAACTGCTAAAAGTGAGGAAAATTGGTATATTATAAATCTGAACCATTCGATATCACCAAGCAGAGTTATAAAAAGTGGGTTTACCAAGACTTCAACTGGAAACTGAGCAGTCAAAACAATAACTTGGACTCGGACTCGAGTCATAATTCCATGACTCGGACTCAGCACTCAGTTTGCTGACTTGGACTCGGACTTGACTCGGTGATGAATTGAAATGACTCGACTTGACTCGAGTCAATACTATAAAAGTGAGATTGACTTGTGACTCGGAGCCTTGTGACTTGGTTAAAACCCTGGAACTAGTGTCAAGAAAACATGGCTGTTAGTTGAAAGTAGATTTGGTCAAGTCGTTGCATACTTTTCGCAGTTAATTAGATGTAAATATTTCCGCGTCTTGGCGCTGAGATGGGTCCTACAGATTTAGGCAAACCTATTCCATCAGAGTCCAGTATGGTAACGTAACTGAGCTCAGATACGCTGGCCTTGGTCCTGCGAAAAGTTATATTTGCATAGTAAGGAGCGGAAACCCTGCTCATTGCTCTGAATGTCAAACTGAAGAAATTCAAACTGCCATGGGTAGACCGTCCAATAAGAAAAAGTCGAAATACCTAGTTACTGACCATCGGTAGTTTTTAGCAGAGGTGGTCAATAACGAAGTACTTCTACTTTTTCGAAGTACTCAAGTAGTTGTCCTCTACTTCTGGTACTTACTCAAGTATATCTGATTTTCACTACTTCTACTTCGTAATATTTTGTGATCTACTTACTTACTTTTCGCTATTTTCAGTTTGTCAAGTAGAAGTAGTTCAATCTTCGAATCAGGAAGATAGCCTGAGGAATTTTGGGGCCGTTTTCACGGAGTATCAACATATAATTTTCATAAAAGTTTATAAAGCCCAGAATTTTCGTCGCGCCTCGCGCGCAGTGCTGGGTACGGAGTAGCCAGCATGATTTCACGAAAGTATCGGTGAATATAATTTAGGTAGAGGGTTGGCGTTGTTTCGTTCACACCACATTGTCGCCCTTCGTCCATATCAAATAATTCATCACAGTATATATGGCTCATCATAACGTTTGAAACTGATGTTTCGCAATCTAGCATTTACTTGTCATATCGTAATCTAGCATGTCCATGGCGTGTCCAAATCTGGAAAAGTGGACTCTGATATTTTTTTAGTTTCGGAACTATTTAGCATACTACCTTTGAAATTTTCTGGACTAAAAACATGAACATCATGTTCTGCTTTCAGAAGTAGTATTTTTATTTCACTTTCAATTCCCAGTATCATATACTTTGAGTTATAATTATTATCAGTTCTTTTGTCTGGATAACATACATGTTGAAGTATAAAAGCAAGTGTAGTAATGCCTTTAATTCATGGAAATAAAGCTACACAATATGGCATTTTTACGGTCCACTTTATTTTTTTACGTTTATTAATCGCGCAAAGTGTTTACACCGTATCCTATACAACTTTTCCGTATTGCTCTTCGACTAAACTACGGGCCTTGTAATATGGGGAATGGCGTCATACCATGCTATTTTCTAAAACGTGCTGTTCGAGAAAACATAGGATTAGCATCACATTTCCATATCTATATTATCATTTTCATCCCGTGATGTGGACGAATACTTATGCTATCGAAAATTGGATACCTGTGGGTATGCATCAATTTGAATCAAGCTCGTCACCTATCGCATAGCTCAATTTGCACTTTTTTATAATCCATGTGATCGTGAACGAATTAGGATCGTTTTCATAACTACTTACTTACTTGAGTACTTTTAAAGTCAGCAAATTCTACTTCTACATCAAGTAGTTTTAGGTTGCTTATGGAAGAAGTACTTCTACTCGTACTTGAGTAGATTTTTTTCGTCGCTACTTCTACTTCTACTTGAGTAGATTTCTTGACTACTTTGACCACCTCTGGTTTTTAGTAAATAGACATATCGATTTTTTGAGATGGACAAAGTCTAATATCAATTTTAAAGGGATTTCAAACTCACTTTGAACTTCATTACTTGCGATTATGGCTGGGTACAACGATAGGGATGATTCTTTTGAGTACTGTACTAAAATCTTTGCCAGTCTTTGGCACTACTAGGTAATTTATCAACCGAGATTATAGTTTCGATACATATCTACAGTGGGAGCTGCGAAACCTACATTGATCGATCGCGTCGTACGAAACGTGCAGTACAAAGCTACGCACGTTTGTGGAAATGACATATCTGTGAAGTCGTGAGTCACCTGCAGCTTTGTCACAAAGGGCAATGAAATAGGCATGGTCTGCAATATGCCATAATTATCTTGAACGTGACGTGGAACTGGAGGTGTATTCTTTGTGTTCGCAAAACGGATACATATTTTGAATTTTATCGTCATTCATACTGAAATGACAAAATAATGAGTGATACTCAAATACTGAACTTCGCCCAACGAGCTCAGGACTCGGAAGCGAATGTTCGAGTCAAATTTCAAGTCATGAAATGGCCTATTCTACTTTGCAAAGCGTTGTGATTAATGTCAATCCTTTATTTACTGGATTTCACTTTTTTTACGTTTTTTATATGGTTTTACCACCAGCATGCAGTAACATTACCGATAAAACGGATAATACCCTAAACTGGCATGATAATTATTGCTAGCGAAAATAGAGCACTTGAGTTATACCCAATACAGATTTATACATATACATCCACACATTATATCAAACAAATACTGGCTGATTAAATTTGATGATTTGATTCTGATTGGAAATCTAAATTTTTTTAAACAACTTCCCTCGTGACTTGAGCTGAAAAATAGTTACCTTTAATGACATTAGAGTAAAAATTTGGTGTCTAGTGCAGTGGCTCTAAACCTTTTGACCTTTTGGTCAGGCCAAACTTTATAACAAATGTCGTGGACCAATCAACCTTCAAATATCAAAATTAACCACAAATGACACAACGACCAATGTATGTAACTCAAAAGTAAATACTTGAAATTTCATATTATGCTACCTCTGATATTAGACCTGTTATATGTGGTTCTATTGAACGTTATGTAGGGCGAAGTGCGAATTGTTCTGTTAAAAAGTCTAAGTAGATTTTGATTATGACGTTTCGTTTAAAAGAAATTCGACATTTGCTGTCTGGTAGATTTCATAATACTGCATATTGCTAAATTGTAATTTTGATATTTACCAAAGTATGTTTGAAAAGTCTTCCTAGCCTTCACATATGACTGGTCTGATACGAGTTGTAGTCTACCGGTAGTTTTAAACAGTTTTGTGCAAAATCTGCAGCATTTTGACGTATGCTAAGTCAAAACTAGATCATGAACTCATTTTACGACATGGTGCAGAAAGATAGGCTACGCCCCAAATTTAAAAATCAATATAAAATTATGTAACTCATTTTTGTAATTGCCGTAATGCAGAAGCGTGCGACTTTCGACATTTAAAACTGGGCTATAGAACCCTAAACGCCAGGAAAGTTGCCACGGATAGGCGGTTGATAACCAAAGGTCCTGTCTACTTTCATGTCCACAACAACATGACCAACATCAATCTTGTTTCCCTATGATTCTACTCTAATTTATTAAACATGAAAGTTTTCTGGTTTTCCAATACTACTCTAAACCAATTATGACTACCATATCTTTCGACTAATTCGCGGGGAGCACTGATTGATGTTGGACAGATGATCATGTAGGTGTGGATAGGAAAGAACTTGAAGGCATTGATTCCATCCCAACACTGGCTACAAAGGATGACAGCAAATATGCTATAAGTACGAGAATATACAAACTGTCCGTCAGAACACAATATCAGGTTCTATCTAACATGATATTTTGAAGGTATCACTGGATATCCTTTCCAAAATTCATTGTACATGCCATTTATTTACATGATAAAGGCCGAGGTGGGTGTCTGACTGAAATATTGCTCCTAGTAGTTTCGCCATCCTCATATCTTTTCAGCATATCGCGAATTTGTGATGTATTTTATTAAATGATAAAGATGACAATGTCGGAATATGATTAACACCAAAAATAGGCAGGTTCAAGCAAAAGTACATCTGGGTGAGGCCTCCGTAAGCCATACGTCTGTTTGATAGGCGAGAGAAAGAGAGAGAGGGAGAGTCTTTATTTTATCCAACCAAAATACATAACAAACGGCAGTGATGGTGGTACAGAAAATATGCATGCACAGTATTCGGTATTAGATAGGAATGATCGATAAGACCGTCAAGATCATCTAGTCTGATCACACCAGCATCAAACAGGTACACTTGACTCAGAACAGTCTGGCTGTAAATAAGGTTACAGTAGTTAAAAAATAAAAATAGAAGAAAAATTAAACGATGGTAGCAAATGATCAATGAAGCAATGTCTGGGCGAGGTAGGGTAGCAGTGTTAGTGTAACGACAAGAGGTGATCAAGTTGGGCTTTTTTGAATCTATTATAAGGCAATTCACGGATACGTGGTGGTAATGCATTCCATATGATTGGTCCCGAGTAGTCGATAGATCTCTTAGTTAGGTTGCTATTGGGTGGGGGAAAGTATATATTTCCTTTAGACGAGGATCTCGTGTAGTGGGAGTGGACATTTTTGGCAGGTATGAAAAAGTCATCAAACACAGGAGGCAAACTATTGGAAAAATATTTGTGAATGACTTTTGATACTTCGAAGCGATATAGTTTGTCAACTTGCAAAATTCGGTGCTTACGGTAGTAAGGCGATAGTTTGGTACGTAAAGGTACAGATGAGATCAGCCGTATCGCACGGTTTTGCAGGGTTGTGCATGCATTTCCCCATACTACGATTCCATATTGCAGGTGAGAGCGGAAAAGGGAGAAATAGATGGTTCGTAGTACTGATCTGGAAACCAAACATTCCAGACTGGTCATTATTCCCACACACCGAGCTAGTTTTGATATTGTACATTCAATATGCTGCTCCAGGATATTTTGGCGCCGAGATATTTTTCTGAGTCACATAGGGAGATTTGTTTATGATTGATGTCCATTGTCCACAGTGAAACTATGATTGGCGAGCTTCTGAAATCAGGATCACTTGAATTTTATAGAAAGCTCCAGACTTGTAGATTGCAGGAATTACAATTCTAGTTAGTTGACGGTCAACTGATTACGGATTTTACTGAAGAAAGTCTAGTTCTAATCGAGAGTCAGTAATTCTAGTTCCACGTTAAGTGGCGTATTTTCAAAATCCAGTGCTCAGGTAATTTGTACATGTCTGGAAAGCACTATTATCCCAATGTATAATCCACCACATACTAAATCATCTGAATGAGCCTGACTACAGTACTGACTGACAACTTCCCACAACATCTGTGCTACAGTCCAAAGCTTAGCTAATAATGCCACAACTGAACAATGGAGCGAGCAAGAAGCAAGACGCGGTTGTAAAGCTTCCGAAAGCGCCGTTTTTCTAATTGACTGGCCGGCACAGACACACCTCCATCACACCCATTCACGAAGCGCAAATGGGAAATTGTCAATCAATAGTAGTCAGGCTGATCTTGATAGCTTGTTGTGGTTCGTTTTGCATTGTGATACAGTGTTTTTCAGTCGTGTACCAAGACAATCTGATACTGTGCCTGTTATTCCACTGCATCACAAGAATGTAATCTAGTCAGCTTTTATGTACGGTACACTGCATTAACTCTAGATTGATTCAACAGTCTATTGAATATGCTATATGGGATCAAAAATTGGGATTATTGTTCCTGATGGGCTGATGTTATCAAAGTTCTGGCTGGGCATGAATTAAAAATACCATATCTTGAATATCTTAATTCTAGTCTGGTACAGTGTTCCATGCTTTTGCCTCTGATTAGTGATGTCAACCTTATATCGCTATGACTAGCACGTTGACACGACTGCTGTTTCGTTATTTATTTGTGTTTCTTCTATTGCGGTAACATGAGCGCACTGTGTCACTCTATACACTGTTATGTTTCAGATGATTAATATGGTCTTTACAGGTAATATCATCATCTTCATTCATATTGGTTTATTTGTGATAAGTAATAAATTGCCATCTGTCTGTTTACTGGCTTTTCAAAATTCGCAACTAGAACTACTCACTTTTGAAATGCCGCAACTAGAGCTGGAATAAGAACTGCCTAAAACAGAAATCAGTTTACCGTCAACTAACCAGAATGGTAGTTTGTACAAGTGTGGCACATTCTGTAGATTTAAAATGATCACCATTATAAAATAACAGCGACTTATGGTTTATGCTGGCCTGATGTACTTTTGATGCAATCAGCCGATTCCGCGTGATGTTTTCCAGCAGTGATATCTTAAGACCTTTGGAATACAATGCACGGTACAATCTGATTTTGTATTTTGAGAGACAGTTTGTCATGTTATCGTACCAGTACGCTGCCATATTTTGCTTGTTTATTTTGTAATTTGTGTGGGTAGGCCTATGGCAAAATGTTGATATTTGGTCCTGCTATCAGTTGTCGGCATAGCGTTGGGTTCAAGTCAAAAGTCATTTCGAGTCACTGCTATTTTACACTCAATTTGTGTTGGCCATTAAGAAAATTCTCAGTAATAAGTCACGAGTTAAGTCACAAAAATGACAATTTCACTGACAGTCTTCAAGAGCTTCTTGGAGGTACAGAACTTCAATATACAATTAAATAGTATATTCATATTGAAATACACCAACCAAAACTCTGTCAACAAAAGGAGTTCGTGTATCACCTAAAAATAGTACATTGAACGCTCTCTCATTCGAAATTTCATGCTGGTGACGTCCTATTTTGTGATACGATTGTTGATATACAATGTTCTTTCCAATTCTCTACTAGTTGCTGACGATTACCCCTGACGAGTGTCAGCCGAAAATATTCGGGTTCATTTCAATATGAATATACTATTTAAAGGGGCACTGCGCTCAAAAAATGATGTGGTCTCAAATTGAAGGGCAAAACGAAAAAAAAAATTTGGCCGCAGCCGTTTTCTTCAAAACGCCACCGTAATGGAGCTGCAATTTATTGAAATTTCCAGAAACGCACCCGGCTGCAGCTGTCGCGGCTCCGGGTAATTTCTTAACCCGTTACATGGCACGATGACTTCATTGTCGCACTTGCCCGACGCGATTAGGCAGTCACGCAGAGGACGAACTTAAGATAGTTGTCAGTCGATGTTATGAAGGAATCATGTCTTGCACACCAAGGCGGCGCTCAACGTGCGGTGTTAAATCAGGAGGATTTGTGTCTGGAGCTTGTCATGACTCTATAGTCCTGGATTTAAACGGCAATTTCCTGCATTCTTCACCTTTTCTCGCATGCTTTTATATAAATGCCTACACTTTATAAATTGGGAGCATTATACTCTCCGTCATATGTATGCTGCTATTCGTGCTGCAATGTACTTTGATATTTTCCAATTGCAGACAATATCGCTTGGTGTCTTATCGACACATAGGCTACTGGAATGGATTATTTGATGGCGACGTTTTGGGTAGCAAAAACAGAATGCCCTTGCCAGCCTGCATTGTGACTGCTACAAAGCAAAAGTACCCGAGTGATGATGGACTGTATGTCGGCTTCAAATGGCCGATAGAAAACGAACTGTGATTGATAACACTGCGGCTCTCAAGTCGAAATCTGTTCAGTTGCTGTTTGCATTCTATATTCCACCAATGGCTGCTGTGCCTGATACATCACTACTTTGCTTACTCGGTATTTCAGCACAATTTTTAATAAATAATAATAGAAACATCTGAGGACTATATAGGCAGGGTATTACAACGGGGCAGTCAGGCAGTGGAAGAATGAAATTGTGCTAGTAAGCTACGCAGCACTGCACATGCCATACAACTCGAAGATGTACGATAGAAATGTATTGTATCTCAGTCACGTTCTAGAACGACGTTTTGAAAGTAATTCCTCGCAAGGGGAATAACTGGTGTGCAGATGTGATGAGTCATCTGCTCCAAATCCCGGATCAAACTTTTGTTTTCTATCAAAGATTTCAATGCTTTGAAACTAGGAGATCCACATTGCGACCATCTAGTTCTTAGGCTCTTATCCCCAGTCAAAGTGCCATAGCTGCAGGAATATGTCTCCCCGTCAACTGTCCACTCATGTTCGCCGGTGATGTGATGCAGAAGAGATATCCATCTTCTTTTTAGCACCTGCAATTGCATATTGTTATATAAAAAGTTCCTAATATGTGATGTCAGACATAGTTGATATGTAGACTTACACTGCTGACAGCACCACCACAAGTGATTAGTGATGCTTCTTGTCCATAGTAGCAAGTCTTCCATACCTTTCTTCTTACCCAAGAGACACCAACTTTTTTTTCAGTCCTGAGAAATGGTTAGTAAGGCAAAAAAAGATTCAAATAATAACATCCAAGGCACGCTCCATACCAACTTTTTCCATTGCAACACTGCTGGAGCACTCTGTTTTTTGGACTAATTGGACGTGGACAATTTTCTCAGTCTTCTCCATAAATGAATAAACCATATATTTTGCAGAAAACCCAGGTGAGTCCGATGAAACGGCACAACTTCTCGATGTCATTGCAGCTTGCAATAATGGCAATGTATATTCTATATACTATTACGAAGACTCTGGGTAGAGCAAGACAATAGCGTAGACTAGTGCTTTTCAACCATTTTGAGCTCCATTTGCACTTTTTTTGAAAAACAATTTAATTCGCACCAGCCAGCTGGAATTTATTACACAAAAAGAAAATGAAAAGCTTACCACTTTTGTATTTGTAGAGCTTCCTGTAGTTACAGAGCGTCATTATTTCACATTCAGCGTATCATATTGTTGATTAATCAAATACTAAAATCACTGCAGTAGAAAAATCACAGATATCGCACTTCTGCTGTTCTCAAGGTCTTCGTTGCTTTTTCTGGGGGTATCGTGCAGTGATTTCTTTCGAAGCTTAAAGGGCGAACCCATGAACAATATTCACTCGCAACAATATCACTTTTCCACTAAATCGACTTGTTATGTCAACGCTATATGAATGTGTGTGCCGAAATTCCAATACTTTGCATTCAAATCAACACTGGCATCGCCCACTATCACTTACAAGGTAGGGTTATCATATTTTTGATTCGGGAAAGGGGGACACTTATTCAAAGTTTTCAGAAATAGAATAGTGGATAAGTAGAATCCGGAAAAAAATGGTAAATTTTTCAGACTCCGTGGTCGGTCGACTAAAAAAAGGCCAACTTTCCAGTTCAACTCCGGAAATACAGTTTTTCTTTCACACTTAACATTGGTTGACTATTTGGTTGAAATTCTTTTCATTCGCACAAGTACAAACCCTCACACAGGTTGAAAAGCACTTTATGCTGTAGTCGTTTTTCGGGATAACAGTAATTTCTTATCCACAAGACGAATACCAACAGTCAGGGTTCCCCATGAACATGACAAAATTCATGACATTCAAAACTGGTGTAGGGTTCGGGTACTGTAGGAAAATTCATCATGCCTAACCGAAATCCAACGGTACGCAAACCTAACCTTAACCCACAATTCCGCGGCTGACCCTAAAACACATGTATTCATTATATTGTAATCATATTAATCCCCAAGCCATAATTTTACGATACCGTCATCTTATGATTCTCCAACCTGAATGCGAAACCAATTATGACCGATCTGAATTTTAAAATGTTCAGAGGGCACACTGATTGGTGATGGTAATGTTTTATACATACGGCAACATAAGAATAGGACATGATCTATTCCTGCCCTCAAGAAATAGAATCCACTAGGCCCAATTAAGAGAAAAATCTCGTGACTGAACATCGTCAGTGGAACGCCGTATCTACACCATCTTGGCGTGTAAGACATATTTCCTTCATAACATCGGCTGACAAGTGACAACTATCTAAAGTTCGTCCTCTGCGTGACTGCCTAGTGCCTAATCGCGTCGAGCAAGTGCGACGATGAAGTCATCATGCGATGTAACGGGTTAAGAAATTACCCGGAGCCGCGACAGCTGCAGCCGGGTGCGTTTCTGGAAATTTCAATAAATTGCAGCTCCATTACGGTGGCGTTCTGAAGAAAACGGCTGCGGCCAAAATTTTTTTTTCGTTTTGCCCTTCAATTTGAGACCACATCATTTTTTGGGCGCAGTGCCCCTTTAATTGACAGTCTTCATATATTCATCGGTATACCCCTGACATTGAGAAGTGTTCTCCCTGATCACTAATCGGTGTCTGACGTGTTCCCGGCCAAAATACAGTGACTTTTGAATTTGTAACTCGCTACACGAAATATGTGTCCCTATCACAATCTTGTGTGGCAATTGGAAATGCTGTATTGTTTAAAAAAAATGCAAAAAGGTGCATTGTATGTTCACAACGTGATTTCGACGATTAGAAAATTTACTGCTTTTCCCAATGAGATTAAAATCAGAATTATACTAACAGTTTTTTTCCAAATATGACTAGAATTAGAATGTCTGACTATGAAAAAACTTAGTCGCCTAATTGAATTGAATCAAACTACAACCATAATCAAGTTCAGCTCATACCAAATCAAGAGTTCAGGCACGAGAATGGCAAAGGTCTGTTCACTAGGCTTGCCTCGTTCCGCATGATACATTTCTCCTGTAGTATTTTCAAGAAAACCAGACAAATGGGAATTAAAATAAGAACATAAAAATATATTTTACAAATTAGATAAGAACTATATTACCGGCATTTTGCTCCAATTAGTCAACTAGAATAATGTAGCTATCCGATTCTGTTCTCAAGATCACACCAACGGCCACTCAATCGACGAGATATACGCCAGAAATTGTCATGTCAACTGCGAGAAATGTCCGGGTGTAGTGAGAATAGCTGAAATAATGAAAAGTGTTTCAATCCCACAAAACACTATACGTGTCGGTATGTTCATGGGGAACACTAATTAATCGCAGTCGCTGAATTAATTATTGTTACGTAAAGTTTGCATCTCTGTCCGGTGGCAGGAAGTATTGATGTTTGTCTCACATGTTGTTTGGGTAAAGTCACATTGTGATTTGTATTAGACACCAACATAGAGCTGTTTGATTACTGTCTTTTTTCATTGGTTCATATATTCATTTATTTATACTGTATAAATATTTTTAGCGCGTCTGGGTACAATGGTTCGAGTACCCGAATCCTAATCGGGTAATTTTGTAATGATTCAAGTCAAGTAGTGTAAGATCATTTTTCAAGTACAGTAATCGTACACTCCTTGATATTAATAGATATAGGCTATTATCACTATTCACTACCATATGTCGGTGATTCTATTTGTTGTAAGTAAAGCAATCAGTCATTGTGAGCTGAATTTTTCTTCTGAAAATGCAAACACTTCCTTGTCATGTATCTATCTAATTGGGAGAGCTATTGCTATTTGAAAATTGGGCTGATATTTCCATGCTGCTAAGATAACGCTCATCAAAATGATGGGTTGTAATTCAAATATATTCATAACGAGTCTTACGAAATACTCACCGTAAATACTATTTTATTCAAAAATTTTCTACTGCCATACCTTCTCCTCTACTGCTTGGAATTGAGCCAAATTTGGTGTGTATCGTCTATACTGTCAGCCCAACAATTTTGTGGGGTCGGCAGAAATTTTGTATTTTATTCATTTTTATGTAATAAATACCGGTAGAAAGCTTTCTACTGCAAGAGATTCGCTTCTACTAGTTGGAATTGAGCCAAATTTTGTGTGCATAGATTTTGTAGCCAACATAATAATTTTAATCCGTAGCCAGTGAAATCTGAAGATTTTTTTTGAACAGCCCCATTGTACTATTAGGTAATTCTAGTCTAATCAGAGTAAAGAATTCCATGTCGTTTTGTACTTAATATGTTTTGTATTTCTAAAATGTAGTAAACTTTTAATGGTCATGACATTGTAATCTGTTGACACCGGACCACAGCGTCAGTTCTATAATACAACTTCCATTAACAATTTCATCATTTCAAAAGACTGCAACACTGCGATACAATGAAAAGATAGGAAGTGGTGGAATGGACGGGGGAGATAGCGTAGTGGTAAGCGCCCACCAATCTGACGGACTCGGTGCGATTCCCGTCTGAGGTTTATCTGGGCTCCTCTCCCCCTGCCGTTGCCGTTCTTACGGCGACAAAAAAAAAACACAGTAAAATATCCAACGAAAGAAAACACTCGCAAGGAATGGAAATAAGAACCAGCAGTAGAAAGGGCCGCGGCCTATATAGCCTATTTACCAGTCGTATACTGGCATTTACTACATTTTCATGCATTCTAGAGCATTAATGGACAGCGCTCGTAAGTTTACAGTGGCTGTTTGTTTTTTGTGAGAATATGTATCTTCCAGCGGCGCAAGTAAATCCCCACATGGAGCCTGCGTTGCATTTGTTTCCAAGTAGGTATATGCACCCAAACCACTCCAACAGAGAACTGAACACCCTGTTTCAATGCGTGAGTGAGCATTGATCAAGTATGAAATTTCGGTCACTGTTTCGTTACAGAGGCCATTATCATGACTCTCAGCTCTCAGTGATCTGAGAAGAAGCCTGGTATTCGGGGTCATTTCTGAGCAAACCAATGAACCCTTCTCCTTTCCTTCCATGGTCGATTGAGCCCTGCACTGCACCAATAGGTACTGGAGTCAGCTTTGTAAATTTGTTGTTTTTCTCATTTCCGCCGCACTACTCTGATAAAATGCATCCAGATAATTAGCTTGTCATATGTCTGTGGAGTAGGTGGATTCGTCCAATGCTAGGCTACGCGGCAACGTGGTTCTGAAAATGTCATAAAAGATCGACCGGCATTGCTGTTACTCTTCTGGTCACGGTTGAATCAGACAACTGTAGCTTCTCAATTTGTCATGTAATGCTGGCCTCGCTGCTAAGTTCTGAAAACAGCGAATATTCGCGCAGTATGTTAAAGTCTTAATGAAATCACACTTTCTCTAGCAGATTTCTTGGGTTTAAGTAATTTTGAACGATGCGTCTGTAACGTCGCTTCTAATTTTGACAATGCCCGAAATATGGATTGCTGGGCTTGCCACCATCGTTTTTCTAAGATCAGGCGGTATGTGAAACTCCAGAAGCAACAGCTAATAGGCGTGGTATCATTTTAAGCTTCGACGCTTCGTTACGACAACTGTTCTTTGACAAATATATGACACATCGGTTTTCCATTTATATCTGGGAAAACACATTCATTGCTCGACGGAGACTTACAAACCCAGCTTTCGACGTTCGCGTTTCTAGTACTTGTTTCTGCTCAAACCATTCACGGTGTGTGAACACTTTTTAAAAGTGTTCTACGCAGCGGGATTCTCTTGAAGCAGAGTGCAGCCGAACACCGATTCATCATCATCATCATTGGTTTATTAGCAATTTTATCAGTTCAATACAGAGTTGGATCAATTACATTATTTCAGTTCAATTACAATTACAATTACAATTACTTTCATGGATGTTTCAATTACATTACAATTACAATTACTCCATGCTAAAAATATCAAATTACAATTACAATTACTCCTTGCATGCTTCAATTACATTACAATTACAATTACTCCTTGCATGCTTCAATTACATGACAATTACAATTACAATTGCTGCTGTTGAACATGTAATTGAATAATCATAAATTCAACCGTGCTCCTTGACAACCGTAGCGTCGTATTTAACAACAATTCAAGTCTAGTTCAGATTGTGTAGTAATAAATGCTTTTATGTGCGTAAATAGTATGCTATGTAAGATGTCATTGTGACGTAATATAAGCGTGTTTTGTATGCTCGGTAATTATGGCTCACGTAATTGGAAATGAAAAATGTTACTTACCTAATTTCCTATGGGTTAAGATTAAGGATAGGGTGCAGTATGTAGTTGAAAAAGTATTATAATCTATGCACGTGTTGGATTTGCGTATATAGTATATAATTAAAGAAATAATATTATTTTTATCGATGGACGTAGGAATTAGGATGAGGAGTAATAACAAAACCGGCTTTGTCAGATAAGACGTTATATAATATCCGGTGGTCTGGTTAGTTAGCCAGACGAAGTAACGATGCAGCATCGTGATCTGAAATCGTATCGTAGATTGCCAACCCACGGATAGATGCGCAAGATGTGAGTCACGGATAAATGCACCGACAAACGTACTGCAGAGCCGGCTAAAACCAGCAAACTTTGTAGTCCTAGAGCTGGCGATTCATGCGTCCATATTTGATGCATCTGGTCTTTATCGTAAGCTATTGATGTACTAATTCCGAAAATACAAAATAAAATCTCGGCAGGGCAATGTAACTGCTCCAAAATAGCCGTTTAAGGCCGACAGTTCTGAAAAGTGAGAGCGCTGCAGCAGCATGACCACAGCAATTACCAATTACGCCCAGCCATTGTTCAGAACAATGCCGATTCCCAGACTTTCACGACTAATTTGGGATGGTACCATTGCCTGGAAATATACTTTTATTGCGAAATCAGTGCGACACTAGCTTTCGATTAGGACCATACATATCAAATTTCGACGCTTGGATCGCCAGCTATGGGACTATCAATTCTGCTGCTTTTAGCCGGCTCAGCAGTTCGCTTCTCGGCGTATTCAATCGTGAGTCACGTGTTGCGAATCCATCCGTTGGTTAGTAATCTAAAAATTGTATACAATGGCAGCCGAGGCCAGCATAGCGGTAAAAATTTAAAAAAAACTTCGCCCGCCAGGGCGTAGTCAAGGGCTTCCGCGAATGGATCCACCAAATTCCTTGTCGACATTTAAAGAGAATGCATTATAAGTCAATTATTTTATGTTGTGCTTGTCAGGTCTCAATAGCAATTTAATGTAATTGAAATTGTAATTGATCAAAATTTTCGTCAAATTACAATTACAATTACAATTACACAAAATAAAAATGCTTCAATTACAATTACATTACAATTACATTGAAAAATGTAATCAATTACATTCAATTACAATTACAAATTACAATTGATCCAACTCTGGTTCAATACACCACAAAAAATGCGATACAATGAAAAGAAAGGAAGATGTCGAAGCGAGTAGGGGTTGTCTATGGAATCGGACACCAACCTTGGCCTAGGCGATGTAAAGAGGCGGCATGCACACTGAATGAAAGTAAAGAAGATAGTATAGAAAAAGAAAGCGACAAGAAATTGGGCGGCATGTCATGGGAAACGAGATCGATAGGTCAGTCGTGGTCCGGTAATCTTGAGGATGGACTGTATTTATTTAGTAGTAATTGCTTGTATTTCGACTTGAATGTGGACACTGGACATGCTCGTCGACTGTCGGATGGCCGGCGGGATACTGTTCCACACATCAGGTCCGGCATATTTGATAGAGCGATGATCTTTTCGGTCGATCATATGATATTTGGACGACGTGGACGCGCGTGTGTTGTACTTGTGCGCTTTTGATTCAGAGGTAAAGAAGTCATTGAAATATTCGGGGCAACGACCGCAGTGAAACTGATACATAAACTTGGCGATTTCTAGTTTCCGCATATCTTCTATGTTTAGGACGCCGAATCTCTTCAGCAGCGACTTATTGGATGGGCAGCCAGGCCCCAAAGGGGCCCTAGCTATGATTCGGAGTACTTTATGCTGTAGTTTCTGCAGTGGCTTGAGTGCAGTTTTACTGGCAGCCCCCCAACAGAGGATGCCATAATGTAACTTCGATTGGATTAAGGATTTAAAGAGCATCAGAAGAACCCATGCTGGCACGAAGCGCCCAAGGCTGTAGAACAGGCCGCACTTCGGTGATAATTTAGTTTCTAGGGACTGAATATATGACTCTTCCAGGACAGGTTCGAGTCCAGTAAAACCCCGAGATATTTGGCATTATCTGTGTTGGAAACGGGCTGACCAGCGATATTCACGGTTAGGTTATTTTTTGAATTTACTGTCAGCAATTGGGTTTTCGAGGCGTTTATGCGAAGGTTGTTCTGGGCCGTCCACTCATGGACTTTGGGCATTTGATCACCAGTCAGAGCATCCAGCTCTGCCGTCGAAGATGCGGAAGAGAGGAGGTGAGTGTCATCAGCGAACAGTGTCGTGTTCAATAAGGAGGTTTCAAAAATGTCGTTGACATATAAGGTGAAGAGGACCGGTCCAAGTACTGAGCTCAAAAGAATAACAATCTAAAATTCAGCATAGGCCTATATCAAGAAACCAGAACACATCAAAGAATGAGTAATCAAACGAAACAGAGACAACAGTGCGATAAGAAAGCTAAGTAGCTAACTTACTATGTAACAAATTCTTTGACTGTAGTAATTGCTTCCGTAATGAAAGATGTTGCGGGTCGCAAAATGAAGGTCAGCCGCATAAGGCCCGCGGGTTGAGAACCCCTGCCCTAGGCCCAGGTGGATGTTAGATTAAAAGAATCGCAACTGCATGCGTGTCGTTCGACAACGTCCTATCTGTTCATCTCATCGCATTGTACATGGTGTGTGACTAAAGATGATAAATATAGCCCACCTATATCATCTTCTCATTTTCCTGGACTGCGGGGGCAGTGGTAATCAGTTTACACCATAATACAGGAGATCAAAGGTACTTCATCTGATGTCCCCGTGGGAAAATTAAGTCATTTTCAACTAAGACTGTGAGAACCATAAAAGAAGTTGACCAGCGTAGTAGGTATGTGACATCCATAATCTGACATACCTTCATTTAATGAGTGTTCGCAGTTTCACTTTACGTTCAGTTCGTACTTACACCTGCATGGATTATAATCTCTGAGACAAGCATATTCATCTTAGTCTGCTATTACATTTTTTCAGTCAGTCCACGATTTGCGTTTGTGTAATCTGTCGTCTGGCCCGTCGTTTTCATTAAAATATCCTTCTGGGATTTATATACTAAGTTGTTATAAGTTTTCCCTTGCCAAATTATCGTGTTCGAGCAAGAAAACTACTTTCTACATGTCAGAAAGTGAACAGATCGTATTTCAACTTTAAATTAATTGGTTCATTTTGATATAGTCCAAAAACGGAACGACTATCAGAGTCAGCACAAAATATGACGTCACCAGCACCCTAAGCACGTCCCTAAATCAGCATGTCCCTAGATTCATTAGAACACGCTCTGTGAAAAGCTCACCCTTACTTCATCCGCTCAAGATTGACGCGGAACAATCAAAGGCCATAAATTCTGCAATTGACAAACACTTGTTGGATAATCCCGCATGTGCGAAAAATTATCGAGACGACAGATTTCGCATACTCGGAAAGGGTCGCTCACACTTTCATTTGCGTGCCTTGGAGTCGACTTTTATCAAAATGCACCAGCCAAGGCTGTGTCAACAAAAAGTGTTCGTGTATCATCTAAAAACAGTACATTGAACGCTCTCGTATTTGACATTTCGTGCTGGTGACGTCATATTTTGTGTTACGATTGTTGATATACGCTGTTCTTTTGAATTCTCTACTACTTGCTGACGATTACCCCGGACGAGTGTCAGCCGCAAATATTCGGGTTCATTTCAATATGAATATACTATTCAATTGTATATTGAGGTTCTGTACCTCCAAGAAGCTGTTCAAGTAGAAACATACATAGAAATTTCCACTCGATCACAGATAGTCGATATATACCATGTCTGTGGTGTGTTAGTAGAGTACTGCATTGCAACCAGGACATCATGTCTGGGGTATGTTTTGAGGTATGTTCGTACTGCATTGCAACCTGGACATCAAGTCTGGGGTATGTTTGGGGTGTGTTGGTAGCTTGGTACTACGTTGCCACACTTGAAGACACCCCATAGTTACCCTAGAAAAGATGTCCTTATGTTTGGCATGTTCCTTATTGCCAAAATGAAAGGCAACCTTTAAGAGAATTGGAGTATTGCGACATTTGCGAGTTGTGCCTGATCCGCGGTCTGCTGTTTACATTATGGTCTTTGTAGTAGTCAGCCCGGTCCGCAGTTCCGCCGTTTAGTATTGCAAGTTCCGCTAGTTCCGCGATCCGTTCGCTCCGCCGTTTAGTATTGAGCTATTTTCTTATGGTCCGCAGTTCCGCCGTTTAGTATTGCAAGTTCCGCTAGTTCCGCGATCCGCTCGTTCCGCCGTTTAGTATTGAGCTATTTTCTTATGGTCCGCTCGGTCCGCAGTTCCACTCTGTCTGCCGTTTAGTATTACATGTTCCGCTGTTCCGCGGTCCGCCATTTAGAGTTGCCCCTAAGCGACCGTCCAGGCTTTGATTGCATCCATATTTTGTAGCAGTTCCAATTTTTCGGTACGGAGGTTACGTTCTCGGTCAATGTAAATCACAGGTTCCCATCATAAGACACAGAATCACTTTGGTGGGGTCCTGGATGACGAAAACATACATTAAAACAATAGAAGAGGTGATCAAACTATCCCATCGTAAGGGACCTTGTAAATTTAAAATCAACTGCAAGTAAAATCATCCACGTAAACGATGATAAGTAATGACAAATATTTATACCGAGTTACAATTTTGTTGGAGGGGGGTCTTCAAATTAGTCAGTGTTTCTATGCAAGTAGAAGTTACGTCGTTGCAGGCGGTGATGTTACAGAAGAAGTAACCTCATAAATTTCGAATCAACTGCAAGTCGAAGTAACTATTTCAACGACACAAACTACTTGAAGTGAAGATATGTGGCTGAAGTAGTCAGTGATGCTACTCTACTAGAAGTCTACACTTCAGTAAAGCCATTTCATAAATTTTTCAAGTCAACTCACGCAAATTCGGGCTGTATTCGAGTCAGTTGATAAATTTTCAAGTAAAGTCACACAAATGTAGACTTGAGTCGAGTCAAATTGAGTCGTTTGAACAATTTACATGTCAAATCACATTTTAGTCAAGCCCTTTCATAAATTTTCAATTAAAGTAGCATAAAATGATTCGACCAACCTTGATCAAATGCTCGAACATGTAGTTGTGGAAATACCTGAGCTAGGCTACTTTCTTGTTTAGAGTACTCGGGTAACGTTGGAGGTTGTAGTAGTACTCCGCCATTATTCGTTGTTTGCGTACAGAAGTATTCACATGCTATTGTTGACAAGTACACGGTTGTTGATATCACATAGTTGATAACCTGAAATTTGAAGGAAATCATTATTCTGCAGATATTTGAAGGCCTGCTATAGTAAGGATAATATTGAAATTGTTTTTAATTTAATGAATATTTTACAGACATTTAAAGGCCTGCTTTCTACAGGACAATTTTGAAAGCCTTACCTATATCCCTGAGCAGTGAAACGCCAAGATGTATTACACAAGACAGACTTATATGATATGATATGGAAGCAGTCCCATATTGACACAATTCCTAGTTTTTAGTTCGCGTTCAGTATTAGCGGGTATTAATCTGTACAAGGCGGTGGGCACAAGAGTTTGACACCTAGAAAATCTTTAGTTTTTACCTAACGGATTAGAAGTAGAATGCTGGCTACAGCTTTTCTGGAGTTACTATTAGAATTACTTGATTTACAAAAACTTAGAAATCGAATTAAATTGTGATTTGGAAAGAACTACAACAAAAGGTCATATCATGAGCACGAGAATGACAAATGCCTGTACATCGAGCTTGGCTTGTAACACACGATAATTAGATAACAAATAGATTACCATTTTGATTAGATTAGTTTAATTAGACACCTAGAATTATATAGTTGTCCAAGTGCGATGTGCGCGCAGCCGCACAAGTATTTAACATGTCATAGCCAGTCAATAAGCGAAATCGCCACTTTTACTTATAATTGAGTTGAAATTTACAGTGTTACATCTACTTGGACTTGCATCCTTAATTTTGCATTCTCTTTGAAATTGCTACCGCAGCAATGAATAGTTCTACTAAAGTATCATTGCTGACTACATTGGCTAGCATCTATTTCCACATGAATTAGTTTTGATCAGTCTTTGAAATCGATACATTGACTTGTAATTGAGTCGTACTTGGGTTGACGTTACTTGTACTTGAGTGGCATTACCGACTACTTTGACTGCCTTCTATTACTACATGTAGTAGTTTGACATGTCCTAGAAATTGCAACTTTTGCTTGCAAACGAGTAGAAATGTATGTATAACGTTACTTCTACTTCTATTCGAGTAGTCGCGCTGACTACTTTGACCGTCGATGTATTTATCGAAATAGATTGTAAGCTCCTTTTGTCAGTGAGCTCCTTTTATCCAGATATTGTGACGATACAAAAATAGCCATACTGAATCCTGCTTTATCGGTCAGATCCACCAATCCAATGCACAGTTGCAGGCTGCAGGATCTTCTGCCTCATCTGTTGAATCAAACTCAGTTTTGATATACAGAAATGCAATATATAGCTAATGCTAACCATTTTTGGTAATGTCACATACTGGCTAGAGTTGTAATTTGGATCTATGATATCTGCTTGACTGGATATGCATACGGAGTTCTTAACCCCTGTGGATTTCAACAACCTTTTTTGAATTTGAGCCAAATTTGTACACAGGAATATTCTATGCACCATTCTCTGATACATGTTGAACTCGATATATATATTTGAACATCCTAATAGCTTTCATTTGTACCATTACATTTTGAATTTAGGATTAGCACCAATTTGAATTTCGACACATCGGTCAACTTATACATCAATATCATTTTACAAATTGAATTTGTTGAAGAATTTCTGATATTCTTCAGTTGTCGCGATACTCAAGAATTGATTTGAGCCTGAGCCTTTACCAGATTCTGATTTTATTATATGAAATCTATTATTCATAGAAGTATCCTACATTTCAAAGAGGTATTATTCATAGAAGTATCCTACATTTCAAAGAGGAAGTCTATTCAGAATAAAGTCAAGTAGTGATTATAAAATCAATACTCACCTATATATATAGCAGACTTCAATGACGGATTGGTATCGATCAATTTCTTGAGTTGAGCCTCAACGTCTGCCATATGGAAGTCTGGTGATTCGTTACTGTATACATAGGTCGCCTCTGGCTTGTCACCGACAGGTTTCTGTGTCTCTGTATTAGCGGCACCTGTCATGTAAAACAATATGCTGATACAGCTGTTGGATAATAGCACTACGTTTGCCATTAGGGGAGAAAGAATTATTTTACTTTGCAAACATATAACAGGTAAACTTTGGGTTGGTAAGTTTTTCATATATACAAACTCATAAAGAGTCCCTGCATACAAGTGTCCAGGTGCAGATTTTCTAGATTATTTCATATCCAAACATAACAAGAGCTAGGTGTTCAAATAAACTTTTGAAAATGTGACTTACGCAAGATGGCTTAGCTTTTGAATATCGGCTTTATTGGTGAAGGTGCTAGTTACCGGTCTTATCGGTATCGGACAGGGTTTGAATCACGTCACAAGATTCTGAGTCACCGGTCATAGTAATGAGAGTCGAGTCACAACCCGAGTCATGTTCAACTCATTTTCCTAACTCCACTCCAGTAAAACGAACTCCTAGCATTCAAAATACATTCATTTATCTCACTCTAACCAGATATGGTCAGTAAAGAAGTACTTTTTCTCTGTCCAAGTACTAAACTAGGTTTCTTCTACTTGCAATACTTACTCAAGTAGTTATGATTATGGACGATTTCTACTTCTACAAAACAATTTTCGGTTTTCAATCCAAAACTAGACCTGGAACATTGACCTTTTTACCTACTTGAAGATCACAACTTTTAGTTTTACTTGAGTGTCAATTTACCTCGTTACTTCTACTTGAGTACCAGTGATGGCTACTTTGACCGCATCTACTCTCAATTGGCTTATTCAAACATAAAATACACTTTCTGGCTTGATTTGCCGTAAGTTTTACGACTTCGCTAAGTCATGTGCAATGACTCGAGTCGAGTCATGACTCGCGTCCTTATGACCCCGGTTCGGCTCAATGATCCAATATCGGTCGTGCTCTCATCGTAACTAAGGCTGCGCACAATGGTTCAAGTAGTCTAGTTTGAATCAAGTATTTATTGCAATGATTCCAGTTGACAAGTGAGAGATGATTCTCTCCAGTGCTAAAATGATACTCAAGATTCAAGCACTCGATTTCGCGCATCCATAACAATATTAAAGACTTGTAAAAACCTCACTTTTGAAACTTGGCTCCAGTTGACTCTCCGATATTTTAGGCGTGATAGCCAATCAGGTTGTCGGCAGTTCTTGTGGAATGTAACCTTGAAAGACTGACTCACTGGACAGTGCTTGCTTCACAGTAGTTCATTCTCATGGGTCAACAGCCAACAAACTGTGAAAATCATGGTAGGTCAGAGTTGGAAACAAGTCACCATGTTCGCGTCGCAAGTCATATCGAGTCATTGCACATTTTGAATCGAGTCAAGTTACTCGATTTTTCGAGGCAAGTCAAGTTACTCGATTTTTATTGTGACTCGAGTTAAGTCAAGACACTTGAAAAAGTTGACGCGGTCATCCCAATACTGAGGAGCACATTAGAAAAAAGGCAAATGAGTTACAACATATCTTTTGATACGATCACAAGCTGGTGGTGATTATTTTGTAGAATCGTCTATTCATTCTTGTCTTAATGAAAGTTTACTGCAACGTCTTGCATCAAGCGGTAGCTTACCGACCAGCAATGCATATACCTACGAGAAAGAAAAACATGTATCAACTTATCAAGTCGGATGTTTGTTGCTAGTGCTGGCACAATGATTCGAGTCGAGAAGTAAGAGATGATTATTTCCAGTTCTAAAATGATATGCTTCTTGCCACCATCAGTTAATTTTATGAACCAGAATTATGATTTCGCCGCCATTTTATAACATGGAAGGCTGTAAACCTCGATTGGCCGTATCGCATCTTAAGAAATATGTAGTAGAAAGGTACAGTGTTAGTGGAAATGACTTATATATCAAGTCGCGATCAAGCCACAGCATTGTCGCATAGTACAAAGAAATAACAATGATTGAAACGATACAAAATTAGTTTATGTGATGTAGAAATGGCATTACATTATTTCTGGTCGCATATTTGAACTTTCCACAATTTCCATAACGTCATGCCGTCACAAGAGATGATAGTCAAATACTCAACCTGAAGCCAAATACTCGGATCAGGATAGAATCAGTCAGGTACTCGATTTAGCCCAGCCCTACATTTAAGACCCTTGCTATCTATTTTATAAAAATCAATAATCAATGGTGCTATTGGTGCATCATAGCCTACTCACAAAACACAATCCAGCGAACAGATGTCTGCTGCTTCGAAACATCTGTCCATCGTTGCCGAGAACTTCCGGTTCATTAATAGTTGGGACTGCCGCAATGAGTATTCATTGTGTGGCTGTCACAGTCGACCGTTAGTAGCTCAATTGAAATCTCAAACTTCAACTTTATATTGTTCGGGAGAGGTTCTCCAGCTGTTAATACAAATTTCACGCCGAGTTACACAAGTATACAAAGTACAAACTACCAATCCAGCTGAATGATAGCTGTTTTGACAAGTCATGTTTTTAGTCACTGTCCTTTATTTTCATTCCGTTATTCTCCTCGACAACTCTTAATTGTTTTGTTTGATTTCATGATTGGTTGATTGAATCGTTGCATCGTCCGTTTTCGTTTACCTTTATATTGCTCTGTTGCTGCAATTTCTTGCTCCATGCTCTTGTCCAACTGTTATCGGACGAGCAAGCAATCTTGCTAATCTTGCCATTTACATGTCTTATTCTAAACAAGCTGTTCCGTATTATTCGTTTGGACTGCTCGAATTTGTGATCAGAAGAGGATTGATACGCAACGGTTTGACTAGTCCGAGGCAGATTTAGTGTACAGCAGACAGGATCCAACACCTGACAAAGCGCCACTCATTGATTTTAGTGCCGCGTCGGAACAATAGCGAACTACAGTAGCTGCTGCTTTTTGAGTAGTCCTAGTTTTATATTTGCGTATTTTAAAAGTATGCAGTTCCAGTTCATGTTGTGCATTAAAACGTAGTTGCCGAACAACTAGAAAATGCGTGTCATCATGATGCCGGTGTTCTGTTGCGTGATGATGTTGCAGAGATTGGGACCTCAGAGTCATCACTACCAAAAGACAGTGGTATAATCAGGGGAGTATTGGGTGGTCGAAACCACTCCCGTTTGAAACCCGAAACCAATTCAGCTTGAACTGCTGATTTTATCTTCAATATCTCTTAGCTCAATTGCAATTCAGAAATTAAATTATCAGGCATTACTTGGCTATATTTTAGTTCGTTAGTTGGGATTTTTAACGGTTGTTGGTTCTAGTTTTAGTTACGAGTTTTGAAAAATGAGTAGTTCTAGTTGTAGTTGCACATATTAAAAATCCACCAGTTTGCACTGTCTGGAACCACCGCAAACAATGTTACCTTGACATCTCTGCGAATGATCTTACACTCGTGAAAATAATAAACGACTCCAAGCAGAATATGTTGCATGCAAGAACGAATCTCTGCTTCTGTGATGACGCGTCTTCTTTTGTCGAGATCCATCGGCCACTGACAATGGAAATCAAAGCTAATCGGATTGATACAATGAAATCAATAGCAGTATTTGTTGGGTACATAGAAATCAGTGGTCCTCAACCTTTTTGAGCTCGGGGGCGGGTAAAAATTCAACAACAAATTTTACAGATCGGTGAACCTTACAAGTTAGAAACTTAATACCACGCTGCTATTTTTATATTAGACTTGTTATACGTAGGGCTGTGCAAAATCGAATACCTGACTGATTTGAAACTGAACCGAGTATTGAGCTTCGAGTCACGTCGACTATATCAGTAAAACTCATTTTGTCATAACAACAGCGTGGATGATGTATAAAGTTCAAATATGCACCTTCCATGCAACCACAAAGAGTCCAATCCCCGTTATGCATCACATTGAAGATTATTTGACATTTTATGGACCGCACTCTTTGACAATGCTCTGGGTTGACCAAGACTTCACAAATATGTGATTTTTCAGAAACCTATGTAGCTATGCTGCGTACGTCCGATTCAGGTTTACAGCCTTCCACGCCAATTCTCGTTGGTAAATTAACTCTCAGCTAGGTTTATTAGTAATCATTTTGACTATTGTGGCAGAGAGCTTATCATTCCAGTACTCGAACAAAATTCATGGCTCACACCTTGAATCAAAATCATTAGAATTGATACTCGATTCAGATCCGAGTACTCAGCTGGATATTTTTCCAAATTAGATTAGAATGATAACTACCATTTTTTTTTTCAAATGTGCTCAGAATTAGAATTACAGCTACATCCTTTTTTTCACGAATGAGACTAGAATTACTAAATTTGCAAAAGAAATACACCAAAAATCTGTACACTTTATATCAGAGGTCTCAAACTCAAATGTGCTCGCGGGCCAATTTCCTAATTTGTGATGACCCGCGGGCCGCAGCATCAAGAAATAGGGGTATTCAATGTATAATATCCAACTAGGCCTTATTTAACGGCACCTTCCAGACAGGCATTTCACAGCCACCGAGAAAATATAATTTACTATTATACTATTCATGCTTGACACGAAAAAATCACATTTTCAAATATTTGAATAGAATCGTTTTTTTTTGCCGGGCATAATTTGTTAGAAATAATGAGTTTAGACATCATGCGAGAGGACGCATGATGATATCGTAAAAGCTGTCGGGTTGTAATATTGCAGTTATTTGACCTTTGAAATGCCACAATTTTATGTAGAATATTTTAGAATTCACTAAAGATTGATCTGATATCAGAGCATGTGAACGGTGTAGCCGAATCGGGGTTTCTGATATACTCGTGATAAGTATAGGCTATTGTGACTGTCATTGTCAAAGTCAAATTAAAGCAGCGTTAGGTTTTCTTCGATTAATATTGGAACATATCAATAACAACTTAAATATAATCATTATTGTTCCATAGTAATAGCATTGTTTCTTGACCGTTTTAGCGATCGTACCCCTTGTACTTTCAATTAGATTTCCAGTGACCCCTGTCGATTTTTAACACTGTTTCTGCTGGGACCTATGTAAAAATCAGAATGTCCGTTCAAATAAAATCGAGCGTAGCGCGAAGAATGTTTTCCAGTTGAATTAATTAGCCCAGAAAAGATTCCACAGCATATAGGCCAATTTCCACAATGCATCTTGTACCCCCTGATGTGGTGCTTTGTACCACGAAGGGGATACGGACCCCTGGTTATGAACCCCTGGAATAGAAATGACTAATCGCCGAAGAATCCATTGGTGTTACAGCTGTTGAGCGTACTACTAACTTACTCGCCACCGGTAATAACATGGACAGAGAGAACAAACAACATCCAGGATGTAACCAAATCTACGTCACGGGGGCCACAGAATGCCAATGGTTTCCATACAGACCTGATTGTATTTCTATATTCTATATAACCTACGCAACGCAAGCTACGGGCTTTTGATATATTACTATTCCCTACGACAGTTTCATAGATTTTTGAGTCCGTAGGATTGCCAAGTCACTATTCCGAGAGACAAGTCCTTCTCTGATTTCAACGTTCGACCCTACTCAACTCGAGTCAATTTTAGTTTATCACCCAGTCAATCCAAAATTGAGTAATTTGACTAAAGGTCGCACCACACAAAATCACAATTTTCAGTCACGAATCATCAACGGCTCATGTTTTGTCATCATGAACCAGAAATGTGACGTAATAGCGATCTTCCACTGCATAGTAGATTTTAGAAAGTGATGTGATAGTGAAGTTTGTTTAGATTTCAGGTTTTTGTAGTAGTTTTTGAGTGAACTTTAAGTTCCTAAATATAAAAAAAGATATATGACACTAGAATATATTGTCGAATACTTGAAATTGAAAAATGCCTTCGCGGGCCGCACAAAATGTTCTCGAGGGCCGCATGCGGCCCGCGGGCCGCGTGTTTGAGACCTCTGCTTTATATCAATTAGTTGGCAAAGTCTGCCAGAAATGAACCTTACATAGCTGATGCAATTGCGAGCTCCATAGTTTGAGAGACATTACACTTCCAACAAGGAAATGCTTTTACCTTTTTTAGCACAAACTCGAGAACGATGTAGACAAAATCCTTGTCTTGGAAGAATCCGTGAAATCCAACGACGTACTTGTGATTCAAACTGCGATATTTATGATCTCTTGAGATACATTTTCTTTCTGGTGATCATACGCGAGCAATGCCTATAATTCAGATACAGGGTACTAGATTCAGTAGCGGATATTGAAAAGTGAGTAGTTCTAGTTCTATTTGTGCATGAAATTCAGTATTTCGTATCATCAGTTAGGCATATTAGTTGGTTAATTAGGGATCTTTAACCCGGATTTGAGTTGAATTGAGTTACTAAAACTAATCAAAAATGATTATTGTATTTCAGCAGTTCCATATGCGGCCCTATGGAATGTGTTTAGAACTAGAACTAGAGATGAATTTTACAATCAGGAGATATTGCCAGTTCATGAGTGTCAGGAGATGAGGTTTATTTAAATAAGTTGTAATTATAGCCAGACCGATGATATCGTTTGGCCAGTCATATCGAGTCCATAGTAGAGCTGGACCTATATCAGCTATGAGAGGTAAAAATATCGGCACTTTCTGTGACGTCACAACCGGGTAGCAGGGAAAACTATTATTTGCGTTTGCTACATCGGGAATATTCATCTATATCTCTTAACTTACAAGTGGTCACGTTGGTACTCGAGGATTGAAGTAGAAGTAACATTGTAAATGTCTACTCGAGCACAAGCAGCAGTAGCGATTTCAAGCAAGTATTCCAGACCTGGTTTTGCCAAAAAACTGAACTGTTACATAGGAGGTACAAAAGTAGTCTAGAAACATTTGAGTGACTCGAGTATTAGTGCAAGTGCACGGCAAAACCTACTTGAGTATTCTGAAAAAAATGAAGTTGGCTACTATTGTTACTGACTGGCTCTGCATACAAGTGTACATATGCAGTCTTTATAGTATATTTCATGTCCAAGTATAGCAACGGCTCTAAAGTTCAAATCAATGTTCTAAAGTTTTGGAAATGTGCCTTACGATAGTTGCCATATTGTTTCAATATCAGCCGAATATATCGGGAGTTGTAGGTGAAAGTGCTACTTATCGGTATTGGCTAAAAAAAATACGATATCGGTCGGGCTCTAGTTATCATGAATGAGACTCGAGTACGCGACTAGAAACGTAACACTCAATTTAGAATCAAATTAAACTCGAACTCTAATTTGCTAAGAGCTAGAAAAAAATCTCACTGTTCAAACTCTATAAAGGTTGCTTTCGCTGTAGTTGGCTTTCCGAGATCCTGGGCGCCATGATTAACAGGTTTTGCGCAGTTTCTGTGGAATGTAGCATTTGAAATACTTGCTCGGCCGCACTTCCTTTACAGCGGGTCGTTGAGAGGGGTCACATGCAAACATTCTGCTGATAAAATCATGAATAGTAATAAAATCACAGCTAGTAACTCACATTTTTATGAGATTGTTTGGGAATCAGGATTTGGATTTGAAATGGTATACTATTTCCGTGTTTGGTAGGACGAGATTCAAGTATCAGGATATGCCTATTTGTAGACTTTATCCACTAGATAATTTTCAACTTTTCCAAATTAGATTACGATTGAAATCACAGCTACCAAGTTTTTTCTCCATATTGGAGTAGAATTTGACTTATAGCTACACAGCTTTTTCCAATTCAGAATATTACAATGATAGCTACACCGATTTTTGAAAATTAGATTAGAATTAGAATTACTTAATTGACAAAAACCTTGGACATGAAGATCAGTTGATATCAAACCAGAATTCATTCTCATCAGCGCAAGAATGGCAAATGCCTGTATATCAATCTTGGTTGGTTTCGCACGACACGGTTCCCCTGTAGCAATTACAGGAAAACCAGAAATTAGATTAATGGCAGCATAGAAAAATTTGACAAATTAGATTTGAATTAGATTACAGGCATTCGCTCGAATTAGTTTTATTAGACAATTACACTACAATTATTATCTTGATATCTCTGTGAATGATCTTACAATCGTGAAGATAACGACGTTGATCGGAATCTGTCGCATGCAATAACAAGTCTCCGCTTCTGTGATGGCCCGTCTTTTCTGTAAACTTCCATCAGCGACTGAAAACATAAATTAAAGGTAATCGGAGTGACAGGATGAAAACAACAATATTATTTGTTGGGAACGTCTAAATCAGTGTTTCTCAACCGTTTTGACTTAGCAGGCCTGTAAAATTTGACAACAATTTTTTTTTAACCGATAAACCGACAATGCTGTAGGATGATCACGACTTGACAGATATGTGGTTTCCACTAATAGGCGTGCATGCCTGTACCTCATGTTAAGTATGTCGCGAGACGACCAATCATAGTTTACAGGTATGCATAGTGGACATGAGTATCGAAGAAATCATTTTCATTGATCAATCAACTCTGAATAATAAGGAGCGCTGGGACTTCAGTGATGGAACCGATCGTTTCTCACTATTAGTCTGGAATCAAGAAAAATAATGCCCGATTCAGATTCAAGCACCCACTGGATTAATTCTGCACAGCCCAAGCGTCAACAATCTTCTCGACAACGTCACATGCGAGCAACAGCCGTAACTTGGATCTATCATGAATTTGAGACTGACATTGATTTCAAGGTATCGGTCAGATTTGCGTCAATGTCATTTGACAAACTGGATTTGCACAGAGAATTTATGATATTCTTCAGTTGTGAAAGTCATGAATGCTATAAAATCTCTGATTCGTACAAGTAGGCCTACATGTAAGAGGGAAGTCGATTAAAAATGAAATCAATTAGGCTACTGATTTCATAAATACCAACCTATATTTATAGCAAACTTCAAAGTCGGATTGGTGCGCATTAATTTCTTTAGTTGAGCTTCCAATTCTGCCATATAAAAGTCTAATTATTGATTACTGCAAATAATGGTCGCTTCTTGCTTGTCACATATGTGCTTCTGTGTCTCTGTATTAGTACAGAAGTGAGATGATACAATTTTGAAATAATTGCACTGCAATTGTGACGAGGGCTGAAAAAATTCATTTCCTTCGCAAAAGCATAATAGGTTAAAATGTGGATTGGTAGGTTTTATGACCTCATAAAAAGACAAATCTATACTCAGCATGGAACCAGACAAGAACTCGAATTCGCACAGATTGTTGGCAGGATACAGGCTACAGGCCACGTAATCCAATCACCAAGATGCTTGATTTTGACCAGATTCGCTGATAATAACGTTAGAAGCCTCTGCAATATGCAGTAGCTAAGGTTGGGCACAATGATTGCAGTCGAGTAATGAGAGATGATTTTTTGAGCACCGAAATGATACGATCCTTGCTACTCGACAGAAATTATAGATTTGGCAGCACTGTCAAGTAGGGTTGGTTAGAAGTGAGCGAAAACTGTCATCATTATTTTGGGCAACTTCGCAATTTCATCGGATTAACAGTAAAATTTTACCTTTTTAAATAAATTCAAAAATTTCAATTGGCTCTGCTGCGATTCGGCTGTTTGGAATTGAGCCAAATCTATTGGGCAGCGTCTGTGAAGTCACAAAGTGCAATAGAATTGGCGTGGTCAAAAATATACGCAATCATTTTCAATGTGATGCAAAATTGTAGATCTGGCATTATATTTTTGTGCTCGCGTGAAAGTATGTATCTGTACTTTCCACATTATTCATACTTCTATGACGTCATATTGAGAGATACTCGGATACTGGACTCTAAGGCTTACATTGGATTCAGAATCAAATCACTCAGTTGCTCGAATCTCCCAGTCCTACACTTGAGACCCTCGGAATTCCCTTTTAATAAAGTTTCACATGAATGTTCTTACATACTCACAAAACACAGCCCAACAACCAGGTCTCTACATCGAAACTGTGCCCATTTTTTCCAACAACTTCCAGGGCAATATAGTTGGGTGTGCCACAAAAAGTATTTTTGTGTCAAAGTCGACTTTGGTAGCCAGGATGACATCTCTCCGAGATATCCGATCTTCATCTTCATATTGTTCAGGAATAGATTCCAAGCTGTCGATACAACTTTCATATTCAATTACCAAATATTCAATTACTGAGGAGTTCAGGTTTTAGTTGCATAATATAAAAGTAAGTTTGTTTGTTTGTAGTTGCGGATCTTGAATAGTGAGTGGTTCATTCAAAAAATGTAGTTGCCGACAACTCGAAAATGTATGTCGTCGTGATACCGGTGTTCTGTTGCATGATATTATTGCAGACTTTACTAGCTCAGGGGAGGGTTGTAACCAGGTCACAAGTCAATCTCACTTTTGTAGTTTTCACTCGAATCAAGTCGAGTCATTTCCAATTCACCATCGAGTCAAGTCCGAATCCAAATCAGCTAGTAAAGATCTGAGTCTGAGTGCAAGTCATTATGTTCACTGTTCCATTATCAGTCCAATCTGGTTCAATCACCATTTTCCAACTGTCGTCGAGTGATATAGAATGGTTCACACTGATAATATCGTTATTTTCCTCAGTTTAACAGTTTCTGGCCCTATTTTTAAGTATCAGGACTACTATACGAAACACCAATTATGTGGTGACTTTACTATTCTTCGAAGTTACAGTGACAGTCCTAGTCTCGAGACAAGTCATTTCAGTCATTTGAACAAATGACTCGAGTCAAGTCGAGTCACTGAAAATCGCAACTTGAATTACAACCCTGACTCAGAGTGATCACGCCAAACAGTGGTATAGGCAGGGCTGAGTATTATGGGTCAAAAACCACTCCCGTTTTAAACTCGAAACCCCGTCAATTTAAGATGCCAATTCTATCCCCGATATTTCTCAGCTCATTTGTAATTTTGTAACCAAACAATCATTAGTGTGTTATGTATTAGTTAGTTAGTAGCAGATTTTCAATGATCGTTGGTTCAAGTAGAGAATTAAGAAAAGTAAGCAGTTCTAATTCTTGTCGCACATGTTGAAAATCCAGTGGTTTGTACAAGTCCACTTTAGAGAGCTTGTAGCGCCATCAATCATTTTACGTTGATGGTACATAATGTGCATAATTATATCCCAAAATTGACGAACCAATCATCAGTCGGCTCTAGTTCTGACATCATTCTCGAAGATTATTTATGAATGCACTACTGCAAATAATGTTACCTTGATATCTCTGTGAATGATTTTACAATCACGAAACCAAACAACACCAAGTCTCTGGTTCTGTGATGGCGCATCTTCTTTTGTAGTTTCCATCAGCGACTGACAACAAATAATAAGGTAGCTGGTCTACTGGAATGAGAATAACAATATTATTTGTTGGACAGTAATTCTCAACCTTTCTGAGTTAGAGGGACGGTCAGATGGGACAACAGTTTTTGCAGACTGGTGAACCTTCCAAACTATAAACTTCATTTAATACTTGCTTAATGATAATGAACGTGTGATAAATAGGGCTGGCTAAAATAGAGTATGTGAGTGATTTGATTCTGAATCAAATAATGAGCTTGAGTCACTCATGTTAACGTCACAGCAACACCACAAGGAACATAATGCCGGTTCTAGTCACGTCATAAAGATTATATTTCACTTTATGACCATAGCTATTTCATCGTACTATGGGACAATGCTTTAGGTTGGTCCCGACTTCGCAGAAATGTCATTTTCAGTAACGTGAGTAGCTTTGTACTACGTGTTTCGTATGCTGCGATAAGACCAATAGAGGTTTACAGCTTTTCACGGTGAGAAATATTATCGAAAGTATAATTCCCATTGGTTCAGTTCAGCTTATTGGTAATATAATTTTTTCCTTTTGTGGCATGGAGCGTATATTGTCAGTACTCGAAACAATCAGTGCCTACCGCTCGACTCAAATGATTAGAATTGATACTCGATTCAGATTTGAGTCATCAAATTATTGTGCACAGCCCAAGTGATCGCAGCTGCGTCAGAAAAAAATGAACACATTATCCAAACTAGATTAGAATTTTAATTATATGAAACAAAATTTTCCAAATTAGATTAGAATCACAATTGCCTAGTTGGAAAAGAAATCAAGTTCAGTTCATATCAAATCAGATTTGATTATCATGAGCATGAGAATAGTAAATAACTGTTCACCAATCTTGACTTGTTTCACACTATATATATAGAAATAGTTTACTAATTAGATTAGAATTACATTATAAGCATTTTACCATATTTAGCCAGAGCAATAATGATCTGGTTGTAGAAGTCTGCTAGTCATGCACATTACAGTTCTAATGCATTTTCGGCCGGCACAGTTAGAGGTATATTACATTTGTAATGAGGAAATACCTTTACCCTTCTTTTACACAACTCAAGAACGATACAGACTAAATCCTTGTCTTGGAACAATCTGTGAAATCAAACGACGTGCTTGTGATTCAAATTTCGATGGAGACCGATATCTTGACACATTTGACTTTCTCATGCTACTTCAGAAGCAATGCCTGTAATTCAGATAATTACTTAACTTAGTTGCAGATTTTAAAAAGTGAGTAGTTCTGTAGTTCTACTTGTGCATGCAAAAATATTTTAGTTGCCGATAAACTAGAAAACACGTGTATTCGTTTGTCGTGAATCATGATACCGGATTTTCGTTGAGTGATGTTCTTGCAGTCGTCTCAGAGTCATCACTACTAATAAGGGTGAAAATGCGGGTCAAAACCTTATTGAGTATTCTGCGAAAGTAGAGGTAGGCTACTATTGCTACTGACTGACTCTGCTTGGATGCGTTGAGATGCATCCTTTCTCGTTTATTTCATACATAAGTATAGCAAAGTTGTTCAAATAAATGCTCTGAACGTTTGGAAATATGTCTTAAACTAGTTGCCATATTATTTCACTATAGCCTGAATATATCGTGGTTATCATTGAAGGTGCTGCTTGTCCCTATCAGCTCAGAAATATGATAGCGGTTGGGCTCTAGTGTTGATGAATGAAACTCGAGTACGCGACTTGAAATGTAATACTTGATTCAAAATCAAATTAATCAAGAACTAGATTTTGCCAAGACATACGAAAAACTTTCAGTTGAAACTCTGTAGTTGGCTTTCCAAAATTTTGGGCGCCATGTTTCAGCCGGTTTTCGGCAGTTTCTGAGGAACGTAAACGTTGAATGAATGAATGCCAAATGATTATTCATATCACGATTTACCTCAGTTTGCCTCTTTAGTAAACAAGGTTGATGAGTTCGTCGTAGCAGCTTCAATGTTTCATCAAACAAAACAAGGTAAGGAGCACTGTGGTGCATCGTCGTAGCAGTATGAATTACAAATAATCTGAATGAAAAAAAATCTTAAGAAGAAACGAAATTGTTGACAAGATGCACCGAGTGTATATCAGAAATACACACAGAATTGATCAGATATTCAATAGATTTCAAAGTGAAACAGAATAAAAATAATATTTGTTGCGGCTGACTGTTCATAATCTCACCATCACAAAGGATAGCGATCAATGATATGCTAATCACCTGCATCACAAATCGTACAGGTATCATTTCACGTCAACTACCATGAGGAAGTGAAAATGTCGACAAATTGCATGAAATGGATGGCAAGGAGAAACACATATTTACAGAATGGCCACAACATTACAATTTGAAACGAAATTGAAAACGATATGAACAGACTGCTAATAAACAGACAATATGACAAAGGATAATGCACACGAAGCTTAAAATTTAGGTGACATAAACTATAGTATTAGCTCATCACACTGTGATACAAAGATTTGAATATCCACATCAAACTTCTCTAAACAACAGACCCAGTGCAAATTACCGCAAAAGATGTCTTTATTGAAACTGATTAGGGCAGTGAGAAAGAAATTTTCAGGCAGTAATCATACACCGTAATTAAAATATGAAAATGGGAGAAACATGTTCAAACTGAAAAAAAATAGATGATAAAAAACAACATATAGAGAAATTTTTATTGTGGCAACGACAAATGGACATGGGCAAGAGTCTTAGTAACACGAAGATGCAAGTCCACCACAATTTCTAGACAGCCGGCACAGTAATCGTTTAGCTGGAAAGGTGATTCAAAGATATATGCGTTGAGTACTCGTACAAATTTGATCGCAATAGTAAATCGTATTGACATGATAGCAGAGTGAATGAACGTCTACTCTAAGTAACAGCATATTTTAGTATAAGGTATTCCTGTCAATATTACTGCTTCATGTTCGAGATCATCATCACGAGAAGAAAAAGATATGCATTCCGCTATTCTACTGTATGTGTATTTCCATGTCTTTTCAAGTTACCAAGCAGGGTAAACGCTTTCCCGCACGTCTGGCACTCATAATTTTTGACTCCGGTATGTGTATGCACGTGCTTTCTCAAGTTACTGAGCAGACTAAACGCTTTACCACAGATCTGACACTCATAGTTTTTGACTCCAGTATGTGTATTTCCATGTATTTTCAAGGCACCAAGCTGGGTAAACGTTTTTCCGCAGATCTGACATGCATAGTTTCTGACTCCAGTATGTGTATTTTCATGTCGTTTCAAGTCACGAAGATGGGTAAATGCTTTTCCGCAAATCTGACATGCATAGTTTTTGACTCCAGTATGTGTATTTCCATGTATTTTCAAGGCACCAAGCTGGGTAAACACTTTTCCGCAAATCTGACATGCATAGTTTTTGACTCCAGTATGTGTATTTTCGTGTGTCTTCAAGTGTCCGATCCGAGCAAACACTTTTCCGCAGATCTGACACTCATAGTTTTTGACTCCAGTATGTGTATTTCCATGTATTTTCAAGGCACCAAGCTGGGTAAACGCTTTTCCGCAAATCTGACACTCATAATTTTTGACTCCAGTATGTGTATTTCCATGTATTTTCAAGGCACCAAGCTGGGTAAACGCTTTTCCGCAGACCTGACATGCATATTTTCTGACTCCAGTATGTGTATTCTCGTGTGTCTTCAAGTGTCCGATCCGAGCAAACACTTTTCCGCAAATCTGACATGCACAGTTTTTGACTCCAGTATGTGTATTTCCATGTCGTTTCAAGTTACCAAGCTGAGTAAATGCTTCTCCGCAAATCTGACATGCATAGTTTTTGATTCCATTATGTGTTTTCTCGTGTCGTTTCAAGTCACCAAGCTGGGTAAACGCTTTTCCGCAAATCTGACACTCATAGTTTTTGACTCCAGTATGTGTATTTCCATGTATTTTCAAGGCACCAAGCTGGGTAAACGCTTTTCCGCAAATCTGACATGCATATTTTCTGACTCCAGTATGTGTATTTTCGTGTGTCTTCAAGTGTCCGATCCGAGCAAACACTTTTCCGCAGATCTGACATGCATAGTTTTTGATTCTATTATGTGTATTTTCATGTCGTTTCAAGTTACCAAGCTGGGTAAACTCTTTTCTGCAAATCTGACATGCATAGTTTTTGATTCCATCATGTGTATTTCCATGTCGTTTCAAGTTACCAAGCTGGGTAAACGCTTTTCCGCAAATCTGACATGCATAGTTTTTGATTCCATTATGTGTATTCTCATGTCGTTTCAAGTCACGTAGCTGGGTAAACGCTTTTCCGCAAATCTGACACTCATAGTTTTTGACTCCAGTATGTGTATTTCCATGTATTTTCAAGGCACCAAGCTGGGTAAACGCTTTTCCGCAGACCTGACATGCATATTTTCTGACTCCAGTATGTGTATTCTCGTGTGTCTTCAAGTGTCCGATCCAAGCAAACACTTTTCCGCAGATCTGACATGCATAGTTTTTGACTCCAGTATGTGTATTTCCATGTATTTTCAAGTTACCAAGATGGATAAACGCTTTTCCGCAAATCTGACATGCATAGTTTTTGACTCCAGTATGTGTATTTCCATGTATTTTCAAGGCACCAAGCTGGGTAAACGCTTTTCCGCAGACCTGACATGCATATTTTCTGACTCCAGTATGTGTATTCTCGTGTGTCTTCAAGTGTCCGATCCGAGCAAACACTTTTCCGCAGATCTGACATGCATAGTTTTTGATTCCGTTATGTGTATTTTCATGTCGTTTCAAGTTACCAAGCTGGGTAAACGCTTTTCCGCAAATCTGACACGCATAGTTTTTGATTCCATTATGTGTATTTCCATGTCGTTTCAAGTTACCAAGCTGGGTAAACGCTTTTCCGCAAATCTGACATGCATACTTTTTTACTCCAGTATGTTTATGTCCATGTGTTTTCAAGTGACCAAGCCGGGTAAACGTTTGCCCGCAGATCTGACATGGATAGTTTTTGCTTCCAGTATGTATATTTACATGCGTTTTCAGGTCGCCAACCCGCACAAATGATTTTCCACAGATCTCACAGTCGTGGTTTTTGACTCCAAGGTGAGCAGTACGTGTATCCGCATGTCTTTTCAAGTGAACGATCTGATTACACTCTTTGCCAATGCCTCTGTGTTCATGATTTTTCAAAAAAGTGTGGGATAGTAAATGTTTTTTCAATAAACTGATTGCAGCAAAGGTTTTTCCGCAGATCTCACATTCGGTATTTCTATTTATAAGGTGGAATCGCAAGTGAGCTTTCGATCTGCCCTTACGATGGAAGCTCTTTCCACAGATCCAGCACATGTTTTTCATTCTTCTGGATTAGCTGTATGTTACTTTACTTCTTCAAGCATCACACATTAACCGCTCTCTACTTAAAAACAAGTATTCAACCAAGCTTATATTATGGCAGCCCAGTCTGAAAAACGGAAAAAATAAGCAAAAACGGAACAGTTTGATAAATAACAATATCCAAGAACAACAAACTTATGACCTAATAATACCAGTTTAGTACAATGATCAGCGTAGCCATTGTGATGATCGGCAACCTGACAATTCAGACGAGTAGTTCCTTACAGATGTTCCGCACATACATTTGTAGATCACAATCACATTTCAGATTCGGATATTGGCTGCGGGTAGAAGATTTGGGACGTTCAGGTCTCAACTTGATTGTCCGAAAGATTTCAGTTCCGATACAATAAACTGCTAATTTTCTGTGTCTTCAACAAATCCTCGGGATCACTGAATATTAGATTCGGAACAATTCTAGAACAAGTGTGATACCATCAGCCCGGTTCAACCAGGCGATTAGGGACGGCTATCTGGTTCGGAGCAGAGTTGGATCAATTACATTATTTCAGTTCAATTACAATTACAATTACTTTCATGAATGTTTCAATTACATTACAATTACAATTACTCCATGCTAAAAATATCAAATTACAATTACAATTACTCCTTGTATGCTTCAATTACATTACAATTACAATTACAATTGCTGCTGTTGAACATGTAATTGAATAATCTTAAATTCAACCGTGCTCCTTGACAACCGTAGCGTCGTATTTAACAACAATTCAAGTCTAGTTCAGATTGTGTAGTAATAAATGCGTATATGTGCGTACATAGTGTGCTATGTAAGATGTCATTGTGACGTAATATAAGCGTGTTTTGTATGCTCGGTAATTATGGCTCACGTAATTGGAAATGTAAAATGTTATTTTAACTAATTTTCTATGGGTTAGGATTAAGGATAGGGTGCAGTATGCCGTTGAAAAAGTATTATAATATATGCACGAGTTGGATTTGCGTATATAGTATATAATTAAAGAAATAATATTATTTTTATCGAGGGACGTAGGAATTAGGATGAGGAGTAAAAACAAAACCGTGCTTTGTCAGATAAGACGTTATATAATATCCTGTGGTCTGGTTAGTTAGCCAGACGAAGTAACGATGCAGCATCCGTGATCTGAAATCGTATTGTAGATTGCCAACCCACGGATAGTTGCACAAGATGTGAGTCACGGATGAATGCACCGACAAACGTACTGCAGAGCCGGCTAAAAGAAGCAAACTGTGTAGTCCTAGAGCTGGCGATCCATGCGTCCAAATTTGATGCATCTGGTCTTTATCGTAAGCTATTGATGTACTAATTCCGAAAATACAAAATAAAATCTCGTCAGGGCAATGTAACTGCTCCAAAATAGCCGTTTAAGGCTGACTGTTCTGAAAAGTGAGTGCGCTGCAGCAGCATGACCACACAATTACCAATTACGCCCAGCGATTGTTCAGAACAATGCCGCTTCCCAGACTTTCACGACTATTTTGGGATGGTACCATTGCCTGGAAATATACTTTTATTGCGGAATCAGTGCGACACTAGGTTTCGATTAGGACCTTACCTTTCAAATTTCGACGCTTGGATCGCCAGCTATGGGACTATCAATTCTGCTGCTTTTAGCCGGCTCAGCAGTTCGCTTCTCGGCGTATTCAATCGTGGTTCACGTGTTGCGAATCCATTGGTTGGTTAGTAATCTAAAGATTGTATACAATGGCAGCCGAGGCCAGCATAGCGGTAAAAATAAAAAAAACTTCGCCCGCAAGGGCGCAGTCAAGGGCTTCCGCGAATGGATCCACCAAATTCTTTGTCGACATTTAAAGAGAATGCATTATAAGTCAATTATTTTATGTTGTGCTTGTCAGGTCTCAATAGCAATTTAATGTAATTGAAATTGTAATTGAGCAAATTTTTTGTCAAATTACAATTACAATTACACAAAATAAAAATGCTTCAATTACAATTACATTACAATTACATTGAAAAATGTAATTAATTACATTCAATTACAATTACAAATTACAATTGATCCAACTCTGCTCAGCAGTAACCATATTATAGAAGTATAAAAATCTCAATTGTGAAACTCGGCTGGAGTCGACTTGATGATCTGGGCCTGATAGTCAATCAGGTGGCCGGTAGTTGTTGTGGAATACAGCCATGGGAAAACTCACTGGACAATGCTTGCTTTGTTGTAGGTCGTTGTGATGGGTCAAACGACAAAATGCTGTCAAGAATCAGTTGAAAAGTTGGAAACGAGTCACTATGTTCGAGTCACATGTCATATCGAGTCGCTGCACATTTTGAATCGAGTCAAGTTCCTCGAATGTTTTAGGCAAGTCCAAGTTTAGATTTTTTATTGTGATTTGATTGTGCGAAGGAGACTTGCGTCAGGTAACGTCACTAATTTTTGAAGGTGACTCGACTGCAGTTAAGTCAAGACACTTGAAAAAGTTGACTCTGTCATCCCAACACGGCAGAGCACATTGGAAAAAAATCAAAATACCAACTCCCAGTCTCAGATATAACATACCTTTTGCTAAGATCTTATGCTAAGAGTCCACTAAGAGTTCATTAGGCAACAAGAATTATACCTTGATTACTACTTTCTAAATGAGGGTGGCTGTAATCATCGATTGGTCGTATCGCATCTTAAGAAATAGGCAGCATAAAGGTGCAGTGTTAGTGGAAATGACATTTAGGTGGAGTCGTGATCAAACCACTGCATTGTCACATAGTGCATGAAATAAGTACCGTACCGGTATGGTTAAAATATACAAATTAGCTTTGATGTGATGTAGAAATGGCATTACATTGTTTGTGGTGGCAGAAAAGGTTCATATTGCAACTTTCACATCGTTCATACTGTTATAGTGTCATAACGAGATATACTCGAATACTTGAGTCGAAGACTAATACTCGATTCAAAATCAAACTACTGATGTATTCGATTTCACTCATCTCTACACCGAAGGCCCTTGCAACCCCTTTTAGTAACTCCCAGGTGAGTGTTGGATCATATTCACAAAATACAACCCGGTGACCAAGTGTACATTTCGAAAATGTGTCCATTCCTGCCGAGACCTTCCGGGGCAAAACAGTTGGGTGTGGCCTAAAAAAAGCTATCTCTGGGTGTCAAAGTAGATTTTGGTAGCTAGGCCAAAATTTCCAATCTTCACCTCCATATTATTGTTCAGGAAGAGGTTCTCCAGCTGTCAATACAAATCCAGTTACATAACTAATTTATGGTCAACGAATTACTGGCTTTATGAGTAGTTCCAAATGGGCATTGAATAAAATTAGTTTACGAACAACTAGTTGACACAAGTTGTGCTGCTGATGTTCTGCTGTGTGATGTGTTGGCAGCCATCACTAGCTCAGAGTCACCACTACTAACAGCGGCATAGCCATGAGGAGGGTTATGGGGTCGCAACCCCTAAACTAGAAATCCAGTCCTTTTAATATTTTGTAGCCTGTTTGCGATTAATTTATTCTCACCATTAATTATCCGCATTTGGAGTTGAGTTGGTTGCAAATATTTAACGGTCGCCAGTTCTATAGTTGTTGCTAAATGAATTATTCTAGTTCTAGTTCAGAGTTTTGAAAAGTCAGTACCGGTAGTTGTAGTTCGATTTCGAAATGCAAATTTTGTAAATCCAGTAGTTCTAGATGTAATTGTAAATTTTGAAAAGTGAGTAGTTTTTAAAAGTGAGTAGTAATAGTTCTAATTGTGCAAAGAAAATGTACTAGTTTGCACAAGTCCAGTAACACTGCAACCAACGTTACCTTGAGATACACCTATGAACGATCCCTGAATTGTGAAGATGAATGACTACAAGCAGAATCTGTTGCATGCAATAACGAGTCTCTGTAATGACGTGCAATAACTTGAAAACTCATATCTGCGACTGACAAAAAAGTCAAAGTTTATCGAATTGATAGAATGAAAACAACAATGGTGTTTGTTGAGAACATCCTAATTAGTGACCTGTTTGAGCTAGTCGGAAACAAGCAATTTGTCAACAAATTTAGCGGGCAGGTGGACCTTCCAAATTAGAAATTCATTTCATGCTGCTTTTTTTATATTCGACATGAAATCAGAGTAATTCGATTCTGAACCGAGTATTAGGCTTTGAGTCGATTATCACTTAGTATCAGGTCACAACATTATGGAATATTAGGAAAGTTCAAGTATGTACTTTTGATGCGACCACAGACAGCGTCACGCCAGTTCTACAGCACATTACTGATAACTTGTATATTTTCACCATACCGGTACAATATATATTTCATTGCACTTTGTGACAATGCTGTGGGTTGGTCACGACTTCACAGATATGTCATTTCCATTAACGAGTGTAGCTTTGTACTACATGTTTCGTATACTGCAACACAGCCAATCGATGTTTACATACGGCCTTCCATAGAAAACACATTCGAAACCATAATTGTCATTCGTAAATTAACTCTCAGTTATATTCAGTGAGGTTTGTTGGTAATAATTTCGACCATTGTGACAAGAGGCGTATTGTTTCAGTACTCAAAAAAACATGACTCACTACTCGACTCAACTCATTCGATAAAATACTCGATTCAAATCGAGTACTCGAATGATTGTGCCTATCACTCATGTGATCAGAGTCGTCGAACAGAAAATTTTCAGCTTATCCAAACTAGCTTAGAATTATAATTATATCTACAGTTTTTTTTCTAAATTGGATTAGAAGTAGCATTAAAGCTACACAAGTTTTTTCAATTTAGATCAGAATTATAACTTTCGTGTTTTTCCGAGTGTGCTTGGAATTAGAATCAAGGCTACATCATTTTTTTATAAAGTAGACTAGAATTACTAAATTCTAAAAAAGAATGACACCAAAAATCAGTTCACTTTATATCAATTTGTCGTCCTAGTCGGCTAGTAATGGACGTGGCAGAGTTGATGCAATTGCCAACATAACAGTTTGAGAGACATTACAGCTGTATCAAAGAAATGCTTTACGCTTCTTTTGCACAACTACAGAGCAATATGGAAGAAATTCTTGAGTTTGAAAAATCCATAAAATCAAACAAACCGCGATGGAGACTGGTCTCTTGACACATTTCGTCTTTATGATGCTTATTCACAAGAAGTGCCTAAAATGAACGCTAAATTAATGCTCGCATCTACTGCCAGGCCCATCAGGTTTGCTAACAACACCGTATCGATATCACACTTTGGAAGATAGACTGGTATCGTCCATGAGAAGCAAATATATATATAATTTCAGCGTGGCCATACCGTGGTCACAAAATACTGTGCGACTGCTACACTGGAAATATTAATAGACTTCTTATATCTTACAGGTGTCCAGATGCAGCCTTTCTAGTTTATTTCATGTCCGTTCTAGGCATAGCAATGACTGTGAAGCTGTTATATTTGTGAAAATGTGGCCTAATCTAAATAAACATCGAGGTTATCGGCGAAGGTGTTTGGTTTCAGTTTCATCGTTATCGCCTCAAAATCCCAAAATCAACTCAGCTCTAGTTATAAAAAGCATGTAGAAATGGCAACTTGCAAGTTCTTGGCCACATTTGTTTTCACTAGAGTCTTTACAAAATGGCATTAGTGAATGTGACAAATAGAATCAGTAACACAGATTCTATAGTGTCAACAAAGACGACTCACCGTTGGCATATTTTAACAAGCGAAAGCTTGTTTTGTTCTGACTTCAATAAGTATAATGCATTTGGCAAATCCGCCTTTGCCAAGAAATGGATCTCTCCTGTATGGTTCCAAGTAGAGTCATCACACATGAATTCAGAGATCTCTTTCGTTGCAAGGTATACTTTTTCGGATATAATCGATTTAATCAATCTGCAAAATGAAATATCGTACATAAACAAGCTGGCACCAGACTTATACAAACTACTGAATGTTTAAACTGCACAACTAAATCACTAACGACATTTGAAAATCAGTAACAAACGAAACACAACTACCAGATTTGATTCCGAAGCAGACCAATCGTTATATTTTATAGGAATCAGATTTGCTTTCTACATGAACATCGGTACAAAATGACTGAAGAATCAGACAGACAGAACTACCACTATTCAGGACTAACTAAGCAATTACTAGCTAGCAATGGCTGCAAGATCATCACACAAACGAAAACCGATCACAAGGATATTGGAGAAATGTAGAACGCTTGTCAACAAATGTACATCAATACTCAAAAAATGTACAACAATACTTGTCTCTTTCATATTACCCAGTATTAATGCAATATGTTGCATGACTATCATAAAGTGTACATGAAAAATATGTTGGCTCATACAGTATGATAGCTTGAGAAATGTAGTGATACGTCCGCTCTCAAGGGCAATCACTTGACACTGCTAGCAGCGAAACAATTCTAAGGTGGATGCATCATGCACGACTCGAATTACTTGATCATGACCTTGCGTGACTTTAGAACTCAACACTTCAATCCACGTGCTTGATGTTGGCGGTTTCAGAAAGCTTGACATTTATGATTTTTTTTTGCCAGTATTAACAAGGATTACCGTGTCGCAAGTCTCGCGGGGCGTATCATACATGAGAAATTACGGTATATGACAATATGAATCTTGGTGCCAGCATGCATAGCCATATTTTGCTCGAGGGTACCCTTCCGAGTGAATGCTATATCTCATATAGCACATGCATGATTTTTGCTCCCAGCATGCCTATCCATATGAAGCTTGAGGGTACCCGTCTGAGTGAATGCTTTACCACATATAGCACATGTATGATTTCTGCTTCCAGCATGCCTATCCATATGACGCTTGAGGTGACCATTCTTGGTGAATGCTTTCCCACAGATATCACAAACATGCTTTTTGATGCCAGCATGTATATCCATATGAAGCTTGAGGTCACCCCTCTGAGTGAATGCTTTACCACATATAGCACATGTATGATTTCTGCTTCCAGCATGCCTATCCATATGACGCTTGAGGTGACCATTCTTGGTGAATGCTTTCCCACAGATATCACAAACATGCTTTTTGATGCCAGCATGTATATCCATATGAAGCTTGAGGTCACCCCTCTGAGTGAATGCTTTACCACATATAGCACATGTATGATTTCTGCTTCCAGCATGCCTATCCATATGACGCTTGAGGTTACCCCTCTGAGTGAATGCTTTATCACATATAGCACATGTATGATTTCTGCTTCCAGCATGCCTATCCATATGACACTTGAGGTGACCATTCTTAGTGAATGCTTTCCCACAGATATCACAAACATGCTTTTTGATGCCAGCATGCATATCCATATGAAGCTTGAGGTCACCCCTCTGAGTGAATGCTTTATCACATATAGCACATGTATGATTTCTGCTTCCAGCATGCCTATCCATATGACACTTGAGGTGACCATTCCTAGTGAATGCTTTCCCACAGATATCACAAACATGATTTTTTATGCCAGCATGCATATCCATATGATCCTTGAAGGTACTTTTCTCAGTAAATGCTTTCCCACATATATCACAAATATGATTTTGATGCCAGTATGCATATCCATATGATGCTTCATGGTATCCTTCCGAGTAAATGCCTTACCACATATAGCACATGTATGATTTTTGATTCCAGCATGTACATCCATATGATGCTTGAGGGTACCCTTCTCAGTGAATGCTTTCCCACAGATATCACAAACATGATTTTTGATGCCAGTATGAATATCCATATGCAACTTGAGGGTACCCTTCTGAGTGAATGCATTACCACATATTTCACACATATGATTTTTTATCCCAGCATGTACATCCATATGATGCTTGAGGGTACCCTTCTGAGTGAATGCTTTCCCACAGATATCACAAACATGATTTTTGATGCCAGTATGCATATTCATATGACGCTTGATGGTATCCTTCGGAGTGAGTTTACCACATACATCACATTCAACATTTCTGATGCCAGCGTGCATATCCAAATGAAGCTTGAGGTTACTATTCCCATTAAAGGCTTTCCAATATATATCGAATTGGCGTTCTGTCAAGTCGTGATCAATAGTTAATACTGGATCCACAGAATGCTTTTCTTTATGACACTAGAGAAAAGACCCACAGCCACAGATCTTCGGTATTTCAGCATATAAACTTGGTTCAATTATAGTATGGCTACATCTGCAATGCATCAAGTGTAGAACTATTTTAAACAAACAGCATTACAAGATTGTAGACAGAGCAATTATCATAACAAAATAGAGTACAACAGTGCTTTTTAACCTTTTTGAGCTCCGTTCGCACTTTTTTTGTAAGATAAATTTCATTCGCACAAACTAATCGAAAATTGTTATAAAAAAGAACAACATTTTTTTCAGATGTGCAACAAATTGGCAACTATGTAGCTCAAGCTATCTAGTGTCTCATTAAAAAGGCAACTTTTTTCGCTCGTATTGCTTTCAATTATTTCACTAAAACCCTTCTCAGCCAAACAATGTTGTTGGGAATTTGTACAACAATGTCTACTAGTGATTGCAGTGGCGTATCCAGGGGGGGGTTTTTAGGGGGTCGGAACCCCCCCCCCCTTTTCTAAATCCTAAAAATTGATGTCAATATAGCCTCTAATATTTGCTAATTTATTAGTTTAACATATTCGTTTTTACGTATGAGAAGGCGAATATGGCGTCTTAATGTTATTTAAGGGGACTAACACCCCTACCAAATATTGGAATTATGCGCCGAATTAGTCGAAAGGATAAAATAGGTCATTATAATTCGCTAATTCCATACGAATTCTGCGCTTGTTCAGCTACATTTCAGCTGTGGCAATTGCTGACGTTCTCAACTTTCTTCCCTCGATTTCTCTCTCGCCTTGCTAAAACGAGAGACGCATTTTAGGAAAGTCTAATCTAATTGGCCGACGCGATACGTAATTGCAAAGACGAAGTTGTCGGCAATCAACATCGCTCGCGAATTCGCTGCACCTGCTCGCCTTGAAATCCTAATTTAGAATTGCACGCGGCGTGTTGATTGATCAGCGAGACGCAGACACGACAGCACCAGTACGACAATGCTATTCTGAAATCCACATTGTATTCGCGATTATTGGCGAGAAATGGCCTAGGATTGACATTCACATTTCAAAATACAAGCCTAGCAATCCACGTTCCCGATTGTTAGGTGACCTGCTGTCGTCCAAATACAGGCCTATGTTGTCGCTGAACGGGAGAATTGAGTAGGCCTAGTAGTAAAGTTAACCTAATTATATCGGCTGACAAGTTTCTCTGTCGATCAAGTTATTATCCCAGTGTGTACTCTGTATTAGTTGACTGACTTGCGTGCTTGCAATGAAGGTCTAATTATCTTCGCGCACACTACACGCTCAGCCGTATGGCTTGTAAAGCCATCGAAAAGCACACATTCGTATACGACGTACACTGTTCACACCACACCTCTCTGTGGCGATCGCGATGGCCCTCGTTTATGCTACCGCCCCATTCCGCGCTTGTTCGTCCGCTGCGATACTACCGACCGTGCGCATAATATCGTCAAAGCCCAACAAAATCGCGCATCTCTGACCGGAACTAGGCGCTTGAAGACGGACTAGATGTGAGCCTTTACGAATTTCTTTCAATCATACCGTAAAAGAAACGCGATTTTCAGGCAATGTTCGTATCGTATTCGTACATCTCCCACTCACCGCAAATCTCTGTTTATTATTAAACTATAATATATAAATATTCGTCATGGCGTGGAGACGAGTGATCGTAATGATGACGTCACAATAGCCAATTTCGTAACGCAACCCCCCCCCCTTTTTCGCACTCTGGATACGCGCCTGAGTGATTGGATGGCCAGGTCTTAAAATCTGTTCTGCAGTCCTATCAAAAATATAGCGTATTTTTCGCGAGTGAAAAATGCTTGCTGGCAGAAATCGTTTATGAGAGCTGACACAAAGGTCCCGCGAGGCTCCAGTTTGTCGAAAGGATGTCAAACCAACATGTTTGTGTTGACGTTTTTGCCTTATGTCTTTGGAACATAAAGTGCAGGCACATTAGAGCTCGCTACCTTATGATACGTTGCTCCAACTTCTGTCTCGCAAGTTTATGAGAATATCAAATAACTCACGATACTGTGTGTTCTGCCCTTTAGCTCAATCTAACTTGAGAATGCACGACATTTTATACAGGTAAAGCAGCTTTTAGACTACCACTAAAATCTGAGTTTTTGTAGCATTTCGCGACCCGAGCCTTACCCATGAAAAAGAATTTATTTTTAATATTACAGTTGTATGCTACGATTTTACGGACATGTATGACGTACAGAACACGCACACCACAATTCTACCATCACAGCTCTACAAAACATGTCTGACGCTCGCGATTTCAAATTAGGGAGAATTAAATTCCTCTGCGTATCGCAGTTGTACTACTGTCTACTCAGATGTAGGAACGGGACTATTCCGTGCCGACAACGGTGCATATCCAATCCATCTCGAAATGTTCGGCCATCCAGCATCGGCCATTTTTAAACCGAGGTTTTTAAGTTCGCCAGCGGTTTGTTCGCCAAAACTTTACGTCTTCTTGTGTCCCGACGCAGAAAAGGGTTGGCCTCGAAATGAATGTGTCTCATAGGCCTGAATTCGCTCGTTGCACACCCCTACACTAGTTCATCCCAACGGTCTTCGATCATGTTTTCCAGAAGAAAAAAAAACAGTCGAAACAATCTTATCATGAATTCTCATGATGAAGCCGTATTTATTGCGTGTCTCGCTTATTGGCTATAGTACGCAACACAGTGATCTTAGATATGTAAAAACGATCGCAGGATTTTTTGCAATAAATTCAATAATTATTGCATACATATAAACAGATAGCTCTGGCACCGTGTCGACCCAAAATTATACCATTTGCGATCCAAACTTTGATAACCCTTGAAGGGGTAAAATTTTACGTTACAGTAACTTGCAAATGTGAGTCTGTAATGATGGTATTTACTACTATCCTCGTGCCTCGCGCTAATCGAACAGTTATTACGGAAATATGATGATTGATTAGCGAAAGAAAGCAGAAAGTCAATTTGACGTCATTTTTGTCAGTCTGGCGCAGGCTCAGACGGGCTGATATACTGTATGTCTGCCACTATAGAGATTGTAGAGATCTCTATACTGTCACTACACCAGCTTCCAAACCAGGCTTTGGTTATGTAATAATTATAGTGGTGCGTCGTATCAAGTTTTTACGATTGCGTCGCAACTACAAAGGTTACACTATTCTTAAATTTCCTATTAGGCTCATTTGAATTATTCCACGTCAGAAAAATGAACATTTAATCCCAATTTTCATTCGCACTTGATCCAGATTTTCATTCGCACCACCTTCGTCATTCGCACTGCAATTTTTTTTATTCGCACAAGTGCAAACCGTCACACAGGTTGAACAGCACTGGAGTACAACATACAAAACTATCAATATAATGGGGAAGACTTCATCAATGAGATTTGAAAACAATGTATAATGTCACAATAATTCTAATGCTAAGCTAAAATAGAACAGCTCAAAGTTGAAGTCTGCCCTGAACCAATTATAAAAGCCATAAATTTCGACATGTTCGTGGGGAACACGGATTGGTGAAAGTCGTTTTATTATCTACAGCAGGGGTGTCAAACATACGGCCATTTCATCCGGCTCGCGAAGCAATTTTGAGTGGATTGAAATTTTTTTATATATTTTCCAGCACATTTATAACAAATGTTGAGATATTTTGCAGAAAATACGTCCATTTTCATAATGCCCATTATTCGACTACAGCACTGTGGTTTCACTCTAGTTACCTCTATAGTACCAAATCGGTGAAATCAACATCCAATTTCAAGAAGGCAAAAATGCACACCAAATATGGACCAAAAAGGTAGTTATTCACAGGAGCGAAAACGCCAATGAGGACAGGGAAAAAGTAGGGGAAATATATTAGTTGCACAAATATATAATTGAAAGATTCATGGTCGCACTGGTGTGTCAATTTCGACCCAATATATCCCCACACATCAGAGAAACCGGACTCACGGTTTAATAATAATAAACTAAACTGCAACGTCCGCGTTTCCAATCAAATATCTTGTATTCCTCGCAACCCATATGCAGGGCTAACGGCAGACTACTACTAAAGCAAAGGGAGCATAGAATATGGCTACTTATATCTTCGTTAACGCCACTGTTCCAGCAGTTCTAAACTGTATTCAACTGGCAATCATCGCATTTTTGCCAAGTCCATTGTTCGCGAATAGAGGTTTTGCGACTTGCTACTTTAAAAACCTTATGATCATCGTACCATCTATATATGCTTTTAAGGTATTCAAGTGAAAAGCAAGAGCACGAGGTAACATTTTGGAATCAGTTGACTGGTCCGGCCCGGGAGCGATTTGAAGGCTTGAATCCGGCCCGCGACGCAATTTGAGTTTGACACCCCTGATCTACAGGAAAGGACTCGAAGGTATTGCATCGATCCCAGCACTGGCTACGAAAGATGGAAGGACTAAACTACAAGATTTTATCACACCGTAGACTGCGTCATTGAGAAAATACAAAAACAAATTCAAAAAAATCATCCAGCAGAAGATGGTACGAGTACGAGTACTAGAATACAAACTGTCTGTCACAACATATAATCAGTTTGTATCATACATGATATTTTGAAGATTTCACTGGATATTCATTCTATGACAATGTTGCCAAATTTATTGGGTTTATAATTGATTAGGGATTAGTTTGAGTCATAAAATTAGGGTTGGGGTAAGGGTTAGGCTGGAGTCGCATAAGATTAGGGTTGTAGTTTAGGATTAGGTTAGGGTAGTAAAATTAAGGTATCTTTAAATTAGAGTTGTGGATTGGTTAGGGTATTGAAAGGCTAGGCTGGAGTCCATGATATTAGAGTTCGGATGAGGTTTAAAGTGGGTTGTTAGTACCGTAATTATAATTAGGTTGGGGTATCATAGGATTAGGGTTGGGAGTAAGAGTACAACAGAATGCTCCTACGTTACTTCGATACCCCAACCCTAATTCAATTATAAACGCCATAAATTTAGATGTGTTCATGGGGGGACTCTGATTGGTGATGGTCATGTTGTTATGGATAAGAAAGTAGACTAGATCCACGAAATGTTACTTGACCGACAACAACTGCACATTTATATTATTTCAATGCTGTCAAGAACTTGGGTTTTGTGAACCTAGCTTAGAAATACACAACTAGAACTAATCACTTTTTAAAATGCGCAACTACAACTAGCCCTATTGAAATCTCGGTACGTTTTGCCTAGGTGAGTCACGATGATTCTCCAAGATACAGTGATTAAATAGAACTAAAAATTAAAGAATTGTGTGAGAACAGGACACCAATTACATACAGGACAACCAGAACTACTAAAAAAGACAGTAACTAGTTGAACGTCAACTAACTGGATTGGTGGTTTGTATAAGCTTGCTCTTTCTCCAGACATACGTGCAACACAATCTTAGGTCTCGGGGAACTCAACGAATTAGCTATCAGTGTAAGGCAAGAGTCGTTACAACATGTAAATTTCATAGATGAAATTCTGGAATCCTGACAGCTTGAATGCTACATGACATTATTATCGTAAAGTAAAACATGCCACCCTAAGTTATCTGGAAGCGCCTGACTGGTACAATTTCCCATAATATTCAATCTGTCTGCAACAGTATCTGTGCTACTGTTATTAGGCTACTACACGCGCGCTTTCGTATCGCTTTCGGAAGTGCCGCATATCGATTTTGCCAGCCGGCAGCCCGGCACTGGCTACAGACACACCTCCGTCACACCCTTTAATTGCGTAGAAAGAACAGAGAACCTAGTTCAGCGGTTCTCAACCGTAGGTCCGCGAAGCATGTTCAGTTGGTCCGCTAAGCCTCTAAACTTGCAAAATGATTGATTATTACAAGACAGTTTCGCTTACAACTGCATGACTCACATCGACATAATGGCCGTCTGAGATGAAATATCCTACTGCGCAAACTCATTTTAATTGCCAATAGCCTACTCATAAAAACATATTGCCGTTTAGAGAGGTTTATTGGGGTGATATCAAGCGGTGCGCCTGCGCATCTCGTATTCCCAATGTTGTCTCCAGCGGAGACAATTGAAGCGTAGCCATTTTGTCTCCTTATCTACCTAGTCGTCGGAAATTTTACCTGGACGCTTTTGGGTTTACGCATTGTACCTTCATAAAACGGACTAATAATCAGGTACTGTTAGTTATCAGCCGTCCATCTTTTGATATTGCGTTTATACTAAACCATTTATTCCTATAACTTACAGATTATAACATCGGGAATTCTGGGAATAGAATAAGAAGTACGATAGAAACAGGATATAACTCAGATGTCAGAACAGCAGTTAGCTATAGAAGTAAGATTCACAACTCTGAACTAATATCACTGATCACTGGGTGATCCTTTTAAATTTTTCATCCATATGCATTCTCACATCCATGTACAGGTGATTCCAAGAAGATAATGTCGAGGGGGGTGGGGATCAGTCGGTCAGGTGTGCTGTGCTTATAAGTTATAAGCTTATGGCTGTACAAAACGTTTGAAGGCAGTATCGAGTTTGTGAGGAGTTATAGCGAGGATGAGGAAATACAGTGTAAGCGGCGATATCCACTTACTTTTTATCTGTGAGATTTTAGCATTTATAAGGGAGACAATTTTTCATCTAACATTTTGCTTGATGCCAGCTTGACACTTTGAACAATTTTCTATTTACAGATATACATGAACAGATGATTGTATTATGCATTAGTTTGTAGCTGAAGGAATGCTTAAGAACACCTGATTATTACTATGGTATGTGTTCAGTTTCCCTTGGAAGCAATGATGCTCTAAAGAACGAATGGATTAGAGACATCAAGAGAGAAAATTGGAAGCCCTCAAAATATTAAAGGATCTGCTCCAAAGAATGGAAAGAGCTCTGAAACAATGGAATGAGCAAGAAAGAGCCGCGGAATAGAGACTAACACTGAAAGGAACTGTGACATCGAGCAGACGAGCACTAGGCCAAGGTGGATGCCAGTTTGAGAAACTGCAACTATGGTCGTTCGGCATGCTCCTATCTGTGTGTGTCTTGTTCAGATGAAAATATAATCTGACGATTTTTGATTTACTTTCACCAGCGGCCTGACTTTTCCGTGCTTAGTAGCAATTTGGTCGAAAAGCTGTCACAGACCCAATGAAATCGTCTCGAGACCCTCACTTAAATAGGGGGTGGAATTTCTACTGAAATCATTTATGTTTAATTATTAGGGCGGTTTTTTTTTGACATGTCAAAATTGTAGCGTTAGGTCAAAATTTGTCAAAATTTTTCATCAAGTCAAAATTTTTTCGACATCTGCATTTCGTTTGTATCGTAGATTCTGCACTGTCGGTGTACATATCATTTGATATTTTACAGCTTGTAGCCTATTTTATAGGACTACCGTTGTAAACGGCTAATTGTCTGCTCATTGTGAATCGTAAACGGTCAAATAAAACAAATAGGTAGACATGGTGTTATGGTCAACATACCGCAATATCCTAACTGAAGAAAGACTTCTTGGACATTGCATCATTCTTACATTAAGAAGAGCACGATGAAAAATTGTGATGTAGACAACATTGTCAGAATAAAGCAACACGGTGTGTCACCAGCAGTGTACGCACAACTTGAGTGTTGTCAGCCAACAACTGCTGCTGTTAAACGTCCTTGGCAAGCTTCTTAGTAATGACATGCACTTTCTACCCAAGAATGTAGGAAAGTATCTCTCGTTGTACTATAACATCTTTTAATTATTTCTACCATAATACATATTGTAACCACTGGAATTCTTCATAGGGCCAGATTTCGTTAAAATATTGTTTTTTTCATGTAAAAAGTTGCCTGTTTCTAAGCCAAAAACGTTTTTTTTTCAGGCCAAACTGCGTCGTTAGGACAGTCAGTTCCAGCCGGAAATAAAGATTGAGTGGTACAATTTTAACATTATGTGGGAAAACACCTAATCTGCATATGTTAGGCCAGAATTTGGTCAAGATTCAGTTTGTTTAGGTCAAAAAAAGTCAAAATTTTGATTTTTTAGGTTAAAATTTCCCTTTTTTTTAGGTAAAAAAAAAACGCCCTAATAATTATACATACATACATCTAGCTAAAAATCGCCAAAAGAAAATACTATTGTAAAGAACTAGTTCCATATATTTTAACAGTTCTACCATAAAAATCTTAAAACCTCGTATACCCAGTGTGTCTTCCGATACAACCCTAAAGCCAGATTTCACCCAAAAGATTTCAATGTTGACAATCGGCAACTATATCAACTCGACCAGGAATTATTTCAGTAGCATCAATGTCAACATGTTTCTTTCTTGGCTAGTTCTGTTTTAAATGCAAGTGTTCAGCATTCCTGACACTCAAGCAATTACATGAATTAGTTTTGTTGTTCTGTTTCTGATATTTTGGTTTTACAGGGTACCGTATTCAATGACAAGCCTATTTGGTTATCTCAATCTGCAAGAAACCAATTATCCTTCTTTATTTCGGTGGCACAAAAGACTGGCATATTTCCGGCAACGTTGAAAACTATTTATGAATTGCCCAGTTGAACCATACTCTTTCTATGTGGATCGCTAAAATAAAAATACCGTATATCACAATGATCTCGTTGATATATTTCTGGTGCATAGAACCGTATAGTCATAGTGCAATTACAGTTTAATAACCGTGGCAAAATCATGGACAGGGCAGAAGCAGTTTAGGTTTAGATAACTTCTTTGAGACATCGAGAGCAAACTTGATGTGTTCCTGCACTCGCAAGCAAACATCACCGAAGGCGATTAGCATCACTGCTACTCAAGACTGCTTCACGTTGAGTTTGATGTAGTCAGAAGCTAATCGTTGAAATATTCGCGTCGGAATGTCGTTGCAATGCAGTATCCCTTGAAGTTACACACGAGTCTTCGCCGTTTTAGATCCATCTATGGATACTGAAGTCGCAAATGCAATCCATGGCGTCATTCAAGGCTGACATACCTATTAGAAAGGGTATACTATAGTTCATTAATATGGTCTGTGTTAGTTTTGTGATAAAACATACTTATTCCAGACGAAAACCCCCCGAAAAGCGTAAAAACACGGAGAATCCCAGTAGTTCACCATAAGCACCAGTGCGCAAGTAGGTAGCCAGAGCTGTTTTTCAATTTTCTCCGCCGTCACGGTAAGTTGCGCACTCCAGTGTTTATATAGCTCAGTGGGTGATATACATAACCACTATCCCAGAACAACCTCAAAATGAGCTGCTGGATGAAAATGAATGGGATGAACGATGGACGTTTATTTCAAGAAAGTCAGCTACAGAATTCGCTAGCGTCTACCAATTTCCACGTAAACAAGTTATTTTCTTGCTATATTTGGCACTAGCCTGCAATTAATATTCATAAAAGACAGACGTGTGTCAGTAATTGATAGGAATATTTATACATGTTTTGCCTCATCGGTTGACGTAATGAATGTCTCTCAGGTAACTTCAAAATCTCAGAATACATCAGGAACAGGGCACTATCTGTCGACCATTTTCACCTTCCAACGTCGGCATAGACAGCATGGGTGAATGGAGACTTTGTCTCAACAAATTACACTTTCTTAATCTTTTTCCAACAGCCACCCCTACATCTTCAGCGCTGGTCAGTAGCAAAGCAGCCTACTTTTACTTTTCGGCGTTCTCAATCTGACTTACTGGCTAGGTCTTTGGACTACTGGGCTACTCAAAAGTTTTTTCAGCAACGCTAGTTACATGACACACTTTGTATTTTGAAAAGTATAACATGATTTAGGCTAAGTCTGTATCCCTTTAACGAGTGAAATTGTCATATAAACTGGACAAGTGAACAAAACAGCTGTATCACGGTCACGGAATATCTTTTAATATTGAAACTATTCCTAATGTCGTCATTGGAAAATATACTCTTGAGATTAACTGCGTGTAGTACACCTCAGCCTAATCAACTTTTTCAATATACAGTAATTACTGAAGTAGGCTACTTTTCAGGTCTCTCATGATCTGCTCCCGCTAGTGGCTAGTAGTTTTGAAATGTCTCCACAATCGCTAGCTCTACTCGTGATTTAGCGGAAATTTACCTCGCGACTTTGACTTCCACTGCAAATCGAGTAAAAAGATTAGACTACTTTTGACCACCCCTGCACGCATCAAAACTGTAACGCCAAAAAAAGCCTATTGCAGAAATTCAATTCGACACATCTAATTCGATAAATTCTATCAGCTCGGTTTACAAGAGTTGGAATACGGAAACGAACAATACATTCCTATTATGCATTCATTCATTTATTCACTCCAAGCTCAAAAAGAGTGAATTGAAAGCTTAGATGATTAAATATGTAGAAAATAGATACAGATATATTGCTCGTTGTATTGAGCGTATCAAGATTCATCTTCTGAAGTAGAGTCTGCAAACATGATTCTTTCCAACATAAAATCTGTGTATCGCAAGCCAGTGCCCAAACTTTTGTAGGTTGTGAAGTTACTTTGGTGGTCGATGCAAGTCGCGGCTTCCATCAGAGGACACAGAATCACTTTGGCGAGTTCCTGCTGTCCTTTATGATAGAAAAGCATATATTAAAGCCCTCGCAGAAGTGATCAAAGTAATCAGATTTGCAAGTCAAGTAGAAGTAACTTCGTAAATTTACATGAAATTGCAAGCTTAACTAGATGGTGGTCAAAGTAGTTACCGATGCTACTCAAGTAGAGGTAACCTAGTTTACTGTCACTGAACTACAAGTAGTAAAGTTAAATTTGGTCCAAGTAGACAGGATATTTTAGCGAATCCATCATTTTCAAGTGCAATCACTTCGCTTCTACCTGTTCGAGGTGAGCAAAAATGGGCACGCATCGTTCTTTTAGAAAATGTAACAATTTCGTGGGTGGACAGTAAAATCTGAATTTTCATTCAATTTTTTTCATAATGAATTCGAAATTTCTAAACTCGTGTGCGTTCACATCTATCAGTTGGAATCGAACCAACTATGGTGTGCAGCGATTTTTTAGGCAACCTAACAATTTCATCAGTAAATCCCAGGAACCCGAAAAAATAGTTTGTTTTGGACAACCCTCGTGCTCACTGCTCATTAACGAAGTAGGTTTTCCCACTTGGACCACGTCTCAAGTACACATTGTTTTGAATACTTCTAGTTTACCATTCCAATTTTGTTAGCCAAACTGGGCTTAGAAAATCTACATTCTGCATACTTTCAAATCACAACTTCTACTCGTAATTTCCACTTCTACTTGAGTAGCAACCAGGATTGTAACCAAGTGACAAGTTTCCAAGTCACAAGTCAATCTCACTTTTATAGTGTTTCCAGTTTTGTCTGCCAAACTAGGCTTAGAAAATCTACATTCTACATACTTTCAAATCACTTCTACTATTCTTAATTTCCATTTCTACATGAGTAGCAGCCAGGGTTGTAACCAAGCGACAAGTATCCGAGGCACAAGTCAATCTCACTTCAATAGTTTTGATTCGAGTCAAGTCGAGTCATTTTCAATTCATCACCGAGTCAAGTCATAGTGTTGTGACTCAAGGTCAAGGTCATTGTGATCAGTTTTCAGTCCAATCCGGTTCAACTCGCTTTTTCATCTCTTCTCGAGTGACATAGAATGGCTCGCATTCATAACATCGTAATTGTCTTCAGTCCTAACAGTTTCTGGCCCTATTTTCCAAGTATCAGGACTGATAGACGAAATACCAATCATGTGGTGACTTGACTATCCTTCGAATTGACAATGAAATGGCTGTCGTGGCCATCTTGGACTCAAGTCATTACAACCTGGTAGCAACGTTAACTGCTACTCGAATTAGATTTATCATGTCTTAAACCGCTACTCCCAAATGTAATCGAGTAGAAATCCATGTTGTTACTTCTACTTCTACAACGCTGACAGCTACTTGCAGTACAATTTGTCATGTCTTAAAACCGTTTCTTGTACTTGAGTACACTGACAAAGTGGAAGTACTTCTTTACTGACCACCTCTCATTGATATAGTCTATCAGTATAGAATCATCACTTGTTGTTTTACAATGAAATTGCAACAATATTATTCGACTCGCCTTGATCAATTACTTGGACATGCACTCTCCTGGTTAGAGTGCTCAGGTATTGTTGGAGTGTGTAGTAGGACTCTATCATGTCTCTGTTGGCGCACAGAAGCATTCGCGTGCTATCGTTGAAAAGAACTTCGTTGCCGTTGACACATCGTGGGTAGCCTGAAACAGGGTTGTAATGACTCGAGACATGATTTTCTGATGACTCGAACCAAGTCATATGACTCGAGACTCAGACGGCCAAGATCGACATTTCATTAAAATTTTAAAGAACAAGTAAAGTAACCACCCTATTGGGATTTCGTGTATTGGTACGGGTATTTCAAAATGCGACAGGAGACTGTTAAAAATGAGGAAAATTAGTATTTTGCAAATGTGAACCATTCGATATCACCAAACAACATGATAAAAGTGGGTTTAACGTAACTTTAACTGGAAACTGAGAAGTTAACACAATGACTTGGACTCGGATCGAGTCATAACACCATGACTCGGACTCGAACCTCTGTTCCGTGAATTGGACTCGACTTGACTCGGTGGTGAATTGCAAATGAATCGACTTGACTCGAGTCAAAACTATAAAACTGAGATTGACTTGTGACTCGGAGGTTTATGACTTGGTTACAACCCTGGCCTGAAATATGAAGTGAATCAATCAAAATTCATACAATATTTTGGAGCACAAACAAACGTTTGAAGCAGACTTGTACGGACTAGCAGTTAGTTAACGATCAACTAACTGCTGCATTTCCGACTTCTGGTTTTCAAGTTGTCATTGCGAGATTTAAACAAAGAGTAGTTCTAGTTGTAGTTGCGAGTATTGAAAAGCGAGTAGTTCCAGTTCCAGTTATAGTTGCTAGTTTTGAAAAGTGACTAGCTCTAGTTGCGGCAACAGTGAGCTACTCCCACTCCCATTTTCGACTTGTAGGCTACATTATGACACTATAACTGCCACTATGTCTCAATATTAGAGTCAGGTGAATAACTCGATGTGCATTTAATTCGACAATATCGATATATGTCTTGCGGGAAGAATATGACAAACTTTCATTAAACCCCTAATTTCTCAAACAGACATGACGCAGAAACAGACGCTCTTCTCAGAATGCTTCTGTGGTGTAAAACCCCTGTTCTAGTTGCAAGTTTTGTAAAGTGAGCAATGCAGTTGCAAGGTTTGAAAAGTGAATAGCTCTACTTCTAGTTTAGCTTTAAAAAATAGAGTTATTCTAGTTGTGGATGAATATTTTGGAAAGTAAGTTCTAACTTCAGATTTTAAAGTGAGCAGTTCGAGATCTAGTTGTGAGTTTTGAAAAGTTCTAGTTCTAGTTGCAAGTTTTGAAAGTGTGTAGTTCTAGCTCTAATTTAAAAATCCTGTGATCTGTACAAACCTGATACCAAGATTTCCATACCAAATCCTGCTTTATCCGTCAAATTCGCCCATTTGCTGATCGGCTGGGTCTTCTGCCTCATCACTTGAATTGAAAGGAGTTTTGAAATACGAAAATTGAAAAGTCAGCCAGGGCTAAGAATCCTTTAGGTGAAGTCACACACCAGCAAGAGTTGAGATGTATCTGTTTAACACAACATGGACACGGAATTCCCAATAACTTTGAATTTAAACATTTCCTTTTGAATTTTAAGATCAGCACTGGCTCAGAATAATTTCGGATATCTGGTTATCGCCAGATTTGCGTCAATATCATTTTATAAACTGGATTGTAACAGGAAATTTCTGATATTTTAATCGGAGCAGACTTGGATAACTAGAAAATTATAATCTAATTTGTGAAATGTTTATATGCTCTCATTGTAATCTAATTTCCGGATTTCCTGAAAATACTACAGGAGAACTGTATAGTGCGAAGCGAGTCTAGCTTGCACCGAGATTTCCCATTTTCATGCCTATAAGAACGAACTACAATTTGATACGAAATGAACTTGATTCTAAGTCCAAGTTTTTGCAATTCCAGTAATTCTAATTATAATCTAATTTGAAGAAAAAAAACTGTGTAGCTCTAATACTAATTTTTACCAAGTTTGAAAAAAAAAACTATGCAGATATCATTCTAATTCTAGTCTAATGTAAAAAAAATATTGAGCTTCAATTGTTATTCTAATGTAATTTTGAAAAGGTGGAAATTTTCAAGTTGTCCAAGTCTGCTACAGAGTTGTCACTCATGAATTGATTTGACCCAATACCAGTTTCGGATTTCAAGATATTAAATCTCTGGTTCGTAGAAATACCCTACATTTCAGAGAGCTATCCGAAATAAAAATATCATAGATTACACAAAGACTCACCCATATTGATAGATGATAGCAAGCTGCTCGTTGAATTGTTATTGATCAATATCTGAAGCTGAGCATCCAATTCTGTCATATGGAAGTCTGGTGATTTGTTACCGCATATGATGGTCGCTCTGGCTTGTCACCAACAAGTGTCTGTGTCTCTGTATTAGTAGCACCTGTAAAATATAACAAGATTAAATTGATACAACTAGTCGACAATAGCATCACCTTTGTGATGAGTTGGTAAAACTTCATATAATTGATTAGAGTGTGAATTAATAGGATTCTTGAAATTCGAAGTCACACACCATACGTTTCCAAATCCACAGCGTGATTATCAGGCATCGTCACCTACACTAAGCGACAAGCGTAATAAATTAATAACGAAAAATAGTTTCAATACTTCTCTTTTGCTATTGGTTACCCGAAACCGCCGTTAGTCATATCTCAGCATAAATATTTCTCTTAGAGATCAACTCGCACAATAGCTTCAAAACAGTGATGCTTTAAAAATACGAAATTATTTTGCATGAAGTGTATCTGGCATTTTCCTTGCGGCCACAAGCAATACTTATGTCACCTTTTAAAGTTATTACAACTGTTATTAACTTCATGGTACGGGGTACTGGAATACTATACTGAAATCTAACATTACATTCGGATTCAAATCACCCAGATACTCGATTTTACCCAGCCCTACAGCTTAGCAAGATTGGCAGGCTCTGTAATGTATCGTGACAAGAGCATGACCAATATCAGATTTTGAAGTCACAGAAAAAGCAGATATATTAGGTAGACACTCAAAAGGTCTGGTATCTAGATCAACCCTTTGTAATCAGCCGGTCTACATAAAAAAACAAACACAAAATGCCATCCACAGGGCTTGAAACAACACCCAATATATTGCCGTGAACCTGAAGTAGCCACCTAGCATAGCCAAGCCACCTGTAATTGAGTGAAAACTCTACTGACTACTTCGACCATCTATGTCTGTAGTCTAGAATTATGACATATGAATGTCCCCAGTCAAACAGTCATAGATTAGAGTTGTCTAACTCCCTACTACCAAGTTGTGACGTCATCAAGATTGTTGATATTGTATCGCCGCTCATGGCCAATACCGATATTTCTTTCAAAGTCTGATACAGACTCGATATGATCGGTAAACTACTACTTGTCGGGGACCGATACTAGATTAGTCTACTCGACACTCAGTACTAGACTCAGAATCGATTCACACAGAAACTTGATTTGGTCCAATCACACTGATCCGGCTTAATTACACTAATTACAGCGAAATACCTGTAAGCTAATTCATATTCAATTTGTGAAATGTTTCTACGTTATTATTTTAATTCTAATCTAATTTCTGATTTTCCTGAAATTGCTACGAGAGAACTGTATCATGTAAAACAATCCAAGCAGATATTTGCCATTCCCGTGCTTATGAGAATGGACTCTGATTTTAAATGTACCGAACTTGATGCAATTTCATAGTTTTCGCGAATTCAGTAAATCAAATTCTAATGTAATTTCGAAAAACCTGAGTAGCAATGATTTTGATCATAAACTATTTTGAAGAAAACTATATATCTAGCTATAATTAGTATTCTAATCTAATTTGGCAAATATTGTGTAGCTATAATTCTAATTCTAGTCCAAGTTGAACAAAAAACTGTATTTATAATTGTAACTGTATTGCAATTTGAATAGCTTAAAAGTATCTAGTTGTCCAAGTCAGGCCGCAATATATCACAACGTTATCGTAGAATTATAAAAAGCTCACCATTGAACGTCGTCTCGAGTTGATGTGTTGTGATAATGTAATAGAGGTAGTCAAGAAGGTGTTCGGTAGTTGTTGAGGTATGTAGCCTTGCAAAAACTGGCTTTGGACTCAACTTGCTTTCCGGAAGGTCGTTGAGATGAGTCAATAGATAACATTCTGTGGATAAAATTACAGTAGGTCAGTGTTGTTTGGATCAAGTTGCCTTCAAGTCACAAGTCATCCAAGTCTTTGCCAATCTTGACTCGAGTCAAGTCAAGTTACTATTTATTAGTCACAAGTCATATCAAGTCATTGCATATTTTGACTCGAGTCAAGTCAAGTTATTATTTTCTAGTCACAAGTCATATCGAGTCATTGCATATTTTGACTCGAGTCAAGTCAAGTTATTATTTTCTAGTCACAAGTCATATCGAGTCATTGCATAGTTTAACTCGAGTCAAGTCACTAGGTTTTAGACGGTCACTCGGATCAAGTCAAGTAAATCTTCGAGTCACAAGTCATATGACGTTATTACACAATTTGACTCGAGTCAAGTCGAGTCTGGCCGTCAAACGGTGGCCTACCGGCCAACAATGTATATCTACAATAGAGCAAAACGTTCATCAAGTTGCCAATAGGTATGTTTGTTGGTCAGATGACTCTTAATACCAGAAATTACCGATAATCTTGGACACAATGATTCAAGTGCCCGAATCTGAATCGAGTATCAATTCTGATCGTTCGAGCTCAGTAGTGAGAGATGATTCTTTTCCAGTGCTAAAATGACACGTTCCTTCATAGTAAGAGTGAATTTATCGACAAGAATTATAGTTTCTACACTGATTTCCTCTGTGGAAGGTTGTAAACCTCGATTGGTCGTATCGCAGCATGCAAAACATGTATAACAAAACTACACACGTTAGTAGGAATGACATATCTCTGAAGGAATCAACTCACAGCATTGCCACAAAGTGCAATGAAATAAGCACGGCCGAAAAAACACAAAATTATCTTTAATATCATGTAGAACTGCATTCATAATGTTGTTGACGCTGTAATGAATGCTACTCAAATCCTCGACTCGATTTAGAATAGAATTACTCGGGTGCGCAATATTTTACACCTCTACACCTAAGACCCTTACAACACCAATGCTGCGTCATACTCACAAAACACAACCCATTGACCGAGTGTCCACTTTGAAATTGTGTCATTACTTCCCTACAACTCCCGGGGCAATATAGTTGGATGTGCCGCAAAACGTGTTCCTTGTTTGGCTGTCAAAGTCGACTCTGGTAGCTAGGTCAAAATCTCCAATCTTCATGTTGTTGCTCAGGAATAGATTCTCCAGCTTTTACTACAAATTTCACATTTAGTTACACAAGCATTCAGACTGGTACAAATTCCCAATTTAGTTAGTTGATGGCCAACAAACTACTGCTTTTTTAGTAGTTGTAGTCGCGGATTTGAAAAGTTTAGATGTCGGACAACTAGAAAACACGTTTCATGTGAATCGTGATGCCATTTTACCTGTTGTGTCATGTTCTCATTTCTTAGTTCATTGCAATTCAGTAATTAATATGTTAGTTAAGTGGTTAGTTGTGGATTCTTAACGGTCATTTGTTCCAGTTATAGTTGAAAATTCTGGAAAGTGAGTCTAGTTCTAGTACTAGCAGCACATTTCCATAAATCCAGTGGTTGGTACAAGTCCGGTATCACTGCAACCAAATGTTACCTTGATATCAGTTTGAGTAATCTTACCATCGTGACGACAAACAACTACCAGCAGAATCTGTTGCATGTAATAACGAGTCTCTGGTTCTGTGATGACTTGCCTTCTTTTGTGAAGGTTCATAATTTCATCATCTTCATTTGTGATGGTCAAATTCGACAACTAATTTTGCATATCGGTGAGCCTTTCTAATTGAAATTACATGAATACATGTCCTATGTAGGTCTTGGTGAAACGCGAAGCACCCAAGTGATTCGATTATAATTCCCATTATAGAAGGCTGTAAGCATCGGTGACATATCTGTGAGTCGTGATCAACCAACAGCAAAGTGTAATGAAATAGGTGTAGTCGAAAAAATACAATATTATCTTGATGTGCAACTGGCGTTATATTGTTTGCGGCTACATACTTAACTTTCTACACCTTTCATACTGCTATATTGTCATTATAGATGGTACTCGAGTTCTTGACTAGAAGTCTAATACTCGATCTAGAATCGATTCGCTCAGGTACTCGATTTTGCCCAGCCGTAACCATATTATAGAATTTTAAAAATCTCACTGTTGCAACTTGGCTCAAGTTGACTTTCCGATAATCAGGTAAGCAGGTTGTCGGTAGTTGTTGTGGAATGTAGCCGTGGAAAAGTCACTGGACAGAGCTTGCTTCGCGGTAAGTCGTTGTGATGGGTAAATAGAAGACATGCTGGGAAAAATCATGATAGGTTAGCGTTGCAAACGAGTCAGTATGTTCGAGTCACAAGTCATAATTGAGTCATTGCATATTCTAAATGGAGTCCAGTTACTAGATTTTTCAATGTAACCATGGCACTATGGCTCGAGTCGAGTAGTGAGAGATGATTTTTTTTTCAGTAATGAAATGATACGCTTCTTGCCACCAACAGTAAATTTAATAACAAGAACTATAACTTGAATACTATTTTCCACTGAGGAAGGCTGTGAACATCGATTGGCCGCATCACAGCTTAAGAAATATATAGTAATAAAGCACAGTGTTAGTGGAAATGACATTTCTCTGAAGTCGTGATAAACACACAGCATTGTCACAAAGTGCAATGAAATAGGCATCGTCAAAAAATAACAAATGTAATCTGACATTATGTTATTTGCGGTAGCATAAAAGATACATATTGCAACTTGCACATCTTTCATACGGTTATGGCTCCAGAAACAACACAACCCAAGTGTGTGAGGTTTATCTAGGCTCCTTCTCGCCATCTTATCCGTGTATGGCAGTAAGCGGTGTCTTAAAAGCCTAGAAGTGGCTGTGTTACAAGTCGACAGCTACGGAATAAAAATTCAGAAAACTGGCCTGGTGTAAATGACCATTGTCGTCGACAAACACCATGAATAACTCAAAAAATACCGTTAAGGCGACATAATGAGTGATACACGAGTCGAAGACTAATACTCGGCTCAAAAGGAAATCGCTTATGCGCTTGATTTTGCCAAACTCTATTTCTAACGCCCTTGCAGCCCTTTTTATTGAATTCCAGACGAGTGTTGCATCATACTCACAAAATACAACTCAGCAACCAGATGTCCATTTTGAAACTGTGTCCATTCTTGCGGACCAATATAGCTGGGAGTGGCACAAAAAGTGTTCTTCAATGGTTGTCAAAGTCGACATTGGTAGCTAGGCCAAGATCTTCAATCTTCCACTCCATGTTGTTGTTCAGGAAGAGGTTCTACAGCTACCAAGACAAATCCAGTTGAGCAACTGAACAGACTTGCACAAACTGACAAACTAGTTGGTTGATGGTCAACTGACTAGTGGCTTTGGGAGCAGTTCTAGTCTAGTTCTAAATGAAGATTTTCAGAAAAATAGTTACCGAACAACTAGTTGACACAATCTCGATACCGGTGTTTTGATCTGTGATCCCAGCAAACACAGTACAGACCAAAGATGTAGAAAAGCCGAGCCGATATAGTAGATATTAGATCTTGGCAGGTCGTAGAAAGGGGGATTTTGTGTCGACTCAATTCAACGTCTTTTCCATGTCCTTCAATAATGTAAATATTATGCAGATGCTACAGCCTTTAAACATGGTGAGTAGAATGTAGATCCTACGTTAGAAGAAGAAGATCCTGATATAATAACCTGTTTTCTACCACTATGGGCTTAACCTGATCACGGCTGCGTACACACACCACATTATTTACTACATATTAATCACATTTGTGATAATTTAATTTCAAACGAATTGGCAATAATGCCGTTGTAAAAAATAAAACGAACAAACGAACGAATGTCTTTAGAAAGAAAGTGAAAACAGTCCTTATCATCAGGTTTCATCTTCTGATGAGCCAGTTAAATAACCAGCATGCGGCCTTTTCTTTTCAACACCCTGCAGAAATAAAATGAAAATGATGATTAATAGCTAAGACATTCGTACTGCGAAAATGGCAGAGGTAGCGACTAACGAATGACTCCTACATTTTTTTCGCCCATACTTACTAAAATGGATTCGATTCTGAACTATTTCCACTCATGTTTTCAAGTTTTATTATTATATTTTTTAATATTATATGACTAGAGAACTGACTTCAATCGTCACTTCGACTTGATTATCAAGATCAACGATGACTACTTCAGCACTCTTTGAAAACAGCCACTAACACAAAAAGAATTCTTGACTAAAATTTCTTCACATTCTGTTCAAAATGATCAATTCAACAATCCAAATGAATCAGTTATTTGGCAGCTAGTTGGAGAGATATATACTCAAGTCTAGAAAGTGGAATGATACTCTGCATGGAAAGCTGAAGACCTAATAATATTGTGTACAGAGAACAAAACATTTGAGTGGCGGCACTGGTATAGACATTAATAAATCATTAGAATTGACAGCAAGATAACCAGCAAGACATTAAAATGAGAATTAGTGCAGCTTCTTAGGCTGTAGTGATACTCAGCCAGTAATTGACCTAGCAGAGAGCAAAACGTTGTAAATAAAGCGAGCGAAACCTCCGACAAATGATACGATAAAACATTAGAATCGACAGTCTTACTAGAAGCAGAATAACAATCATGAGGGGTTAGAGAACAGAAGCCCGGGAAGTGACCATCAGAAATTACTGCATACTGGCCGAACAAATCCATGACCACTAACAAATGGTCTTTCAATAGTCAATATTGATACCAAATGACACCACCCCTATTTCATAGCAACATTTAGCAAATACAGCGCTGGAGTCAACCTTATATAAGCGCTAACCAAACGCCCATTAGTTTTCCCACCTACTACTTCGCGGATGGAAATACGCATTAAAGCGAACGGACGCGACTTGTCACAGCACTCTTGCTATTTCTGCTCCTTTTTTCTCTTCGTTCCTCTTCTCTGTCGCTTCCGCTTGAGGAGAGAAACAGTCGGCCGCGTTTACGGATCGTGAATTCCCGGTGGGTGATTCTTCCTCGAATGGTCAGCACCTTGAAAATTGAGAACAATGTTGTTGCAAAATGCATGACAATTTGAAAGTTACATCATTCTAATTATTCCAGTTATGGCCGTGAATCGTTACCATTCTAATTATTCCAGTTATGGCCGTGAATCGTTACAAGTGCGGTAACCATAAGAATTATTACTATACTTCAACTACAAATACAATATATTGTATAAAATGATTACCAATTCTTTTACGTTGATCGAGTCCCAAATAGATGAAATATGTCAAAGAATTTGCTAAATTTTTGTATAATTTGACAGATTCCGAAATCTTCTCAAAGTGCACCTTTCAAAAATTTGATATCAAGACTCCCAACATTTTACAATTCGAAGTTGGATGGCTTTACCAATACAAGCAAACAGTTTGTATCGCAATTGACGATTATGTAGAGAACGCTGCGAGACATATGAGTAGGCCTACCCTAAAACGTTTCTCTGACATGGACATTAGGGCTCTTAAAATATGACTTTTTCTCAAATCGTTCTGGCTACTTGATAAAATTGTTAGGTTACCTGATTTAAGCCTAAACACAAAATTTGGTTCAATTCCAGCCAGTAACCGCTTTGCTACAGGAGAAGAAAGTTTCTATTTATTATATATAGCTTTCAATACAATATCCATTGTATAATAATATTTATTAACTCGAAGACTTTTCGGGTGCCTCTTTCAAGAGTTAACGGCACACTAAAGGGATTTGAACAGATTTAAAAGCAAAACCAAAAAGGCAAAGTATGACGCAACAATCAAAATCACAAACCATGAAATTCGCATTGTACCAATGGCAACAATAACAAACTATGAAGTATACGGACATACGGTACTATAGTAGCAACGCAATTCGTAAATAAACAGTTACACACACGAAACAAGTGAACTAATGGGAAATTTGTAGGTTATAGAGAAAATCTTTTTGTCTGCATAAAATAGGTTTGTTCAACTGAAAAATAGTAGACTCCAGCACTTTTAGATGAAACGAAGACCTACCACGCGCAATGACAGTGAACATATTGTCATCATAGTGCTGTGCACAGGCGAGGTTTTCACTCAAATGCTGACCGATTGACGAAGCATATGCTTGGTAATCGTCATAGCAGTCTGTTTTGGCAGCCAATTTGCACTGGCGTGTGAGCTCCGTGCGAGTATTTGCGCATGTTTTTGACCGAATCAATTTTGGGATATGCTGCTTGATACGCTCAAACAATCTTTGAGATGTACGTCCTACATACCTACTATCACAGTGGCACTTGTATTGGTAAACAACATTACTTGCATTAAAGGCAGGAAGTACATCTTTTCGAGAGTTGGGCAACATGGGTTTCGTTGTGTACACCACATGCGTGTTTACGCTGTAATAACAACGGTGAACAGCCGACTTAATGAGTTTTTCAAAACGGTTGGACACGTTACCTAGCCAAGATAAGTGTAAAAATGCCGGGCATTTTTCTGGTCCGTATTCGGGAGCTATATCCGATTTTTTCAAAACCCTGGAGATGGAGCATTTTAATATCTGGTCTGGATAGCCATTTTTGGACAGAATCAAGTGGATATCATCCAATTCACGTGACAGTTTTTCCGGTGAACAAATGCGCAAGGCCCGATTGACAAGAGATGAAATAAGGTTTAGTTTACGCCGCTTCGGGCAGAATGAATCCCAACGGATATAATGACCAGTGAAGGTAGGTTTTCTGTACACCGACGTTAGAAACGTTTGTCCTGATCTCTCTACTAAGACGTCTAAAAAGGGAAGGGCAGCATCAGTTTCCTTTTCCACGGTAAATTGTAGAGCTGGATGGAGAAAGTTCAATTTTTCAAAGAAATTATCACACTCTCGCTCATTTTTAAAGGCAACAAGGGTGTCATCGACATATCTAAAATAGAGGAGAGGTTTTGCGACGTTTTCAAACAATTTCTTTTCATGGTATCCCACGAATATATCGGCCAAACTAGGTCCCAACGGTGAACCCATCGCAATGCCATTGCATTGGCGGAACATCGTGTCATTGAAGCTGAATTCAACGCTACTAGTAGCAGTTTGCAACAATTCAAGAAATATTTCACGCGGTAGTTTCGGAGGTTCAAGCGTGCCATCATAAAGTGCGTCTGCGCAGATTTCGAAAGTTTCCGACAATGGTACGTTGGTAAAAAGACTTTTCACATCAAATGAGCCAAGAAATACATTGGACGGATTTAATTTGGCGCGTTTCAATTCGTCTACAAACGTGAACGAGTCGCGAACACAGTGGTGCGTATACAAGGATCGAACTGGCTCAATGACGGTGTTAAGCCATTTGGCTAAATTATGTTGTGCCGATCCACACATAGACAATATGGGGCGAAGAGGTACATTATCTTATATAAAAATAAATAGGTAATAAAAATTTGAAAATTTTCTGTTCACCCCATGAAAGTGTTAGGCTGTCTATAGAAACGATGCTCACCAAATTTGGTTCAATTCCAACCAGTGGAAGCGGAGATATTGCCGTCGAAAAATTTGGATTTGAATAAAATAGTATTTACGGTGACCGATTCTTTGTTTACTTATTAAAGTTGTGCTCACCGTAAGTACTATTTTATTAAAATCCAAATTTTTCGACAGCAATAACTCCGCTTCCACTGGTTGGAATTGAACCAAATTTGGTGAGCATCGTTTCTATAGACAGCCTAACACTTCCATGGGGTTAACAGAAAATCTTCAAATTTTTTACTATTCATTTTTATATAATAAATAGGAACTTTCTTCTCTTGTAGCAAAGCGGATACTGGCTGGATTTGAACCATATTTTGTTTGTAGGCTTAAATTAGGTAACCTAACAATTTTATCAAGTAGCCAGTACGATTTGAGAAAAAAAGTCATTTTTGAAGAGCCCTACTGTTCATGACCGTCCACGTTTAGAGTTGCATCTCAAAGATGCTAAAATAAGCCTAAATATAATCCAAGCAATACGATCGTCCACTTTGACTGACTGAATTTCTAAAAACACCTTGATAGCTTCCACATCTTACGTTTATATATACCGTCTGCTATCGGCACAACAAAGTAGGCCTATTTAAAAATACCAAAACAGATTCAACATACCACATCTCTTGCAAAGGCTTTTGCTTTCATTCAATTTTCCATCAAACTTCTTTAAATCCTCCTTTGTGGTGAGTTGCTTTGGAATTCTTCTAGGATCAATTCCGATATCGTTTTATCATATACAATCTATGGCGGAATAAAAGTTTCGGATAAGTTCTAAAACGAACACAATTTTCCACACAAAAGTCAATTGCCACACGAAATGCCAAATGCTACGGTCTCATTTTACAAGGTATGGCGAGGAAACGTAGTGGTACGTTCCATTATAGCTAAACACCAATGAATTGCGGGTTCGAGCGTGACACGTCGACTCCATAATTCCTACCGAAGTGTTGGCCGTTTATCTAGGCTCCTCCTCGCCATCTGATTCGCATAGCCGATGGGCAGATGGTTGCCGATGCACCCGGCACTTGGTGAATTCGGCCGCACAAACTCGGCACTTGGTGAATTCGGCCCTCGGGAAATTTTGAAATGAAGTGTATTTACAGCTATTAATATGAATTATCAAACTAATAATAGTATTATCAAGTGATTCGTCAATCTTGTAAGGAGGTCAGGGCATCCGTAGATCGCGCAGTCACGGCGTGATTAGATCACGGATTGCGTAGCCACGGGAAATAACACAGCGCTCATATACCGACCACGCGCGGTCTGCTTGGAATCGATGGCGTGAGTCACGGGCCTGTGTCGTGTAAGTTTTGAGAAGATGGATCTTGGCGTTGTATGTGAGATCAAAACTGTGGAACATCAAGCGGCGCTTCTTCGTTTATCGATCACGACAAGCCAGTGTTCCTCATCAACAAATGTTTCGCATGATCAAGTCAAAATAAATTATTTTTTGCCTTTGGAGAGACGATTCCACTCTGGGATTAGGGTGTCTCGATGACACGGTTGAAGGATCCCAAGATTACGAGATTTACCACGAGCCACGACACGTTTAAATTTCCTTTTTGATACTGGTCATTCATACTAAATGCATTTCTAATGCGAAGGTGTTCTAGTGCCAATTCCTCCAAGGGCCGAGTTCACCAAGTAAAGAGCGTCGCGTTATTTCCCGCAATTACGCAGTCTGTGATCTAATCACGCCGTGACTGTGTGATCTACGCATGCCCTGACCCCCGTACAACATTGACAACCACTCAAAGTGCCAAGTTCACCGGCAAACATTCCAGTAACCAATCATGGTGACCGGTACCGCTATGAGATCTACCACGGCCGAATTCACCAAGTGCCGAGTTTGTGCGGCCGAATTCACTAAGTGCCGAGTTCACTGGTAATCGGGCAGATACGGAATAATAATAATAAGATCCGGCCTGGTGTAAAATGACCAGTGTAGTCGAACCACCACCATGAACACCACAAACAAACAAATAAACACCTAACATGGAAAAGAAATTACCTTTGCAGCCTTTGACAAACACAGTTACCATTGAAACCAGCAATTAAGGTCTTATTCGAAAGCAGAATAACAACTGTTTTAGTGGACATATCAAATCAAATGTTGGAAAGTTCATGTAAAATAGCCCAAAATATTATCTTACTGTGACCATATTCCATCAATATAGTCTGGCTAGCTAAATTCTCTGGGCCAACATAATCAAGCTGCGTTTGGTTTCAACGATTAATAATCTTGTCACTGGATTCGAGGTATAATTGCACTCAAATATCAAATTTTGCTCCATTAATCAACATCAAGTTGAAAATGTCCATTCTTGCACCAACTTTTATAAAATCATGAATCAGTGTTCTACAGGAATGTATCTATATGACTTATATACCTAGAAAATTCAAGCATAAATATTATGATATACCGTAGGTATCGGTACCGGTAATTCAGATGTTTGAAGCGAATTATAGTGGTCTAATTTCACTAAATTAGAGCGAAATGCCAGCAATATAATTATAATCTAATTCGGAAAAACGGTTTAGCTCTAATTCTAACCTGGAAAAGCTGAAACTTTTCTATAGTTGTCTACACCTGTTTTGCAGAAAGTCAAACAGCTCTAGGCGTCATATACTACAGGCAATTCGAAATACCCCATAAGCTATATGCTACTGCATATATACCTTTAACCCGCTACCTCAGTCAGTCACAATTCCTATATATTTACGGCATTTACCATACAGAAAGAGCGAACTATGCCTGGGTGCGACCTGTTGCGCGTCAAATCTTTGTATGGCGCGATGGCGTAAAATTTGAATCGGCGAAATATTCTAGAAGTCACGCATCGATAATCATATTCCTAAACGTACAACATATCACTTATTTAGTTATTCTCTGAATAAAACTATTAACCATACTCGTTGAACATGCGAGATTACCGAAAGAGCGAATATATATATAATGAAGATCATATATATCAGAGGAAAACAAAACTATTCGACCTTAGAGCAACAACACGAATATACAACACCGGTGACATCCTCACGCAATAAAACGAAGGGAGAACATTGTTTTCTAATGGATAGAACGAAGCTACCGCATGAGATCGAACAAAACCGGATAGAATTCATCGTGATTGAATGTACCGACAAAGTCATCCTTTCTACGTATTTTAGTCGTACCCGCGAGAGATAGAAAATTTGCATTATTAGGTTAACTACCGGATATAACGAAGCCTAATGCATGAGATGGAACAACACCGAGTATGAATTTATTCTGATTGAATATAACCACAAGACCATCCTACTACGTATTTTAGACATTCCCTCGACACTTAGAAAATCAGAACCTAATCGAGATGATCCCGGATGATCCTTTTACGGTTTTGTGTTTGCTGGGATGTTCTTGCAGATATTGCTAGGTCATCATCACTAACATTATCCTAGGGGCAGGACTCATGGTCAAAATTCCTCCCATTTTGAACTAAAAATGCTGTTCTTTGGAAATGTCGATGCTATCTCTGATATTTTTAGCCCGTTTGTGATTCTCATTATCTATTATTATTAGTCGGCCATATTTTTAGTGAAATTATGTGCAGATATTTAACAGTCGTTAGTCCTAGTTGTATCAAAGTCAGTAGTTCAAAAACTAGTTGCAACTTTGGAAAAGTGAATAGGTCTAGTTGTAGTTCTGAATGTAGAAAATTTAGTAGTTCTAGTTCCGAGTATTGAAAACTGAGTACTAGTTTTAGTTACACAATGAATATCCAGAAGTCTAGTGCCACTACAACCAAAGTCACCTTGATATCTCTGTGAATGATCTTACAATCATGAAGATAAACGACTCCAGGCAGAATCTGATACATATAACGAGTCTCTGGTTCTGTGATGGCGCGCCTTCTTTTGTGAACTTCCATCAGACACTGACAACAAAAATCAAAAGTCATGGAATTGATTGAATGAAAGCAACAATGTTATTTGTTGGAACATCTAAAACCATAGTTTCCACTTGTTTGAGCTACTAGGCAACAAACGATTCGACAACAAATTTGGCAGACTGGAGGACTTTTCAAATTAAAAACTTCATTTTGTGTTGCTTTTTTGATATTAGACATGAAATCGAGTAGCATAGTGATTCGATTCTGAAACAAGTATTAGCCTTTGAGCCGATTATCACTTATTATCACGCCACAGCAGTATGGAAGATGTGGAAATTTCAAAAATGTACTTTTTATGCGACCACAAGCAAGATCATGTCAGTTTTACATCGCAATAAAGATAATTTATATATTTTAACCATACCGGTACGGTACCGATTTCATTGCACTCTGCAACAATGCTGTGGGTTGATCACGACTTCACAGACATGTCTTTCCAGTAATATGTGTAGCTTTCTACTACATGTTACATTTATTGCGATACGACCAATCCAAGTTTACAGTCTTCCACAATGAGAAAATACATTCGAAACCCTAATTCTCATTGGTGAATTGACTCTTAGTTTATTGTTCATCATTTCGACTTTTGTGGCAAAGACCATATAATTTCATGACACAAAACAATATTAACTCACTCCTCGACTCGAATCATTAGACAACGATCATATAGTTGTTTACCTAGAAAATTTACAGCTTTTCAAAACTAGTTTTGAATTAAAATCATACACTACACTTTTTTTTTTCAAAGTTAGATTAGAAATATAGGAACCATCTTTTTCCAAATATACTTGAAATTAGAATCACAGATACATCATTTATTTACAAATTAGACTAGAATTACTGAATTCGCAGAAGAAATACTCCAAAAATCAGTTCACTTGATATTAATTGGTTATCCAAGGTCTGTTACTGTTCGTATTAAACTTTACAGAGCTGATGCATTCGTGACCGGCACAGTTTGAGAGACATTACAGTTGTAACGAGGAAATGCTTTTACCCTTCTTTTGCACAACGCGAGAACGACGTAGACAAATTTCGCGAAATCCAACGACGTGCTTGTGATTCAAACTGTGATGGAGATGATCTCTTGACAAATTTCGTCTTTCTGGTGATCATTCGCGAGAAATGCCTGGAATTCAGATACCCGGATACCAGTTTCAGTTGCGGATTTCGAAAAGTGAATAGTTCTAGTTCTATTTGTGCACCACAACCACTTACTTGACTGACTTGTGTAATTAGTGCAAGTATACGGCAAATCCTGTTTTGTTACTGAGCACCTCTGCTTTCACGTGTCGAGATGCAGCCTTTCTAGTTTAGTTCACTACCGAGTAGAACAACGGCTGCAAAGTTGTATAAATCAATGCACCGAAGATTTGGAAATGTGCCTGAAGCTGGTTGTTACAGTATTTCAATATCGGTCAAATATAGGTACCAAAGTTATCGGTGAAGGTACTACTTATCGGAATTGGCTCATAAATACAATATCCCTACTTATCATGAATGAGACTCGAGTGCGAAACTAGAATCGCAATACTCGGTTCAGAATGGATTCACATATGAACTCGGTTTTGCCGAGCCCTTCAAAATTCTCACTGTTCAAACTCTGCAGAGGACGCCTTTGCTGCAGTTGGCTTTCCGAGAACCTGGGATCCATGATCAAGCAGGTTGTGGGCAGTTTCTGAGGAATTCAGCTGTTGAAGACCTCGCTGGCCAGCACTTCCTTTACAGAGAATCGTTGAGACGGGTCGCTCGCCGACATTCTAGTGAGAAAATCACACATAGAAAATTTTTAGCTCTGTCGAATTAGATTAGACTTAGAATTACATAATTACACCTACAAAGTTTTTTTGTATATTAGAGTAGAATTGGAATTATAGCTACACAGTCATTTCCAAATTACATTAAAATTAAACTGACAGCTACACAGATTTTCACGAATTAGATTTGAATTAGAATTTCTTCAAATTAGACTAAAAATTACTGAATTCGAGAAACCTTGGACATCGAATGAAGTTCAGTCTATATCAAATTGGAATTGAATCTCATAAGCACAACAATGCAAATGTCTGTACATTGAGCTTGGCACGTTTCACGCTATAAAGTTTTCCTGTAGCAATTTCAGGAAAACCAAAATTAGACTACTCAATAATGATCTAGTTGTCCAAGCCTGATCGCTACGATAAACCAGAAGTCCATTTTTACGGACCATGACCACCTCTGACCTAGTACAATGTACTGCTGTAAGCAACGCTACCTTGATATCCCAGTAGAGGATCTTTTGAATAGAGTCCAGTTACTCAATTTTTGGAGGCAAGTCAGTTTAAAATGCCGATTCTATCTCCTATAGTTTTTAGCTCATTTGCGATTCAAAAATTAATTTATCTGGTATTACTTGGCTATATTTTAGCTAGTTAGTTGGGATTTTCAACGGTCGTTGGTTCTAGTTTTGGTTACGAGTTTAGAAAACTGAGTAGTCCTTGTTGTAGTTGCACATACTAAAAATCCAGCAGTTTGCACTGTTTGGAACCACCGCAAACAATGTTACCTTGATATCTCTGTGAATAATCTTACAATCGTGAAGGTCAACGATTCCGAGCAGAATCCGCTGCATGTAATAACGTGTCTCTGCTTCTGTGATGAAGCGTCTTTTTTTGTCAAGATCCATCGGCCACTGTCAATGAAAATCAAAGCTAATCGGTTTGATAGAATGAAATCAATAGCAGTGTTTGTTGGGTACATATAAATCAGTGGTTCTCAACCGTTTTGAGTTCGAGCGCAGGTGAAAATTCAACAACAAATTTTGCAGATCGGTGAACGTTCTAAGTTAGAAGTTTCATATCACGCTGCCATTTTGATATTTGACTTGTTATACGTAGGGCCGTGCAAAACGGAATACCAGACTGATTTAAAACTGAACCGAGTATTAGCCTTTGAGTCACATCGAGTATATCAGTAAAACTCATTGTGTCATGAGAACAGCGTGAATGATGTATAAAGTTCAAATAAGGACCTTTGATGCAACCACTAAGAGTGCAATCCCAGTCATTCATTTAAAAGAACTTTAGTTGCCGATCAACGAGAAAACATGTGTCTTCATTTGGTGTGAATCATGATAGCGTTGTTCTTGCAGCCAGCTTAGAGTCATCACTACTAAGAAAGAAGCAGCATCGGGGTGGTTTTATAATCGAAACCCTCTGATTTTAAACTCGAAAACATGTCATATTGAAATGCTAATTCTATCTCGAACATTCATTAGCTCATATAAAATTCAGTATTTCGTATAATCAGTTGGGCCTATTAGTTAGTTAATTAGGGATGTTTACTACGCTTTCACTCGGACTTGAGAAGAATTGAGGTACTAAAACTGATCAAAATGGTTATTCTACTCCAGCAGTTCCATATGCTGCCCTATGGAATGTGTTTAGAACTAGGACTAGAGATGAATTGTACAGTCAGAAGATATTACCACTTCATCAATGTCAGTAGGTGGTTTATTTTAATATATATATATCGGCAAATTTTGCGACGTCACGACATGGTAGCACTCAGGGAAAAGTATCATTTGCGATTGCTACATTGGGAATATTCATCTATTTCTCTTAAGTTACAAGTGGTCACATTGGTACTCGAGCATTGAAGTAGAAGTAACATTGTAAATGTCTACTCGAGCATACGCAGAAGTAGCGATTTCAAAGTAGGTACGGTAATACGGCAAGTGTGTTAGACCTGGTTTTGCGGAAAAACTGGACTGTTACATAGGAGGTACAGATGCATCCTTTCTAGTATATTTCATGTCCAAGTCTAGCAATGTCCCTAAAGTTGTTCAAATCAATGCTCGGAAGGTTTGGAAATGTGCCATACGCTAGTTGCCATATTGTTTTAATATAGGCCGAATATATCGGGGTTATCGGCGAAAGTGCTGCTTATCGATATTGGCTAAAAAATGTGATTTTGGTCGGGCTTTAGCTATCATGAATGAGCTTCGAGTACGGGACTAGAAATATAATAATCGGTTCAGAATCGAATCAAACAGGAATTCTAATTTGCTGAGAGCTACAAAATGTCTCACTGTTCAAACTCTGTACAATTTGCCTTCGCTGCACTTGGCTTTCCGAGAACCTGGGCGCCATGGTCAAGCAGGTTGTGGGCAGTTTCTGTGAAATATAGCCGTTTAAATACTCGCTCACCTGCACTTTCTTAAAGAGAGTCCTTGAGAGGGGTCGCATGCCAATATTCTAGTGAAAAATTCAAAAATAGTAACAAAATCACAGCTAGTAACTCATATTTTTATGAGATTGTTTGGGAATCAAGATTTGTGGATTTAAAACCATAATATCAATCAAGATTTGGATTTGAAATAGTAAAGTATTCCCGTAGTTCGATAGGAAGAGATTCAAGTATAAGGATAAACCTATTTGTAGAATTGATCAACTAGAAAATTTTCAGCTTTTCCAAATTTGATTACGAATGAAATCACAGCTGATAAGTTTTTTTTATTAATACTAGAGTTAAATTAGAATTATAGATAGACAGCTTTTCCAAATCAGAAAATTACAATGAAAGCAATTCTCCCTCTACATTTTGACGAGTCTGCGCACACTCATAAACCCACTGCTCAGACCCTTGGACAATATTGCGTAACGACTAACAACAAAAGGTCATCACTTCGAATTTTTTGTGCACAACATAGATTTTCTGTGCGTAGAGACCGTCTCATCACTGCAAATTTGCGCACGTGCGCAGCTTAGAGGGAACATTGAATGACAGCTACACAGTTTTTTATGAATTAGATTTGAATTTGAGTTAAAGCCAGATAGATTTTCTCCAAATCAGTGTAGAATGATAGCCACACAAATTTTTCAAAATTAGATTAGAATTACTGAATTGACAAAACCTTGGACATCGAATGAAGTCAAGTTCATATCCAATCGGAGTTCGTTCTCATCAGCATAAGAATGACAAGTGTCTGTACACCGAGCTTCGGTGGTTTCACACGATACAGTTCTCCTGTAGCAATTTCAGGAAAACCAGAAATTAGAATATTGAGAGCATAGAGAAATTTGACAAATTAGGTTAGAATTAGATTACAGCCTCGCTCTATTTAGTTTTATTAGACAACCTTGATACCTCTGTGAATGATCTTACAATCGTGAAGATAACAACGTTAATCAGAATCTGTCGCATGCAATAACGAGTCTCTGCTTCTGTGATGACGCGTCTTTTTTGTAAACTTCCATTAGCGACTGAAAACATAAATTAAAGGTAACTGGATTGACAGTATGAAAACAACAAAATTATTTGTTGGGAACATCTAAATCAGGGGTTCCCAACCTTTTTGACTTGGCGGCCCTGTAAAATTTGACAACAAATATTTTGAACCGATAAACCTTCCTAATTCTAAATTTCATTTCATGATGCCTCTTTGATATCTGACTTGATATATGTAGGGCTGTCAAAAATCGAGTATATGGGTGATTTGAAATTGAATCAAGTATTAGTGTTTGAGTAGTGCTTATTATGATGTCATACCAGTGTTGATGATGTGGAAAGTTAAAATATGTAGATCACTTTTCACATTACTACAAGAAATATAATGCCGGTCCTGCATCACATTAAAGACCATTTGGATCCTTTGAGCACACCTATTTCATTGCGCTTTTCGACAATGCTGTCGGTTGATCAGGACTTCACAGTTGTGTGATTTCAACTTGTATTTGTGCATACTTGTACTAGATGTTAAGTATGTTGCGATACAACCAATGTAGGTTTACAGCTTCGCACAGTGGATATGAGTATGGAAGCGATCATTTTCATTTTCATTTTTCATTTTCATTTTCAACTCTGAATGATAAGGAGCGCAGGATTTCGTGATGGAACGGATCGTTTCTCACCATTCAACTGGAGTCAAGAAAAATAATGCTCGATTCTTCAGCTGACACGACAGTCATGAAAAGTATGAAATCTATTTAAAATGAGATAAATTACTGATTACATAAATACCTACCCAGAATTGTTGCAGACTTCACAGTTGGATTGGTATGCATCAATTTCTTGAGCTGAGCTTCCAATTTTGCCACATGAAAGTCCGATGATTCGTTACTGCATATGATGGTCACGGCTTACTTGTCACATATGTGCATCCATGACTCTGTGTTGGTAACACCTGTCAATTAAAGAAATACAGCCTTGGAATAACAGCACTGCAAATGTGACGTGGACTGGAAAAATTCATTTTCTTTGCTAACGCATAATATGTTACAAGGTGGATTAGTAGGTTTTATGACCTCATAAAAAGACATAATCTATACTCAGCAGAAATCGAATTCGCACAGCTTATTGGCAGGATGCGGCTACAAGAACATCCCTACTCAGGGATTATACACCATTAATCTTTTCAAATAATTGTCAACTGCAATAACTTCGCTTCTACCGGCTGTGTGAGCAAAAACTGTCAAACATCATTCTTAACTTGACAGCTCAACTCAACAATTCCATGGGGTTAAGTGTAAAATTTGGAACTCAATTTTTATTATTTTGAATAAATTTAAAAATTACAATTGGCTCAGCCGCGGCTTCGGCTGGTTGGAATTGAGCCAAATTTGGTGTGCAGACAATTTATTCAGTGAATATCCGGAATCCAAAAAAAAGTTATTTTTGAATAAACCTACTGTCTACTATGGCAGCCCTGAAACGTCAATTGGCCGTATTACAGCATACAAAACATGCAGTACAAATCTACGCAAGTTAATGGAAATGACATTTCGGTGAAGTTGTGATCATCACACAGGTTTGCCACAAGATGCGATGAAATAGATGCGGTCCAAAAAATATAAATCACCTTCAATGTGATCCAGAATTACAGATCTGGCATTATATTATTTGTGGTCGCGTAAAATGTACGTATCTGTACTTTCCACATCATTCATACTGTTATGACGTCATATTGAGTGATACTCAAATAGAGGTCTCAAAAATCTACGGGATTTTGATTCAAATCACTCCGGTGCTCGAATTTTCCCAGACCTACCCCTAAGTCCCTCGCGATTCTCTTTTAATAAACTTCCACATGAATGTTCTTATATACTCACAAAACACAGCCCAGCGGCCAGGTCTCCACATCGAAACTGTGTCCACTCTTTCCGATAACTTGCGGGGCAATATAGTTTGGGTGCGGCAAAAAGTTTTTTGTTTGGCTGACAAAGTCTACTTAGGTTGCCAGGATGAAATCTCGTCGAAATCTTCATCCCTCAACTCCATGTTGTTCAGCGAATAGATTCCAAGCTGTCAATACCAATTTCATATTCAATTACACAAGTATACAGATTTGTACGACCTTCCAATCTAGTTGATTATTGGTCCACAAAACACTGCCATTTTGAGGAGTTCAGGTTTTAGTTGCGTAATATAAAAGTAAGTTGTTCTAGTTGCAGTTGCAGATCTGGAATAGCAGTGTTTCTACTTCAAGTTGTGCATTTAAAAAATGTAGTTGCCGACAACTAGAAAACGTGTCGTCATGATACCGGTGTCCAGCTGCATGATTTTTTGCAGCCTTCGCTAGCTCAGAGCAGGGTTGTGATCAAGTCATAAAGTTCCGAGTCACAAGTCAATCTCACTTTTATAGTTTTGACTCGAGTCAAGCCGAGTATTTCCAATTCACCACCGAGTCTAGTCCATGTGCAAGCCCGCTAGTAGAGAGTGGAATATGGGTCATTGTTTTGACTCGAGTCCAAGTCATTATGTTCACTGTTCAGTTATCATTCCAATCTGGTTCAATTCACTTTTTCCAACTCTCCTCGAGTGATATAGAATGCTCGCACTCATAATATCGTTATTTTCCTCAGTTTAACAGTTTCTGGAGGGGCGTAGCCAGCCGAAAAAAAACGGGGGATATTTATTAAAACGGGGGATATTTTTTGAAAAGACGATATTCGTTATGCTAACCACTTTATTGCGGTTTAGTACACACAAATGCCGATACAACAAGGGTAAGATAATCTAGTTTGTGTTTACGTCTTTATACACATGAACATTTGCCAATTATCTTAAAATATAGCTCTATTATGCGCAGTCGCATGCTACAGTAACAAACAGAAGGCGCTTTTCCCTTGCGCGCCACTATTTGCCGACAGCGAGTTTCATGCGCGCGGATTTTAATACAAAGCGCGCTCGAATCATGACTCAACGCAGCAGGTGATCGACGATCACCTCGCAAATCACAATGTATCAGATCAGATGGAAGTAGCAAACAAATTTCGATGACAGCGAGGTATCTTGACCTTAATTACCAAAGCGAGGATGTAATCACGAAAGTGCGCGCAGATCATATTACAACACAGTGGAAGATCTCTCCATTTTGCGCTCAAAGACGAACACTCGAACAGTGAAGATACGCAAATGAATTATAGTCTGTTGCCGTTTGATACAAACAATCTGGATTCATTTTGTTTTAAATCAATATGATTTTGACTGTCTGCCAAGATGGTGTGTGGAGATGGTAAAGACTAATTACCGCTCGAGCTTGTGCTTGCATCACGTGAATAACAGTGGCCTGGCGCAGGCTTAGGCTCGCGATCAAAATGCATTCCTAAACGCGTTTGCGGTGTAGAAGTGACAATTGCGAATTGTCGAGGCCAAGACTATAACTTCTGGTTATTACAATAGCACATCGAGTAGCACTATCACGCGCCGCGAGTCACAGAGCGGCCTAATTTTCCTAGCCTCCAATGTTTTACTACTAGCCAAGCGCGTTATGATAGGACAGTCAGCAGATGTGCCAGAGGCCTGAGACACGAAACGGCTGGAGATCTGGAAACCCACACACAACAACCGAACTAAATGATCGCAAATTGGATCAATACATAATAGATTCCATACAGAACATTTGATTAGTACGATCTGTTTTGGTACTGTAGGGATCTGCTATCTCTAATGATTCAAGCCTAGCGCGCATGTTCTAAACGTTTGTTGACAATAGACTGTCAAACACGAAAACCAACTCGCGCGGTATCGAAATTTCAATGCGAGTGTTATTGTTACTGTGACTTCTGGTTCTGTAACTGGATAATATCGTTCAGATGAGACGGGAGAGCCATGTGAGATGCGTTTTTCGGGCTTCCGTAGACGAGAGAACAATATGAGAAAAAGGCATCACCGCAATGCATTGATCGATGGCGTGATGATGCCGCGCGGCAATAGACACTTACGTGACCTTTGACACGATCCAATCAGGTTGCAGCAGGATGTAAACAAAGAACGAGGCCGGGCATGCTTACTATGAGCGCTTATGGAAAAGGGTTGAAAAATGAAGGTTTTTAGCAAAATTACATTGAATTGGGAATAGCTGACTTTGGTGAATGGTAATAACGTAGAGCTAGTATGTATTTGCAGTGTTCTAACCTACAATAAACATGAATGGTGGCAAGCACTCGTCAGCATGGTATGTCCAAATAAATGGATTTCTGACAACTTTTCGGATGAAGCAACTATTGCTGTATTATCCTTAGTCGTATACTATAGGACTGTCGTACCGAATAGCATGTATTAGATTAATCTTGAGTGAGGATATGTGGGGTATTCATTATGTGGGCTTTGCGTTATCTGCGTTCTATTTATGGAATCGTATATAGTACAGTCTACAGTCTGCATCATTATATAGAAAATTACTGTTACACTGGACACTTGTCTGCATATTTAATGATCATATTAATATGATAGGCAATATGATCCGTTCCCAGCTGAAATTGTCATTTTTTTGTTCTAGCTCGTGTATTGAATCAATCAGGACAAATGCCGGATAAACACTGTGCTAATAGCCTGTGTAACTTGGAGATGACTACTCAGACCGTTCCTGGTGTGCGCTTGTACCTTTCCCAGAGCCAATAACATGCATGGAAGAATGTAAAATCTGGATAAAGGCATGTGGACTTCCTTGTAGTCATCTGAATTCTCATTTTATTAATAAAATGACATATCTATTATTGTACCAAAAATATTGAATCGTGACATAATTAAGATGAAATAATTCTGTATTTCAGAATGAGTCTAATCTGAAATGCAGTCACACTTGACGCCACAATCGACTTGGTGTGTGTCTCGTTTTATTCCACAGTTTTGCTGCATGATGGTGTGGGTTGAAATTGTTGAGAGCAATATATTCAATAATGAGATGAATAGTTGAAATTGGTAGCGGTGATACGTTGCATGAGTCTGACGAGTACGCCTTGATAGGTGCCTGCACAGCAGTGTTGCTCTGTAAAATAAACATATTATATATTTTGTGCAGGCTTGATGGATATCTTTAATGAAGCTGCAGAAAGAGGAAGTTGATGGATAAAACGCAAGAAAATCAAATTTCTGGAAGAAGTAGAAGCACAAAACAGGAAACTAGTCCAGGAAAATTACAAATTGACGGACAATTATTGCTAGTGAAGTTCAGTTCTCAGAGGAGCATCATAATGTCAAAAGATGCGGAGAAGCTGAAATTTCATGCTAGACTACAATAAATTATTTCTGAATTGTCCGACTTATCCTACTGACATCAAATTTATAGTATTGCTGTAAGCATAGTATTAAACCGTATGTAACTGCTTCATTAAATTTCGATTTGGCCATGTAGATATGTGGTTCTTAAAAATGCACCATTTGCATTCATTCATGATTTCTCAAAACTAGAATGATTACTGACTGTCAATAGATTACATACAACTTTGAAAGGATTGATGGATTGTTGTGCACTTACTTTTGTGTAGGAACTGTTCACAGGGACCATTTCAGATCGAAATATTAGTGAAATATGTGGGTTCGACAAGAAATGTGAGAAAATGATGGAGTTCAGCTATGGTGAACCAGGAAATGCTATCATGGCAGAAAAAGGATTCACCATTGAGTCTGAAATCAAGAAATTGAATCTAGATTTAAATATTCCTGCACATGATTTGTATGCCTGAGCCAGACTGTTCCACAACAAGAAAGATGGTGGGACAGCGTATTCATATTGAACAGCTGATCGGAAGAATCAACAAGTATAAAATTTTGTCTGGTGTCGTACTATGCAGCATTGTGTATCAACTAACCAAATATGGACTAATTGCTTACTCTAATTCAAGATTGAAAATTAAAAATGAATGATACAACATATTCAGCAATTGTGAAAATTCAGTTCCATTGTGAATATCGTAATGCCTAATAGCATGCTATGGATCGTAATTGTGCGGTGCCATGGTCTATGTGTACCAACAGTGCATGTCTATTCATACTATAATCCAGTGGTGCGCATTGAAGCTCATTTAGATGCCCAATTTGTTGAATGAACAATTCTCCAGGTGAAAATGTTCCAGGATTATTTGTGTTTGGTGGAATGTTATAAAACTGAAGACACCAGATACGCACCAAAATCTACCTTGAGGCAGGAGTTGATCGGTTGCGAGTACGGTCGAGAGATGGTTTGTCAATCACGATCGAGCTCACTGATGCCGATGCAAATCACAATGCAGTCCTTGTAGCTTTAGGTGCTGGATTGTCTTAATCAATGCATATGCATGAGAGCATATATCAGAACCTAATGTGAAAATAAATCATGGTTACAATATCTATTGCAGGAGTCTCTGACAAAATGTCTTTTTCCTTACTTACCCTGTCTTACAAGTGCAAGACGAATCAATAATGGATTTTATGAGAATGTGTATTTCCATTGAGTGTGATATCTCTCTTTTCCGCAAGTTGCGATAACATTGGCTGTTCACTAGAATAACCCTTCAACAAAGAGTGACTTGTCTCCTCAATCTTTGTCCCTAAGTCGTGTGCATAGCGCTCCATGAAATACTTCGTAGCTTTCTCCGCGGTGTTAGAAGATGCTGTTCCACTCAAATCCAGAAATTCGATAGAATCTCCATAGCTTTCAAGTTTCATAATCAATACACTAAAATTGTGATGTGTGGCAGAAGCTGTATTTTATAGCATATATTTCTGAACATGAGATATGCTTGAAAATTTTGCTCCAGACCTGGAGCCTATGAAATCGTCAACATATGCATTACCACAATCCTATAGTATAGTATACAACAATCGTCGCTTAATCCGAAAAGTTGTCAAAAATCCATGCATTTGGACACAGCACGCTGATGCGTACTTGCCACCATTCATGTTCATCCTAGACTGAAAGCTGCAACTACATACTAGCTCTACGCTATTAGTATTCATTAAGGCCAGTCATCCCCAATTCAACGTAATTTTGCTTAAAACCTTCATTTTTCAACCTTTTTCCATAAGAGCTCATAGTAAGCTTGCCCGGCCTTGTTCTTTGTTTACATCCTGCTGCAACCTGATTGGTTCGTGTCAAAGGTCACGTAAGTGTCTATTAGGGGATTATCGAATTAGAACAAGAAATATTAGATCAATGGAAATATACGTAAGACGGGGGGTATTTCGAGCTTGGAAACGGGGGGTATCGGACACCGATTATCCCCCCCTGTCTACGCCACTGTACTGGCCCTATTTTCAAGCACCAGGACTGATATACGAAATACCAATCATGTGTTGACTTACTATTCTTCGAAGCTACAGTGACAGTCCTAGTCTCGAGTCACATGACTAGAGTCCAGTCATTTTACTCATTTGAAGAAATGACACGAGACAAGCCGAGTCATAAAATAATCGCGACTTGAGTTTGAATCGAGTCAAGTCATGACTTGAGTCATTACAACCCAGGCTCAGAGTGATCACGCTAAACAGTGGTATAGGCAGGGCTGAGGATTGAGGGTCGAAACCAATCCCATTTCAAACTCGAAACCCCGTCAATTTGAGATAGCAATTCTATCTTCGATATTTCTCAGCGCATTTGTAATTTAGTAACCAAACAGCCATTAGTGAGTTGCGTATAACTTTGTTAGTAGCGGATTTTCAATGTTCGTTGGTTATGTAGGGAATTTGGAAAAGTGAGCAGGTCTAATTCTTGTTGCGCATGTTGAAAATCCAGTAGTTGCTCCAAGTCCGCTTTCAAGAGCTTGTAGCGCCATCAATCATTTTACCTTAGTGGTACATAATGTGCATAGTTTTATCCACAAATTGACAAACCAATGATCGGTCGGCTCTGGTTCATGACATAATTTTCGAAGATTATTTACAAATGCACTACTGCTTACAATGTTACCTTGATATCTCTGTGAATGATTTTACAATTGTGACGATAAACAACTCCAAGCAGAATCCGTTGCGTGCGATAACGGGTCTCTGGTTCTGTGATGGAACGTTTTCTTTTGAAAACTTCCATCAGCGACTGACAACAAAAATCAATGGTAATTGGTTTGCTGGAATGAGAAAAAAGTATAATTTGTTGGACACACCTAAATCAGTGGTTCTCAACCTTTCCGAGTTTGAGGGACCGTCAAATTTGTTTTTGCAGACCGATGAACCTTCCAAACTATAAACCTTATTTAATATTTGCTCTTTGAAATCGAACATGTAATAAATCAGGCTGGCTAAAACAGAGCGTGTGACTGATTTGATTCTGAATCGAGTAATGAGTTTCAGTCACTCGTGTAAGCAACACCACAAAGAATATAATGCCGATTCTAGTCACATTATAAAGATTATTTGGCACTTTTATGACCATACCTATTCCATCACACTTTGTGACAATGCTTTAGGTTGATCACGACTACTCGGGAATGCCATTCCAACGTACGCGAGTAGCTTTGTACCATATGTTTTGTATGCTGCTATACGACCAATCAAGGTTTACAGCTTTTCACAGTGAGAAATATGATCCAAAATATAATTCCTATTGGTTTAGTTCAGCTTATTGTTAATATAATTTTTCCCTTTCGTGGCATGGAGCGTATATTATCGGCACTCGAAACAATCATTTCCGACTACTCGACTCAAATTATCAGAATTGATACTCGATTCAGATTTGAGTCCTCAAATCATTGTGCTCAGCCCTAGAAATCACAATGGTGCAACCAGAAAAATGTCAAATCCATTATCCAAACTAGATTAGAATTTGAAATATAATAAACACATTTTTCCAAATTAGATTAGAATTACAATTACCTAGTTGGGAAAAGAAATCAATTTCCCTTCATAATCGGAGTTGATTATCATAAGCATGAGAACTGTTCACCAATCTGACTCGTTTCACACTATATGTGTAGAATTAGTTGATTAATTAGATTAGAATTACATTACAAGTACTTCGCCTTATTTAGCCTAGTACGATATAGAACAATAATTTCATGGTTGCATAAGACTGCTAGTAATGAACATGACAGATCTAATGCATTTTCGATTGGCACAGCTAGAGGTATATTACATTGTAACGAAAAAATGCTTTTACCATTCTTTTGCACTACTTGAGAAAGACGTCGACAAAATCCCAGTCTTGGAAGAATCCGTGAACTCCAACGATGTGCTTGTGATTCAAACTTCGTTGGAGACTGATCTCTTCACACATTTGTCTTTCTCATGCTACTTCAGAAGCAATGCCTGAAATTCATATACTGGCTTTAGTTGCAGATTTTAAAAAGTGCGTTGTTCTAGTTGTGTATGTACAAATATTTTAGTTGCCGATCAACTAGAAAACACGGGTCTTAGTTTGTCGTGAATCATGATACCGGTTTTTCGTTGTGTGCTGTTCTTCCAGCCGTCTCAGAGTAAGCACTACTAATAATGGTGAAAATGCGGGTCAAAACCTTCTTGAATATTCTGTAAAAGTAGAGGTAGGCTACTATTGCTACTGAGTGACTCTGCTTGGATGCGTTGAGTGAGATGCATCCTTTCGCGTTCATTTCATATCCAGGAATAGCAACGTCCGCAAAGTTGTTCAAATAAATGCTCTGAAGGTTTGGAAATATGTCTTAAACTAGTTGCCATATTGTTTCAATATTGGCTGCATATATCGTGGCTATCGGTGAAGGTGCCACTTATCGGTATTGGCTCGAAAATACGATATCGGTCAGGCTCTAATTATGATGAATGAGACTCGAGTACGAGATTCGAAACGTAACACTCGATTCAGAATCAAATCAATCAGGAACTCCATTTGCCAAGACCTACAGAAAACTTACTGTTGAAACTCTGTAGTTTACTTTCCAAAATTCTGAGCGATATTGTTGATCCGGTTTTTGGAAGGTTCTGAGAAACGTAGACTGTGAAAGAATGAGCTTTCAAAATATGTGATTCGTAATTTGCTGACTAGGTTTGGGCAAAGTCGACTAGGTCTGCCTGAGTGTTCAATTCCGAATCAAGTATTCGATGATAGTCACTATGACGACATATAAATATGCATGAATGCTGTGTGAAGTTCAAATATGCACATTTCATGCAATCACAAAGAATATACGATAACACCATCTTTTTGTACTTTGTGCAATGTTGCTGGTTGATACGGTAGCCTAACGATTTCACAGATAAGCCTATGTCATTTCCACTCACGCGAGTACCTTACTACACATGTTTAGTATGCTGTGACACGACCAATTGAGGTTTACAGATATCCACGATGAGAAATACTATTGAAAGTGTAATTATTTAATTGGTAAATTTACTCTTCGTTCAGTTCAGTTTATTGTTAATCATCTTTTCCTCTTGTGGCCAGGAGCGTACAAGCACAGTATTCTAAAAAACCATCTCTCATGACTCGAATTATTAGAATCAATACAGATTCAGATTTGAGTACCGTACTCGAATATTTGTGCCAGTTCTAGTGATCAGAGTCGGGCTATTAAAGAAAATTTTCAAACTAGATTAGAATTAAAATTATAGCTACACAAGTTATCGAAATTAGATCAGAATCACTTAATTCGTAAAACAATGCGGTAAAGATCAAAATCACTTCATACCAAATAAGAGTCCATTCTCATGAACAACAGAATGACTTGCGTCTGTACACCGAAGTAGGCTAGTTTCACACTATACAGTTTTCCTGTACAGGTACAGGTACACCATAAATTATACTAGAATTGAAATGACAGCATAAAAGTATTTCTCAAATTAGAATATTATTAGATTAACGGCATTTGGTTATGATTAGTCTAATTAGACAACTGGTATTATCTAGTTGTCCAAGTGGGCTAGCTAATAAACGCTACAAATCTGATGTAATTGCGATCACTACAGTTAGATATACATTACAGTTGTAATGAGGAAATACGCTTGCCTGTCTTTTGCACAACTCGAGAACAATGTAGACGAAATCCTGTTCTTGGAAAAATCCTTGAAATCCAATGTCGTGCTTGTGATTCAAACTGCTATGGCGACCGATCTCTCTCTCTTCCTCGTGCTTATTCTTGTGAAGTGCCTGAAATTTAGACTTGAACGAATTTTAATCTAATGAGTTGACGGTTGACTGACTACTGTTATTTTGAATAGTTTTAGTTGCACATTTCATAAAGTGAGTGGTTCTAGTTGCAGTTGCGAGTTTTGATAAGTGAGTAGTTCCTGTTGGGAAAAGAGACAGAAACAACAAAATTATTTAGCCACTTGAACACTATTACACTTGAACTTAGACTTGAGATGAAGAGAGTTACCATTGAAACTAATCAAAATGTAATTCTACATGAGCAGTTGCATACATGGCCCTAGGGGGACTGTGTGTTGAAGTAGGAATAGAAGCTGAATTGTAGAATCTGACGACATGACAGGCACAAGAGTGCTCAAGAGATGGTTTGTTTGGTTGTGTTAGACTGGCTTTGTGAATGACAACATGTAAGCTTCCGATCAAATCCATGGTTTCAACACAGTTAACAAAAGAAGGCATTGATGCATACAACATATATTGGGCACATAGATTCCTTGCGTCTGCACTTGACTCACCTTTGGCACAATTATACAAGCGAACACTTCTTTTGTTACGACTTCCGTGATTTCAAAGCATTTCGCAAATCCCTCTTTGCCAAGAAATGTACCTCTTGTGTATCGTTTTCCAGTACAGTCGTCACACACGACTTTCGGGATCTTTTTAGTACCGGTAGCGATGGTAAACTTTATCTTACATTATTGTGAAATCTAGCACAACTCAGCCTGCAAAATGAAATATCGTGCATTAACAGATACTGAAACTGATATGGTCTAATAGGGTTGTTCAAAAATAACTTACTTCATGGTTAAATTTTACTGGCTAAAATTGTTTTATTGTCTAAAAAATATACATAACAAACTTGATTCATACTTGTACTGTAGTTCAAAGACTGGACTAGAAGACTAGACAGCTAGAACTGGAACTAGCACTTAATTGACCATCAGCTGACCAGGTCGGTAATTTGTAGAAGTCTGCGTTACAGAACCTCAACTTGAGGTCCTCAGGTAAAACTGATTGAATTATAATAGCGGAACTTATCATAAGCGGTGACGGTGACATCCTGCCTTCTCGATGTATACTCTAGTAGAGAGATAATTTTGTGATAATTCGCAAATTGAGAAATACGAAGTCGCGTGGGATAAATGATATTAGTCTGTGACACTGGTAAAAGATTATGTCATTAAGTATATAGCTTGACATTTGGAGGTTTATTGTGAGTCTTCCCAGTCAGTGCTGTAAGGCAAAAACCATCTACGACTCACATCGATCTTGATGCATTCGATATTTCATCTTGTATCCTTGTAAGCGTTCTTTCCGTGAGATCACCTGGGTTTGTTCTATGTCGCATACGGAGCCTTTGTTGTAGTGATGTTATTATCCATTCCGCGTCAATCGGTCGCTTCTCGTATTTATTTATGTCCCTTGCTCGCCAGACTGCCAGTTTGTAAACAGTGATCAATATTGTTAGCGTATTTTTTTTGCTCAATTGTCATTGCGGTTGCGATGTTCATGCCGAGTATTGCTTGGAAGTCACTTTTTGGCAGTCTTCTTTGCGTCACCTCTTGCCACGAATCTAAAGTGATATTGGGAGATTTTTAGTGGACTTACATGTCACAAATATAGGCTCATGCATCTCTATCTCGGTTTCGCACAAGGCGCAGTCTCTTGTTTTTGTTGCCCACTGGGTTTTTAAGCCTTCGTTGGTTCGGAGGAGTCTGTGCGCTACTTCCCAGTTGAACTGCCTCTGATGGTAAGTGATGCATGTGTGGTTGATATTTTCCCAGCTCGGTCCGATCATTTCGCCAATCTCTCTGTTGCATGTTCTTGACAGTGTGAGTTTGTAGCGTTGTTCTTGCTTTTGTTTCGAGTCGTCCTTTGCGAACTTCATGCTTTCCAGTCGTTCCTTGGTATCGTTCCAGTGACTGAGCGGCTGTGATGTATGTGGTATGGCGTTATTGATATCATGGTTTCGGTACCTTGTTAAAATGATTGCCAGTTGGTGTTCGAGCCTTCTGTCCAAGTTGCTTTCCGGTTGTTTGTTCGCCCTTTTCAAGTACTCGACCGCCGGCTTTGTATACGCCAAGTCAGCCATTGTAATGATGTCGATGGTCCCGAGTCCTCCCTGCTCTTTGGGCAGGGTGATTTTGGTGTAATCAATCTTGGGATCTATACCGAAGAGGAATTTCGTGATTTCGACTTTTATCCTGCTTCTGATGTTCCCGGCATTTTTGACGTCTGGGAGACATATGTGAATAAAGGAAGTACGTTGGTTCTTAATATGGCATGTCATAAAGTATAAAGCTTTTTCTTCATAATAACAGTAATCTGTATTATACTTTTGCTATAGCGTATTGTAATCTATACTTTTGCTGAGCAGTGAGCAATCAAATATCCACTCACACAGAGGGGAATCCCCCATCTACATTGCGGTCAATGAGCCGTAAACGAATCACACCGTCACAACAAACAGACGGCAGTTTTTTTTTTATCTCGGCGACCACACCGAAGATAATGTTAATAACCATGCAAGATGTGGAATAATAGATTTAATAAATCGCCAAACTGATATTAGATCAGTGGTTTTCAACCTTCACTAACATGGCGAACTTCTCCGCCAAGATAGCGTAATGGTTAAGCGTCCGGCTTCTTGATCGGTAGGTCGTGGGTTCGACTCCCGGCCGGGTCAGACCAAAGACCTGATTAGTAACACTGGTATCCATGGCTTCCAGGACAAAAATAAACTACGTCCTTTCCTTATAGAGCCTGTATTCCCTATAGGCACCAAGAACGATGTCGGCTTACGACAGAAGTTTATTGCAGCAAAAGATGAGAACCCAACACCGCGAGCAACCGTTATATAAAGTAATTATGCGATGACACCAATCAGTCGCAATCAGCGAACAATCAATTAACAGGAGCCAACATTCGGCTCCGTTCAAACACAACACAAAACAATATTGGCGCAACGTTTTCTCCTTCATTTGTCTATGACATAATCTTTCTGCCAGACAGACGGTTTTCTGACTCTCAGAGACCGACGAGGTCGTATTGGTGGACTCTCCGATGCGAGGTCAGGTAGACGTTGTTGCGAGTCTGGTTCGGAGACAGGATCTGCGGGATATTGCCGTTCGTCGGGAGTCGATGCTTCCAAGGGCCCTTCGTCGGAGATCGACGCATTGTCGAGAATCTCGGGCTCATGCTCGATAGATTCGCAATCTGAATCAGAGTAATTCAAAGTTCGATCTATTGGTCCAATTTCGTTTGGTACCAAGCAACAGTCATTTTGACGCACGCGATAAGTCCCATACGACAGTCGTTTGCCTCCAAACCGAGATATGTTACACCACTCGCCTTCGGTTGACAACACCAAATATCGATCCCTGCTTCGGTGCTTTTTCTTATCGTTGTATAGGTAAACGATATCGCCAACGCCGACTGGAACCGATTTCCTCGTTTCTCGTTTCGGGGCCTTCGCAACTTCACTTGCCGGATGATTAGCGGTCCTACGTTCCTTGTTGTTTCTTTATCAGCTCTTCATCATCGATTGGGAGAGAGGAGTTGGTGAACATGATCTCTCTGAAGCAGGATCTCCCTTGCCGAGACGCCATTTCCGCGGATACGGTTGTTGAGGTTACAAGTGGCGATTTGAATTTGTAGATGAGTCACTTGGCCTCCATGATAGCCGGATCCCTGAAGCTTCAGTATCTCGCTGGAGAGTTCTTGAACTGCTCTTTCGGCGACGGGATTTTTATTAACGTTCATGACCCTTCCCGTTTCCACAGCCATGCCGTAGGTAGTGAGGAGCGAGTCGTTCTTCAGCGCTGAAAACGATGTAGCTCCGTCCGTCCTGATGACCGAGTTCGGGCTGTTCAGTGGACGCAGGTCTAGACACAGGATTACGAGTGCGCTACGTAGAGTCTCCGCTCTTTCGTCTGTAATGATAATAGATTTGGTAAATGAAGACACTGTTTCGCGCACCACGAGAATGCATTGTTTTTCACGCTTCAGGACATCGGCAGCAAACCTTTCTCCAATGGCACAAGGTGGCGGACACGTTGACTGAGGGGTCAAAGCGGGAGTAATGTAGGGTTGCCATACGTCCGGAATTCCCCGGACATGTCCGGAATTTCACTGAAAAATCGGCGTCCGGGAGGAATTTCTAAAATATGCCTAGATGTCCGGAATTTTGAAGGCTTGAAGCAGGACCAAAAGTTTTTCGTAAATCAACATAAACGATATTATTTTCAAGCAGATTTATGCTATATTCAAAATTGTTCTTCGCACGCGCTCGAGTTAATGCAACGTATAATGATTTTAGTATGGGCACCAGGCACCACCCTTGCCCAAAAAAATGCAATCAAAATAAATATAAATAACCATCATTTACTGAATAAGAAAGATTGCAATCACAATTATAAGCTAACGGTATATTCCTTGAGTTGGTTAAGGCCGATTGGATGCTTCAGTCACATACAGTGGTTTCAAATCTTGGCGTCGTCCGCCTTTATCTGGGGATCGCGATGATGTTGGACGTAATCAGTTTCCTATGCCGTGAGTAAAAGTTTGGGCAAGCTGAATTTTTTTAGTAATCAGCTTATGAAGTTTTGAGATTTGCCACGGAACATTTTTAAGTGAGAAATGAGGTCGCGACCATGAAAGGTTGGAAATCACCGGATGTGAAACCTGCTGGTGCGTTTTATAGTAGCCTAATCTATAGAAAATTCGATATTATTGACATAATTCATACATAAAATTTAACAGCCAAATGCATCTTAGTAAGTACCCCACAAGTCACATCGACGGTAGGCCAAAGATCAGTGCTTTTTTAGGCGGAAGGGGACAGAAAAAATGCTGTTTCGGACCTGATTAAAACACATAAACAGATAGCCGCACCGACCTAAGAGTATAGCAGGGCTGTCAAACACAATCCTGACAGGCCAGACACGGCCCGCCAGATGATTTCATCCGGCCCGTGGAGGAATCTATTGCAGGCCCTAGCAAGTAGCAATCACCAGTGCTCTATATCCCACTCCATTCCTGAATACAGTCGATGGGCAATGCTTTGCTAGTGTGACGTCAGATTGACAGACAATATGTTATACCTTATTTTAAAATCCACTAGTGGGCGCTATAGAGTGTCCGGAATTTGCTCCACAAAAATATGGTAACCCTATGATAGGCAAGCAGGTGGTCGGTAGTTGTCGAGGTGAGTAGCCTTGCCAAATGTGGGTTGACACAACTTGCTTGGTGGTAGGTCATTGAGATGGGTCGATAGCCAACATGCTGTGGACAAAATCATGTTGGGTCAGTGTTGGGAGCGTGTCACTACCAAAGAGTCACCAATCATTACAGATTTTGACTCGAGTCAAGTTCGAGTCACTCATTTTTTTATTGTGACTTGAGTCAAATCAAGTCACTAACATCGAGTCCCAAGTCATATCGAGTCTTACAGGTCTTCGAGTCAAGTCAATGTAGTCGAATTTGGGAAGTGACTAAATTCAATTCGGGCCATTAAATTTTTCCAACTAGAATATACCCCATGATCCGTAATATATTGTATTATACTATTTTACATAAAGGAGTGATAATAAAGTATCCGAATGAGAAACAAGGTCACGGATTTGGAGGTACAATTTTGAAATCATTTGACTGGTGCGGCCCACGAGCGATGAGAAGGTTCGAATCCGGCCCGCGACGCAAATTGAGTTTGACACCTTTGATATAAACCATATGCCGCCCGTACTCTAATAACCACTGCTATACTGTCGAGATTCAACGGATGCAACGGCATATGGCGTTAGTTCGTACCCTGCCAGCATCAACGAATATATAGAACGATTGTTGGCTCATTCACATGTATTGATCGAATAAGTAACTTCAATATGTTGCATGTGTCTCAAAAATGAGCATGAGAGATACGTAAGCTTACATGGCATGATAGCGAGAGACAAGTAGTAAATATATTCAATGTTGAGGGCGATTACAGGACGGAGCAAGCAGCTAAACATCGTCGTGTTAATGGGTCTTGACGGAGTCGAGTAGTGACAGATGATTTTTACAGTACTGCAATGATACGTTCCTTTACTGAGACGTAATTTTCCAACGCGAAAATTGCAATGACATAGGCGGGGTCGAAAAGTAACATATACTCTTTATTGAGATATAGAACTGCCTGACACAATTATTGGCCTCTAACATACTAGAGTACTAGACAATGTTAGGATAAGAAAATACGAGGCTATCCAAGCCTAACAAAATACACCAACACATTATCGAAACAATGGCAACGCATTAATCTCAAAATATTTTCTTTTACTTAAGTGACGACACAACTAACACTAAGACACAACAAATATACAAATTGTACACAATTTCTAGCCAAAATGCTAGAAATAACTCAATATTTCCCATTGGTGGCTCGAAAATATCAAGAGTGGCACAACTGCTCACCAAGGGAGGATATCTAACTTCAAACAGGATTCCTGGAAACCAATATGTACACTTGTACAGGTATGTCATGCTAAAATTGTACTAACCACCTCTGTGTCAGTATAATGCGCGACTCAAGTGGTAAGCAACATACCCTTAGTCCGCTAATATGTACAAGTGTGGCAAATAAAAAGGTACATATATTTCGATCAGTATGGTACACTGAGCATGATCGACGTATCCTTCAGTCGCGCAGTGCACGTCTACTACTCAATAGCTGAGGGACATCTGCATGCTGTGGTATGTCCAAGGCAGACTTTGTATGGGTCTGGCATGTCTGGCTCTTACTTTCAGGTGTGGTGAACAGCGTAATATTTGTTTTGATTCTCGGGCTGGTCTGTCTTTGAACAGATTTCTGGGAATTGTGCTCTCGCAGTACCGTAGCTGGTATTTCGTACGCGGCTACGCATTTTGTTGTCAACACTAGTCTGGTCGATTGAATGCTGTAGAGGTCGAGTCGGTCAATTGCGGGTCGGTACCTTTGATTTCGTCAACCGAAACTCATGCCAGAATTGTTCCCCAAGGATTGAAAACGTTCGATGTCCCTTTCGCTATGAGAGCTCGGATGAACCGGATGCGAATGCTACATCGGAACGTGCGCGCCAATCTGAAACAGCACACGACAGCCAGCATCACTTTGAAAAGGACTTAAGAACTACGCTCGCTAACTTATAGCGTCAACGACAGACCCAAACAGTCGACTCTCCAACAGGCCTGGTTCGCATGATATATGCCTAATCGTTGGGCTGAGCAATCACATCTGTGATAGGGATCGTGCACACGATATCGTCACTGGTCTGAACTATCGCGTCACAGGCACTGCAGGGGCGTCTTACACAGGGAAATTACGGTACATCACAATAATGAATTTTGGTGCCAGCATGCACCGCCATATGATGATTGAGGTTGCCCGTAAGAGTAAATGCCTTCCCAAATATATCACAACCACGATTTTTGATGCAAACATGCATATCCATATGTTGCTTGAGGTGCCTCTTTCTAGTAAATGCTTCCCCACATATATCACAAACATGATTTCTGATACCAGCATGCATATCCATATGAAGCTTGAGGGTACCCTTCTCAGTGAATGCTTTCCCACATATATCACAAATATGATTTTTTATTCCAGTATGTATATTCATATGACGATTGAGGTGACTCTTACGAGTGAATGCCTTCCCACATATATCGCAAACATGATTTTTGATGCCAGCATGCTTATCCATATGAAGTTTCAAGAAACCTTTCTCAGTGAATGCTTTACCACATATAGCGCATTTATGATTTTTAATTCCAGCATGCTTATCCATATGCAAATTGAGGGTACCTCTACGAGTGAATGCTTTACCACATATATCACAAACATGATTTCTGATGCCGGCATGCATTTCCATATGAAGCTTGAGGTGACTCTTACGAGTGAATGCTTTACCACATACCTCACATTCACTATTGTGTATACCAGCATGCACATCCATATGAAGCTTGAGGGTACCCTTCTGAGTGAATGCTTTACCACATACATCACATTCATGATTTTTTGTTCCAGTATGCATATGTATATGACGCTTGAGGGTACTCTTCTCAGTGAATGCTTTACCACATATAGCACATTTATGATTTTTGATGCCAGCATGCATATCCATATGAAGCTTGAGGTGATTCTTACGTATGAATGCTTTACCACATATAGCACATGTATGATTTTTGATGCCAGCATGCATATCCATATGACTCTTGAGGTAAGGCTTTTTAGTGAATGATTTCCCACATACATCACATTCATGATTATTGATGCCAGTATCCGTATCCATATGACGCTTGAGGTGACCCTTCTTAGTGAATGCTTCTCCATGTAAATCACATTCACGATTGTTTATTCCAGCATGCACATCCATATGACGCTCGAGGGTACCCTTCTGAGTGAATGCTTCACCACATATATCAGATTCAACATTTTTGATGCCAGCATTCATATTTATATGTTGCTTGAGGTTACTATTCCCAGTAAATGCTTTCCAATATATATCCAATTGGCGTTCTTTCAAGTTGTGATCAATAGTTGATACTCGATCCAAATCATGCTTTTCTTTATGACACTACGGAAAAGACTCACCGAGTTTCAGCATTTCAGCATATAAAATTAGTTCGCTTATCGACATCTGCAATGCATGAAAGAGTGGAACTATTTTAAACAAAGAGCATTATAAGATTGTAGACGGAGCAATCACCATGACTTCATCAATGATAGTGTAAAAATCATTATATTACATTGTAATGTAGTCTTATTGTTTAATGTAGGCGGATATCGTCAATAGCAGTGATTCCCAACCGCGGCCCCCAGCTAGCTTTCTTGCGGCCCCCACAAAAATATTGAGAAATCTATTTATGAAAAAAATTATATTTATAAAATACTCTTGCTTGGATTGGAGTCTGGAGTTTTCAATTAGGATTGCAGGAAATTTGTAAGTAGACTGCTAAGTAGGGCGATTTTTTTTTGACCTAAAAAACGGATGATTTTGACCTAAAAAATCTAAATTTTGACTTTTTTTGACCTAAAAATACTGAAATTTGACCAAATTTTGACCTCACGTATGCAAATTAGGTGTTTTCGCACATAATGTCAAAATTGTACTGCTTATCTTCATTTCTGGTTGGAACTGTCTGTCCTTACAAAGTAGATTGGCCTGAAAGAACGTTTTTGGCTCAAAAACTGACACATTTTTACATGAAAAAACTAGTATTTTAACGAAATCTGGCCCTATGAAGAATTGCAGTAGTTACATTACGTATTATGGTGGAATAATTAAAACTTGTTGTAGTACAACGAAAGATACTTTCCTACATTCTCGTGTAGAAAGTGTTTGTTTTGTTTGTTTGTTTTGTGGTATTCATGGTTTGTCAACTACTATGGTCATTTACACCAGGCCGATATTATTCATTATTTTCCGTAACTGCCAACATATAGCATGGTCCACCTCTAGGATTTTTTGTAAGACACCGCTTACGCGGATGAGGTGGCGAGGCGGAGCCTAGGTGAACCTCCAACACTTAGCTATCGGAATTATGAAGTCGACCTCGGTCGGGATCGAACCCACACCCATTGGTGTTGCAGCCGCGGATTATACCACTGCGCTATCTAGGGTAGAAAGTGTCTGTTTTTACTAAGTATAGCTTGCCATGAATGGAGAAAGAACGTTCAGCAGCAGCAGTTGTTAGCTGACAACACTGAAGTTGTGTGCACACTGCTTGCTGGCGATGCACCGTGTTGCTTCATTCTGACAATGTTGTCTATATCACAATTTTTCAGCTTGCGCTTCTTGATGTAAGAACCATGCGATGCCCAAGCAGTCTTGCTTCAGTTAGGATATTGCGGTACGTTGACCATAAAACCATGTCACTATTTGTTTCATTTGACCGTTTATGATTCACAATGAGCAGACGATGGGCCGTTTACAACGGTAGGCCTATCTAGTATAGGCTACAGGCTGTAAATTATCAAATGATAAGTTCACAGACAGCGCAAAATCTAAGATACAAACGAAATGTTGAGGTCAAAAAAGGTCTGATTTTGTAAACAATTTTGACAAATTTTGACCTAACGCTACAATTTTGACCTAATTTTGACTTTTTTTGACATGTCAAAAAAATCGCCCTACTGCTAAGATTACGTCACTGCTGTTTCAATGCAATGTGCCCTAACTTTCCAGTTGAACGGGCAGTACTAATAGATATAGGTATAGCTATAGGTATTGACCAGACCGTAACTGCTGCACCCCAAGCCCCCCAATTGGAGGGAGCGAGATCGAAGGGGGACCAAAATTATTTAGTGAATTAGCATAAATTAGAGATTTTTCGCGCAGCGCGCGATTTCAAGTCTCCGAGTACCTTAATTACTGGGTACTCTTCGACCAAGATAAAATACGCAAGATTTATAGAAATGGGCATATCGGCGTTGGCCATTACCGCGCCACGACGCACGAAGACATATAAAGTTTTAGGCCAGCATGTAACGATTGTAACATGCGACTCCAAGAAGTGTACCAGAACGATCGGCAGCGACAAAACCTTGGCCGAAAGGACTGCCCTTACGCTGACCGAACACTTTGTTATGTATATTCAAAATACATATAGGTATAATTGACCATAGGCGCCTAAATGACTGGCGCAAAATGTTCCTGTCCTGGCAATCTGAACGTCACGAGACAAATAGGCTACCATCCCGCAGGGAATAATTATATGCCAGTGAAGAACTACCAATTTGAAATCGTGTGCATCTTTCAGTTTAGTATGTTTGGGCGATTCTATAATTCTTGATATAGCAGACTGGAGGTCACGAAATAACAAATAACATCATGTAACGAAGTCGTACCTACGGGTCCGCCCGTCCGAATATGATTAATTATTATTTACGTGCCCTACAGTTTCCAAGACACCTCACTCAGCTCTACCGGTAAATCGGTAATTGATAGCAATATATATATGCAATTCCTGATCTTATTGACCTATTTTATTTTGAACTATCGAAAATTTTCGCGCTCCATGCTGGCTCACTGAACGGGGATCCTGATTTCGTGACAGAAGCGAACAACGGCATGGGGGGTCGGTTTATCACCCTATGGGAGCTCAAGACCTAAGTGTTTTGGGGGCCTGACGAAGTGCTGTTTCGTTCCTGCCAACGGGTATACGCCCGAAGATGTTTAATTATTATTGAGTGACACACTACCTTTTCAAGCACAAGTCACTCGGCTCAACTGGTCAATCTGATTACCTGAGCAGAGAGAGGTTAAAAATTGATAGCAATACATATGAAATTCCCGATTATATTGACCGATTCCATCATGAATTATAGAAATTTTTCGCGCTTGGCGCGATTAGTCGAGAGGAACTGCCTAAAACGGACATCCGAGTTACATGATAAATAGTGTTAAACAGCCATCTAGCTTGAGGGGGTCTGGGGGCTTCGAAGTTCTGTTGATCACCCTATGGGAGACCCAAGAGAAACTTATTTTTATGGGGGTTGCTGACGAATTGCCGTTACGGCCCTGGGTATTGAAAACTAATTTACGGATAGATGTGCAACAAGTGACTCACGATTGAATACGGCGAGATGCGTACTGCTTAGCCGGCAAAAAGCAGCATGATTGGTAGTCCTATAGCTCGCGACCCAAGCGCCCGAATAATTTGATATGTCGGTGTTTATCGAAAGCATGCAAGTGTCGCACTGATTCCAAAACTGCGAATTGAAATCTCGCCAGGGCAATAAAACTACTCCGAAATAGCCAGCAAAGGTTGATTGTTCTGAACAACGGGAGCGCGGCAACACAATGAATGGCCAATGGCGTCAAGCGAGTGATCGGAAAAATGCCAATTTTCATATTTTGGTGACTATTTTGGGTTCCTTTCATTGCCTAGGTAGGCTATTCGTGCGGCCCCGGCCGTACTCTTAAATTCTAAAATTGGCCCTGCCACCGAAAATGGTTGGGAACCACTGGTCAAGAGAACTATTGTTATATCAAGTTTAGATTCTGAATCAATTATCAAGATTCGAGATGCAGGTCTTCTTGTTTAATGCAGTCGGATATCAGCAATGGAATAATCAGTATATCCAGTTTTGATCAATTAAAACGATGAGAAGATAGATATATTGCATTTGCTTCCACTAGCAGTTTAAAGCATATCGATGTTAAGCATTAAATGCCAAAATAGAAAATAGCTAATATCATCCATCATTGGCCGATGAATTGATCTTGATTTAACTTAGGGATGCATTAATTCGACTTCAGCATTATAAAATTTATTTTCCTCGATATTGCTTTTTCACCCTCCCGAAACAATCCGCCAATCACCATTTTTCCAAATTAGACTCGAATAGAATTGAAGCTATGATAAACAGGTCTTTCCAAATTAGATTACAATTATCTGAATCGGCGAAAACTTGAAATTGAATCAAGTTCCTTTCATTATTAGAGGAACGAAACATTTCGCTGCACAAGTTGGATTGGCATTAGATTACTGACATTTTGCTCCAATTAGTCTAATTTAACTAGATCAGGTTGTCCAGGTCTGCTAACAACTATAGACATTTACCAACATACTTGAGTCAGGGATATTTTCTGTTTGGTCCTACGTCTGGTGATCAGACAAATTCAAACATTGGTAATGTGATGCATGTTACGATACAGTGATGACATTTAAAATTAAAATAATATTAGGACGATTGCCGAAGTTGAAGACTTTCACAACAAGTTTCAGAACAATTCAAATTCATTTAGCGTTGAAGAATCCATCTTATAAGGGTATTTACAGGCCAAAATCTATGAAGTACTGGTGTATATGGTAGATACGACACATTGATTAGGTAACGATCATTGCTCGTAATAAATGCTTTGATGGTAAAGCTCGACTCAATTGATTCTACCTCAAGAAGATTTTTCGCCATTGGAATCTTTCACGCTACCCCATGACGAAGAAGCAGTGGTAAAACTAGATCATATACACTGGACTGTAGCAGAACTAGAACATTTTCAACTTTTTTTTCAGATTAGACTAGAATTAGAATTATAGCTAAAGATTTTTTTACAAATTAAATTGGAATTATCAAATTCGCAACAGTTGCGAAATTAAATTAAAATCAACATCATAACTTCTTGGTATTCATGCTCATGAATTGGATCTAACTAAAAACTAAAACTAGATGGGACACTGTAAAACCCGCAAAACCCACAAAACCTGTGAAACCCGCCAAACCCGCAGCGTGAGTAGCAGGGTTTTGCGGATAAACGCAGGGTTTTGCGGGTGACAAAGTGGCTTTGGCGGGTGAATAGCAGGGTTTGCGGAGGAATGCCAGGGTTTTGCGGGTGACGAAGTGGGTTTTGCGGTTAACCAGCAGGGTTTTGCTGGTGAATACCCTGCTATTCCCCCGCAAAAGCCATCGGCAAACATCTGTTAGATAATCCAATTTCATCATCATCATTGGTTTATTACAGATTTTATCAGTTCAATACACCACAAAAAATGCGATACAATGAATAGACAGGAAGATATCGAAGCGACTTGGATTTGTCTATGGAATCAGACACCCACCTTGGCCTAGGCCAGTGGTTCCCAACGTGGGCGATTTGGCGGTCCAGGGGGGCGAAAATGACGAAGGGGGCGATAGGGGGGCGAAAATGGACAAAGGGGGCGACAGGGGGCGAAATTAGCCAAGGGGGCGATAGGGGGGCGATGACGCGCCAAAACGACTGACTTTTTTTTTTTTAGTCATCCACCTAGCAATGCGGAGAGAAAAACGTTATTTTGAGCTCTGAGCGGAAAAATATGACTTTTTTTTTTAGCCAACCCGCCGGTGATTACAGTTTGTATGCCCATTTTTCGGTACACAAAATCTGGGGGGGGGGCGATGATCGGTGTTAAGCTTGAAAAGGGGGCGATGGTTCGAAAAAGGTTGGGAACCACTGGCCTAGGCGATGTAAAGAAGAGGCATGCACACTGAATGAAAGTAAAGAAGACAGTAGGCTATAGAAAAAGAAAGCGACAAGAATAGGGCGGCATGTCATGGGAAGCGAGATCGATAGGTCAGTCGTTTCTTCTGGAGTTACACATATCGCCTGGTCTTAGAAAAACGTTGCTAGCTAGGTGTCAAGCCCAGTAATCCATATTTCATGGCCTGGTTAAAATTACCAACGAAAAATGGCTTGGAATATCGCTAAACCCAATAAATCTGCTAGAGACGGTGTATTTCATTAGAACTCTTAACATACTGTGCGAATATTCGCTGTTTCCGGAACTTAGCAGCAAGGACAACATCACCTGACAAATTTGGAAGCTACAGTTGTCTGATTCAACCGTGTCCAGAAGAGTAACAGCAATGTCAGTCGATCTTTTATCGCATGTTCTGAACCACGCTGCCGTGTTTCAGAACATACTTAAGCCTTGCATTGGACGAATCCACCGACTCGACAGACATTACATAGCTAATTATCTGGGTGCATTTTATCTGAGTGGACATATTTCCAGAGCAAATGCTGGCAGGGCAAACGTGGGGAGGGGACCAGTTAAAAACATCCACTTGACAAAGCTGACTTATGTAACTATATTGGTGCAGGGCTCCAGTCATGGAAGAAAAGGAGGAGAGTTGCTTGGTTTGCTCAGAAATGAGCCCGATCACTGTTGCAAATGGCCGCTAGGCGATAAGCGGCACATCTTTTTGTTTCGTAAACAACAACAGAGAGCTCAAAGTGATAATGCATGGCCTGCGTAACGAAAAAGCGACCGTAATTTTATATTTGCGCGCTCACGCATCGAAACAGAGAGTTCGGTTCTCTGCTGGAAGGGTTTGAATGTAGGACTTGGCAACGAATGCAATACACCCTCCATGAAGGGATTGACTTGCGCCACTGGAAGATACATATTCTCACAAAATACAGCAACTGCAGACTTACGAACGTTGTCCATTAATGCTTTAGAATGCATAAAAATGCCCGCAAACGACTGGTAAATAGTCTATAGTAGCCTAAATTTAATAGTAGCCCACAAATACACGATAATAATGTTCTGCGGCCCGCAGCGTCTTTTGCTGATAAAATGCGGCCCGTTATACGAGTGGTTCTAACTGTGCGAGTTTTGTCACCCGCAAAACCCTGCTATTCCCCCGCGAAAGCCGCTTTGTGACCCGCAAAACCCTGATAGTTAACCGCAAAACCCGCTTTGTGACCCGAAAAACCCTGCTATTCACCCGCAAAATCCGATTTGCCACCCGCAAAACCTTTCTATTCAGCCGCGTGATGTATCAGACGTGCAATGAGATAGATTTTTGTAGTTTATGAGACTGGACGAAAATCCTGGGACCAGAATGCAAGTTTGCGTAAGGGTCCGCCATGTTGCATGGTATTCAAATTCATCTTTAACACAACTGACCAAATCTCCATCACTATGATCTGTGGCTACCAAATAGCTGTCTTCATTTGTCCATTTGTCCATTTGTCCATTTGTTCATTTGCTTTTTATTACATTTTGACAAGAATAGGTTTCAGATGATAGTAAAAGACCCAAGATGACTAATGTGGTGGTTAAAGTTGGTGTGTTACGACTTAGTTTCCCTAAAGCTCACCAAATTTTCCAGCACATAAAAAAACTCACCATCATATTTAGAGCGAAGTGCACATTTCAGACCAACTTTCATCCATATACATTCTGGGTAGTTAAATATACTATTACCGAAAAAGTACATTCTATTATCCAACTGCGAAATGTTCAATAACTGCATGCATGGGCAGTGGGCAACTGGCACGGTTACTGAGAGGTTTGGCGCCATCCGAAGGTTTAGGAACGATATCCATATATTTTGAATCGAGTATCAGGCTGTGGAGGATTTCATTGCACTGTTTAACAAAGCTGTAGGTTGATCACAGTTCACAGACTTCTACCGTGGAATATATTCGACTGGGATCACTAGATTTAATACACTAATCAGATCCCAGTACTCCATCGTAAAAGCTGCCCTCGATATCAAAGGACAATCCCAAAGACCCAAACCTAGACTTCCGATGTCGACATCACTACCTTTTTAAATCTCGTGAAATTTAGCACCTGTATCGATGAGCTAATTCCAAACAGGATCACAGAAGTTACGCCATTTTAAAAATTGACAATTTTCCACTCATTGCGGGTCTGAACAGTACTTTGTTTTATCAATACATTAATCAAGGTTTAGCTGATGTTGGAAGACAGTTGAGATTTGTCACTTGGATTTCTCGGTAGCTTGTCTGATAGTCTATATGTCAAAGTGACATTTAAGACCTTACGGCGTAGGGTCAAAGGTTAAATTGAGTGAAAACTTGCTTAATGACCTGGTATGAGTCAAGCATTACAATATTGCTCAAACACATATCAAAATATAAAAACAAGTAGGGTCTCAAGGGGAATTCGTTCAAAGCTGTTTAATTTTGGTCCCAAACCTCTGAAGATATTAAATTGCAGTCTCAGTCCCCGTCTCTCTCAAACGCACTGCATTTGTGCGCAAAGTTTGGAATATGCTAGACCAGGGGTGGGCAAACTACGGTCCGCGGGCCACGTGCGGCCCGAGACAACATCTTGTGCAGCCAGTCAAGGCATTGAATATTTTAATAGAAATAATGATAATGCGCAGTTCAAATCTGATCACTAGAGAGACTAGTTTAAACTTTTTCTTGAGATATTTCATCATGATAATAAGTGATAACCGTATAATATTGCATTTCGAAACATTTCGCTTGCTAAATATCCAGGAAAATCTAATTGTAAATGAATTAGTTCGTATAACAATTGTGATTTCGGGTTAGAATTCCAACTTTTAGTTCTGTACTTGGAAAACTGATTTTGTGCGTGTTATTTAGATTCGTCCTCTCATCTATATGCGCAGTTAGGTGCAAATTGTTCCTAACTTCAGCCTCATTTTAATCATAATCAGTTGTTTGAATCAATACGAAACGCGGAAAGTTGAAGATGAATGCTTTGTAATGGTTAAAGGATCAACTGATAGGTAGCCTACATCGGTTCCTGCGTCTGAGGTAACACAGTCTAAATTACTTCATTGACGCGCTGTGAGGTTCGTGACTGGTGAGGCATGGACCCCCCCCCACACACACACACAAACACCCACGCAAAGTACCTGATAAAGAGACCCAATATGTGAATACCAAGAACAGCGGGTATAGGGAGCATTTTCTCTGCGCAGTGATATCCGCTGCAATTCCACATTCTAAAATATAAGTCGTCGGACTGGTCGCTATTGTGCTAAATGGGCAAGTTTAGACGGATATTAATTACTATCTCTTCAAGTATCGGTATAAATTATCCGAAGCACATGAAAATAGTATCCTTATTTACAGATATTTTTTCAGTAAAAAACACTAGATTTGCCTAATTTCGCAAGAAAATACACTAGGACACTAGGTCAAGTCAAAATACACCACATCTAGTGTAAAATCACTAGGAGTGGCACCACCGACCGCGAACAACGACAACGCAGGCTATGTAAGTATAGCTATCACATACCACAAACACAGCATAAAGGCCACAAAAACGACGATGTAGCCTATGCAAGTAGCTATCACATGCCACAATTTAACGGAAAGTACATAACAGCTACATAAGTAAGGGACTGAATTTGCTCCGCATTACGTATTGGCGGTCGCTACTATATAATTCCTACAGGACTGCTGTATTCCGAAATCCATAGGCAGTTTCGCTGTGTTGCGATTGTCCAATTGTTAGCGAATAGTACATGAGTCAGATTAGTTTGTGCCTCACCTGGCTATTGTTTCTCTGCGATGGCATTGTTTGTAATAAAACCGAATGTCACCTTCCTTGGCGATTTTGGGGGGGTTCTGGTGCTCTGACACTATTAATATTTAGATTTTTGGAATGAGTGTGACGATCAGACATGGGGTGATTACTTCATGAATGTAATCGATTGCGATTACGATTACTTCAGAATCACGCGATTACGATTACGATTACAGCAAAATCAGGAAGTAGTCGATTACGATTACGATTACATTGGAAAAGTAATCATGATTACTCACGATTACATTTATTTTGCTTATTCTAAGAACTAAGCTTACGAGATATATTGGAAGACAATATAAGGCCTATTGATTTAACAACTTTCTTTATAAATGATGCGTCAGTTGCTTGTTACGTCATAATGTAGTCATTTCCCAACAATCTAGGATTTATCGCACCCAACGATTTGCATTCTTGCCAGCTAAGTCCGTAACTGCCGCAACCAAAAATCACCAATAGTGTGGGGAGCGAGCTCTAAGTGGAATCAAAAATACTTCGTAAACCAACATAAATTATAGAATATTTTCGAGAGATTTAATTAACTTGAAATTTTTTTCGAGCTTCGCGATTTAAATGTTTCTAGACTTTTGTGATTCATACCTGTCCCCCTCAAGAAAAAAACATGCATAATTTATCGTAATAGGCATTTGGGAGCCGGTCATTACCGCGTCACGACACACCAAAAGACATATGCAGTTTGGGCCAATATGCGACTCCACGGAGTGTGTTACTAAAGAAAGACTTTTCCGAAACTTAGGGTATTTGTCCATTGTCAATATCCGCGCTGGGTGGGCGTGACTAATAGTGCTGTCCTTCCAATCTGAGCCCACAATGCAAATGCCAACCGAGGGCACCCACAGACGAATATAGACATGACAATTTGTGTGAAAGTCTCACGAAGGTTTTTTTTTTTGTCTGCTATACGTTTGGGCGACTGCAACATCTTTTTATTACTTAAAGGATCGGAGGTCACGATTTAACAACATACCAGATGGTAATGATTATGAATTACGTCCCCCGGATTTACAAGTAAATCTGACCATCGGGGACTGGAGAGGATCAAAAATGATGATTAGGGTTGCATTTAAAACAAACGGTGTTCCAAAACACTTTCTTTAAAACATGTTTTAAGCAGTGTTATAAACCAAGGCCTTTAAAAAACAATATTGTGTTTTTTTAGTTATGAAATTATGCCATAATTGTGTGAATACTTTCCAAAAAAACATGCTGTATGGGCCTACGGACAATCACCATCCGATATAGCCAACGTATATCGATATGGGATGGTTGAAACCACCAAAATAGTCGGTTCAACAGCAATAGTACATATATTTCGTCACATGAGCTAAATTTACTCTATATTTTCAATTGTCAATGTCAATCCACCAAGACATCAAAATAGAATATTCGTGACGTCATGGCTTAAAGGAAAACAATTAAACATGTTTTAAACAAGGTATTTGTTTTAATCATTTTTTTTTAAATTGACTTTCGTTTTAACTGCAACCCTAAATACAATGCAATTACCAATATTATTGACGAAATTCAGTCTTGAACTAGAAAAATGACCATGGGGCCCAAGACTCACGTTTGGAGTCGGGGACGAATTGCTGTTTTGGTCTGATTTTAGCTACAATAACCCACGCGCACACTGTGAATAAGCGGATGGCTATGTCAGCAGGTCCGAATATTGAGTAAATAAGTGTGAAATATCGATTGGCGCCCGTTTCAAGTAGAGTCATATGAGAATAAGATAAAGGAAACATAATATTCTACCTTCAACTCAATACAGATACTGCCAGCTACCGTTACTAGAAACGGCAAAGACCGTCTCGGTTATAATATATGTCAGCAGCTGTTGATCTTTATTTGTTCGTTGTGGAAACCGTAATATTTTATTTGACGAGTACAAAAATTTAGGGATGGTGTGAACGTGAGGTTCACGTTCGCGTTCTGTGTGTGAACCTCGAGAATTTAGAGGTTCACGTTCACAACAGAACCTTGGTAGGTTCTGCACTGTGAACCTTTTTGGTAAATTACAATTTTCCATTCATTATAAGATCTTTGGTTCAAATTTATTGCATTTCAACTGCGGGCCACTCTATGCATGGCAATGGCAGCGTAGAAAATCAATACTAATCGAGCATGCACCTTGACAATTTTAAAAGTTTTACTTGCTTTGTTACAAAAATGTTCTCGAAATATCCAGCTTTCCGTTCGTGAATATTTAGTGACTCTCTGCTGTGAGCTTGACCCACAATCGCACAACATCACGAGCGAAATACGTAGTCAGCGAATGATGCTTATTGAACCAATCAATTACATTGATATCGTTTTCTGGTGTAACCTAGCAGGCGTACGGGGTCAATTTTGACTTCATATCTTTACTGTCCCATTAAAACCAAAACCGTGCGTTTAAGGTGTTGGCTACTGCTGTATAACTTGTTGTTGTTTGTGGTATCGGTAGCCAGTATAGAAACCCGTTTTACACTCTGCTCATTATTAATTATTGTCAATGTAGCAATACTCAGACGCCGAATACCGCATTGTCCGGTGAGGCCTAGACCGTTAAGCCCCAAGCTTATATTCCCTGGTAAGTCCTCGTCGAAATTGTTGACAAAGCGACGGAATGTATTGATTTTATGGGATTATTATATTCTTTGACTACCGCGGTTGATACATTCAGCAACGTTTGAAACGCCAGTATGTACTTCAGCATTGTGGCATTATGTGGCCCGTGTCGTCGCTAGGTGTCGTGTACATTATTATAAGCTATCACTTCATTGAAAGATAGGGTTGGAATTAGCAATATGACGTCGCGTGACGTCATGAGGTTCACGTTCGCGTTCACACAGAACCTTTCAAAAAGGTTCGCGTTCACACGAACCTGAACCTTTCAGAGGTTCACACCATCCCTATACAAAATTTCAAATCTTTGTATGGTGTACGTTGTACGTACGTACATGCTACATAGGCCTGCTGTTCGCCAAGCAGCAACGGTCAAACTACGTATAACTAAGAATAACCATTAACCAAACATCAATACATAAGTTACTATATATGACACTAGGCAGAGTGGGGATTATTATCCTGCTGCGAGGTAGTGGCGTCTAAAGTGCATTGATAATCCGATATTCACAGCGGTGTGTGTTATTACAATCACACAACAATGTACCTCGAATACCTATTTACTATGTGTGGATACTTCTTACGCAATGACGAGCAAAGCTAATACTTCTGACGTAATAATGAGGAGTAGCGTTTGAAAATCAGACGTTTGTGCTATCACTAACCTCGTATAATATATGTTCATTGTTCAATAATGTTCAGTTTATGTCATAGTCCTTGTACAAATAAAAAGTAATCGTTCTTTCACAAAGAAATCGAATAAATATGGGAAGTAGTCGATTACGATTACGATTACTTCGGATTTTTCTCGAATGTAATCGATTGCGATTACGATTACTTCAAAATGCTGTAATCGTCGTAATCGATTACGATTACTAATCGCGATTACCCCATGTCTGGTGACGATAGCATTTGATTGATACCATTTGTTATGAATTACGAGATATTTATGATGAATTGCAATGTCGCAGGTGAGGCACGACGCGCACGTGCCTCACCTGTGCCCAACTCTCCTTTCGCGCTGTATTTTCAATAAGAATTATGCAAATTGATAATGTTGGGTGAAAAAATGTTCAAATTTAGTTATTTATGAACATCGATGTAAAATATTGATAATCATCGACTCATAGAGGGTTTTCACGATTTTCACTTACTCACCCTGAAGACAGGTGAGGCACTGCCTCAACTGCCTCATTGGACCGCACGTCACTGTAATACTTATTGTATTGAATTCGTTGTTCTAATCCGAATCCGAACATCCTAATTAGAGGTCTAATGTACCAAATTATGAGGTTCTATATCAGTGGTCGGGAACCTATGGCTCGCGAGCCATATATGGCTCTTTTGGGTACAAGATATGGCTATTTGCCAAATATTTATTTGTGTACTTAATTGATCAATATTGCAGCGACTTGTTGGTAAATTTTCATCACGGCTGGAATAATTATTCTCGTGACGGTATAAACATGTCTTTGAGAGATAAAAACAATAATGCCGTTTTCATGTTTAGGGGCTTAGTCCCCCTCTTTTCAAAATCATAAAATTTAGGTTACTGTCACGCCGGCGGTCAATACCACTCGCGAATTCTATGTACTCGACTCGAAATCTTGAATTGTGCGACACGTTGATTAATCAAAGAGGATAGCAGACATGGTGACGCCCATTTCAAAACGCAGTTTTGTCTTTGTCTTTTGTCCCACTGTCTTTCTGATCTACGGCGCGAAATGAACTGCCGTGGACGTGACATTCACAATTACAAACAACGCCATAGCTATCTACGTTCTTGATTAGTAAAGCTCTGTGGTACCGGCGATAAAATGTATGCGTGAAACGCAACGTTATGTTACCGCCGAATACCTTAACAATTGAGAAGTCGATAAGTATTTAAATTTTCGGAATCAGGGTGACAGTTACATTCGATATCAGTTATATTAAATTCTAAGATACTTACGATGAATTGCGTTATCAATGGTGAGACTTGGCCCGTCTGTGCCTTACCGCTCGTTCCGAGCTTTATTTTCTTACAATGCATACCCGTTTTTACAGAGAAAATATGACGCACAAAGGAATCCCATGTATAGTGAGCAGAGATGCCACTGGGATATTTCGGAAAAACCCAGATGTGGAGGCGAAATAAACCCATAAAAACCCAGATCCTATATTTCACTCAAAAGACACGAGATAGCTGTGAAAGTGGAGCCTGATAGTCGTCGAATACACTCATACAGTCATTGAAGCCTTTGATATTGAATTTACAACAGTTCATAATACACATTTTGCTTGGTTAATACTGCGAATCGCACAAAAACATGTTGTGTTCCTCTCAACACATCGCAATGAAACAATTGTGGCGCACCGTGAATACTTAATAGTGTACCTGTACTAATTATATCATCGCGCTGCGAAAGTTCAATGCAATGCCATCCATTCCCTATTTCTAAGGATGATTTCATGTATTTTCAGCGACCTGGATGGATTGAAAGTAGCTTTCGATTGATTAATCCAACGACAATCACTTTTATTTGGAATAAACACAGACCAATGTATAGTGAAAATAAATACCGTAACTGCCAAATCATGAAATTCAGGGTTAGGGTTAGGGTTCGAATGTGCTGATATCCAATGCCTCTGATTAACTTGCTAGGGTGTCCAACTAACTAACTCTCTCTCTCTCTCTGGGTGTTCTCTCTCTCTCTCTCTGGGTGTTCTCTCTCTCTCTCTCTCTGGGTGTTCGTTCTCTCTCTCTCTCTCTCTCTCTGGGTGTTCGTTCTCTCTCTCTCTCTCTCTCTCTGGGTGTTCGTTCTCTCTCTCTCTCTCTCTCTCTCTCTGGGTGTCCCTGTTGGAACTATAAATATACTCAGATAACAATAGGATTATATAAGTCGAATCATCACTTGGTCTGTTCATGTCCTTGTGCATACCGCATACAGTTACATGATATTTATCGATACATGCCGAATTGTTCACCAAGTGCCGAGTTCTCTACTGGCAATCGTCCTATATGAACATGACTTTCTGCGACCTGGATGTTACCATTCAATGAAGCTCCATCGCATCAAGCGGAAGCCTCTTATTTTAGTAGTGAAATAGATTCTCAACACTTTGTCGTTACAATAACAGCAAAATTCATCGACAATGGCGAACTGAAGTGCGTGGATTTCATGATATTGCGACCATACGAATCTAATAATTAATTTTTGAACGTAATACTGACCTGGCGAACTGGATGTTGAAAAAAAACCAGATTTCAAGGATAAAAACCCAGAAACCCAGGTGATGCTCAAAAAACCCAGATGTGGGTGGAAAAACCCAGGAGTGGCATCTCTGGTAGTGAGTTCGAATTACCGCTACCATGACGTGTAGAATTTTCAATTATGACGTAACAGTTGATTGGCAGGTATGGCTCTTTGGGAGTTGAGATGGAAAAAATAGGGCCAATATGGCTCTTCGGACAAAAAAGGTTCCCGGCCACTGTTCTGTATGAATCAACCGAATTAATGAAATGTCTGAGACAACAGTAAATTATGTTGATGTCATCCCTAACAAATGAGCTTGAAGAAGGTAAGTTTACCACAGTAACGCTTTTACTAAAACGTTTTTTAAGGTAACATGCTATTAAGCGGTAACCAAACCCAGAATTAGCATATCCATGACACCAGGGCCGGCCAACCCGTGGCCCACGGGCCACATGTGGCCCGCCAGACAGTATTGAGTGGCCCGCGAGGTAATTTCCGAAATCAGTAATATTATCAAAAATGGATTGCACAGATTGTAAACTTGCAAGGCCAACCAAAAATTTGATTAGTCTGGCCGCAACTCTTGAGATTTGATGAATAAAATATCAGTTCCGACGCATTGGCAGATCCATGAGCCATTCACATTTTGGTAGATCTTCGTACACTACAATAAAGCAGAATACTTTGCGATAGATTTATCATAAGTAAAAATCCAATACACGCTTCGCTCAACATGTTGTCATTCGATTTTTTGCTTTTAATATTGTTACCCCTTTGTGAAAATGAAAGAACGCCTAATGTATCGGATGGAGTGTAACTATATTCGCGATTACGAGACAAAGTGTCATTCAACATATGCGACCTTGCGTTTGCGCTTGCAGAAACACCGTCGACTATGAAACCTAGGCCCAAAATGATTGACGCATGTTGGTCAAAGCTTCCGATATCGATATGTCCAGGCGCCGAATAGTCTATTCCTTGCAAACTGAGCCCAGCGATATGCAGCCAGCCCGCAATATAGTCAAGTGACAATATTATTGACCTACGAACTTCGAAAAATTTTCGCGCTTGGCGCGGCTGGTGGCCCGCGCAATAGTTCGCCAATCAAATGTGGCCCTTGGGCTAAAAAGGTTGGCCACCCCTGCATGACACGATCACTTCTCACTTATTCAAATTTCCAACTTGTCATAAGAATCGGCAAAACCTACTTCCATCCCCAATGTTGACGAATTGATTGAGGATGACCACTGACCAGCTAATAAAAAGGCTAACACATGTGCGTTATCATCAAATCAAGGTTTAAATTGTTTTATTCCATATCCATGTATTATCTCCATGTCGCCATGATTACTATATAATCATACTATCATACGATCATATTATAATGCGGCCCGCGAGCTGAAAAGTTTGCCCACTCCTGTGCTAGACCCTAATGTCACTTAGCTATCTGTCAATAACGATGAAGAAGCGCGGTATCTCATCATAACTACAGCACATTCATAATACCTTCGGAAGCCTAAATATATATTAATGATATAAATGTCTGCGCTGCAGCCAACAGCGCGTGAAAATAAATATCGTGAATCCTAAAACTCGCAGCAATTATTTCTAGAGATCTACCAGAATATTTGGGAAACGAAAGCATGATATCGCTAGTTATATTCGATTCTGCTCGGGCGTTAATTCATTACTGCGCAATGTGAAGTCTGCCTATATCAGTCATACCATTTGAGCAACCTATTACTACGGCATTCTGAAAACTGTACTGTTCAACTTGAAATAGTGTCAACCAGAGTAATAGCGTTCTTAGTCTGAAATGTTACGCCCTATGCGTTCGTTATAGCCTTGGGCAACGATATCATGATCGCTGTGAAAAATGAAACGAGGCAAACTTCACGATCCGGAAAAGCAGTCTACCGTGGAAAAGTGTAGCGAATGTTTAGGAAATAAAAACCGTCTACATTTGAGTTGTATGTCCATTGTCCAAGTATCAGATATTAAACTGAATAATGGTTGTTTGAGAATATGTAAGACGCCGAAAGGCGTTATCTTTATTGCTTATGTATTTTAGCAGCAGCTTTTTGCGTATATAATGCAATTGGTATATTTGCAGGGTTTATGTTGTTGCTAGACCGCACGAACTTACTACAACAGGGGTAGGCAATTACTTTACTCCGCGGGCCAACTGAGAAGTGGATATACGTTGACGGGCCGAGTGAAAAATTTCAACTATTCTTCAGCGTCTTTTGATTTCATTTATAAATTACACTGTTAATAAATGTTGCTCAGGAAATGAGAAATTAACGGTAAATTAAAATATATCTATTTGCCGTCATGATTCTAAACAATGTGAAACATGATACATTTCTAACTCTCTTTAAACCCATATACACGTTCTTCTATTACGTGGTTCTCCAAGTTTTTTGGAACGCGTCCCTTTATGATAGTGAAAAATTTCGCGCCCTCTTCTGATGTCACAAGATCTTAACAAGTGCAATCAGATTGCTTGCAATCCCAACGGATAGTTTAATGACATGGAAGTTTTGATGAGTGGATTCTGAAATATCAGAGTCGGGCAATATAAAGAGTAATAACTGTAGCCTGGGGTAAATCGCGCGGAGCGCGAAAAATCATATTTAATAGTAACAAAACGAATAACGCGATATTTCAACGGAAATTCTCGAGACTCGTTATATTACGTACAAGGTTGTCAAACTCCTCGTCTCAAATTTTTGAACGCACCGACCACCACTATCTTCCTCACATAAATCTGATTCCCGCAGCATACAACTTTACTTCGAGAATGATACCCCAGTGTTCGTGAAACGATTTCCATGTAATTTGTGTATTGACATGTCATGAAAATCGCTAGTTCCACTTTTAATTCAGTATAATGGACTTCAAGTGTCTTTTACCTCGAGTCGAGTAGCGACGCCGACTTTTATTTAACCAGTACTACATGACTCACACTGACCATATTTGGTTAGAAATGAGATAATATAGTATATCAGCAATGCGAAGGATTCGTCTCACAAAGTCAAAGTTTTGGTAAAAATGACTGGAACTCGAAATTGAGGAGTAATACCTGAGATATCCAGACAGACAAGACACGCCTAATAATACACAGTATGTTTTGAATCGAACTTGATTCTGTGGCGAATTGAAACTGACTCGACTTGACTCGAGTGATATCTACAAAAGTGAGACTTGGAACCTCGTAAATTGGTTACAGCCTTGATGAAAAGACAATCAGTTGCAGAGCTTAGCGATTTCATTTGCTAATGCATAAATTTATTGTAAAAGTCGATTTCGCAACCACACAAAATTGCATCAAGAATATCACGAATCATCATCTATAGTAGAGTCGCCAAACACGAGTCTTTCCGAATACAATCTGCGTATCGTAAGCGAGCTCCCACACAATGATTCCATCTGTATTTGTAGGATGTGAAGTTACGTTGCTGTTCGATGTAAATCACGGTTCTCATCAGAGGACACAGAATCCCTTTTGTGTGGTCCTACTCTCCTGCATGATTGAAAACACATATTAAAGCAAAGGTGCTCAATATACTCATGTAGAAGTAACCTCGTGAATTTAAAACAAACAAGTAGTAGGTGGTCAAGGTAGACGGCGATGCTACTCATGTAAAAGTAACTTCTCAAATATTTAACTAATTACAAGTAGAAGTAACGACATAAATTTATACTCAGTTACAGGCAAAAGTATTCCCACTTCGAACCAACCGCGGTTTAAGCAAAACTGCTCACCTTTGATACATTGAATTTTATAAAGTTTAAAGTAGTTTTTACTACTGTTATGAGTGACATTGTCACAACAACTAAGCAAAAGTAGTCCGTCTATCATGGGAAACAGAATTTATTTTGGTAAATTGCATCTATTGGTAATGTAATCGGTCATTTTGTATTAGTCGTGAACATGAATTTTGCCATTTCTAATGTAGCCAACTACGATCAGTTACTAAAAGTATGCGACGTCTTGAACAAATATACTTTTCAAAACTACTCGATTTGACTACCTTTCCAACCATCCTTCTCTACTTCTACTTCAAGTGGCCCTGACAAGTCCTGGGAATCACTACTCCCACTAGTGATTTAGTAGAAATAGTATAGATGTATGCAATTGGCAATAACATTTTGATATTACTTGCCAGAAGTAGTCTGTAAAACGTACTTCAATTTTCACAAATCACTAGAGTAGGTTTTACCTACTTGCACTATTGCTTCGAGTAGATATGACTTTAAACTACTTCCACTTGACAGTCTCAAGTGTGAAAAGTAAGCGGCCTTGTTTAAAATCTATCAGGTAGAAGTAATGTATTCTAAAATCAGACCGAATAAGTAACTGTTGTGATATTGTATCATTAGCATTATATTACTTTCATTTCCAATCAAATCACAAATCAATACAACGCACCTTGGACAAATGCCCAGACATGTCGTTGCGGAAATACATGAGCAAGGTTACTTCCTTGGTTAGGGTGATCACGTGTTGTTGTAGTGTGTAGTAAGATTCTGCCATGTCTTCGTCAATATACTGTAATTGCTCGTCGTTGGTGTGCAGAAATATTGGCGTGCTATCGTTGTAAAGCACTCCGTTGTTGTTGTCCCATCGTAGGTAACCTGAAATTGGAATCAAATCTATCAAAATCTTGCAAGTATTTGAACGACGGCCATTGTAAGGAAAATATCGAAATTTTATTTGAATCAATGAATATTTTCCAGCTATTTCAAGGCCAGCTATAGTAAGAACCATATTAGGATATTTACAGGCATTCTTGAGCAGCGAAATGTTATGATATGTAACACATAATTGTATATTACATTAACATTATTGAAGTTGTATTTGGCAATAGTTCATGTTAGTTGGCAAGAGGTGATGAAAACCATTAGTTGGACAAGTAGAAAATCAGCTTATTCAATTTGGATTAGAATTACTGAATTCGCAAAATCTACCGAATCGAATCAAATTCCTAATTGGTAAAAAATATAACAAAAATAGAGTTCCATTTGCATCATCAAATCATTCCCATAAGCATGAAAATGTCAAATGCTTCATCACCAAGCTGTGCTCGTTTTGCGCGATACAGCTCTGCTGTAGGCCATTATTAATTCGATTAGAATTGAACCGAGAGCATGAAAAATTTTTACAAATCAGATTAGAATTACATTACCGGCATTAGGCTCTAATCATTCCAATTTGACAACTAAAATTATATAGTTGACCAATAGGGTTGTTCAAAAAAAAATTTATTTTCCAAATCTCACTCGCCTAATGACCAAATCAGGTTGTCCAAGAAAACGATGCACGCCAAATTTGACTCAATTCCAACCAGTAAAGGCCGTGCAATCTTGAATTGAAATTTTTAATTTAATAATAAAATTTAAAAAAAAAATTCTCAAATTTTTCTGTCAACCCCATGAAATTGTTGAGCTGTCTTCAAAGACGATGCAAAACAAATTTGTGTGAATTCCTACTAGTAGAAGCGTAGTTATTCGAGTTTTTCGTTGATAATTTTCGGATTATCCTTGATCCGGGGATTATTAACGAAAAATTCAAATAGTTCCGATTCTACTAGTTGGAATTCACTCAAATTTGTAGTATAATTCAAGTAGGCCTACTTTTGTTTCTAATTGAGTAGAATATACAGCGCTATTTCTACTTCTATTTGAGTAGTCAAGAAGACTACTTTATTCACTTGCGTATTTATCGAATTAGATGGTAATCTCATATCAGTACTGTTTGCATATCCAGACACAGCGACAATACCAACATTTCCATACCGATGCCAGCTTGATCCGTCAGACCGACTCATTTGCTGACCCAAAGCACCGGTACAGCAGCTGGCTCTTCTGCCTCGTCTGTCCAATCACATATAGCATTCAAATACAGAAATTGCCCACTAAGTCAGTGCTAACAATCATTTTGGTGGAGTGTACCTTTTATGCGACTACAAACAATGTAATGACGGTTCTAGATCACATTACAGAGTATTTGGTATTTTTTTATAATCTTTCATATTTCATAACGCATTGTGATAATGCTGTGGGCTGACAACGACTTCACAGAAATGTCATTTCCACTAATCCGTGTACTGCGTGGTTTTGCCCTGCATGTTTCTTATGCTGCGATACGGCCAATCGAGGTTTACAGCCTCCCACAGTGGAAAATATTATTGATCATATAATTTTCAGTGATAAATTTGCTGCTAGTGTCGTGATACCTTCATTAAAAACTTACACAAAAAGATGGCGGAAGCGTTGTGCGTTAATATTACATTCACCATCACGTGTCTTTGTGGAAATGGATTTTCGGCAGTCGTTCCTATCAAATCGAAGACACGGATTTTCAAGACAATAAATATAGCACTTAAATTCGCTTCGAAATAATGAAAGTCTACATTTAGTGTGATATTATTTTCAAGAAAAGTCATTTTGTTGCTGTTTATCGCTAGTCAACAATTAATATTTGCACAGGACAGATGACGGTTGTGCGAGCCGATAGGTGAGCTAAATTTGAACGAAAACTTGAGGGGGTCCGCGAAGACAAAAAGGTTGAGAACCACTGAGGTACAGTGTTAGTGGAAATGACATATATCAAGTCGTGATCAAGCCACGCATTGTCACATACTGGAACTAAATAGGTATGGTTGAAAAATACAAAATTATTTAGGGTGGTGTAGAAATGCTGTTATATCATTTGTGGTCTCATATTTGAGCTTTCCACATTTTTAAAAACATTATGCCGTCACAAGAGGTGATACTCAGATACTCAACCAGAAGCCGAATAGTAAGATCAGGATGGAATCTGTCAGGTACTCGATTTAGCCCAGAATTACATTTAAGAACCGTGCGACCTTCTACATTTAAGACCCTTGCGACCACCTTTTTATAAAGATCCCTTATCAATGGTGCTATTGGTGCATCAACTCACAAAACACAACCAAGCGACCAGGCGTCCGCTTCGAAACTGTGTTCATTCTTGCCGAGAACTTCCGGGTCATTAATAGTCGGGAGTGCCGCAAAGAGTATTCGTTGTGTGGCTGTCGCAGTCGACCTTGGTAGCTTGACCAAAATCTTCAAACTTCACCTCATTATTGTTTGGGAATTCTGTCAGCTGTCAATCAAAATTTCAACATCAAGCTACATAAGTATATAAAGTTGTACAAACTACTCATCCAGTTGAATGATGGCGAACTACAGTAACTGCTGCTTTTTTTGAGTAGTTCTAGTTCAAGTTGTGCATTTTAATAAAAATGTAGTCGCCGGACTACTAGAAAATGCGTGTAATCATGATGGCGGTGTTCTGTTGTGTGATGATCTTGCAGACATTGGTAACTCAGAGTCATCATTACCAAAATACATTGATATAAGCAAGCAAGAGAGGCTTTGGGGGCCGAAACCCCTCCATTTTGAAACTCAAAATGCCGATTCTATCTCCAATATTGCTTAGCTCATTTGTTATTTGGAAATTAAATTATCCGTTATTACTTAGCTATATTTTAGTTAGTTAGTTGGGATTTGTAACAGTCTTTGGTTCTAGTTTTAGTTTTGAAAACTGAGTAGTTCTAATTGTAGTTGCACATATCAAAAATCAAGCAGTTTGCACTGACTGGAACCACCGCAAACAATGTTACCTTGATATTAGTGTGAATGATCTTCCCATCGTGAAGGTAACCGACTCCAAGCAGAATCTGTTGCATGAAAGAGCGAATCTCTGCTTCTGTGATGACGCGACTACTTTTGTCGAGATCCAACGACCACTGTCAATGAAAATCAAAGCTAGTCGGATTGATAGAATGAAATCAATTGCAGTATTTGTTGGGTACATAGAAATCAGCGGTTCTCCACCAATGTGAGCTTGCGGGCAGGTAAAATTTAAACAACAAATTTTGCAGATCGGTGAACCTTCCAAGTTAGAAACTTCATATGACACTGCTATTTTGATATTTGACTTGTTATACATAGGGCTGTGCAAAATCAATACCTGATTTGGAACTTAACCGAGTATTAGGCTTCGAGTCAAGACGAGTACTCCCGTTAAACTCGTTATGTCATGATAACAGCATGAATGATGTATAAAGTTCAACTAAGGACCCTTCCTGCAATCACAAAGAGTGCAATTCCAGTTTTGCATCATATTAAAGATTATTCGGCATTTTTTGTACCATACCTATTTCATTGCACTTTTTGACAATGCTGTGTGTTGATGAAGGCTTCACATATATATGATTTTCAGTAACCTGTGCAGCTTTGTACTACATGTTTCATATGCTGCGTACGTCCAATTCAGGTTTACAGCGTTCCATAGTGCGAAATACTGTCGAAACCATAATTATTGGTAAATTAACTCACGGTTCAATTCAGCAAGGTTCATGAGTAATCATTCTTGTGGCACAGAGCATATCATTTCAGTACGGTACTCAAACAAAATTCATGGCTCTCACCTAGACTCGAATCATGAGAATTGTTACTCGATTCCCATCCGAGTACTGGGCTGGATAAATTTTTCCAAATTACATTTGAACGATAGCTACCGTTTTTCTCAAATGTGCTTAGAATTAGAATTACAGCCAGAATTACTAAATATGTGAAAGAAATACTCCAAAAATCAGTAAACTTGATATCAATTAGTTGTCAAAGTCTGCCAGAAATGAACCTTACAGAGCTGATGCGATTGCGAGCCCCACAGTTTAAGAGACATTACAGTTATCACAAGGAAATGCTTTTACCCTTCTTTTGCACAACTCGAGAACGATGTCGACAAATCCTTGTCTTGGAACAATCTGTAAAATCCAACGACATGCTTGTGATTCAAACTGCGGTGGAGATGATCTCTTGAGATATATTGTCCTTCTGGTGATCATCCGCGAGCCCCGAGCAATGCCTAAAATTCAGACACTGGGTACTAGTGTTAGTTGCGGATTCGGAAAAGTGAGTAGTTCTTGATCTATTCGTGCATCTAAAATAACTTTATTTGCCGATCAACTAGAAAACAAATGTCTTCATTTGGTGTGTCATGATACCGGTGTTTTTGCAGCCAGCTCCGAGTAATCACTATTAAGCAAGTAGTACCACCAGGTGGTTTTATAATTGAAATGCCAATATTCCTTAACTCTTATGAATTTCAGTATTTTATATCATCAGCTAGGCCCATTAGTTAATTAATTAGGGACCCGGACTTGAGAATAATTGAGTCACTTAAATTAATCAAAAATGGACATTCTACTTCAGCAGTTCCATATGCTGCCCTATGCGGAATGTGCTTAGAACTAGGACTAGAGATGAATTGTAGAGTCAGAAGATATTACCAGTTCATAAATGTCATGAGGTGGTTTATTTTAATAAGGTTTAATGATAACATGACTGATGCTATCGTTTTGGCCAATCACACCAGGTCTATAGTAGGGTTTGAATCATATCAGCCATGAGAGGTAAAAATATCGGCAATTTTTGTGACGTCACGACATGGTAGCATGGAAAAGTATTATTTGCGATTGCTACATTGGGAATAATCATCTATTTCACGTGACTTACAAGTGGTCACTTTGGTACTCGAGCATTGAAGTAGAAGTAACATTGTAAATGTCTGCTCGCGCATACGCAAAAGTAGCGATGACAAAGTAGGTACGGTAATAAGGCAAGTATTCTAGAACTGGTTTTGCCGAAAAACTGAACTGTTACATAGGAGGTACAAAAGTCGTCTAAAATATGGAGTGACTTTTGTATTAGTGGAAGTATACGGCAAAACCTACTTGAGTATTCTGAAAAAATGAGGAAGGCTACTATTGTTACTGACTGCCTCTGCATATAAGTATCCAGATGCAGTCTTTCTAGTTTATTTCATATCCAAGCATAGTAACGGCCGCAAAGTTGTTCAAATCAATGCTCTGAAGATTTAGAAATGTGCCTTACGCAAGTTGCCATATTGTTTCAATATAGGCCGGATATAGTTGGGTTATCGGTGAAAGTGTTACTAATCGGTATTGGTTCGAAAATATGATATCGGTTAGGCTTTAGCAGAATGCAATCAACCACGAACTCTAATTTGTTAAGAGCTAGGGAATACTCACTGTTCAAACTCTATAGAGTTCGCCTTCGTTGTAGTTGGCTTTCCGATAACCTGGGCCCCATGGTCAAGCAGGTTGTGCGCAGTTTCTGTGAAATGTAGCCGTTAAAATACTCTCTCGCTCACAGTTCCTATACAGAGGGTCGTTGGGAGGGGTCGCATGCCAACATTCTAGTGGGAACATCACAAATATCAACAAAATTACAGCTAGTAATTCATATTTTTATGAGATTGTTTGGGAATCAAGATTTGTGGATTTAAAACCATAATATAAATCAATATTTGGATTTGAAATAGTAAACTACTTCCGTAGTTCGATAGGAAGAGATTCAAGTATAAGGATAAACCTATTTGTAGACTTGATCAACTAGAAAATTTTCAGCTTTTCCAAATTTGATTACGATTGAAATTACAGCAGCTAAGCTATTTTTATCCATATTAGAGTAGAATTAGCAGCTTTTAGCAGTAGAACACAGCTTTTTACAAATCAGAATATTACCATGATAGCTAAACAGTTTTATGCGAATACGTTTTGAAATTGAGTTGAAGCTAAACAGTTTTACTCCAAATCAGAGTCAAGTGATAGCTACACAAATTTTTCGAAATTAGATCACAATTAGAATTACTTAATTTACAAAACTTTGACATCGAATGAATCTCAGTTTATATCAAATCCGAGTTCATTCTCATAGGCACAAAATTGGCAAATGTCTGTACATCGAACTTGGTTGGTTTCAAACGACACAGTTCCCCTGCAGCAGTTTCAAGAAAACCAGAAATTGGATTAGAATTACTATGAGAACATAGAAACATTTGGACAAATTAGATTATAATTAGATTACAGGCATTCGCTTGATTAGTTTTATTAGACAATTACACTACAATTATTACCTTGATATCTCTGTCACTCTGTGAATGATCATACAATCGTAAATATAACGACGGTAATCAGAATCTGTCGCATGCAATAACGAGTCTCTGCTTCTATGATGACGCGTTACTTTTGTAAACTTCCATCAGCGACTGAAAACATAAATTAAAGCTAATCGGAAATGACACGATGAAAACAAGAAAATAATTTGTTGGAAACATCAAAATCAGTGGTTCTCAACCTTTCTTCTAAAATTTGATAACAAAGTTTTGAACCAATAAAGCAGGGGTGTCAAACTCAAATTATGACGCAGGCCGGATTCAAGCCTTCAAATCACTCGCAGGCCGGACCAGTCAACTGATTTCAAAGTGTTACCTCGTGCTCTTGCATTTCACCAGAATACCATAAAAGCATATATAAACGATACACGGATCATAGCGTTTTTGAAGGAGCAAGTTGCAACACCTCTATTCACGAACAATGGAATTGGCAAAAATATGATGATTGCAAGGTTGAATACAGTTGAGAATAGCTAAAACAGTGGCGATAAAGACGATATATAAAGTAGCATATTTTTGCTCCCTTTGATTTAGTCGTAATCTGGCGTTAGCCATGCATATACGTTGTAAGGAATACAACATAATTGGAAACGCGGACGTTAGAAGTTGGTTTGTTATTACTAAACCGCTAGTTCGGTTTCTGTCATGTCCGGGGTTCTATTGGGTCGAAAGTGGCACAGCAGTGCGACCACAGACATTTCAATTATATATTTGCGCAACTAATATATTTACTAAGTACGGCAAACTGCATATAACGGTCAAGCATTGGCGTTTTCGCTTCTGTGAATAGCTACTTTTTGGTCCATATTTGTATAAAACTCTGAACTTATTGTGCACTTGGGGCCTTCCTGAAATTGGATGTGAATTTCAGCAGTGGTCACTAAAGTGGAACCGAAACGCCGTAGTCGGGTGGTTATTAAGAGGCCTATGAACATAGAAGTATTTCCTGCAAAAATTCGCAACATTTGCAACAAATTGCGGGACAATATAAGAATTTTTCAATCTACCGTACTCAGAATTGCTTCGCAGGCTGGATGAAATCGTCTGGCGGGTCTTATGTTTCACACCCTTGTGGTGAACCTCTCTAATTCAAAATTTCATTTCATGGTGCCATTGGGATATCGGCCTTGTTCTACGCATGGCTGTCAAAAATCGGGTACCTGGGTGATTCGAAATTGAATCCGGATAATAGGCTTCGAGTCGAGTGTTCGACAAGCGCTTATTATGATGCCATACCCGTGTTGATGACGTGGAAAGTTCAAATAAGTTACTACAACCAATATAACGCCAGTCCTATATCACATTGAAGACGATTTTGTATCCCTTTGACCACGCCTATTTCATTGCACTTTGCGGCAGTGGTGTGGGTTGATCACGGCTTCACAGATATGTCAATTTTAGTAATACGCGTCATGCATGTACCACATGTTAAGTATGTTGTGGTACGACCAATCGAGGTTTACAGCTTTGCGCACTGGACATGAGTATCGAAGCAATCCTTTTCATCGATCAATCAACTCGGAATGACAAGGAGCAGAGGATTTCAGTGATGGAACGGAACGTTTCTCCCTATTCGACTGGAATCAATGACAATAATGCGCGATTCAGTTTTAAGAACCCACCCGATTCATTCCGCACAGCTCAAGTGTCAACAATCTTCTCGGCAACGTCACATGCGAGCAAGAGCCGTAATTTGGATCCATCATATCTCTCAATTTGAGATAAGCATGGATTTCAAGATATCGGCCAGATTTACGGTACTGCAATTTGACAAACTAGATTTGCACAGAGAATTTATGATATTTTTCAGTTGTCGCGACAGTCATGAATGCTATAAAATCACTGATTTTTACAAGTAGGCCTACATGTAAGAGGGAAGTCGATACAAAATGAATTCAATTACTGATTTTATAAGTACCAACCCATGTTTATAGCAAACTTCAAAGTTAGATTGGTATGCATCAATTTCTCGAGCTGAGCTTCCAACTTTGGCACACGAAAGTCCGATGATTCGTTACTGCATATGATGATGACCGCTTGCTTGTCACATATGTTTCTGTGTCTCTGTATTAGTAACACCTGTCAAGTAAAGAAATTAGATGATACAACTTTGAAATAATAGCACTGCAATTGTGATGAGGGCTGGAAAATTCCATTTTCTTCGCAAACCCATAATGGGTTAAAATGTGGATTGGGAGGTTTTATGACCTCATAAAAAGACGTGTTATATACTCAGCATGGAACCAGCTAAGAACTCGAATTCAAACAGTTTGTTGGCAGGATACAGGCTACAACAGTGGTTCTTAAAGTATGGGTCGCGACCCAAACATAGGTCGGGAAGGGTATAATTTTGGGTCGCGACGGTACCAGAATGGTCCTTTAATATGCATGTAATATTATTTGAGATCATTGCAACAACAAAAATATCTTCGCTTTTCGCGCGATTTACTGTAGTTGGCTTGAGCATGTCGGAGAGCATATCTGGCGGTCACTGAGTTTGGTACCACGGCCAATAAGCGAGACACGTGGAGAAGTCGCCACCACAACGTGACTTGGTCATGAAAATGTGCCGACCTTTGTATTAAACAAATTGCTTTGAATTCACGGTAAGATTTTTCAACATTGGTTTTTCTGGAAGACACCGTTGGAGACCTGGGACGCTTTAGTGTAGAGTTGTACAACGAACGGTTGCCTGTTTATGAGGCCAAAACCCACGCTTGAACACATGAATATATGACGTTGGGTCAACATACGACTGGGCAAAGTGCGGTGCCAAAGAGTTCGGTGGCGATAATTGACCGTCGCTGGGTGGCCAAACCCTTCGTTATTGATATAATTGGTCGGCACCCAAATGCATTCATTTTGGTGTGTGTTGCATGGGTCGCGAGATACCACTAAAAGTCAGATTTGGGTCGCGGTCTGAAAAGTATAAGAACCACTGGGCTACAAGAACACCCCAGCTTGATGCTGAATACTTATCACGTAATCCAATCACCAAGATGCTGGATTTTGCCTAGCCCCTCGCTGATAATAACGATAGACGTCTGTGCAATATGCAATAGCTAAGGCTGGGCTCAATGATTCGACTCGAATAATTATATTTTTGTTCTCGCGTAAAATGTGCCTATCTGTACTTTCCCCATCATTCATACTGTTATGACTTCATATTGAGTGATACTCGGATACTCGACTGACTCTAAGGATGACATTGGATTCAGAATCAAATCACTCAGTTGCACAAATTCTCCCAATCCTACCACTGAGACCCGCGCGATTCCCGTTCAATAAACTTACAAATGAATGTTCTTATACACTCACAAAACACAGCCCAGCGAGCAGGTCTCCACATCGAAACCGTGTCCGTTCTTTCCGATAACTTCAAGTGCAATATAGTCGAGCGTGCGGAAAAAATTACCTTTCTTTGGCCGTCAAAGTCGACTTTGGCAGCCAGGATGAATTCTCGTCGAAATCTTCAAACCTCACCTCCATATTTTTCAGGAATAGATTCCAAGCTGTCAATACAAATTTTATATTCAATTACTCGGGTATACAGATTTGTATTAACTACCAACAAACTGCTGACAACTGCAATTATGAGGAAGAGGAATTATGGTTTCCGCTACGTAATATAATAGCAAGTGGTTCTGGTAGCAGTCGCGGATCTTGAATAGTAAATGGTTCTACTTCAAGTTGTGCATTGAAAAAAATTTAGCCGTCGACAACAACAACAACTAGAAAACGTATGTCGTCATGATACCGGTGTTGTGCTGCATGATATTATTGCAGCCTTTGTTAGCTCAGAGCAGAGCTGTAACTAAGTCACAAGTCAATCTCACTTTTACAGTTTTGACTCGAGTCAAGTCGAGTCATTTTCAATTCACCACACAGTCAAGCCCTAATTCAAGTTAACTAGTACAGAGTCGAGTGTCAGTCATAATGTTTTCACTTGAGCCCGAGTCCAAGTTCACTGTTCAGTTGTCAGTCCTATCTAATCCACTTTTTCCATCTCTCCTCGAGCAATATAGAATGGCTCACACTCAAAATATCGCTATTTTCCTCGACCCTAACAGTTTCTGGCCCTATTTTCAAAGCATCAGGACTGACAGACGAAATACCAATCATATCGTGACTTTACTATTCTTCGAAGTTACATTGATAGTCCTGAGTCATATGACACGAGTCAAGTCGGGTCACCAAATAAACATCACTGAGTCTGATTCGAGTCGTGTCATGACTTGAGTCATTGTAGCGCTGATTCAGAGTGATCACGCCAAACAGTGGTATTAGCAGTGTTGAGTATTGGAGGTCGAAACCACTCCCGTTTTGAACTCGAAACCTGGTCATTATAAGATGCCAATTCTATGCCCGATATTTCTCAGCTCATTTGTAATTTAGTAGCCAAACAATCATCAGCGAGTTGTGTATTAGTTAATTAGTAGTGGATTTTCAATGGTCGTTAACTCAAGTAGAGAATTTGGAAAAGTGAGCACTTCAAATTCTTGTTTCGTATGTTGAAAATCCAGCAGTTTGTACAAGTCTACTTTAGAGAGATTGTAGCGCCATCAATTATTTTATGTCAGTGGTACATAATGTGCATAGTTTCATCCCCGAATTGGCAAGCCAATAATTAGTCGGCTCTGGTTCTGACATAATTTTCAAAGATTATTTACGAATGCACTACTGCATGCAATGTTACCGTGATGTCTCTGTGAATGATTTCAATCGTGACGATAAACAACACCAAGCAGAATCAGTTGTGTGATAACGAGTCTTTAGTTCTGCGATGGCGCATCTTCTTTTGTGAACTTCTGTCAGCGACTGACAACTGAAATATAAGGTAATTGGATTGCTGCAATGAAAACACTAATATTCTTTGTTGTAAACAACTAAATCAGTGATTCTCCCCCTTTCTGAGTTAGAGGGACGGTCAAATTTGCAGACCGGGGAACCTTCCAAACTATAAACTTCATCTAATACTACCTTCTTTTTCAAGGTGTAATAAATAGGGCTGGCTAAAACACAGTATGCGAGTGTTTTGATCATGAATGGAGTAATGAGTTTAAGTCAGTCATGTTAACGTAACAGCAACACCACAAAGAATATAATGCCGATTCCGGTCACATTATAAAGATTGTTTTGCACTTTTATGACCATAACTATTCATCGCAATCCGCACTATGGGACAATGCTTTCGGTTGATCACGACTTCACAGATTGTAATTTTCAGTAACGTGAGTAGCTTTTGTACTGCATGTTTCGTATGCTGCAATACGAGCTATTGGGTTTCATAGCTTTTCACGGCGAGAAATATTATCGAAAGTATAATTCCCATTGGTTCAGTTCAGCATATTGGTTATATAATTTTTCTCTTTAGTGACATGGAGCATATATTGTCAGTACGAGAAACAATCCTACTACTCGATCAAAATTATTAGAATTGATACTCGATTCAGATTTGAGTCATCAAATTATTGTGTCCAGCCCTAGTGATTACAGTTGTGTCACTAGAAAATGATCACATTATCCAAACTAGATTAGGATTTATTTACGTAGTTGGGAAAAGAAATCAATTTCAGTTCATATCAATTCGAACTTGATTATCATAAGCATGAAAATAGTTAACCAATCTTGACTCGTTTCACACTATATGTGTAGAATTAGTTGACTAAATAGATTGGAATTACATTGGAAGTATTTCGCCCTATTTAGCCTAATATATTATAGATCCATAATTATGCAGTTGTCGAAGTCTGCTAGTAATGAACCCTACAGTTCTAATGCATTTTCGACTGGCACAGTTAGAGGTGCATTACATTTGTAATGAGGAAACACTTTTATCCTTCTTTTACACAACTCGAGAACGATGCAGACAAAATCCTTGTCTTTGAACACTCCGTGAAATCAAACGACGTAGCCTACTTTTGATTCAAACTTCGATGGAGAGAGCTCTTGACAAATTTGTCTTTCTCATGCTACTTCACAGATACTAGCTTTAGTTGCAGATTTTAAAAAGTGAGTAGGCCTAGTTCTAGCAGATTATGTAAAATATTTCAGTTGCCAATCGTTCGTCGTGAATCATGATATCGGTTTTTCGTTGTGTGATGTTCTTACAGCCGTCTCAGACTCATCACTACTAATAATGGTGATAGCCTTGGGGGCAAAACCTACTCGAGTACTCTGTAAAAGTAGAAGCACTATTGCTATATGCTTACGTGCGTTCAGTTGCATCCTTTCTCGTTTATTTCATGTCCAAGTCTAGCAATGGCCGCAAATTGGTTCAAATAAATGTGCTGAAGGTTTGGAAATATGTCTTGAGCTAGTTGCCATATTATTTCAAAATAGGTCGAATATATCTAGGTTATCGGTGAAGGAGCTACTTATCGACATTGGCTCAAAAATAAGATATCTGCCGTGTCGAGCTCTAGTTATGATGAGATTCGAGTACGCGACTCGAAACGTAATACTCGATTCAGATCGAATCAATCAGGAACTCGATTTTGCCGAGACCTACCAAAACTCACTGTTGAAACTCAGGAGAGGACGCCTTTGCTGTAGTTGGCTTTCCGAAATTCTAGGAGCCATCGTCAATCAGGTTATGGGCAGTTTCCGTGGAATGTAGCCGTTGAAATACTTGTTTGCCGGCACTTCCTTTACAGGGGTCGATTTCAAACATTCTAATGAGAAGATCACAGATATAAACAAAATCACAGATAGAACCCGACATTTTCACATGATTGTTAGGTAATCGGGATTGGCGAATTAAAACTTAATCGAGTCACTCAAGTGATAGATTGTGGCCAGTCGTAACCACATTATTGTAAAATCTTACCGTTGAAACATTGGCTCCAGTTGACTTTCCGGTAAGCTGAGCGTGCTAGCCAAGCAGGTGGTCGGTAGTTGTTGTGGAATGTAGCCTTTGGAAAACTCACTGGACAGTGATTGCTTTGCGGTAGCTGGTTGTGATGGGTCAATAGACAACATGCTGTGGAAATCATGGTAGGTCAGCGTTGGAAATGAGTCACTATGTTTGAGTCAGTCGCAACTCATAGCATATTTTGAGTCGAGTCAACTTACTCGATTTTTCGAGGCAGGTCAAGTTACTTATTTTTTGAATATGACTAGGGTCAAGGTAAGTCACTCATTTTTTGAAGTAGCCTTGAGTCAGGTTAAGACACTTATTTTTGAAGGCGACTCGAGTCAAGTCAAGACACTTGAGAAACTTCACTGGGTCATCCCAACACTACGGAACACTCGAGAAAAAAGGCAAAATAGCAAGCCCAATTCATATATATTTAATATACCTTTTGATGAGATTGCAAGCTGCAGTTGATTAATATTTGTAGAATCACGTATTCATTCTTCTTCATTTTCAAGAATGTTTCCTGCAACAACTGGCCTTTAAAGGCAGCTTGTCGACCAACAATGTGTACCTACAATAAAGAAAAATAACATGCAACAAGTTACCGCGTCGGATGTTTGTTGCTAGGGTTGGGCACAATCGTTCGAGTCGAGTAGTGAGATATGATTTTTTCGAGTTGTGAAATGATGCATTTTTTTGCCACAATAAGTTAATTTTTTTACCGATAATTAATTATAGTTTAAATACTATTTTCCAGTTTGGAATGCTGTAAATATTGATTGCTTGCATTGCATCATACGAAATCTGTGGTAAAAGGGTGCAGTGTTACTGCACATGACATTTCTGTGTAGTCGAGATCAACCTACATCATTGTCACATAGTGGAACGAAATAGGTATGGTTGAAAAAATTCACATTCGGTTACACAAGCATACAGACTTGTACAAATTACTCATCTAGTTAGTTGATGGCATACTAACTACTGCTTTTTGCGTAGTTGTAGTTGCGGATTTGAAAACTGAGTTGTTCTAGTTGTAGTAGAGCGTTTTCAAAAAGATGTGTTGTCGAATAACTAGAAAACATACGTCATCGTTTGCCGCGAATCGTGATAGCAGTGTTCCTTTGTCTGATGTTCTTGCAATCGAATTGCTAACTAAGAGTTAAAAGACTTGTTCTGGTTGTGAGCATGGAAACATGAGTGGTACTAGTTACTAGTTATAGTTGCAGCTGTGAGCTTTGAAAAGTGAGTAGCTCTAGTTGCGAGTTTTGAAAATTAATTAGTTATAAATCTAGTTGCATCTCTACTTACACGTGTCCGGATGTATCATTTCTAGTTCATTTCCTATACAAGCATTGAAATGGATGCAAAGATGTTCAAACAAATGTTCCGAAGGTTTGGGAATGCTCCTTGAGCTAGTCCACTTTGAAACTATGTACATTCTTGTCGAGAACTTCCGGGGCAATGCAGTTGGATGTACCGCAAGATGTACTACTTGTTTGGCCATCAAAGTCGACTCCGGTGGCTAGGCTAAAATCTCCAATCTTCAGGCCCATATTGTTCAGGGACAGGTTCTCCAGCTGCCAATACAAATCTCACATTCAGATACATAAGTTTACAAACTTGTACATACTATTAATCTGGCTGGTTGATAGCCAACTGAGTAAAGTTTTTTGAGTAGTTTCAGTTTTAGTTGTAGTTGCAGATTTGAGGCGTGAGTAGTTCTAGTTGTAGTTATGAAAAGTGCATAGTTCTAGTTATGCGTTTCCAAAACAATTGCCGAACAGCTAGAAAACATGCTTCGTCGTTTCACGAGAATTGTGATACCAATGTTCTGTTGTTTGATGTTCTTGCAGCCATCGCTACATCACAGTCATAACTACAAACAGTGACGTAGCCAGTAAAGTGGGTCTTGGGGGTTGACACGCCTGTCATTCCTAAATAAAACTCCCGTCCATTTGATATACTGATTCAGTGGTTCTATCTCTGATATTTACTAGCTCAATTGTAATTAGTAATATGTGTCATCAGCTATTCATTCGTTGCAGAATCGTAATGGTCATTAACTCTAGTTGATAAGTTTGAAACCAAGTAGTGTATTTGGAAAATCCAGTAGTTTGTACAAGTCTGCCACTGCGGCCAACAATGTTACCTGGATATCTGTGTGAACGATCCTACAATCGTGAAGATGAAAAACTCCAAGCAGAATCTGTTGCATTTAGTAATGTGTCACTGGTTCTGTGATGGCGCATCCTCTTTGTAAACTTTCATCAGCAACTGAAAACAAATGATAAGTTGATAGGATTGATAGAATCAAAACAAGAATATGATATACATCTAAATTATTGGTTCCCAACCTTTTTGAGTAGCAAATATTTAGTACCGACGAACCTTTCGAATTAGAAACTTTCTTTAATGCTGCTTTTTCGATATTTGACGTAACAGACGCAGTGCTGGGCAAAATCTAGTAACTGAGTGATTTGAGTCTAAATCGAGTACTAGGCTTCTAGTCGAATATTTGCTTATCACTCATTATGAAATCACACCAGAATGGATGACGCGGAAAGTTCAAATATGGACGTTTTATGTGACCATGTGGAATAACATGGCAGCTTTACATCAGATTAAAGATGATTTGCTATTTTTCGACAAAACCTATTTCTTGCACTTTGTGATAATGCCATGTGTTGATGGCAACTTCCAAGAAATGTTATTTCCAGTATTGTGCGAAGCTTTTTACTACACGGTAGGTATGATGCGATACGTCTAATCGTGGTTTACAGCTTTCTACAGTAAAAAATTCTCATATTTTCCAAACCAGATTACAATTAGAATTACAGCTACACATTTTTCTTAATTAGATTAGAATTACTTGGTTTGGTAAACGAAATAAAACAGAAATGAAGTCAACTTCTTATCACATTAGAGCTGCTTTTCATCGTCACAATAATGGGAGATGTCTCGAAACCAAGCTTTGTTCGTTTAGCATATCAGGAAACCGGTGATTATCATGGAATTGAAACGAGATGGTAATAAAAGTATTCAAAATGTAGATTAGAATTAGAATATTACTCAATTAGACAACTTCAATTATCTAGTCGTCCAAGTCTGTAAGTAATGAACATTACTGAGCTAATGCAATTGCCACCACTGCTGTTTGAGATCTCAACAACATAGTAAAGATCTCACCTTTCTTTTGCACAACTCAAAACGATGTGGACAAAATCCTTGTCTTGGAAGAGTCCGTGAAATGAAACCTGGACGTGAGCTCAATCCGGTTGTGTGCAGGTTTTGTGGAACGTAGCCGCTGACGAACTCGTTGGCCAGCACTTCTTTTACAGAAGCTCGATGAGACGGGTCACTCGCCAACATTCTAGTGAAGAAATCACTGATAATAACCAAATCACAGATACTAACTCGTGTATAATGCCAAATATATTTGGGAATGAAGATTTGTGGAATTAGAACTATAATACGAATCTACGTTTAGATTTGATATCGTAAACTTATTCCGCGTTTGGATAGGAAGAGATTCAAAGGATCAGGATAGGCAGATTTGGAGACTTGGATACCTGGGAAATTTTCAGCTTGATGAAGTTATATTAGGATTAGAATTACAGTACATCTACGAAGTATTTTTCATATTAGAGTACAAATATAATGACAGCTACACAGTAATCTACGAATTATATGGAATTGAGAATGATAGCAACATAGTTTTTGTTTTGAATTGGAGTAGAATTAGTATAAAAGCTAAACAGTTTACTCCAAATTAGGCAGTTATTAGAATGATGGCTACACATTAGATTACAGTTAGAATTACTAAGCTCACGAAAACTTTGACATCGAATGAAGTTCAGTTCATATCAAATCAGAATTCATTATCATGCACAAGAATGCAAAATGTCTGTACATCGAGCTTGGTTAGTCTCGCACGGCACACTTTCCTGTAGCAATGTCAGGAAAACCAGAAATTATATTATAATTAAAATGAGAGCATGGAAACGTTTGACAAATTAGATTAGAATTAGATTACAGGCATTCACTGTAATGAGTTTCATTAGGCAACTACACTAATCTTATTACCTCAATATCTCTGTGAATGTTCTGACAATCATGAAGATAACGACGTTAAACAGAGTCTGTCACATGCAATAACAAGTCTCTGCTTCTGTGATGGCGCGTCTTTCTGTAAACTTCCATCAGCGACTGAAAACATAAATTAAAGGTAATCGGATTGACAGGATAAAAACAAGAATATCATTTGTTGGGAGTATCTGAATCATTGGTTCTCAAACTATTCGAGATAGCAGGCCAGTGAAATTCGAAAATAAACTTTTGGAACCGATAACTTTCAAATTGAAAACTACCTTTCATGCCTTTTTGATATTTGAGCTGTCGTACGTAGGGCTGAGTGAAATCGAGTGCTAGACTGATTTGAAATTAAATTGAGTATCAGGCTTCGAGTCAAGTATTTGAGTATCACTAATTATGATGCCATACCAGTATGGATGATGCGGAAATTTCAAATATGTAGACTACCTTTTACGCTTTACGATAATTTGTAAATTTGTCGAGCATACCTATTTCATTACACTTTGTGACGATGCTGTGAGTTGATCACGACTTCAAAGATATGTCATTTCCAGTAACTAGCTTAGCTTTGTACTACATGTTTCGTGTGCTCTGTTGCGGCCTATTGAGGCTCACAGCTTTCCGCAGTGGAAAATACTATCGAAGCCAAAGTTCTCATTGACAAATTCACCCTACTTCAGCTTAGTTAAGTTTATTGTTAATAATTTTACCTCTTGTGACAAGGAGCATATTATTTCAGTACTCGACTCTGATCATTAGAATAACTACTCAATTTAGATCGACTACTCGAATCATTGTGACCATCCCCCTAGTTTTCAAAGTTGTGTAACTAAATTGTCAGCTTTTCAAAGCTAGATTAGAATTAAAATTATATCTACAGAATTATAGCTACTGTCTCTTTCCAAATGTCATTGAAATTAGAGTTACAGCTACATATTTTATTTTTTACAAATTAGACTAGAATTACGAAATCCACAAATGAAATGAACCTAAAATCAGTTCACTTGATATCAATTGGTTTCGCGAGTCTGTCAGCAATAAACGTTAGAGATGCATTTGAGGCACAGTGACAGAAACATTACACTGGTAACGAGGAAATGGCTTTTCCCTTCTTTTGCACAACTCGAGAACGATGTCGGCAAAATCCTTGTCTTGAAAGAATCTGCGAAATCCAACAACGTGCTTGTGATTCAAATTGCGACGTGCATGATCACCCGACACATATTGTCTTTCTGGTGATCATCCGCGAGCAATGCCTGGAATTCAGATACCGGGTGCTAGTTTCACTTACGGATTTTGAAAAGCGAGTGGTTCTAGTTCATTTGAGAATTTAAAATAATTGCAGTTGCCGATCAACTAGAAAACACGGGTCCTCATTTGGAGTGAATCATAACATTATGGATAATTATTTTTTCAAATTTGACCAGAATTAGAATGATAGCTACACAGGTATTTCTAAATTAGATTAGAATGTTAATTACTTAATTCATCAAATAAATGGTACAGAAATCAGGCTCACTTCATATCAATTCCGGGTTCATTTAGATAAGCACGAGAATAGCAGATATCTGCACATCAAGCTTGGCTCGTTTCGTACGATACAGTTTTCCTGTAGCATTTTTAGGAACACCAAAAATTAGATTGAAATGAAAATGTGGATGTAAAAGCATTGACAAATCGGATTAAAACTACATTACCAGAATTTGGCTCTAATTAAGCAAATTAGATAAGAACTATCTAGTTGTCTAGGTCTGCTAGTAATGAACATTACAGAGGTGATGCAATTGCGATCGCCTCATAAACACATTACTGGGGTTGTAACCAAGTCACGAGGTTCCGAGTCACAAGTCGATCTCACTTTTGTAGTTTTTACTCGAGTTAAGTCCGGTCATTTCCAATTCATCACCGAGTCAAGCCCGAGTCCAGGTCAGTGAGTAGACGCTTGAGTCCGAGTCACAGTGTTATGACTCGAGTCCTAGTCCAAATCATTATATTCACGGTTCAGTTTTGAGTTCAATCCGGTTCAACCCACTTTGTCCAACTCTGCTCGCGTGATATAGAATGGCTCGCATTCATAATATTGTTATTTTCTTCAGTGTTAACAGTTTCTAGCCGTATTTTCCAAGTATCAGGACTGATAGACGAAACACCAACAATGTGGTGACTTTACTATTCTTCGAAGTTATAATGAAATGTCTGTCTTGGCCGTCCTAGTCTCGAGTCATATGACTTGGTTCGAGTCATGCAAAAATGACTCCAGTACAAGTTGAGTCACAAGACACATTGACTCGAGTCAAGTCAAGTCACCAAAAATCAAGAGTCTAGTCGAGTCATGACTCAAGTCATTGCAGCGCTGAATATTACAGTTGCAACAAGGAAATGTTTTACCTTCTTTTGCACAACTCGAGGAAGATGTCGATAAAATCCTTGTCTTCGAAGAATCGGTGAAATCCAACAACATGCTTGTCATTCAAACTGTGATGGAGATAATCTCTTGATACATTTTGTCTTTCTGATGATCATTGCCTGAAATTGAGACTCGTACAAATTACCTATCTAGTTCGGTGAAGAGCAACTAACTAAGTCTTTCTCTCAGTATTTCTATATCTGATTGTGGACTTTAAAAGAAAATAGTTCTAGTTGTAGTTGCACATTTTGGAAAGCGAGTCGTTCTATCGTTGCGCAGTTTAAAAATCCAGTATGGTTCCTTACCGACCAACGATGTATACCTAGGGTAAAGAAAAATATGCACCAAGTTATCAAGTGGGAAGCTTGTGGCTAGGACTGGGCACAGTGATTCGGATATTGGAATCTGAGTTGAGTATCAATTCTAATGATTAGAGTCGAGAATTAGGAGATGATTTTTTTAGTTCTAAAATGATACGATCCTTGCCACTAAGAGGAAATACATCAATGAGAATTATAGCCATGAAATCTCGATTGGCCGTATCGCAGCATATGAAACACGCAGTACCAAGATACGCACTTTAGTTGAAATATGATATCTGCGAAGTTGTGATCAATACATAGCATTGTGACAAAATGATATGCTTGAAAAATACCAAATCATCCCTAAACTGATGTACAACTGTCATAATATGCTTTGTGCTGGAGTAAAAGGTACGTATTTGAACTTTCCACATATTTCCTATTGAGTGATCCTCGGAATGAATCATAATACTCGATTTTATTCAGACCTACCCATCCATTAAAGTCCCAGATAAATGTAGTTGCATATACTCACAAAACACAACCAAACGATTAGGTCTCCGCTTTGAAACTGTGTGCCTTCATGCCTAGAACTTTCGAGGCAATATAGTTGGATGTGCCGCAAAAAGAACTTTTTTGTTTGGTCGGCAGTGTCGACTTTGGCAACTCGGTCGAAATCTCCAAACTTTACGTCCATGCTATTGTTTAGGAATGGATATCCTGCTGTCAAGAAAAATTTCACGTACAGTTACACACGTAGGCCTACATAGACTTGTGCAAACTAACAAACTAGTTAGATCAGTGGTTCCCAAAGTGGGCGCCGGCAAGCGCGAAGGGGGCGCGAGCGTGAAGGTGGTGCGAGCGCGAAGGGGGCGCTGGCCATGAAATGGGTGATTGGGGGGCGCTGACTATTAAAGTGGGGCGGTAGGGGGCGCCGAGAGTAAATGAGAGTAAACGGTGTACGTTTAGAAGGTAACTGCTGCGTAGCGCTGAAACGATTTATAAATAAAGCTGCAAAATGCAGAATCGAATCAGCCAGGGCAATTTAGGGCAGTCCGTCCATTCAGCTGTACCGGAAAAGTCCATTGTTAATTGACAATGTTGAACCTGGGACAGCAGAGTACCCCTAAAAAGCGCGGTTCATCGTGTGCTGTGAGAACTACGAAGAATTTGAGCAGTTATTGCTCACTGCAGGGTGTGATGGCATTTTAACCCGAACTACCCGGCGTTATTCTACTTTGTTTCAAACGAGCGTGGATTTACCACAGTGCCGCGACAGTGGCCTTCGACACGGCGTTTTTGGATGCGAGAAAAGACATCGCTTTCACTTGATGAGTATATTTGCCAATATTAATGAGTAGAAGAATATATCCGTTCTTAGTAATGATGAACCTGAAAAAAGTGTATATTGCGAGTTTTATACAACTGAGTAATTCAAAGTGAGTAAGTCTAGTTATAGATGTAGTTGCTAGTTTTGAAAAGCGAGTAAAAGTGAGTAATTCTAGTTCTAGTTGTACATGCTGGTTTTGAAGAGTGAGTGATATAAAAGTTAGTAATTCTAGTTCTAGTTCTAGTTGCTAGTTCTAAAAAGCGAGCAATTCTAAAGTGAGTAATTCTAGTTCCAGTTGCTGGTTTTGAAAAGGGAGTTATTCTAGTTCTAGTTGTAGTTACTAGTTTCCAAAAATGAGTAATTCTAGTTCGAGTTGTAGTTGCGAGTTCCGAAAAGTGAATGATTCTAGTCCGAGTTGTAGAGTTGCTGGTTTTTAAAATGAGTAATTCAAAAGCGAGTAATTCTAGTTATAGTTGTAGATGCTATTTTTAAAAAGTGAGTGATTTAAAAGTAATTCTAGTTCTAGTTGTAGCTGCAAGCTTTGAAAAGGGAGTAGTTCTAGTTCCAATTATGAATATTGAAAAATTCAGTAGTTTCTACAATTCTGTCACCACTGCAAGCAATATTACCTTAATATCCGTGTGAATGATCTTGCAATCGTGAAGATGAACAACTCCAAGCAGAATATGTTGCTTGTAATAACGAGTCTCTGGTTCTGTGATGACGCGTCGTTTTTTGTAAATTTCCATCAGCGACTGACAACATAATTCAAATGTAATCGGATTGATAGATTGACAATATTATTTGCCGGAACATATAAATCAGTGGTTCAAAACCTTCTGGAGCTAGCCGACTGGTAAAATTCAACAACAATTTTGTAGACCCCGTGAACCTTCCAAATCAGAAAGTTCATTTCAGGCTGCCACTTTGATATCAGAGTTGTCATATGCAGGGAAAAATTGAATACCTGAGTGATTCCATTCAGAATACGGTATTAGGCTTCGAGTCGAGTATTCGAGTATCACTCATTATGACATCAAAGCAGTATAAATGAGGTTGAAATTTCACATATGTGCCTTCTATGGGACCACAAACAATATATTGATCCAGATTTGATTACGGTACGGTACTGAGATCATTGTTCCCAGCCCTAGTGATAATGGTTTTATTCTCGGTATTTCCAAACTAGACTACAATTAGAATTATAGCTACAATTTTTATTCCAAATTACATTACAATCTGGACAAAATCTTTGTCTTATCCGTGAAATTAAATGATGTGCTTGTGATTCACACCGCTATGGAGACTGATCTCTCAACACATTTTGTCATTTAGATGCTCATTCTAGAGTAGTAGCTGAAGCTCAAATTCACACGAAATTGATGCCTGTAATCAAAGCGCGGCCCAGTATAAGTTCGCCAATAATATCGTACAGACTTTGAGAGAAATAACGGTATCAGCCACGAGGGAAAAGATATCGGTAATATCCATGACGTCACAGATTGGTAGTAGGGACTAAGAGAACTATCATCTGCGACTGCTACACTGGGAATATTAATATATTTTCTATAGCTTACAAGTGCCCGGATGCATCATTTCTAGTTTATTTCATGTCCACGCATAGAAATGACTGTGAAGCCGTTCTATTTTGGAAATGTGCCCAAGCTAGAAGAATATCGAGGGTACGGGTGAAGGGTAGGGCTGTTCAAAAATATTCCTTTTTCCTGAATCTTGCTGGCTACGTGATTAAATCGTGAGGTTGCCTTCAAAAACGGCGCATGCCAAATTTCAATTCATTCCAACCAATATTCGCAGATTTCGTACAGTTTGAAAATTTTGAATTTGCCCAAATTTCAAATTTTTCTTCCAACCCCATGAAATTGTTGCGCTGTCTTCAATAACGATGCAAAACAAATTTGACTCAATTCCAAACTGTAGCAGCGGAGTTATTCAAGTTTTTCGATGATAATTCTGGGATGATCCACCGATCATGGATAATCAAGGATAATGGGTATCGGTTTTATCGGTATTGGCTTGAAAGTCTGATATCAGTCGGGCTCTAGTTATAATAAGTATGTAAGAATGACAATTTACAAGTTCTTGACAATATTTGTTGATTATTCACAATAATGCCATTAATGAATGCGACAAATATAATCAGTCACGTGGATTCGAATCTGTCCATAAACTTGGCTCACCATTGGTACAATTTTTAAAGCATAAGCTTGTTTTGTTCCGACTTCCGTGATTTCAAAGTAGTTTGCAAATCCTCCTATGCCAAGAAATCGACCTCCCGTGTATCGTTTCTCAGTAGAGTCTGTCTTCACTCTTCATACAAGACTTCATGGATCTCTTTAGTACCGAAATCTACTTTTTTATATATTACCTTGAAATCAAATCCAAATTAATCTGCAAAATAAAATATTGCACATTAGCACACTGGCATCAGACACACATAAAAACAAACTACTCGAGTTGCAAAATGAACAATTAGATTTCGAACTAATGACCTTTAAAAATCTAGAATTGACTGAAACACAAATGAATAAATACATTTTATCAGAATCAGATTGGCTTTTCACATAAACAACGAAATTACTGAAGAATAAGACCGACAGACCTACCACAATACAGAAAAAACTAGGCAATTACTGAGTAGCAATACAAAATTTCCCGTAAACAACGTCCAAATTATCATAGTCAGGTATTTGTTACCTCGATATCTCTGAATGGTCTTGCAGTCGTGACGATGAATGACATCAAGCACAATCTGTTGCATGTCATAACGAGACTCTGAATCCATGATGGTGCGCCTCCTTTTGTAAAACTCCATCTGCAACTGAAAACAAATATCAAAGATAATTGGATTCCTAGAATGAGAATAACAATATTATTTGTTGGACAATTCTACATCGGTGATTCTCAAGCTGTATTGACAACAAATTTTGCAGAGTTGTGAACCATTCAAATTAGATAGTTTATTTAATACTGGTTTCTGATAGTAGACGTGTAATAGGCCTATGTAAGGCCGGGCGCGGTTCTGAATCAAGTATTACTTTTAACGCAGAGCGAATGTTTGTTGTTGTTGTTTTGTGTGTAATCTGACTCTATGAAGGTTAGGCTACTTTTGAGTCGTTGCGTGTATCTTTCCTTCGACGGAACGGCGTCACACGCCGCAGGGTTCGTTGGCTGACGTACCACGAAGCCTGTCTAGTGCACACGTATTCGAAGATCACATGGACGAATATTTTGTTTCTGTCTACAGGACTTGCAAATTTATTGAATCAACGTACGACGGCGTAACAGTATCCCAGAATCATGAAATTGAATTCAATGTTTCTACGTGGTATTACACGCGTATATCAGTGTTGGGATCAAGTCACTACCTTCAAGTCACGAGTCATCTCGAGTCATTGCACATTTTGACTCGAGTCAAGTCAAGTCAATCGATTTTCAAAGGTGACTCGAGTCAAGTCAAGTCACTCGAATTTTGGAGGTGACTCGAGTCAAGTCGAGTCAAGTCAAGTCAAGTCACGAGTCAAGTCACGATTCAAGTCAAATTGAGTTTTCGAAGTATGAGTGATTACGCAAAGTCATTACATTTTGCTAACTGGGTGATGGACAAATTGATTGGCCATTTATTTTGAATCAAATACCGAATATAAAGTTAAATATACATGCAAAAAGGTGTTGCGTCGCTCACACACACGTAGAACTGCTAATAAAATACGTGAGTAACCGTATATCTACACTACATGCTACAGTCTGATTTTATTAGTCAATATAGAGGATCGAATATGAAGCCTTGATAAGTTGAACAAATTGATGTGCTACAATAGGCACTACCCATCTACACATCCGTGAGAATATAAGGGCATAAACTATATTCGTTCGATTTAAATCATATAAGAGTGTTGGTAAAGGTGAGCACTGCGCAATGTAAGCACTGAGCCGTCTAAGAAACATCGATACTAGTGCTACTACACTACAACGTGTAAGCAGTGATCGTTTCGTTAGCGGTCAATTTATTTGTGATGTAACAATGGAGGATCAGTGAAACGTACAATCAGTGAATGACCGATTGCTCTCACAAATTACACCGACGTATCGCGGACAACCCGAACATACATAGGATAGGGTGATTTGATCGACACCGTTCACTTAATGACTTGAAATTGACTCGTGAATTTTGCTCCGAGTCACGAGTCAATCCACATTTCCGAAGCGCCGAGTCAAGTCAAGTCAAGTCATTTTTGCAAAGTGACTCGAGTCAAGTCAAGTCATACGAAAAAGGTGACTCGAGTCTGACTCGAGTCAAGTCATGACTCGAGTCATGCCAACACTGGCGTATATATTATAGCCATGAGAGATTACGAACAAAATATTGTAGCATGTATTTTCCCTTATCTATATTTCACACGGTATATAACCGAATCACGAAGGTCTTATCGGGTTTTCACTTCATGGAATTAGGTGAGGTTTTATAAAATCCTCATTGATCAAATATTAAAATGGCGTCAACAATATATCTGGTCATATACTCATTTTGTCGTCACGCCAGCCTGATCATTGATAATGTGTTAGTAAATTACCTCTGTTCAGTTCGGTTCAGTTTATTGTTAATCCTTTATCCTCTTGTAGCAAGGATCGTGTCATTTCAGTACTAAAAAAATGTTTGTCTCGCTACTCGACTAGAATGACTGTGCCCAGACCCAGTGATCAAAGCTGTGTAATTGAAAAAATGTCATATTTTCCAACGTAGATTAGCATTAAAATGATATGGTTTCTTTCGTAACTAAATTGAAATGCAGCAGAAGATGCAGCAAAATCTAGTACAGTGCATATCATATCTGAGTTTATTCTTATAAGCACAAGAATAGCAAATGTCTGTACATACACCAAGTTTTGCTCGTTTTTCTCGGTACAATCCTCCAGTAATATTTTCACAGACAGCAGACTAGAATTAAACTGCGGGCAAATGAACATTTCACAAATTGGGTTGAATTTAATTATCGCCATTCGTCTATAATTAGTCTATTAAGACATCAAGAATTATCTGGTTGGCAAAGTCTGTTGGTGATGAGCGTGACAGAGCTGATACAATTGCCACGGTATCACAGTTGTATCAAAGAAATACCTTTACCCTTCTTTTGCACAACTCCAGAACGATATAGAAAAAAATCCTGTCTTTGAAAAATCCATAAAATCGAACGACTTGTTTGTGACTCAAACCGCGATGGAGACTGGTCTCTTGACACATTTTGTCTTTATGATGCTTATTCACAAGAAGTGCCTGAAATGAAGACCAAATTATTGATCGCATTTACTGCCTGGCCCGTGATACGTTTGCCAATAACATCGTATCGATGTCACGCATTGAAAGATATACCGGCATCGGCCATGAGAGGCAACAAATATCGATAATTTCTGCGTGGCCACAACTTGCTCATAGAAAACAATGCGACTGCTACACTGGAAATATTGATAGATTCCTTATATTTTCCAAGTGTCCATATACAGCGTTTCTAGTTTTTTTTATGTCCAGGTATAACAATGACTGTGAAGCTGTGATTTTTTGAAAATGTGGCCAAATCTTGGGGAATATTGAGGCTATCAGTAAAGGTGCTTGGTATCAGTTTCATTGGTATCGGCTCAAAAACCCGAAATCCGGTTAGCTCTAGTTATAAAAGGCATGTAGAAATGGCAACCTCCAAGTTCTTGACCGTATTTGTTTTCACAAGAGTATTTACAAAATGGTATTAGAGCATGTGACAAATATAAACATTCACGCAGATTCCAAAGTGTCGATAAAGACGTCTCCCCTTTGCCACATTTTATCAAGCGAAAGCTTGTTTTCTTTTGACTCCAGTGAGTTTAAAGCATTTGGCAAATCAGCTTTTGTCAAGAAATGGACCTTGCGTGTATAGTTCCCAGAGAGTCATCACACATCAGTTCGGAGATCTCTTTCGTCGCAAGGTAGGCTATACTTTTTTTAAACATAATCGTGAAATCAAATCAAAATCAATCTGCAAAATGAAATATCGTACATTAACATGCTGGCACCAGACTTCCACAAACTACTGGATGCTTAAACAGCACAACTAAATCAGATCGAACGACATTTGAAAATCAGTGACTAACGAAAACATAACTCAATGGATTTGATTCCGAAGCTACTCATTCATTATATTTTATCGGAATCAGATTGTCTTTCCACATTTACATCAGTAAAAACTTACTGAAGAACCAGACTGACAGAACTACCACTATACAGGATAAACTAAGCAATTACTAGCTAGCAATGGCTGCAAGATCATCACACAAACAAAACCGATCTTAACGATATTCAAGAAATGTATAACGCTTGTTAACAAATGTACATCAATACACAAAAATGCATAACGATATGGGTCTCTTTCATATTGACCAGTGTTAATGCAATAGGCTGCATGAGTATCATAAAATGTACATGTAAAATATGTGAGCTCATACAGTATGAAAGCCAATAGAGATGTAGTAGTACGTTTACTCTTCAGGGCAATCACTTATCACTGGCACTGCTAGCAGTTACTCGATCATAACCAGCTCCAGACGTGAAATATACGTAATTCGGCATCTATATGAATTTGCAACTCTTTGAATTTCGATAAGTTACCAAGTATGCCTTCTTACATGAGCAAATTGGTGATTGATCAGGTTCTAGGTAAAATTGAGTTTTTCATTGAAAGAATACTGGTACTGGATGTCATTTCGAATACTTCCGACCTTTTTTCACTTGATCGAGACCTTGCGTGACTTTTGAACAAAACATGTTAATCCATATCATAGTTGATGTTGGCCATTTCAGAAAGTTTCACGTTCATGATTTTTGATTATCAGCATGCAGAACTGTATGACGCTTGCAGTTAATCTTCGTAGTAAATGCTTTTCCACATACCGTAATCTTCCATGTATAATGCACATTACGCATTGGTAGAAGTTTTGAAAAAATCTTTCCCGAAATAAAACTTGAAATCACACCTTTCTACATGTTTGCTGTCAATCCCGCATCACATTCAGCCACCGTGCCCAGTAACTCGTATCGGAAGTGTTGCGCGCTGCCAATTAACGAGAAGCGGTGCTGCACACGAGCGCTGAAGATCGTAGTACTTCATAGCGTCAACGACAGGCCTGATCAATCGCATCTCCCACAGGACCAGAGAGCAAGATATAATTGCTGGCCGAAATAGACGCAACCCCAACAGGCCTTGTGCGCACGATATAGGTCTGATCGTTGGCCTGTTCAATCGCATCTGTGATAGGGATTGTGTGCATGATATCGTTGCTGGTATGAACTATCGCGTCGCAAGCCACGCAGGGGCGTATTATACATGGGAAATTACGGTATATCACAGTTTTGAATTTTGGTGCCAGCATGTGTAGCCCTATGATGCTTGAGGTTGCCCTTCATAATAAATGCTTTTCAACACATGTCTAATTTATACTTTTTGATGTCAGCATGCATATCCATATGTTCCTTGAGGCGACCCCTCACAGTATATGCTTTCGCACATACATGACAATCCTCAAACATGATTTTTGATGCCAGCATGCATAGCCATGTGATGCTTGAGGGTACCCTTCTGAGTGAATGCTTTACCACATATAGCACATATATGATTTTTGATGCCAGCATGCATATCCATATGAAGCTTGAGGGTACCATTCTGAGTGAATGCGTTACCACATATAGCACATGTATGATTTTTGATTCCAGTGTGTTTATCCATATGCAAATTGAGGGTACCCTTTTCAGTGAATGCTTTACCACATATAGCACATGCATGATTTTTGATTCCAGCATGCTTATCCATATGATGCTTGAGGGTACCATTCTGAGTGAATGCTTTACCACATATAGCACATGCATGATTTTTGATTCCAGCATGCTGATCCATATGAAGCTTAAGGTGACCCTTCCTAGTGAATTCTTTCCCACATATATCACAAACATGAGTTTTTACGCCAGCATGCATATCCATATGACGCTTGAGGTGACCCTTTTGAGTGAATGCTTTACCACATATAGCACATGTATGATTTTTGATCCCAGCATGCTTATCCATATGATGCTTGAGGTTACACCTCATTGTGAATGCTTTCCCACATATATCACAAACATGATTTTTGATGCCAGCATGCATATCCATATGAACCTTGAGGGTGCAAATCTCAGTGAATGCTTTACCACATATAGCACATGTATGATTTTTGATTCCAGCATGCTTATCCATATGAAGCTTGAGGTGACCCTTCCTAGTGAATTCTTTCCCACATATATCACAAACATGATTTTTGATGCCAGCATGCATATCCATATGATGCTTGAGGTGACCCTTCCTAGTGTATTCTTTCCCACATATATCACAAACATGATTTTTGATGCCAGCATGCATATCCATATGAACCTTGAGGGTGCAATTCTCAGTGAATGCTTTACCACATATAGCACATGTATGATTTTTGATTCCAGCATGCTTATCCATATGATGCTTGAGGTGACCCTTCCTAGTGTATTCTTTCCCATATATATCACAAACATGATTTTTGATACCAGCATGCATATCCATATGACGCTTGAGGTTACCCTCATGAGTGAATGCTTTACCACATACATCAAATTCAAAATTTTTGATGCCAGCATGCATGTCCATATGATGTTTGAGGTTACTATTCCCAGTAAATGCTTTCCCATATATATGGAATCGGCGTTCTTCCAAATCGTAGATGATACTGGATCCACTGAATGCTTTTCTTTATGACAATAGAGAAAAGACCGTAAGATTTTCAGCATTTAAGCAAATAAACTTAGTTCAATAATAGTATGACCACATCTGTAATGCATGAAAGTGTAGAACTATATCAAACAAAGATTATTGTAAGACTGTACACAGAGCAATCACCATACCAGGATAGAGTACAACATACAAAAATATCAATGGCATGGAAATGACATCATTAATGAGAGTGTAAAAATAAATATATTACATAGTGATGTATTCATATTGTTTAATGTAGTCGGATATCATCAAGAGAACTATTGTTATATCAAGTTTCGATCATTTTAGTAACAAACCATTCATACATCAGAAAAAAACACAAAGCTGACTGACAATAGCGCACTTTGGTGCATATTTACAAATGAATTACAGAAATTCTCCAATAACCATCAAAAGATGTACCTGTGACCATGAACATTGAGCAGCTTCAATGAATATGCCTTGAATTAGTTTCCTCAGTAATAAAGTTCACATTAACAGTGCTACATTTACTTTTATATAGGTTGAAAAGAGAAATATTCCTGCTAGTTTGTAGCTAGTCTTTCCTGTCAGAAGCACCACAACGCCTGTGGCAGTGGTCACCAACCTGGTGCCCGCGGGCACCACGTAGCCCGCGAGGACCAGATGAGTGGCCCGCGAGCCTGCTCTAAAAATAGATCGAATAGCAGCATTTGCCAATATTCGTCAGATTATCACCAGTGAGCTTTTAAATATATAAATTGAGTGATCTAGCTATATTCTTGTTTAAATCAAACTATAACATGTGACTTAGAAATGACAATACATATATATAGACACTTATAATGATGATATAAAATATCCCAAATTAAAATTAGTAATATACCAACGTCCAACATGAAATAGAATAACAAGATATCGAAGACGTAGAATACGGCGTAGGCTACTGTCCATACATGCGATATGACGGCATGCCATCCACGGTCTTCTTGAAATGGTGGGGGGCTCAGATATGGTAGCCCGACGTCCCGGACAATGCCAAAGTAGTAAGCAACATTACTATCCAGTAGCTAGTAGCAGATAGCGGTGACGTAAGAGCAGATGCAGTATGCCCATTACGTATTGCATCTTTTGACACAGGTTGCCTCTCTTACACTCAACGCAGTTTATAGTACCATGTTTCTAACTTTCTGCAATCGATGTTGCTGTCAGGTATAATGAAATCTGTCATGTCTGGATGCTGAACAGTCCGGGATTGAAATTCAACCACTGCAAAATCACCTCCACCTCACAGGCCTTATTGGCACGGAAAAGTACAGCGGTGAATGCGCACTTGCGCAGCAGCGAGGAAGGTTGCAAGCGTGTTTGGTTCAACTTATCGTTGTGTATTAGCCTTTGCGGACACGACATTGATCAAAAAACAATCACAGAACACGCCTCACTAATGCACATTGCACATCTGCAACACTCAATCAGAGTTGCAGTGTAAGTTGCATACCAGAGTACAGCGCACTAGTTGATAGCATTCAATGCCAGGCCTCTCACTGACTGGTTTAGAAACAGATAACACGATGTCCACTGTGCAGTCTAACGTATGACGTGATTTATTTTAAAATCTAAGCTTACAGTTGTTATATAATAACTTATATAGACACGGTGTGAAGTAGTTCGTGATTTCTTAAAAAGTCTTTGTGGCTAGCAAGTTGAAATAAGATGTTTCGAGTTAAAAGAATCTCTTAGAAGTCTTAACGCTATGCGATACGTGCCCAATGCTATGAATATCAAATCGGAAATTCCGTCTGACAAGGGTAAACGGTGGGAGTAAATGGTAGCCCGTCGCTTCAATCAGTACCCAAAAGTAGCCTTTGGTTGCAAAAAGGTTAGTGACCCCTGGCCTATGGTATGTTATAAGCTAGTCTTGATACACATTACTGGACGATCAGCAATCATGATAGTCAGTGAACTCAGTGCATAATTAATTTACAACTGAATATTTAACGGTGAATTGCAACCAATTCATAGCCAACCATAGACATAAAATAAAAATTCAGGTTTATGACAATTCATCTCTGAAAATTACGTATCACTTTAAATTGAACACAGTTTGAAACACGCCAATAACAAATGCATGACACATGACCATCATTAATCACGGTTCGAAGTGACTACGTCAACATTTATGGCATTCATGAGTGGTTTAGGTTTAGTGTTTTGTGAAAGCATCCATGACCTTTAACCCGACCTTAATTTTACGCCACCACAAGTACAAAACTAAACCCAGTCCTACGATATCCTATCCCTTAACTGCACATGGACAACTAGATAATTATAGTTATCTAATTACACTAATTAGAGCAACCAACCGGTACTATAATTCCAATCTAATTTCCGAAATATTTCTGCGCTCTAATCAGCGTTTGGACGACTCGAGTCATGACTTGACTCGAGTCAGACTCTAGTCAACTTTTTCGTATGACTTGACTTGACTCGGCGCTTCAGAAATGTGGATTGGAAAGGAATGGATATAGTTCATGTTTGTCTTTGATGTTTTTGTGGCATATACACCAACTCGTGATATACATGTAGACAATGTGCATATGCCGCTGGACAAGGAAGGTGCAGATATAGCCTTTTCCGGCATTCTAGTTTTGCATCACCCCATCCATGCTATCCCAGCAATGCATGAGCGCCAAGCAGGGAAGTCATGGATAGAAGTGATACTAATCTGGTCTATGGTCTGACCCGGCCAGGGATCGAACCCACGACCTACCGATCAAAAACCAGGATGCTTCACCATTACGCTATCTTGTCGGTTTGACTCGTGACTCAGGTAAAATTTACGAGTCAATTTCAAGTTATCAAATAAACGATGTACCATGGGTAAGTTCGGCTCGGTCGCGATACGCTGGTGCCACTTGTGAGAACGACCAGTCATTCACCGATTGTAGGTTTCACCGATCCTCTATTGCAGTGGTCCCCAACTTTTTTCTACCCACGTACCATTTTGAGATTTTATGCAGTGCTCGCGTACCACCTACATAAGTTACGTGCGGCAAAGACCGTCAAAAATGTTTTCACCGTGTTGAGCTGCCGATTGCAGCAAAACAGAAAATAAACTGCCCATACTAAGGCGCAATATGTGATTTCTGTAGTGGATCGATTCGGAATTCGTGTGGTCGAATATACTAAAACGTAATTTGGTTAGGTAAGAATCCCAATGCTTGACGAGTAGTTCTCTTCCCAATAAGCCGTCATTGCTGGGATTGACCACCCAAGAAAAAGACCTTACCACGAATCTTCAAAAAACTCAAAATCAAGCACACCTGTACTACTAACTCCCTTCGAACGAAAATAAAACAGAATCCACTCGTGTACCTCCTGGAATTTTGGGAACCACTGCTCTATTGCTACATCACAAATACATCGACCTATTGACCACAAATGAAATGATCACAGCTTACGTTGTCGTAGTAGCAGTATAGATTAATCAAATACAGAGATTATGAATCGAGGGTCCAGCAAGCATTTTCAGGGGGTCCGCAAATCCTCCAAATTTGCAAAATGGTTGAAAACCAAATTTGTATTTCTCAATTAGAGAAATCACGAGGTAGTTTCGCTTCATAACTGTTCAAACTTCAGGACTGACATAAACATAATGACGGTCTTGGATGGAATATTCTACTAGAGAAACGCATTTTAGAAACCATTCGTCTACTCACTGATACAAAGATATTGCTGTTTAGAGATGTGTTGTAAGGGTTTTCAAATTAATCTATTTGCAAAAATCCCTTTTCATCTGTGACATAAATAACCGCTATTCCATATCAACTTCAAGATGAGCTGCTAGATAAAAATGAATAGGCTGGACCTTGTGTGTTCTGTTTCTCAATATTGCTGCCATATATATCATACCAAAAAATTATCTTGTGAAGCGCTACAGTCAATTATTACATCCGCCACCAGCTATCATAGTGGAAATTGATTTTTGGCATTAGTTCATGTCAAATCGACGGTGTGGATTTTCTAGCACGTTCCAAGAAATGCAGCTACAGGATTCACAACATAAAGTCCTCCCAATCTGCACATCAATAGTATGATGTTATTTTTGATGATCTTTATTACTAGCTTACAGTCGATATTTGTGTCATGGTAGATTACGGTTGCACGATATTTGAGGTAAATTTGAACCAAAAATTGGGGCATGTGGTCAGTCTACTACCGTATTCTGTGACTACTTACGGTCGAATCACATCGTTTATGTTAAGCTAATTTAAGAAAAAAACGATATAGGCTGAGTAAAAGCACGCATCAAAATTTTGAAATGAGCGGTTGGTATCGCAGGTCACACTAGCTGGTGACAAGGACAAGCTGGTGGAAAAAGGATTGATTGATTAAGTTACAACGTTGCTCAACTTACCAGTAAAAACACAATTTCGCAAGGCATAGAAGGGCTATTTTCAGATGTAAAGGATGAAGTTCGGAAACACGTTGTTTCTAAAAATAATGAGCTGTCTGTATGATCTTTAAAAGTTGACAAAACTACCGACGGACTCAAAATCTCATCTACTGGATTTTATTCGCTCCAATAACAATGAGACATTGATTGGTGGTTGAATAATCCCCTTGTGACGACTTTTACAGTAAGGCCGTTCCGGAAATAACATATATTAAAACTTTACTCGCATAGTGATGAAATTGTCAGGTTGCCTAACAACGTTAGAAACCAAATTTCGGTCGATTTCGACTAGCAACAGCATTGCAATCTGAAATCAACATTTCAGCCATTTTTTCAAGTAATAGTATGTACGGAGCTAATTCCGACACTAAGCCGTAATCAAACATCGCGTTCCAAGCATGTCTGAATATTGAGTGATGTTTTTTCCTAATAAACGTGTTTCTGGGTGATTTCAAACAGATCGGTGCATGAATTGCAACGCTGTGATGATGATTAAAAAAAAGAAGGCGGTGTTCTAGTTCTGTAATTAATGAACAAGATTCCCACCTCTTACATTTTGCGATTACGAATACATCAAATATATATTTGTTCAGCCGACTGGCACAGGTCTGGAAATTGGCAGTTGAGAACCAAATGGTTAAGGTGACGCAATATACAGACAGCGAAAAACCATTGCAACACTACTATGGCGCAATATTTCATAGTGCCCTGCACACTTCTTCCAAAAGGGCATTCTATGTAGCTCGCAATTTGCATAAAATCAAATGAACAGTTAATGACGATTTTGAGCCATTACGCGCCTCCATAGTGCCGGATTGCCACAAAAGATTAGTGCTATGTTGCCAGTGCAATTATTCATCACAAGTTTTACGGGTAATATCATTCCTTATCCAATCATGTTGGCTAAGAAGTGACACTGGTTTTGCTCTACAGCTTCTGAGTTCTTGGAGAAGTAACCGTCACTAATCAAACCATAAATATCTGGTCTACTCGGCCAGAAGTGAAACCACCTACCAAAAGTGATTTTCCGTACAGCCTGCAGCTATAATCGAGCTCTCGCCAGCAGTGTCTGTAATGTCTGTAGCTCAGGATAGTTCAATTGACATACCTAATTATTAGGGAGATTTTTCATTGACCTAAAAAAAGAAAATGTTGACCAAAAAAAAAAAGAAAATATTGATCTAAAAATAGAAATTTCGACTTTTTTCGACCTAACAAAACTGAATTGTGACCAAATTTTGACCTAACGTATGCAAATTAGGTGTATTTCCATGTAATTTTAAGACTGTATCACTTATTTTCATTTTTAGTTGGAACTGGCTGTCCTAATGCAGTAGTTTCGCCTGAACAAAACGTTTTTCGCTTGTAAACAGGCAAATTTTTACATGAAAAAACTGATATTTTAACGAAGTCTGGCCCTATGAAAAAATCCAGTGCTTACAATACGTATTATGGTAAAAATAATTAAAATTTGTAGCATACAACTATAGTGAAACGAGAGATACTTTCCTACATTCTTGGGTAGAGAGTGCATGTCCTTACTAAGACGCTTGCTAAGAATGGAGAAAGAACGTTCAACAGCAGCAGTTGGCTGCATAAACTGTTGGTGACACACCGTGTTGCTTCATTCTGAAAATGTAGTCTACATCACAATTTTTCATCATGCGTTCATTAATGTAAGAATGATGCACTCCTTAATATAAGAATGATGCAATGCCCAAGAAGTGTTTCTTCAGTTAGGATATTGCGGCACGTTGACCATAACACCGTGTCTACTTATTTCTTTTATTTGACCGTTATTAATTCACAATGAGCAAATAATTGACCGTTTACAATGGTAGGCATATAAAGTAGGCTATAGGCTAAGTTGTAAAATATCAAATGAAAAGTTCACCAACAGTGCAAAATCTATGATACGAACGAAATGCATATGTCAAAATTTTTTCGACTTTGTGAACAATTTTGAGATGTTGAAAAAAATCTGATTATTACTGATTATTCATATCACGATTTACCTCAGTTTGCCTCTTTAGTGAACAGGGTTCATGAGTTCGTCATATCAGCTTCAAGTTTTCATCAAACAAAACAAGTTAAGGAGCATTGTTGTGCAGTGTTACAAATTACAAATAATCTGAACGAAACAAAATCTCATGTAGGAACGAAATTGTTGACAAGATGCAGCGAGTGTATAACAGAAATACACACAGAATTTATCAGATGTTCAATAGATTTTAAAGCGAAACAGAATAAAAATATTATGTGCTGCGGCTGACTGTTATTAATCACATAATCACAAAGGATAGCGATCAATGATGTGCTAATCACCGGTACCACAAAGCATCCCTTTCGCGTTGTCTTTGTAAGGATGCAGCATACTGCTGGAATTAGGAGATACTACTAGCAAAAAGCTGACAGAACATCATATCAGACTACAAGGAGCTTCTTAACGATATGCGCAGACTGCTAATTACCAGAGAATATGACAAAGGCTAATTCACACGACGCTTAAAGGTGGCATAAACTATAGTATTAGTACTGTGATACAAAGATTTGAACATCCCCTTCAAACTTCTCTGAACAATAGACCCAGCGCAAATTATCACAAAGAGGTGTTCATTGAGACTGATTCAGGCAGTGAGAAGCAAATTTTCAGGCACAGTAATTAAGATATGAAACTGGGAGGGACATTCTAAAACTGAAAAAAAATAGGCAAGAAAGACAAAGAACGTACACAGAAATTTGATTGTGGCAGCGATATATGGACATGGGCCAGTGGCGTTGCAACATGAAGATACAAGTCCACCACCAACACCATTTCTACACATCCGGCACAGAAATCATTCAGCCGGAAAGGTGATTCAAAGATATATGTGTTGAGCATAGGCGCCGACTTTTATTTTTTTACGAGGTGGCGAAGTCTTGTGACGTCATAATTGTTCCATATCGATGACGTCATCATCGCCCGAAAACGTACTTTACTACATGCCGGTGGTGTGCGTGCAGCGTTATACCATTCGCGTGACATTTTAATACTGGCCTTGCACTCATTAATATCAAACCATGCAGTCGAGATATTAAATGGAATCTTAAAACGGTATGATCACTAGAAGTGTTGAAGTGCCAGCGCTACCAGTCCGTCCGACGGAATCTGCAGTTGTATCAATGTTATTCACATGCCTGTGAGTAACGAAATTCGCTACGCCAGGCACTACAAGTAACACACGACAACTCTCGAATACTTCAAGCAGAGAATAATAATGATTACAAACGCGAAATCGCGCAGCCAATCAGTAGGCTAATTGTCTCTTGCGGTTTCTTGCTCGTGTTGACTCGCATCGCGGCAATTGTTTGCTGATTAAAACTGCGATTTGGGCGATTTTGGTGCATTTCCCGGTTTACGTTCGCGAAGCATTTCGGGAGTACATCGGTCAATTCGTAAATTCAATCTGCATGTCGACGGCCGCCAACACATACTAATTGAATTACGTGTTGACGGCCGCACAAATGTCCTTCTACGGCCGCAGGTTGGCCACTTCGGGCGCATGCCGAGATCCTGTCACTAGAAATCCAATGTCTATCTAATTTCTAATAGTTTAATATTCGATATTGTTGTTCTCGATACGAGTACATCTAGAAATCAAGTTTATCGGAATGTAGAAGGCTCCCTGTTCAAACGAATCGAATAAAATCAGAATTTATGCCACATAGAATCTTGTGATGCATCAATATTGGACAATGGCATGACATGGCCTACTGCACGTTACTAATGAAAGGAACACTTTGTGCGACAATTTCGGAGTACGAATGTATCAAGTAGATAACAAGAAATATGGATGATGGCAAATAAGAAAGCGTGTATTCTAACCAGTGTCGCCGCGAATGGGTTTTAAGTCTGACACCGTATTGAGTAGCTTTCGTCGCGACTATTGTTTTCTCATTATATCGATGTTTACGGTGTATTGCTGCATTTCCCGATTAATATCACTGGCAAAGCCTTGTTAGAGAAACGAATCTGCGCAGAAATGAATTGAATTTCAATTTTCAGGCACACACCAACACGCCTGCCAATTACGCGCTCCGATTACCAAGACTATCACGAAGCTAGCTAGCTCACGAATGGTTTTGTAAACGAATATGGGCGCACATAATTTAGATTTCAGAAAAGCAGAACGTCCATTTGGGCGCCTGGTAGGGAGAGGAGATCTATGATGGATTGATGGTGCTTCTCAGCACACGCTATACGCGTCGCCAGTCGAAAAATTAGGGGCATTTGGATTTTATTTTCAAATTTACCAATATAGCATTGATTCAATTCGGGTCAAGTACATGTGTAAATGGCGATCATATAATCTCTTCGTATTGACGATTTTAGGGGTATGATAAGCTTGCCAAAGTGTCCGGGAGTGCTGTCAATTAGCGAGTCCCTGATCTCTGGTGAAAAATTAAACTACGCAGTCTCGGCGACAGTTTTCGCAAATCAAAATGTCCGAAATTGATGGCATCGATTTCAAACCTTCGTCGTCTTTCAGAACTCGAGCCATGATTAGGGCTGGGCAAAATCGAGTACCTGAGTGATTCGATTCTGAATCACGTATTATGCGTCGAGTCGAGTCGAGTATTCGAGTATCACACACTATGACGTCATAACAGAATGTAATATGTCAAAGTTCAAATATGTAGCTTGTATGCCACATTGCCACAGCAAAGAATATAATGCCTGTTATCCACCACATTAAAGATGCCTTGATATTTTTTCGACCATATACCGATTTCATTGCACTTCGTGACAAGGTTGTGGGATGATTATGACTTCGAAAATGTGTTATTTCACGTAAGCTTTGTAGCTTTGTACTATGTTTCGTATGCTACAATGCAGCCAATTAGTGTTTTAAGCCTTCCAAATTGGAAACTAGCATCAAAACTATAATTCTCGTTGATAAATTAACATTCAGTAGCGAGGAGCTTGTAATTTCAGTACTCGAAAATATCTTCTTTTACTACTCGACTCGAATCATTAAAATTAATACTCGATTCAGATTCGAGTACTCGAATCATTGTGCCCAGCCCTAGCCATGATACACATATTCTGATCGTTAAGTTCAAGTATGAGCGGGAATCAATTACGAACGTTAATGTCTGTTTGCAGCGATTCGATGTTATTCAGTTTCGCGATGTCGCTTATTAATCAATATGACATAAAACAATCACTAATTAGCGTAAACTCGACCGCAGTGTCTCCAAACCAGCGAGAGATAGGAGTCAAAGCATGCTAATCCGAGACGCGATAGTTAGGCTAACGACAATATCTTTCACACCGGGCCTATTGCAGATGCTATTGTGTACGCCAGCAACGATATCGTGCACACTAGGCCGAAGCCGCCTATGCAGATGCAATTGCGCAGGCAAGCGATGATATCCTGTGAACTGGACGTATTGCAGATGCGATTGTTCAAGCCTGCGGAACCAGGCTTGTTCGAGACGCGATAAATTAGGCTAGCGACGATTGCCGCGCGCACGGGAATGAATGACCTAATTTCGCGACCATCTCAGCGGGAGATCATCACAGACTCTTCTCGTTAATTGACAACACGTTTCTCGCAAATCATCCGCGCGAAACACTGGTAACAGAATTATGGAATGGCAACTGCATATTTGAGTTAGAATGATCATTTCAAAATGACGAGGTTTCGCGTTTCAAATAGGGAAGTTCGACGCCCGAAACCCCCGTAGCTACGCGCCTGGCAGACACGCGTATCGAAATCGAATACGTCTCTAACGAGGTCGCATCGATACGCCGGATTACTAATTACTGGTCACAAATAACTTGGGCGTTTGAGCATTTTATACGAGGTGGCCGCCACCTCGTAAATATGGTCACGAGGTAGCTGCGCCACCTCGTAACCTCGTAAGTCGGCGCCTATGGTGTTGAGTACTGGTACAGATTTGAACGCAATATTAAATTCTAGCAGATTGAATGGACGTCCACTCTAAATAACAGCATATTTTAGTATAAGGTATTTCTGTCAATATAACTGCTTCATGTTCGAGACCATCATAGCGAGAAGAAAAAGACGTGCGTTCCGCTATTCTACTGTATGTGTACTTTCATGTCTTTTCAAGTAATCGAGCCGGGTAAACGCTTTTCCGCACGTCTGACATGCATACTTTCTGACTCCAGTATGTGTATTTTCATGTTGTTTTAAGTTACCAAGATGGGTAAACGCTTTTCCGCAGATCTGACATGCATAGTTTTTGACTCCCATATGTATATGTCCATGATTATTCAAGCTATTAAGCTGGGTAAACGCTTTTCCGCAGATCTGACATGCATACTTTCTGACTCCAGTATGTGTATTTTCATGTTGTTTTAAGTTACCAAGATGGGTAAACGCTTTTCCGCAGATCTGACATGCATAGTTTTTGACTCCCATATGTATATGTCCATGATTATTCAAGCTACTAAGCTGGGTAAACACTTTTCCGCAGATCTGACACTCGTAGTTCTTGACTCTGGTATGTGTATTTTCATGTCTTTTCAAGTCACGAAGCCGGGTTAACGCTTTTCCGCAGATCTGACATGCATACTTTCTGACTCCAGTATGTGTATTTTCATGTTGTTTCAAGCTACCAAGATGGGTAAACGCTTTTCCGCAGATTTGACATGCATAGTTTTTGACTCCAGTATGTGCATTCTCATGTGTTTTCAAGTTATCAAGCCGGGCAAACGCTTTTCCGCAGATCTGACATGCATAATTTTTGACTCCCGTATGTGTATGTTCATGTCTTTTTAAGTCAACAAGCTGGGTAAAAGCTTTTCCGCAGATCTGACACTCATAGTTTTTGACTCCAGTATGTGTATTCACATGTGTTATCAAGTGACTAAGCCGAATAAACGCTTTTCCACAGATCTGACACTCATAGTTTTTGACTCCATTATGTGTATTTTCATGTTGTTTCAAGTTACTAAGCTGGGTAAACGCTTTTCCGCAGATCTGACACTCATAGTTTTTGACTCCGGTATGTGTATGTTCATGTCTTTTTAAGTCAACAAGCTTGGTAAAAGCTTTCCCGCAGATCAGACATCCATAGTTTTTTACTCCAGCATGTGTATTTTCATGTGTTTTCAAGTGACCGAGCTGAATAAACTCTTTTCCACAGATCTGGCACTCATAGTTTTTGACTTCATTATGTGTATTCACATGTGTTTCCAAGTTACTAAGCCGATTAAAAGCTTTTCCGCAGATCTGACACTCATAGTCTTTTACTCCGGTATGTGTATGTTCATGTCTTTTTAAGTCAACAAGCTGGGTAAAAGCTTTTCCACAGATCAGACATCCATAGTTTTTTACTCCAGTATGTGTATGTTCATGGCGTTTCAAGTGACCAAGCTGGATAAACATTTTTCCACAGATCTGACATGCATAGTTTTTGCTTCCAGTATGTATATTTCCATGCGTTTTCAGGTCGCTAGCCTGCACAAACGATTTTCCGCAGATGTCACATTCGGTATTTCTATCTATAATGTGGAATCGCAAGTGGGCCTTCAATCCGTCGTTACGGTGGAAGCTCTTTCCACAGATCCAGCACATCTTCCTTGCCATTCTTCTGGATTATCTGTATATTACTTTACTTCTTGAAGAATCACACATCAACCGCTCACTGCTTGAAAACGAGTTTTCAACGATAGCTTGGAATGAGTCATTGCATAGTATTCTAATTCTCAAATTATAGCAACCCAGTCTAAAATACAGAAAGAATTAGCTAAAACGGAGCAGTGTGATAAATAACAATATCCAAGAATAACAAACTTATGATCTAATAATACCAGTTTAGTAGAATTATTAGGCATTGTGGTGACCGGCAGCCTGACAATTCAGACGAGTACGGTAGTTACTCATAGATGTTTCGCACATACTTTGTGGATCACAATTACATTACAGATTCCCTCTCGGATATTGGCTGCGGATAGAACATTTGGGACATTCAGGTTTCAACTTGATCGTCCAATAGATTTTAGCTCCAAGACACAAAACTGTTCATTTACTGTCTACAACAAGTCCCGGGATGATTGAATATTAGATTCACAACAATTCTGGAACAAGTGTGACACCATCAGCCCGGTTCGGCCAGGCGATTAGAGACGGATATCTGGTTCGGAGCCGGCACCATGGTCTTGGTCGCGTTAAACACCAGCTCCAATAGCACTAGCCGACAGAGGAATGTGTTTGACAATCTTTTGAAGACCAGTGGTTCTTCAACGTTAACAACCGCTTTACTTTTCACGGGCATGTCCGAAATGATTAAGATGCAGACAAGCAGCTGTACACGACGGAGTTTTATGAAACATGATTAATTACAATAACAATAATAGTCGCTGATGTCACATGATATTCATATTTCAGGATATTATTTATATACAACTCTACTTATGAGCATTTTTCTACACGCGAACTACCGTAATTTTCCAAGTATAGTACGCCCGGATGTATAATACGCACCCCTAAAATAGCATGTAAATTCTGGGAAAAAGCCTGTACCCATGTATAGTACGCACCCTGCATTTCAGAACACGAATAGTTCCGATTTCGTATACGATGTCATTCTGTTTTGCAATGTCACTGTTGAACAATCATTACACGACGATCGCTAATCATTATACAATTAGCGGGATTGTCTTTAATCGATAGTAGATAGCAGCCAAAGCCTGCGAGGCGGGCGGCACGATAGTTCAGGCTAGCGACACGACATCTTGAGCACGAGGAGACCTTTCACATATGCGATTGCTAATCATATTGCTAATCATTATACAATTAACGGTATTGTCTCTAAACGACAGTAGATGGCAGCCAAAGCCTGCGAGGCCGACGACGAGTTAGTTTAGGCCAGTGGTTATTAAGCTTTTTTCTTCCAGCGCCCCCTTTCAAAAATTATCGTGCTCCAGCGCCCCCCAACTTCATATTGTAAAGAATGTAATAAAGACAATGAGTAAGAGGGAGGGCCGTAATAGCACTTTGTCAACCCCCCTAAAAACGATTGCCTTGCGCACCCATAGCGTGATAAACTGAATCTCTGAGATCTTCGCCCCCACGAACCCCATATCGTGATTTTGATGGTCACTGGTCAGCAAAGTTTGTGTGGCCTGGTCGCCCTAGGTACCATAATTTTCTATAATGCATGAATGGAAAGGTGGTAATTACATATATAACTCGCTATAAACTGTTTATCCTCTCAGCCCACGTAATCAGATTTACCAGTAGCACCGAATGAGCTGTTGTATAGGAAAATAAAGGGCACGTAATTAATAATTAAACATATTCGGGCGTTCCCGCAGGTACAATTATTCGTTACCAGGGCCGTAACAGCACTTCTTCAGCCCCCCCCTCAAAACAAAAAACGTTGGTCCAGGGCCCCCATCGGGTGATAAACCAAACTTCCTGGGGACTTCACTCCCATACCTCCATTAGGCTGTCCGCTATTGGCTGATAGCCTATTAGGTGTCTACATTGGGTGTCCATTTACTGAGGCAGCTATGCTCGCCTAGTCGTGCGAAGCGCGAAAAATCTCACTAATTATTGATTAAATTGGTCAATATCATCGGGAATTGCATGCAAATTGAGATCAATTTTTATCCTCTCTCTGCTCATGTAAACACATTTACCGGTAGAGCTGAGTGAGGTGCATTGTTGCCTCTAAGCTGCGCACGTGCGCAGTGCTGACACGGTCTCTGCGCACAGGAAATCTACGTTGCGCACAACAAATCCGAAGTTATTACCTTTTTTAGTCGTTACGCACTGTTGTCCAAGGGTCAGCGCAGTGAGTTGTTGAGTGTGCGCAGACTCATCAAAACTTAAAGCGAACATTGTGAGGTTTCTTGAAAACTGTAGGGCCCCTTACTAATGGTCAAACATATTTGGGCGGGCGAGCCCGTTGGTATGACTTCGTTGCATGATGCTATTTCGTGACCCCCTGTCTGCAATATCAAAAAATATAGAATCGCGCAACGGGGATATCGCCCAACAGGAATATCCCTGTCGCCCAATCGTACTAAACTAAAAGACGCACCAATTTCAGATTGGTATTTCCTCACTGACATATAATTGTTCCCTGCCGGATGGAATTCGTCTTCTGGGGTTCAGATTGCCAAGACAGGAACATTCGGTGTCAGTCATTTAGGCGCCCATGGACAATTAAACCTATATGTATTTTGAACGCTATACGTAACGAAGTTTTCGGTGTTAATTTGCCCTGAATACTCATTAAGGATATGGCCTACCACCACATCATCTACTGCGAAGCCATTTTTCTCCAGCGCCCCCCATACCGCCCCCCTGAGCCCAGCGCCCCCCATATCGCCCCCTGAGCGCTTCCGCCCCCTTTCAGAGTCGCCAGCGCCCCCTGGGAGGCGCTGTGGGCAAGGTTAAGAACCACTGGTTTAGGCCAACGAACCGACATCTTGAGCATGATGCCTATTACAGATGCGATTGCGCCTAGGCTAACGGTTATGTCATGTGCAACAGTTCTGTTGGAGATGCGACTGATTACGCAAGCGATTATATCTTGCGCACATGGCCTCTTGTATATGCGATTGTTCGGGCCTGTCATTGACGCGATGAATTGGCGAGAATTGCCGCGCGCGAGTGTCTATTACTGACCTCATTCCGCTCCCGTACAAACGGCAACCCAACTCAGCAGGAGATCGCGTGATTGTGCGCACGGCTCTCGTTAATTAGAGACGCGCTTCCCTTAATTGGCAGCGCGTCACACTCTTTAATACGAATTACTACCCGTGATGGCTGAAAGTGATGCGTGATTGGAAACAAAAATGAAGAAAGGTGTGATTTCAAGTTTTTTATCGAGGGACATTTTTTTCTAGCGTGTTGTTCCCATGTATAATACGCACCCCCCGATTTTAGGGCAAAAAATCGTGTAAATTTTGCGGATTATACATGGAAAATTACGCTACTTCCAGTTCTCAAGATTAGAGTCACCATGCTTAGTCCTGTCGTTGATCTGTGTAGATTTCTTCTAAAATCTGTAAATGCCACCGTTTCGCCTAGAAGGCTTCGAGTTGAAATTCATTGCAAGTTAATTGAACGGCTTTGCCGACAGGAAAGGCTCTGGTATCAATTCACCAAAGATGCATATGCATGAGAGGTCCACGAGGGTCGGTGGCGATACGCGAAGACAAAACGGTCGAGAACCACTGAACGTATTTCTTATTTTTCGACGGCTCAAGTGCTTACATTATGCAGTGTTCACCTTTACCAACTTTCTATTATAATTTAAATTGAATGAATATAATTTATGAGTAGTGTATTGTACCACATCAATTTGTTTCAACATCTCGAGGCTTCGTATTCGATCCTCTATTTTGGCTGATAATAACAGACTGTATAGCATGTGGCTATACAGTTACACTCGTATTATTTATAGTGAGCGATACAATGCTATTTGATTTAAGATGAGTGGTCATTTTGGTCAATTAATCTGTTTTTCACACACTCAGCAAAATGTAATGACTTTACATCATCACTCATAGTTCAAAAATTCAATTTGACTTGAATCATGACATGAGTCGTGAGTTGATTTGACTCGAGTAACCTCCAAAAAACGAGTGACTTGAATTGACTCAAGACACCTTTGAAAATCGATTGACCTGACTTGACTCGACTCAATATTCGCAATGACTCAAGGTGCCTCGTGACTCGAACATAAGAGACTTGATCCCAACACTGGTTCAAATACAGATTCTAATCAAATCTGTGAAATGTGTGTATGCTCTCGTTCTATTTCTTATCTGCCGTCTGGTTCTATTGAAAATGCTTCAAGAGAACATTATCGTGTAGAATCGAGCAAGCTTGCTGTACACATATTTTCATAAGTATGAGAATGAGCTCTGATTTGATATGAGATTAAATCGATTCAACTACAAAGTTTTCACGAATTCACTATCAGTAAGTCTAAGTCTAATCTAATTTGGAAATTTGAAAAATGTGTAGCTAGCTAGCTAACTTTAAAAAAGCTGAAAGTTTTCTAGTTGTCCAAGTCTGCCCTAAACCCATTACAAAAACAATAAATTTTAACATGTTCGCCGGAAATTCTTATTGGTGATGGTCATATTGTTGTGAATAGAAAAAGTGGTGCATGGATCCCGACACTGGCTACAATTGACAGCAGAACTAAACTTCAAGATTTTAGTACACACAGTTCACACTACACAGAGGCGACACTGCCTGAGAATCCTAGTTTCCAAATTGGTTCAGACATCATTTCATTTTGAACTTTGGCAATCACAACGAGATGGAAGAATTTTGCATGGCATTTTACCTTATTTATGAAAATAGTTTATGAAATGCTATGTATATCACTTTTTAAATTCCCGGGGCCATTCAATAAGTTTCATTCCAATTTTAGACCTTGTAACTTAGTGACCGCATGAATTACCCCATTTGTAATCAGTAGATCTGAAACGCGTATTAGGCTTTCAAGTCAAGTTGGGTTTTCTAGTATCCTTCATTGTGACGACATAACTATAAGAAAGATGTGTTAAGTTCAGACATGTGCCGTTTATGCGATCACGAAGTGTATAATGCTAGTTTTATATCGAAATAAAAATAACTAGATGTTTTTAGAACATAGCCATTTCATTTATTTTTTACAATAATTCGTGTTTTCAATCCTTCCACAGAAAAAAAGAGCATGGAAACTATAATTATTGTTCGTAAGTTACCCCTTAGTGGCAAGGATCATATGATTTCAAGACTAAAAAACCATCACTTATTATCCTTATCAATTAATAAAAATCCTGGTGCCCAGGCGCGTAGCCGGTAGTTGACGCGCCACTACCCAGCCCCACTGGCGTAGCCAGAGAGGGGCGAAAGGGGCGATCGCCCCCCCCAAATTTTTGAAACTTTTTCGTAAAATCAATAAAAATAACAGTATTTTAGGGTAGATGAATGCAACCTAAATATTTTCTTCGCGCTTCGCACGATTTAGTGGCCATGCATGTCTTGATTTTATTAACGGTATCCCTAAAAAAATTCTTCCTCAAATACCTATACCTATATTCTCAATTATGAGAATACAACAGTACCAGTAGATACACGAGAGTAGCCCGAGGTCGTTGGGTTGATTGGGTCTATGGGTGTCAGTTCAGTATAGGGGTTGGGGACTGTTAGTTCTGGTAACTTCCGTACCGGGACACACAAAGACATATAAAGTAGGCTACATGCGACTCCGCAAAGTGCGCTCCCAAAATGATTGACGGTTATAAAACGGACGCATGTATTCCGAAGCCCTCGATATAGCTTTTTGGGTGCTTAAAAGGCTGGCGCCTAATGATTCTGTCCCTGCAATCAGACCCCCTGCCCCCCCCCCCCCCCCCCCCGGACATAAATGCGACTGGCACAGGAAAATATCGCCACCTCCCGTTAAAAAGTACTAATTTGAAATCGCACGAGTCTCATCAAAGGAGTTCTGCAATTTGTTCTGGTATGTATCAGCAATTCCAATCTTTAAAGTGGTGCCAATCTTTACGAGAGGTTGCTAAACAACCGTGCTTCAACAAAGTAATTGATAAGACTGGAATCGGGCTCATATGCACGCACACGCATCAGTATTATTGATAAAACTCTTTTATTTATTCAAAAACATTTTACGCTCCGCGCGACTATAGGTCCGAAATAAACACTGATTGTTCATCACTTAATGTCAGCGATTTGGGTTCGTCCGTGAAAAGATCGCCTTATACAGGCTATAGTTGGCAACTGGATGCTTCCATAGGGTGTATGTGTGTGTGTGTAGGTGCGTCTAGGAATCGTATGGATAAAGGGTAGTGATGAAATTGCCCATGGCAGGATGTACGGTTCTGCGAGGTGTTCTCACTAGAGGTCGACCGATTATCGACATGGCCGATTATCGAGGCCGATATTTAGAGCTTTCCCGATTATCGGTATCGGCCAATGAAGGCCGATATCGCGGCCGATATTTTATATTTAAAAAACATTCAAAAATTTCGGAAATTCAATGCTCCGTGTTTTCAATCTCAAGAAATCGACGACGCAAAGGGCAATATATGACAGATTTACCCTTGCAGGACGAGTTTAGCTGGGTGAGCAATGAGCATGCAGAGAAACTATGCTTCCTGCATTACAATCTATCTTTTCTGAACTGATCTGCAATTCTGTATCATATTTTGCTTTTTTGGTTATCCCAAATTTCATCGAATGTGCACAATTAAGGAATAATTCTTTTCAATTTCAGTTTTCTCGTTTGTTGTTCAGCTTTCTGTGGCATGAACAAGTGCCATCTTGCCTAATATATAATATTTTTGGTGAAATTGTTCTCTGCTTAGTCCATATTAATATCGGCCTATGATATCGGTATCGGCCTTGTGAGTGGCCGATATATCGGTATCGGTATCGGCCTGTAAAAATCAATATCGGTCGACCTCTAGTTCTCACGGGGGAGCTCCCCTGAACTCATAGGGCCATGTCTTGAAAATCCGCGTCGTCGATTTGATATGAACAAGTGCCGAAAATCCATTTCCACAAAGATAGGTGGTGGCGGATGTAATCATAACGCGTACGCTTCCGACGACACCTTTGGCTATTATGGTAACATACATGGACCAATATAACCTCCAGCCTAGTCATTTCTATCTAGCAGCTCATCGTGAAGTTATGCTGGAATAGCGGTCTTATCTATCATAGGAGAGAATGGATCTCTGCAAACAATTTTTTCCAAAACCCCAACAATACATCCCTAAACATCAATATGTTAGTATAAGTAGGCGATTGGCAATTAAAATGACTTATGGCACAGTGGAATATTTCATCTCAGACGGCCATTTGCGTGAGTCCTGAAGTTTTAACAGTTATGAAGCGAAAGTGCTTCGAGATTTCTCTAATTTGAGCCAAACTAAAAATTAGGTTATCAACCATTTTGCAAGTTTGGAGGTTTCGCTTACCCCTTGAAAATGCTTTGCGGACCCTCGGTTGAGAACCACTGCTCTAAATAGTCTTGCCGTATGGTATGAACATATAGTTCAAGTGTGCGCCCTTAGATGACAGCAGTTCTATCAGCTCTACCGGTAAATCTGGTAATGACAACGTATTTGCAATATGCGAGGGACAATATAATGAACCAATTTCATTCATTGACCATGAAAAATTTTCGCGCTTCGCGCGGAAGTGTTAACCCCCGAGTTTTCCGCAATCATTCTGTTATCACATCACTGTATGTAGGAGTGGAGATGTTGTGTTAATCATCCAATAAGGGCCCAACACCATCGTTTTGACCTATTTTTTTTCTTGTCTTTAAGCGGGATGGGCTTATTTACGTCATCAAATTTTTCGCCCCCCCCAAATATTTTTTCTGGCTACGCCCTTGCCCAGCCCTATCACTATTGTAGCGCTTTCAGCTCATCTTTGAAGCTCACCAAAAATTTAGCATCGCGGGATCCAAATATTGTTTTCGTTTCATAAGGCCTAGTTAACTCTGCAACTGTGCAATAATACAGCCTCATGAACCTGCTCAATCCAGTTTTGAAGATGGAATTTATAATCGGAAATAGTATTATGTTTCCTAATCCAACATTTCGTACCATACCACTTCTATGTCTTAGAATTGAGGCGTATGCACTATGCATCTTTTAATATTTTTGTAGACAAATTTATCATTCCATATGGAAGCCAGTACAATTTCAATGAAATTTTTGATTGTTGTCAAAAATCAATAATTTTCTACCCAAATAGCTTTTTTATTTAACAAACTTGGCAATTTCATCAACTAGCCAGTAAAATTTGAAAATAAAAGTGATTTTGAAACAACCCCACCAGTCAGTCAATACACCCCAAATCACTGTAATACAAGCAGGAACGTTGGCAGCATGCAGAATAGATATCTTCTAGAACAGTAGTTTTACAACTTTTCAAGACACACCACCTCAATATTAATATTAAAAACTTTCACCACCCACTTATCATGAAATCAAAAGGCAAGGTATTGTGAAAGCTATAACTCTTTATAACAGTGCTCCATGACCTTTTCTAACTAACTTAACGAGCCCAACCTGTGGTACGCGTATTTTAACGAAATATATTGGTATAATGCCATTTTAATAATAGTCAGTAATCGCTCGTGGATATTCGAGATGTACGTGTGTAATACCACGTGCATTGGTGCATGCATTGGTGATTATCAGCTGGTTCGGAAGTTGATATACATTCATGATTAGTAGCAGGTTCGGAGGTCGATATACATTCATGAATATGTCGCTGGTTCGGAAGTCGATAGACATTTATAAGTACTTTGCTAATTGCATTTTGAACGTACGTGATATTCAATAAAGTTACAAGTCGGGGAGACGGAAACAAAATATATTCGTCAGTGTGATCCATCGAATACGTGTGCAATAGACAGGCTCCGTGGTACGTCAGCCAACAAGGCCGTACGGCGTGGTTAGCCGGTCCGTCGAACGAAAGAAGAAACACGCAGCGAATTGTAAACGCAACCTTCTTGGAGTCAGATATACAATTATACAACTACAAACATTCGCTCTGCGTTAAACGTATCACTAGTGGTACGCGAAGGTCTTCCAGGTGGTACGCGAGTAAATTCTGTGTTTTTTTCGACCGCAGAAAGTTATTAGTTAAGGTGTGGTTGAACACAAAGATTTTCTCCAATAAACTTCAGGCTTAGCATGGCCTCCTCGTACTCTATTCTAGCTTCTCATTCTATTCCCAGCTGCTAATTTTACCTTCTACGGGAGTGCGAGCAAGCATTTTCATCTCTGATGACCATCAAGTCGAAACGAAACCGACTTGTTGGGCCCATGCATGACTTTCGATGCGCTGTGAGCAAACATATGTCACACATAGACCAGCTAGTGCAGTGGTTCTTAAACTGGGGGGCGTGAAAGCATCTGAAGGGGGGCGCGAAGCTACAGCCTACTGAAAAAATTTTTCGCGCTTCGCACGATTTACCCCCAATTCATTGCTTTTGCTCTGTGTATAGTCCTAATTTCATATTTGAGAATTCTCTCATCAACTTGTCATAACCTTCCATACTGTCAAATTATTCTTTGGTATTGCTAGCATTCCGGTTGCATTTGGTGATATGACGATAAGGGGGCGCGGAATTTTTCACCATCATAAACGGGAGCGTGTCTAAAAAAGTTTGAGAACCGCTGAGCTAGTGGAAAATAAGCAAATGCAGCCATCGCATTAAAACAATTGACGTTTTTTTTTTGCTGTTATTTCATTGTGTTGTTCTTCTTGTAACTGCATGGTGGTGTAAAAACAATTCCATGAATCCCATTAACCCTGGCTGATAATGTCTAATATAATAGCATTTGCTATTAAGCCTCGCATAGGTTAATGTCAAATACGTCATTATGACGTCATAAACGACGGAAACACGAAATCACGAAAATCAAAATCTATTTCATTACACAACTGATGCATTACTATAGAATACTGGTGCGCAAAATGAACTGTGCATAAACAACAACGTGAAAATTAAAGAAACATTATTATTAATGATTTTTCACAAAAAAAGATATTAATTTACTGCAAACATGGGCGACTTCTGCTGTGTGAGTCTGGTGTATGTCTTGACCCCAGCGTACCCCCGAGACTGGCTCAGCGTGACTTCGTGTGATTGAAAAAATAATAATAATTTGATATCGGACTACACATTAGGGTTGTCCATAATTTGGAAAATCTCAAAATCTATGCGTATCCATGTCTCATTCTATAGATTATAGTTGAGAAACGTCAATGAACCTGCAATAAGCTCACGGTCAGCTGGTCAAGGAATCGGCTAACGGCGGTGATTCTGTAAGCGCATTGTAGGTTGGTCTGCCAATCATGATTTAGGATTAATTCAGAACATGTTAAGTAACGAAACACATGATGAACAAAGAACAGCTGCTTCACAATATCTTTAAATACATGACATGATGGCTTATTGTGAAGGTAACCGGTGTAGCCTGTATGCCTTGATGTCATTAATGGAAAGCACAAAAACAAGTGGAAAAATATTGCAAAGGCGTTTATGCAAGTGGCAAACGAACTTCTAGTTTCAGAGGGATGTACCATCATTGAATACAAATATAGAGCTTGACATTAACACTAATTTGTCTGATCTTATTAGGCTGTTGTCGTGGTATATAATTGAAGTCTTGAATGCTGTAAGGGCTGGATGAATCTGTCATTTATGCTTGGTACTCGTCAGATTATTGCAGCATAATGAATCATACCCACAAGTGCTGTCAAAGTCCTCAATGATGCCGCGAAAAGAGGTCTAAAGATAAGCACTGACTATGCTGGTAGGACCAGAAAAAAGACGGTTTGCTTGCATTGCTTAGCATGTCCTTAATGATTGTTACCGGCTGCGTCACGACTAATGCTTGAATCAATACCGGACATGGACATAAAAATTATGTATTGAAGCGGTGTGGTAGTTACACTCTTCTTCAGAAATCCAATCTAAGCAACCTGGTCGGCCCACATATCTTCTGAGCATACAGGATTATGTCCAGAATCCATATCACATGGTATGCTGCACCAGTTTGGCGATGCCTAATATACCTTACCTGCACCCAGAAAAACAGGACCACTTGGTGTAATCTCAAGCATATCAGATATGTAGGCTATTTCTGGTATCTATACTTACTTCTATAAGTTCATAATCATTCGCTGTTTCGCCTCTTTCATGCCTGCAATAGGTTATTGTTGCACTAAAGCTATGGGTACCTAGCTTTAACACTAAAACATTCAATGACCAGATGTCTCATTTAATTATTAAATCACCAACGTACAATGCGATTACAGAATCATTGCCGTTAGTGAACTTCTTGAACTAGTATAAGCACATAACCAGCAAGCCGCTGTGGTCGTGACCATTCAAGCATAGCTGATTAACCAATCAAGAGACATGATTTCGTGATTACTAGTCTTCTCGCTGTTCTATGGTCGCTAACACGCCCACTCTACGGCAGCTACTTTCAAACGCATTTAGACAAATGTTAACGACTTTCCTATGAGCTTATTGCAGGTTCATTGATGTTTTTTATCAGTTATCTACAGAATGAGACAAATTGAGACATGGATACGCATCTTTTTTGAGATTTTCCCAATTATGGACAACCCTACTTGCTACTACACATATCAATTACTAATACTTGGAAGGCAAATCGCGTTGAGAGCAACAACCATTTTTCAGGCTCTTGAATATTCTACAAACCAACTTCAGCTAACCTTAAACCTGTCCACACACAATTCGAAATTAGCAACTCTTCGCAGGTTTTACGGCGCCTGTAGTAAGTCGATTTAGGTTTAGTCCCTGACTTGGACATTTCTTAGCGAACATGGAAATTTAATTTCAAATGCTGTTCCATAGGAGACATTAAAATGTGCTATGTAATAAAGAGTGCCATTCTACGAAATGTGTCCTCATTGAGGGCCTCACCCTGCTTTGTGCTTTTCAAAAAATACCTTAACAGGTAACAGGCAGTCCTGGACAAATAGATTTTAAGCTTGTCGAAATTGGATTAGAATTCTAGTGATACATTTCTTTCCAAAATATATCACAAGCATCTGGATTCGTGAAAACTTGAATCCAGTTCACTTCATATCAGAGTCCATTCTCATAAGTATGAGAATAGCAAATGTATGTACAGCAAGCTTGACTCGTTTTACATTGAACAGAGCTACTATACCTGTAGCATTTCCAGGAAAACAAGACATTAAATTAGAATCAAAGTAACATTGCCAAAATTAGATTAGGATTGGATTGCTGGCATTTTGCTCTAATTAAACTGATGAAACAACTAGAACTATATCTCAGAACTATATCTCGAAGTCCGAGTCTGCTAACAGCTATAGACATTTACCAGTTACACTCAAGTCAGAGATATTTTCTGTTTGGTCATAGGCCTGATGATCAGTCAACATCAAACATTGTTAATGATCGATGGATCTTACGACACAATGACAAAATTTTAAATCAAAATAATATCAGGATAAATAAATTATTACCGTTGAAGAATTTCAGAACAACACTTAATTAGTTTTTAAATTAAATAAAAATTACTGAATTCTTAAAAGCTTCAAAATTGAATTAAATTCCACATCACAAAGAAATACAAAAAAATGAAGCTCAATTGATATCAAATCAGAATTCAGTCCCATAAAATCGAGAATAGGAAATGTCTGTGAACAGAGCTTAGTCGATTTCGCACAACACGGATCTCCAGTAGCATTTTCATGAAGAGCAGAAATTTGATTAGAAATAGAACACATTAACATTTCACAAATTAGATTCCAATTATATAACTATTGTACTATTTTGCTCTAATTAGTCTAATAACACAACTCGAATTATCTAGTTGTCCAAGTCTGATGTAGTGCTAATAAACATAGACTGTCACCCAGTATCTCGTGAGTAGTCGTTTGTAAGTCTCGCTATGAATTAATTTGTATTTCCTCATATCATTTTTACGAGCGTTGTCTTGGCAGCATGAAAAATACCAAACCAATTTTCAAATAGTAATAACCCTCCTAATTAGATAGAAACATGATAAGGAAGTGTTTGGATTTTAAAAAGAGAAATTCAGCTCATAATAACTGATTGCTTTACTTCCAACCAATTCAATCACTGATGTATGGCAGTAATAATAGTATCATATCAAGGAGTTTCTGATTACATTACCGTACTTGAAAAAATCATCTTTAAATACTCAACTGGAACTATCACAATTAATACTACATTCGAGTACGGTACTGGAATCATTGTGCCCGTCGGTACTAGTGACATTTTCAACATGGAAAATTTGAATATAAGAACCAACCATAAGATACCATAATTAAGCAGCTCTATATGCTTCTAACACAAATCATAATGCAACTTCAACCCAACAACATGAGACAAACATCAATACTTCCAGTCCAGGGATACAAGCTTTATACGACAACAATAAGCTTGAAGATTTTGAAAATTAGCCAACTTATGCACATGCTGCAATACCTTCTTTGGTATACTGCACACATTGGGGAATGTTCCCCATGATTACCTCCAATCAATGCACCCCGTGAACATGCTGACAGTTATGGTTTTTGCTTCATATTTAAGTACTCCCTATTTTCTCATCTCTTTCACCTGGATTATCTCTCTTAATTGACACGCCAATTGAGTTGCATTTCACTTGTGAAATGCAATGCACCTTTTGAATGTGCGCAAACAATACATCATTTCCGATCGCTAAAACAAAAATGTGACAGTGTCAGATATTTCATTTGCGTTCGTGTACCAGTCATGGTATTTTTGGGAACGCCGATTGGTGGTGAACATGGGGTCACTTCTTAATGTGTAAAGGCGTACTGAACAAGTGCTGGAGAATGTCAGTACACGGTATCATAACCTTTTTGAAGATATATCATTATGCAAACTCTATTACATGCCCTTGTCAAGATAGACATGCATGTAGAAAGCACCGTTCTCCATCAGTCTTGTACAACTACTGGATTTTCAAATTGAGTAACCAAAATTCGAATCACTCACTTTTAGACATGCTAGAAAAAACTCTCCCAACTATAAATCACAACTAGATTCAATCCCGAATAGACATCATCTTCCGCATGAACATTGACCATCAGTGCAAGTTTGAAATGGGACGGGTTTGACCATCGAAAACCACCTCATAGCTGCTCAACTGTTACTAGTGATGATTCCGAGCTAGCAATGGCTGCAAGCACATCACCCAATATAACACTGGCATCACAATTCGCGTTAGATGACAACACGTTCTCTACTTCTGATTCAAGTTTTAGTTTATCGGGACCTAATTTGCTTTTAAATGCACAACGAGAACTATAACTAGACTCTGTTCAAAATCACGACCTAGAATTTGAACTACTCGAAAATCAGAACTACAACTAACAGCTAAACTGAACTGAACAACAGTGAATATGAAAAGCAGAACACCTGAGGTCTGGCATACCCAATCATTGGGCATACCTTATGGAGGCATAGCGACACCTTAGGGTTGTACGGCGGCTAAAAAGAAGACAGAAGATATGCCTGGCAGGATATATTATTTCTAATCTTTTTGTTTCGTCTGACAATCATATGGTGTCGGTCTCTTGATGCACAGTTGACTATAGGCACCAATAATCTATAGTGATGTATCAGTCGTGCAATGAGATGGAGAAGTGCTATCGAAGAAGTGCTCAAGTCTGGAAAGCACTATTATCGCAATGCAAAACGTACCAAATTAATCTATAACGAGCAGCCTGACTACTACTAACTGTCAACTCCCCATAATACCCAATTACCAGGCTGTGCTAATTTGCAAACCTACTACACGCATCGCGCGCTTTCGTAACGCTTTCGAAAGTGCCGTATGTCTAGTACTCCAGTTTACAACAAGACAGACATCGATTCACCGATTTACGCATCGTGAATGGGTGCGATAGAGGTGTGTCTGTACCGTGTAGTCAATTCGATATACGGCGCTTGCGAAAGCTTGATCATCGCGCGTTGCATACTCATTACTCATTACTCATTATTTCCTTGTGGCTCTTGCCACAAACCATGCAAGTCAAATCAGCCTTGCATTTGCTGTGATATCTGTGACTACTGGACTCATTTGAAGTGCACCAAACTGACGACACCGCAATTCAATCTTATCGGAACTACTGATGAGTATTATTATTGCTGCCAATGCCTAAACTCGGAGTTACCATTTTCATCACTTGACAACATGCAACTAACTAGGGAATTATCTTATGTCAAAAATTTATCTAGCTCTGACCTACCTAAGGGATTCTCTAATTATTATAGTATAGAAGAATTTAATGCTCCTACTGATGATAGCCCTTATATTACTATGCTACATGCTAATGTAAGATCACTTCCTAAAAACAGTGGCTTAGTCACTTCGTTAATTTCTGAGTTTTCTAGACATCCTGACATACTCGCCATAAGTGAAACGAGATTATCTACTGTCCTTCCTTTTGACGTCCATATTGATGGATATACATTTATCAATGCAAATTCTCCCACAGTAGTGGGTGGAGTGGGGTTCTATATTAGGAACAATGTCCAATTCCATATCACTTCAGAGTTTGGCCTGAATCTTCAAGGCTGTGAAGACCTGTGGATTGAAATAACTTTGGTGAAAAACAAAAAGAGAGAAAACATCATAATAGGTGCAATCTACAGACACCCTCACCAATCGATGGCTCAATTCATAGATGCAATGGAAAATTGCTTCGAGAAGTTGACCCTACAACAAAAAACTTTTTACTTGTTGGGAGACTTCAACATAGACCTCCTTAAATCAGATAACAAATATTCTGTGGATCTGTCCAACCTAATATCATGTTTCTCGTGTCTTTCATTAATTAAAGATCCAACTAGAATAACTCATAACTCACAGACACTAATTGACCTCATATTCACCAACAATCAGGTCGAGCACCAATCCGGAATATTAAGAAGCGATATATCTGATCACTTACCAACTTTCTGTAAAATCATGAATGCATCAGTAGGAGTGAAACACAAAATAGCCTACACTCGTAACTATAGAAATCTCTCGGAGGACAACTTCTCGAATGAACTTTTTGATGCAATAAATGACCTTGAAGTCGAAAGTAGAACTCAAACTGATGATATAAACAATAACTTTTCATCTCTAATTAATACCATCAACTCCCTAATTGTAAAACATGCACCTCTCCGCAAAAAAACTCGCAGGGAGATGAGATACGCAAATAAACCATGGCTGACCTCTGCAATCCGAATCTCAATAGCGACTCGACGCAAACTCTACAAGAGTCATTTTCTTTCCGGTGTAGATAGCAAAGTGGAATTGTATAAAAATTACACAAATATATTAACCAAATTGAAGAAAAAGTCGAAGAGCAACTATTACAAGGATCAATTTTATAAGAACCAAGGTGATCAAACAAAAACATGGGGGCTCTTTAATAAACTTTTTAAATCAACTGAGCAAAAAAAAATTCCAACTAAAATCAGCATAGACAATACAACCGTGACATCTGAACTTGACATATGCAAGGCTTTCAACCAATACTTTGCAAATATTGGCAGAAACCTTGCTGACAAACATGTGCCTACCAATAACTACAAGAAATATCTCGATAAACCACAACAGAACTCTATCTTTGTCCAGCCAGTCGTTGAGAATGAAGTCATCGCGATAGTTCACTCATTTAAGAATGATACAGCCACAGGCCCAGATGGTATTCCAGTCTTTATTCTGAAAGAGATCGTATATACAATATTACCTATACTCACTAAACTGATCAATAAATGCTTCGAGCTTGGGATCTTCCCTGATATTTTGAAAGTAGCCAGAGTCACGCCTGTTCTGAAGAAATGCAATCCTAAAGATCTCACCAATTATAGACCAATCTCTATTTTGCCTATTTTTTCTAAAATAATAGAAAAATTAATACTTAAAAGGCTAACTTGCTTCGTTGAGAAATTTAGCATAATATCCAGAAAACAATTTGGTTTCAGAGAGCGTCACTCCACCCAGCATGCATTTATAGATAGTATAAATAACATCTCTAAAAACCTTTTCAGTAATCTATCCACCATCTGCATCTTTCTAGATCTAAAAAAGGCATTTGATACAGTGGATAGATCAATACTCTTGGAGAAATTATCTCACTATGGAGTTAGGGGTAACATGTATAAGCTACTACAGTCCTATTTATGTAATAGATGGCAATTTGTTAAAAATGGTGAAGTCTCAACAGATAAGCTCGAAATTGAAATGGGTGTACCTCAAGGATCAGTTCTGGGTCCTTTCCTATTTTTAATTTATATTAATGATATAGACAATGTATCGGACTTCACAATTCAACTGTTTGCAGATGATACATCTCTCATGCTCTCATCTTGTAATACAGCTGACCTTGAGTATTCATGTAATGCAAATCTAATAAAAATATATGACTGGATGTGTAGCAATAGACTAACAATAAATACTTCAAAAACACACTGTATGTTCTTTGGGAAAGGTACTCCAAAAGACATAGTAGTGAAGCTCAACAATGAAAGACTTACTTTCCAGACGTCTCTATCCTATCTTGGCATAATTATAGATAATAAGCTATCCTGGGGTGATCACATTAATTCAATTTGCATTAAACTATCGAAAGCCATAGGAATCTTAAGAAAAGTTCGTTTCCTATTACCACTTTCCACACGACTAACAATATATCACACACTCTTCCACTCGCACTTGACTTATGGGGTCGTATTGTGGGGTTCAGCTAAAGCCAATTACTTGAATCGGATTAAAAGCCTGCAGAATAAAGCAATTAAATTGACTTGTCTCGCCAATCGCAGAGATAGTGTAAATCCTTTATATAGTCGCTTGAACATCTTAAAAGTTGAAGATATCCACTTTTATGAAATAGGTAAGCTCATGCACGGCTACTACAATGAGAGCCTACCAGAAATCTTCCTAGACTATTTCACTCATCTCACCAGTCACCATTCACACAATACCCGAGGCTCTTCTATGAATCTATTCTTACCCCGAGAACATCCTAAGACTATCAGTTTCCAAGGTCCTCGTATATGGAGCTCCATTCCACCCCATATTAAAGATAAACCACTCCATATCTTTAAACAAATGTTTCACGAATATCTTGTAGGAAAATATGAACATTCTTAATAAATGTGTCAATCAGCATCTCTTTGCCTAGTTTGTGTTCCTGTAGCCAGTGCAATTGTTTTATCTCGTCTATTCAGGTTACCTACTGTGATCCCACTTAGTTTTTCATCTGTTTCTGATACATTGCGTATGTTATATTTTTTGCTTGCAAATGTGTTATATATGTGATAAGTTTCATATTACAACCATCCTTTCAGGCTGTAGCTGACTTGATGATCTCCCGATCCCTTCGCTACAGCCTGGTTCTGAATTATATATACTTTGCTTTGTATTTATCTACATGTGTATTATCAATGTTCATGGACCGAATAAATTCTCTCTCTCTCTCTCTACTCAATGCTCGTTGTTTAGCTGTGGCATTATTAGTTGAGCTTTGGACATTAGGACATATATTGGCAGGTGGGTATTATGGGAAATAAGGAAGTTGTTAGTCAGGCTTATTCAGATAACTTAGTTTGTTGTATATTTTGCATTGGGATAATAGTGCTTGTACACTGTACAGACTAACTGAGCACTGGATTTTGAAAAAACTTGACTTGAATTGGAACTAGCATTACTGACCGTGAATCGCAATTAGAACTAGGCTTTCTTCAGTAAAATCCGCAATCAGTTGACCATCAACTAACTAGGATCATAGTTAGTACAATCTATAAGTCTGGAGCTTTGTATAAAAATCTAGTTATCGTGATTTCAGAATCTCGCCTAACAAATCGACATATTATTTACGGAGGCATCAGTCAGATACACTTTCGATGCAACCTGCCATTTTTTGTGTTTATCATCATTTATTAAAATACACCACTAAATTGCGATATAATGAAAAGATAGGATGGTGGCGAAACTGCTGGGAGTAATCTTCCGGTCAGACACCCAACTTGGCCTACATCAGGGCTGGCCAACCTTTTCAGCCAAAGGGCCACATTCGATTGACGAAATATTGCGCGGGCCACTTACCGCGCGAGGCGCGAAAACTGTTTAAAGTTCATAGGTCAATAATATTGTCACTTGACTATATTGCGAGCCTGTCGTATATCGCTGGGCTAAGTTTGCGAGGAATAGGCTATTCCGCGCATGGACATATCGATATCGAACGCTGCGACCAACATGCGTCAATCATTCCGTGCCTAGGTTTCATAGTCAACGATCTTACTGCGAGCGCAAACGCAAGGTCGCATTTGTCTCGTAATCGCGAATACAGTTAGACTCAATCTGATACATAAGGCGTTCTTCCATTTTCACAAAAAGGGCAACAATATTAAAAACAAGGAATCGAGTGACAACATGTTGCGCTAAGCTTGTAGAAAATTTTTACTTTTGATAAATCTATCGCAAATTATTCTGCTTTATTGTAGTGTACGAAGATATACCAATATGTGACTGGCTGATGGATCTGTCAATGCGTCGGAACTGATATTTAAGTCATCACATCTCAAGTGTTGCGGCCAAACTAATCAAATTTTTGGTTGGCCTTGCAAGTTCGCAATCTGTACAATCCATTTTTGATATTAGAAATTTCGGAAATTACCTCGCGGGCCACTCAAAACCTTCTCGCGGGACACATGTGGCCCGCGGGCCACGGGTTGGCCGGCCCTGGCCTACATCGATCATTACTATTTAATGCCGAATACTGTGCAAGCATATTTGCTGTGCCACCACCACCGCCGTGTGTTATGTGATTTGGTTGGATGAAAATAAAGACTCTCTCTCGGAAATATTGGATAAATTTCTTGAGAATTGTTAATCGGTTGACTAAAATAAATTTAAAAAGTCTACTTTTTGGCTCAACTCTCTAAAAAAAAAATCATTCCGTTCAAGATCAATAATTATTGAACTGAATTGTAATTTAAGAATCACTGGCGTAACGAATGCCGTTGCCAACTGCAGAAAAACGGTTGGTGGTATTCCTTGCTTGAAACGTTGAATATCGATAAATTAAATGTTCGGCACACAAGCTGATAAATATTTGACATTTTGGCAGGCTGCACACAAAATGATGCCGGCCCCTGGTGTATTAAGAATACGGTCGTGGCCAGGGTATTGAATGCTTGTACAATAACCCAACCTTGAACCACTTATAACTGTATTAAATGATGACATGTTCGCGGAATTTGTTTTTGTATTTTCTCAATGATAATATGTACAATGTGATAAAATCATTAGTAGCCAGTGCTGCGATCAGGTGTAGACATTCAAGTCCTTTCCTATCCATATCAACGTCATGCGCATTGCCCATCACCAATCAATGTTCATGTGGAAGTAATCATGTAGAAGTATTCGATATGTATAAAAGACGGCGTGCATAGTTGTAGGGCGGAATGAACACTACTCTAGTTCGAATGCTCGTGTGAATAAAACGGTCTTGATCTTTGCGTTTGAAAACATATAGCGAGTCGCATAGTCTGATAGAAAATGTGATGTGATGGAGCAAAAGTAACGCCAGACTCGGATTCATCCCCCCAAATTATTTGAGCATGATCGAAGCAAATCATAGCGCAAAAATCGGGCGGATGAGTGTTTTCATAATAGAATCGACAGCAGTAATTTTCGTGCTGTTGATATTTTTTATGTTGTACAATATCGCTGTATGACGATTGCTACACAATCTAATGATACTCTTCGTTTAGATTAATTCTACACTTTCATGCATGGCCGATGTGGTCATATTGTCATTGAGATAAGCCTTATGCGCTGAATATTCGTTCAAGAATCAGATGGAAATTTGTTCTTCGCATTTTCAACTTGATCTTAAATGTTGGACTTCCAACGCCATATTGATATGCAAGCGGGCATGAAAAATCACAACTGTGATATATGTGGGAAAGTATTTACCAGGAAGGGTAGCATCAACCTTCATATTATGCGTATCCATGCTGGCGTTAAAAATTATAACTGTGATGTATGTGGGAAAGCATTTACACTGAAGGGAGACCTGATGCGTCATATGAAGATCCATGCTGGCGTCAAAAATCATAACTGCGATGTATGTGGGAAAGCATTTACTCGGCAGGGCAATCTCAAGCGTCATATGGACATTCATGCTGGCGTTAAGAATCATTTCTGTGATGCATGTGGAAAAGCATTTACACTGAAGGGAGACCTCAAACTTCATATGGATATCCATGCTGGCGTTAAAAATCATATCTGCGATGTATGTGGAAAAGCATTTGCTAGGAAGACAGATCTCGTGCTTCATTTGGAGATCCATGCTGGCGTCAAAAATCACGACTGTGTTGTATGTGGGAAAGCATTTACTAGGAAGCAAGACCTCATGCGTCATGTAGATATCCATGCTGGCGTTAAGAATCATTTCTGTGATATATGTGGGATAGCATTTACACAGAAGGATAGCCTCAAGCTTCATATGGATATCCATGCTGGCTTCAAAAATCATACCTGCGATGTATGTGGGAAAGAATTTACTAGGAAGAGAGATCTCATGCGTCATGTAGATATACATGCTGGCGTTAAGAATAATTTCTGTGATGTATGTGGGAAAGCATTTACTCGGAAGAGTAACCTCAAGCGACATATGTATGCATGCTGGCATCAAAAATCATAAATGTGAAGTATGTGGGAAGGCGTTTACTGAGAAGGGATACCTCATGTGTCATATGGATATGCATGCTGGCATCAAACAGCATCGATGCGACATATGTAGGAAATCGTATACTCAAAAATGCAACTTCAAGCGTCATATTTATATGCATCCAGACGTCAAAACTGATATTTGTGGGAAATATTTACTATAAGAAGCGTCATATTATATTGGTGTCAATAAATAAAATGAAGGGGTGCGAAAAATATTTTACTGCTATGTACATAACAAAGGCTTAATACGGATATGTATGGTGGAATCGTTGACTATGTTAGCATTTTTCTGCCAAAACATTTACTCTACCACTGTACAATTACCTCGAGTGTCATTCAGTTTGATATGTCAAGTTCTATTGATTGATCATTTCAAAATACTCGATGGTGCTGATAGAATCGCAAGACGGAGAGGACGTCGAAATAAATTGGTGTATTATTTCAATCAAACCTTGGTCTCGAATATGTAAATAAGTGTGTACACTGTACAGTGTATACAGAGTAGCAGAGGATAACATAGAAGAAAAAGCAATTAAAACTATGAGACGTCAAAATCGTAATGTCGTAAATGCAGGAAAGAATGTTGTCGAATCGGTCACCTTCAATGTTATGTGAATGATTATATTATTCATCCCAATAGCCATGAGTGTAACGTTTGTAACGAAATGTCAATCCTGAGTATAATCTTAAGTGCCAGCAAGTGAGGCATGCAGGGCTTGGTAAAATCAAGTATCGAAGTGATTCTATTCTGAATCGAGTATCAGGCTTCGAATCGTGTACTAAGCTATATTAATTCATTTTGGCGTCAAAACAGCGTGAATGATGTGGAAAGCTCTAATAATGTACCTGTAATGCGACCGCAATGAATATCAGTCAGCTCTACATCACAATAAAGAGTATATGTTACTTTTTGACCGTGCCTATGTCATTGCACTTTATTGGGACAACGATGTGAATCACAACTTTACGGAAATGTTAGTTCAACTAACGCGTGGACAGTTATGGGTTGTTTCGATGCTGCAATACGACCAATCGAGGTTTACAACCCCCCACAGTGGAAAAGTATCAAAGGTATAATTACCTGCATAAATTAACTCACATAGAAAAGGAGCATTTGATTTCATTACACAAAAATATCACATCTCACTACTCGACTAGAATCACTGAAGTTAATTCCCGAATCATTGTGCCCGCAGCCATTCACGTAACCGGTCGGTGAAAACATGGTATCGACTCAGGTTCACATTTTGAGACCGTACAACATATTGCGATAACTTATCCGATGAATACATGTGAAAGAGCCAACCTTCGTTGTACATTCAGCTGTCAGGAAGAAAATGCACGCGGGAATGTTGTGTCTAATTTTTGCGGACAACCTATAAGCAGTCGTCCTTGATTTATGACCACCCAAGAGAAGACTATCTTCTACCAGACCAGTTACTTGACGGTCAAGTAGGACTAGTTCTAGTTGTAAATTTTGAAAAGTAAGTAGTCGTAGTTGCGCATTTCAGTGCGATTTTTTTGTAAAACAACTAGAAAATACGTATCGTCGTTTTGCGTGAATCGTGTTGCCGGTGTTTCGTTATGTGATGGTATTACAGCCATATTGTCAGCTTAGGGTCTTGGCTATTACCAGTGGCGTATCCAGGGTTTAGTGGGTGTGAGATCTCTCACATTTTAAACTCAAAATAACGTCCTTTGAAATTTAAACTCCGGGCATATTCAATATTTTATAGGTCATTTACAATTGCTAACGCATACGTTACGTTTTCGTATACGCGGATTGACCTCGTACGGTGTACGAAATGAATCTCTCGCACACATACAACGCTAAAATTATAGAAATGCAAGAAATATACGTGGTACTTATCTAGCACCGTGAAACAGTGATATAGTCATCATGGCTGTATGGGGAAGACTGTCTCAATCTTTATTAAACAGGCACCCCTGCGTCATCATAGTCAGTAACGAATTAGCCTACTCCCACTTTTTCATTGTTGTCAATGAGGCATCGCAAGCACTTGCGGCACTTACTCAAGTGACTCTGTTATTACTATTTCCACTCATGTTTTTTGTGTTATTCATGATGTCTGTCGACAGCTATCGTCATTTACACCAGACCGATATTCATCATGTTTTTTCCGCACGGCCCACTTCTACACTTTTTGTAAGACACCGCTTACGCTTATGAATTCTCAAGTCGACCTCGGTCGGACTCGAACCAGAACCCGCACCTTTTCATGCTGCAGCCCGGATTATACCACTGCGCTATCTCGCCAGTCATGTATTTTACAGCAACACTACTTACTTGACACGCTTTGTATTTTGAAAAGTAGAGCGTAGTTTTAAATTCAGTCGATCCTGATCAACCATATTCAGTTTTTAAAACCACAGCACTTTTGGGTCTTTCAATATTTGCCTCTGCAAGAAGTTTCGAGATGTCTTTAGCATCGCTAATTGCACCCGTAATCCAATGAAGAGTTACTTCGTGAATTCTACTTCAAATCGAGTAGCAAGGTCAGACTATTTTTGACTAAAACCTCTGACACCTTACTGTGTGACCTTTTACTGTGACGCCGACTACTGCAATAATACAATCCGAGACATGATCTATTATGATAAATAGCATTAACTGGCTTTACAGAAAACAGGTTTTCCTGAAAAAGCCACACTGGATTTATACACACACAACGATCCCAAGTCATTTTACACAAAGTCATAAGTCAAAGTCACATAATATCCATCCGGTCCGGATTCAGAATATTGCAACGAACGATGCATTAATATGAGGCAGTCATTGGTTAACTCTAACCTCAAAAAAGAGTCAGCTGCAAAGCTTAGAGCGATGCAATTTGCGAATAGAAATATACTGCTTGTTGTATTGAGCGTTGCACGCATCATGAATCTTCGCAAGATTGCATCCGTATTTTTGTAGCAGTTTGAATTTGTAGGTTATGAAGTGGTGTTCTCGGTCGATATAAATCACAGGATCGCATCATAGGATACTGAATCACTTTGGTGTGGCCCTGGATCATGGAAAAATAGATAACAGAAGCAGAGGTGCTCAAACTAAGTCCCATTGTAAGTGACATTGTAGATTTCAAATCAACTACAAGTAAAAGCAGAAATTTGAAGTAGAATTAATGCCACATATCGATACTGAGTTACAACTTGGTAGGAGGAGGTCATCAAATTAGTCAGTGTTGCTATGCAAGTAGAAGTAACGTCGTAAATTGAAAGTCTATTACAATTGGAAATAGGTGGTGACTTAAGCAGTCGGTGATGTTACAGAAGAAGTAACCTCATAAATTTCTAAACAACTGCAAGCCGAAGTAACGATTTCAAAGACAAAAACTACTTGAAGCGAATGTTTGTGGCTGAGGTAGTCAGTGATGCTACTCGAGTAGAAGTCTAGACTTTAGTATAGCCATTTCATAAATTTTTCATGTCAAGTCACGCAAATTTGGACTTTATCCGAGTCACTTGATCTATTTTTCAAGTCAAGTCACACGAATGTAGACTTGAGTCGAGTCAAAGCAAGTTGTTTGATAAATTTTCATGTCAGGTAACATTTTAGTCAAGCCATTCCAAAATTTTCAATTCAAGTACAATAAAATAATTTCATCAAACTTGATAGAATGGTCGCACATGTAGGTCCAGAAATATTTGAGCAATGTTTCCGTCTCGGTTTGAGTGCTCAGGCACTGTGCAAAGTAAGACTATGTCATGTCTCTGTCAATGTATTCCACTTGCACATTGTCTGCTTACAGAAGTATTGGCGTGCTACTGTTGAAAAGTACGTCGTTGCTGTTGTCACATAGTTGCTAACCTGAAATTTGAATAAAAACATCATTTTGCAGCTATTGGAAGGCCTACTATAGTAATGATAATTTTAAATTTGGATTTGAATTAATGATTTTATTACAGACATCCCAAGGCCGGTTTTATTCGGGACAATATTGAAATGCTTACATACATCCTTGAGCAGCGAAACGCCAAGATATATTACACAAGACAGAATCATACCATATAATATGGAACCGGTTCTATATTGACACAATTCCTAGTTTGCAGTTGACGTTGAGTATTAGCGTGTATTAGTCTGTACAAGATTGCCACCACCAGAGTTTAGCAGCTAGAAAATCTTAAGTATTTGCCTAATGATTTAGAAGTAGTCTGTACATTGAGTTTGGTTCGTTACACACGTTAGAGTTTTCCTGTAGCATTTTCAGGAAAACCAGAAATCAGATTCGAACTAAAATTGAAAAACTTGACTGGAACAATATAAAAATTTTGATTAAATTAGTCTAATTAGACAACTAGAACTATCTGGTTTTCAAAGTCTGATGTGCGTACAAGTATTTAACATCTCGCAGTAAGTTAATAAGCAGAAATCGCTTCTTTTACTTGTAATTGAGTTGAAATTTACGGTGTTACATCTACTTGTGCTAGCATAGCAAATATAACTACTTTCACTACCACTTAATGCAATGAGAAGTAATTTTCCCTCGTCGAAGAAATCGCTTATGCAGTAATTGAATAGAAATAATCTACTAGGATAGTTCTAATCAAGTAGCATTGCTGACTACTTTGTCTACCTTCTATCTCCACATGAATGAGTTTTGATCTGTCTTTGAATCGATACATTTACTTGTAATTGACTAGGACTTGGATTGATGTTACTTTTTCTTGAGTAGCATTACCGACTACTTTGACTACCTCCTATCTCTGCATGAAGTAGCTTTAACATGTCCTGGAAATTGTCACTTATGCTTTCAATAGGGTATACATTTTTGGCGTGACTTCTACTGGAGTAGTCAGTATGTATTTATTGAAGTAGATTGTTAGCTCCTTTTATCACTGCTGTGTACATATCCAGACATAGTGACGATACAAAGATATCCATACCGAATTCTGCTTTATCCGTCAGATCCACCAATCCAATGCACAGGTGCGGCTGCAGGGTCTTCTGCCTCATCTGTCGAATCAAACTCAGCTTTGATATACAGAAATTCAATATATATCTAATGCTAACCAATTTTTGGTAATGTCACATACTGACTATGATATCTGCTTGACTGGATTGGATATGCATCAAAATCACTGTGGATTTTACCAGCCCTTTTTGAATTTGAGGCCAATTTGTACACAGGAATATTCTCTGATACATGTTGAACTCGATATGGATATGGAAATCCTAATAGCTTTGATTTGTACCGGTTTTAATTTGAGATAAGCACCGATTTGAATTCCGACACATTGAACAAATATGCATCAATATCATTTCCCAAACAGGTATTGCTTAAAGAATTTTTGATATTCTTCAGTTGTCGCGATACTCATGAATTGATTTGAGCCTGAGCCATTACCAGATTCGGATTTTAATATATGAAATCTATTATTCTTAGAAGTATCCTATATTCCAAAGAGGAAGTCTATTCAGAATAAAGTCAAGTAATGATTATAAAATAAGTGCGCACCTATAAACATAACAGACTTCAATGACAGATTGGTATCGATCAATTTCTTGAGTTGAGCCTCAAGTTCTGCCATATGGAAGTCTGGTGATTCATTACTGTATAGGGGGGGGTGGGGGAATTTGAGTATATTTTCAAGTTTGAGCAGCTGTCATTTTCATAAACAGTCAAATAAAAAGGTGGCTGGTTGATATTTGTTACATTGTATGGTTGAATTTTCGGTTGCAAATTAATTGAAGATTCAATTTGCTCGCAGTGGAAAAATATTGTGATTTTTTTTTTACAAATTCGTATACTCAATTTACCCCAATTTTGTGGGAAAATTGAGTATACTGTCTAAATTGTGCTTGAAGCAAGCCTTATCCCCACGTTATACCCAAATGACCCATTGTATGGGAAAACTGAGTATATTTACATGTTTTTAAAAAAGAAACTGGAACAAGATCTCTTATTGTTGTTTAAAGATAAACTTTTTTAGGAGGAACAGCAGAACGAAATAATTAGATGTCAAAGTTTCACTAGTTGTTTGGATTCAAATCAAATTTGACAACCCCTCTTCTTTCTGAAATTGGTGCTTTCACTTTGAAAATTACTTCATTGAATGAAATGGAGAATATTCTCAACATGAAATTGATGTCATCAATGTTTCAGGGATAGGAAAATATGCAACCCGTTGGTTGAAAAAATTATGCACAAATGTTTCACCGCCACCCATCATATTTTCCACCTGCCCCAGAAACTTTGTCAGTCTGTATTGTATAACGAGCCAATCCAACTCGTTGATATCCTTCCTCTTTTTGAACTGTTTCAAATTCCCCAAGTCCATCTCAGAACTGTACTTAGAGTGGCCACTTCCTCCTCATAATCGTCACTGACCACAACATCATTGCTCTTGCGTTTTAGCTTTCATACATTCTCCTCATCTTAAAGTCTGGTCATGCTTTCTTCTGATGTCAGCACCTCACCAGTTATGGCCTGATCAAGTGAACATGCCTTCTTTTGGCATTATGACTAGCTAAATAATTTCTTGATTCTCTTTTCAATATTTGTGAGACTACTGTGTAGTAATTGCCCGAGTCAAACTTTTCATCTAGTCACTTTCTTCGACCGATTCTTGCTCTTGTGGCTACAATTTTCTGTGTTGCTCTAATGAACTTTGTTATGAGTGCTTCATAGGGAATTCCAGACTCTATTATAACAGCTCTTTCCTGTCTTACTTTCTTTGATGGCCTATTCGAATTCATGTGGTGCATATTTAGGGGTTCGCTTCTTCTTATAATACCTGAGCATGTCTGTTATTGTTTTAACTCTCTAATTGTGTAACAAAATCAGATAACAAGATTAAAAAGAGTATCTACAACCTCTCTGATGACAGTGCAACAAAAAAAGTTATCATTTAGTAGTATACTCAATTTAACCCACCCCTAATTTATACTATACCCGAATCACCCCCAAAAAATATTCTTCAAATTAAAACTTACTCTTACCACCATCGACAAAATGCATTGTCATACCTTGTAGCATGATCAACTATCACAAACTTAAGCAATATTTGGATATGCAACAACCATTTTTATGCTGTCTGCAAAGAAGTTGAAAAGTGGTGTCAAAAATGAAAAAAAAATTCACAAACTTTCAATTCCACGTGGAAGCTATAATCGGCCTTTGATAGAAATGGTTATTAGTCTTATCTAGAGCTTACATAGTGAGCTAATGAATAAATGCAGAACTGCGGAATTTTAAGCAGATATGTTGAGAAAGCAAAAGTTTTCGTCGAATGTACTCAAATTCCCCTACCTACTCAAGTTCCCCCACCCCCCCCTATATAAGACGCCTCTGGCTTGTCACCGACAGGTTTCTGCGTCTCTGTATTAGCGGCACCGGCCATGTAAAACAATATGCTGATACAACTATTGGATGATAGCACTACGTTTGCCATAAGGCGAGGAAGAATTATTTTACTTTGCAAACATATAACATGTGAAGTATGGATTGGTAAGTTTTTCATCTATACAAACTCAAAGAGTCCCTGCATGCAAGTGTCTGGGTGCAGCTTTTCTGGATTATTTCATATCCAAACAAGAGCTAGGTGTTGAAATATACTTTTGAAAATGTGACTTACATAAGATGACTTATCTTTTGAATATCCGCTTTATTGGTGAAGGTGCTGGTTACCGGTCTTATCGGTATCGGACAGGGTTTGAATCACGTCACAAGTCATAGTAATGTGAGTCAAGTCACAAACCGAGTCATGTTCAACTCATTTTCCTAACTCCACTCCAGTAAAACGAACTCCTAGGATTCAAAATACATTCATTTATCTCACTCTTAACCAGATATGGTCAGTAAAGAAGTACTTTTTCTTTGGACAAGTACTCAAGTAGGTTTCTTCTACTTGCAATACTTACTCAAGTGGTTATGATTATAGACGATTTCTACTTCTACAAAACAATTTTCGGTTTTTAATCCAAAACTAGGCCTGGAACATTGACCTTTTTACCTATAGTTGGTAATGGCAAATTTTAGTTTTACTTGAGCGTAAATTTACGTCGTTACTTCTTCTTGAGTACCAGTGATGACTACTTAGACCAGAGGTCTCAAACACGCGGCCCGCGAGACCATTTTGTGCGGCCCGCGACGGCATTTTGGATTTAGAAGTATTCGACAATATTTAAATACCAATTTCTTTTTTAATTCAAGAATTCTTAAAATTCGCCCCAAAACTACTCCAGCAGCCTGAAACTACTCGTCAAACTTCACTATTACATCGCTCCCAAAAGTTACCACGCAGTGGAAGATCAACAATTACGTGACATTACTTGTTCATGATGGTAAAACATGACCCGTTGATGATTCGTGACTGAAAATTGTGATTTGGACTTGGGCGCGACCTTCTGTAGAATTACTCATACTCGTACTCGTCGCGTCAAACGTTACAATCAGAGAAGGACTTTTGTGACTCAGAATGCCGTGACTTGGTACAACCACGGACGCAACAAACTATCAAACTGGTATTAGATACAGTGAAATATCAAAAGTTCGTAGCTTGCGCTGCGTAGCTTATTTAGATATCTAAGCAGCTCGGTATGGCAACCACCATTGGCATTATGTTGCCCCTCTGATGTATAGTTGGTTATTATCGCCAATTAAATGTGCCGAATTAAGTAGGCTAGTCGTCGCCTAACCAGTTTATGCTTCACAGCTGTAACAACAATGGGTTCTTCGGCGATTGCACATTTCTACTGCTACGGCACAGTATTCATTATGTTCAAGGTGTTATTGATCTGTTCCATTTCGAAGGTAAATTTAACGCTGATTATATTTGACTTTGGTAATGACATGATCAATACCGCCTAGTTATCAGAGAGAGAGAGAGAGAGAGAGAGAGATATGATATTCTTTTTCGCCTGCACCATCGAGATGCTTTGACGACGGAGTTGCGATACGGCCCCATGAGGTCATCTAGTCTGCGCCCCCGTTTTTTTTGTCCTCCATGCTATCCGTGATTGCTGAGCGCCTAGCAGGATAGCTGCGGATACCATTTTCCGAGTCTTTGGTATGAACCGGCCGGGAATCGAACCCACGACCTACCGCTCGAGAAGCCGGACGCATAACCATTACACTATCTCTATCAGGAGTGGGCGGTGTGGGCCTATGCCCGAAACCCGGGTGTACTGCTCCACTGCTCTGATATCATATCAATCTTTGTAAAATTCTCAAATTCTACCTGTGGTTGTGGCACGTGAAATGTCCACTACCTGCAAAATTATAACGCGAGAGCTTTTACGATGTCCTGATGCGTCTGTACTGTCGCACGGTGTCTACAACTATTTATTTTGACAAACTATGCCAAGTAAAGCAACAATTTTATTCAAATATTTAAAAATGTGATTTTCGTCGTGCCAGGCGTGAATTCACAATAGTAAATCACATTTTCATGCGTGTGGAATGTGAGTCTGCAAGTCCCGTCAAATAAGGCCTACTTGGAAATACATTTAATTAACCTATTATTGGTGCTGCGGCCCGCGGCGTCATCAAAAGTAGGAAATTGGCCCGCGAGAGCATTTGAGTTTGAGACCTCTGACTTAGACCAACTCTACTCTCAATTGGCTTATTCAAACAGCTATAAGACACGTTCTGGCTTGATTTGTCATGAGTTATATGACTCCGTTGAGTCATGTGCAATGACTCGAGTCACCGCTGCTTTTTTAGTACTTCTAGTTTAAATTGTGCATTTTAATAAAGATGTAGTTGCCAAACAACTAGAAAATGCGTATCGTCATGATGCCTGTGATCTGTTGTGTGATGATCTTGCAGACATTGGTAACTCAAAGTCATCATTACCAAAAGACAGTGATATAAGGAGGGGTGGTTTTGGGGAGTCGAAACCCCTCCTGTTGAAATCCAAAACCCGTCCGTTTAAAATCCCGATTCTATCTCCAATATTGCTTAGCTCATTTGTTATTAGGAAATTAAATTATCCGTTATTACTTAGCTATATTTTAGTTAGTTAGTTGCGGGTTTTTAACGGTCGTTGGTTCTGGTCTTAGTTACTAGTTTTGAAAACGAAGCAGTTCTAGTTGTAGTTGACCATATCAGAAATCCAGCATTTCGCACTGTCTGGAACCACCGCAAACAATGCTACCTTGATAGCTGTCTGAATGATCTTAGAATCGTGAAGGTAAACGACTTCAAGCACAATCAGTCGCATGAAATAATGAGTCTCTGCTTCTGTGATGATGCGCCTTTTTTGTCAAGACCCATCGGCCACTGTCAATGAAAATCAAAGCTAATCAGATTGATAGAATGAAATCAATAGCAGTATTTGTTGGGTAAATATAAATCAGTGGTTCTCAACCGTTTGGAGACCGGGGGCAGGTAAAAATTCAACAACAAATTTTGCAGATCGGCGAAACTTCAAAGTTAGAAACATCATATCACGCTGCTATTTTGATATTTGACTTGGTATACGTAGGGCTGTGCAAAATCAATACCTGATTTGAAACTTAACCGAGTATTAGGCTTCGAGTCAAGACAAGTACTGCCGTAAAACTCGTCATAATAACAGCGTGAATGATGTATAAAGTTCAAATGAGGCCCATTCATGCAACCACAAGAGTGCAATCCCAGTTTTGCATCATATTAAAGATTATTTGGCATTTTTGGGACCGCACCTATTTCGTTGCACTTTTTGACAATGCTGTGTGCTGATCAAGACTACACGGATATGCGATTTCCAGAAACCTGTGTAGCTTTGCACTACATGTTTCATATGCTGCATGCGTCCAATTCAGGTTTACAGCGTTCCACAGTGCGAAATATTGTCGAAACCATAATTCTCGTTGCTAAATTAACTCACAGTTCAATTCAGCTAGGTTCATGAGTAATCATTTTGACTCTTGTGGCACAGAGCGTATCATTTCAGTACTCAAATAAAATTCATTCCTCACACCTTGACTCGAGTCATTAGAATTTATACTCGATTCACATCCGAGTACTGGGCTGGATAAATTTTTCCAAATGACACGTGAACGATAGCTACCGTTTTTTTCAAATGTGCTTAGAATTAGAATTACAGCTAGAATTACTAAATATGTGAAAGAAATACACAAAAAATCATTATAATTGATATTAATTAGTTGTCAAAGTCTGCCAGAAATGAACCTTACAGAGCTGATGCAATTGCGACCTCCATAGTTTGAGAGACATTACAGTTATCACAAGGAAATGCTTTTACTTTTTTTAGCACAAACTCGAGAACGATGTCGACAAAAACCTTGTCTTGGAACAATCTGTAAAATCCAACGACGTGCTTGTGATTCAAACTGGCGTGGAGGCTGATATCTTGAGATATTCTGTCTTTCTGGTGATCATCCGCGAGCAATGCTTGGCATTCAGATACGGGGTACCAGATTTAGTCGCGGATTTTGAAAAGTGAGTAGTTCTAGTTCAATTTGTGCATGAAAATCAGTATTTCATATTATCAGTTAGGCCTATTAGTTAGTTAATTAGGGATCTTTAACCCGGACTTGAGAAGAAAAGAAAGCAGTTCCATATGCGGCCCTATGCAAATTGTGTTTCGAACTAGGAGTAGAGACGAATTTTACAATCAGGAGATATTGCCAGTTCATGAGTGTCAGGAGATGAGGTTTATTTAAATAAGTTGTAATTATAGCCACACCCATGATATCGTTTGGCCAGTCATATCGAGTCTATAGTAGAGCTGGACCAATATCGGCTATGAGAGGTAAAAATACAGGCAATTTTTGTGGCGTCACAACAGGGTAGCAGGGAAAACTATTGCGATTGCTACATTGGGAATATTCATCTATTTCTCTTAACTTACAAGTGGGCACGTTGGTACTCAAGGATTGAAGTAGAAGTAAGATTGTAAATGTCTACTCGAGCATACGCAGAAGTAGCGATTTCCAAGTAGGTACGGTAATAAAGCAAGTATTCTAGACCTGGTTTTGCCAAAAAACTGAACTGTTACTTAGGAGGTACAAAAGTAGTCTTAAAACATTTGAGTGACTTGAGTATTAGTGTAAGTATATGGCAAAACGTACTTGAGTAATCTTAAAAAATGAAGTAGGCTACTATTGTTACTGACTGGCTTTGCATAAGTGTACAGATGCAGTCTTTATAGTATATTTTATGTCCAAGTATAGCAGCGGCTCTAATGTTTTTCAAATCAATGTTCTGAAGGTTTCGAAATGTGCCTCACGCTAGTTGCCATATACTCGATTCAGAATCGAATCAATCACGAACTCTAATTTGCTCGGAGCTAGAAAGAAATCTTACCATTAAAACTCTATAGAGGTCGCCTTCGCTGTAGTTGGCGCCATGGTCATGCAGGTTGTGGGCAGTTTCTGTGAAATGTAGCCGTTAAAATACTCGCTCGATCGCACTTCCTTTGCAGAGGGTCGTTGAGAGGTCGCATGCCAATATTCTGGTGAAAAAAATCACAAATAGTAATAAAATCACAGCTAGTATCATATTTTTATGAGATTGTTTGGGAATCAGGATATGTGGATTTAAAACCATAATATCAATCATGATTTGGATTTGAAATAGTAAACTACTTGCGTAGTTCGATAGGAAGAGATTAAGTATCAGGATAAATCTATTTGTAGACTTGATCAACTAGAAAATTTTCAGCTTTTCCAAATTAGATTGCGATTGAAATCACAGCTGCTACGTTATTTTATGAATGTTGGATTAGAATTAGAATCATAGCTACACAGCTTTTTCCAAATCAAAAAATTACAATGATAGCTACGCAGTTTTTTTTACGAATTAGATTTGAATTCGGGTTAAAGCTAAACAGTTTCTCCTCTAAATCAGAGTAAAATGATAGCTACACAGATTTTTCAAAATTAAATTACAGTTAGAATTTCAGAATTGACAAAACCTTGGACAAGAAGTTCAGTTAGTACCAAATAAGACTTCATTCTCATAAGCAAAAGGATGGCAAGTGTCTGTACATCGAGCTTGGTTGGTTTTGCAAGATACAGTTCTCCTGTTGCAATTTCAGGAAAATCAGAAATCAGATTAATGAGAGCATAGAAAAATTCGACAAATTAGATTAGAATTAGAAGTAGATTGCAGCCTCGCTGTATTTATTTTCATTAGACAACTACATCACAATTGTTACCTTGATGTCTCTGTGAGTGATCTTATAATCGTGAAGATAACGATGGTAATCAGAATCTGTCGCATGCAATAATGCGTCTCTGCTTCTGTGATGGCACGCATTCTTTTGTAAAACCTCCATCAGCGACTCAAAACATAAATTAAAGCTAATCGGATTGGCAGGATGAAAAAACAATATCATTTGTTGGGAACATCTGAATCAGTGGTTTTCAACCTTTTTGACTTAGCGGGCCTGTAAAATTCAACAACCAATTTTTTGAACCGATAAACCTTCCTAATTCTGAATTTCATTTCATGCTGCCATTTTGATACCTGACTTGTTATACGTAGGGCTGTCAAAAATCAAGTACCTGAATGATTTGGATATGAATCGAGTATTAGGCTTAAAGTCGAGTGTTCGAGTAGCGCTTATTGTGATGCCATACCAGTGTTGATGACGTGGAAAGTTCAAATATGTAACTACAACCAATATAACGCCAGTCCTACATAACATTAAAGACGATTTTGCATCCCTTTACGATTCCTATTTTATTGCACTTTGCGAAAATGCTGAGGTTGATCGCGACTTCACAGATACGTCATTTCCACTAATATGCGTTCATGCTTGTACCACATGTTAAGTATGTTGTGATACGACCAATCGAGATTTACAGCTTGGCACTGTGGACATGAGTGTCGAAGCAATCATTTTCATTGATCAATCAACTCTGAATGATAAGAAGCGCAGAATTTCAGTGATGGAACGGAACGTTTCTCACTAATCGACTGGATTCAAGAAAATAATGTGCGATTCAGATTCAAGCACCCACCCGATTCATTCTGCACAGCTCTTCTCGGCAACGTCACATACGAGCAAGAGCCGTAATTTGGATAAATCATATCTCTATAACTTGACATGAATTTGAGATTAACATTGATTTCAAGATATCGGCCAGATTTGTGTTAATGTCATTTGACAAACAGGATTTCCACAGAGAATATTTGATATTTTTCAGTTGTCGCGACGGTCATGAATGGTTATAAAATCTCTGATTCGTACAAGTAGGGAAGTCAAGTACAAGTACATGTGAGAGGGAAGTCGATTCAAAATGAAATCAATTAGTGATTACATAAATACCAACCCATATTTATAGCAGACTTCAAAGTTGGATTGGTATGGGTAAACCTCTTGAACTGAGCTTCCAATTTTGCCATATTGAAGGCTGGTGATTGATTACTGCATATGATGGTCGTCTCTTGCTTGTCACATATGTGCTTCTGTGTCTCGGTTCTAGCAGCACCTGTCAAGTAAAGAAATAACTTTGCAATAATAGCACTGCATTTGTGATGTGGATTAGTAGGATTTTCTTCATCAAAATGACCTCATAAAAAGTTTATACTTAGTATGGAGCCAGACAAGAAATCGAATTCGCAAAGCCGGTTGGCAGGATACAGGCTACAAGAACACCCGGCTTCACGCTCAATACCCAACAGGTAATCCAATCACCAAGATGCTGGATTTTGCCCAGTCTCGCTGATAATAATGTCAGAAGTCTTTGCAATATGCAGTTGGCTAAGGCTGGGCACAATGATTCGAGTCGAGTAATGAGAGATTTTTACGAGCACCGAAATGATACGATCCTTGCTACTCGACAAAGATTATAGTTTTGACAGCACTGTTCACTAGGGTTGTTCAAAAGCAACTTTTTTTCGTGGTCCGGGGATTCACTGATTAAATTGTAATGTTGGCTAAAAAAGGCTGCACGCCAAACTTGGCTCAATTCCAACCATCAGAAGCCGCGGCAGAGCCATATCAAAATGTCTACAAAAACGATGCAAAAGAAATTTGACACACCTCTAACCTGTAGAAGCAAAGTGATTCAAGTTTTTCATCAATAATTGTGGACCTACCCACCATCAATGCTATTTTTGCAAATCCAAAACTCTCGACTGCAATAACTTTGCATCTACCGGTTGGGAGTGAGCAAAAATTTTTATGCATCATTCTGTTAGGCAAATTAACAATTCCGTGGGGTTACCTGTTAAATTTGAAATTTTATTTCTATTTTTTTTAATCTTCGTCTGGCTGCATGATGAGAAAATTTCAATTGGCTCTGCTGCAACTTTCGCTGGTTGGAATCAAAGCAAATTTGGTGTACAGCCTTTTTTAGGCTACCTAACAATATAATCAGTGAATACTTGAAATCCAAAAATTCTGAACAACCCTACTGTTCACCGTGGAAGCCTTGAAATGTCGATTGGTCGTATCAGAACATAACAAGCATGCAGTACGAAGTTACGCAAGTTAATGGAAATGACATTTCGGTGAAGTCGTGATCAACCCACAGTATTGTCACAAATGCAATGAAATAGGTGTGGTCGATTAAATACGAAATCATCTTCAATGTGATGCAGAATGGCAGATCTGGCATTATATTTTTTTGACGTCGCGCAAAAGGTACGTATCTGTACTATCCACATCATTCGTACTGTTATGACATCATATTGAGTGATACTCGAAACGTCGACTCAAAATTCCAATACGGGATTTAGATTCAAATCACTCAGGTGCGCTGTCTTCAAAAATGATGCAGGATCAAGAATTTTTATTGAAAAAATCAAATAACTCCGCTTCTACGGCGTGGAATTGATATTTCATGGGGTTGGCAGTCAAATTTGAAAAATATTGTTTTTTTTTGCATTTTTGGGCAAATTCGAAATTTTCAAACTGTACGAAATCCGCGAATACTGGTTGGAATGAATTCAAATTTGGTGTACGTCGTTTTTTTAAGACAACCAGACGATTTAATCATGTAGCCAGCAAGATTCAGGAAAAAAGGTTATATTTCAACAGCCCTAGTGTATAGTTTTATTCCCAAATTGGCAAACTACTATACTCTGTCAACTCTGGTTCCGACATGATTTTCAAAGATTATTTACGAATGCAGTACTGCATAGAATGTTACCTTGATAGCTCTGTGGATGATTTTGACGATCGTGACTATAAAATCAATCTGTTGCATGTGATGACGAGTCTCTGGTTCTGTGATGGCGCAACTTCTTTTGCAAACTCCATCAGCGACTGACGCCAAAAATAGAAGGTAATTAGATTGCTGGAATGAGAAAAAAGTATTATTTGTTGGACACAACTAAATCAGTGGATCTCAACCTTTCTGAGTTAAAGGGACGGTCAAATTTGACAACAGTTTTGCAGACCGGTGAAACTTCCAAACTAGAAACTTCACCTAATATTTGCTTTTTGATACGGAACGTGTAATAAATAGGGCCGGCTGAAATAGAGTATGTGAGTGATTTGGTTCTGAATCGAGTAATGAGTTTGAGTCACCCATGTTAACGTCACAGCAAGACCACAACAATGGATATAATGCTAATTCTAGTCTATAAAGATTATTTGGTCTTTTTTAACTATACCTATTTCATCACACTATGGGACGAAGGTTTTGGTTGATCACAACTTCACAGATATGTTATTTTCGGTAACGTGAGTTGCTTTGTAGGCCTACTACAATGTTTTGTATGCTGCGCTACGACCAATCCAGGTTTGCAGCTTTCCACAGTGAGAAATATTATCGAAATTATAATTCCCATTGGTTCAGTTCTGCTTATTGTTAAATATATTTTTTCCTTTTTGTGGTATGGAGCGTATATTGTCAGTACTCGACACAATCATTTCCTACTACTAGACTCAAATGATTAGAATTGATACTCGATTCAGATTTGAGTCATCAAATCATTGTTCCCAGCCCTAGTGATCACAGTTGTGTCACTAGAAAATGATCAAATTATCCAAACTAGATTGGGATTTTAGTTATATTGAACACATTTTTCCAAATTAGAGTAGAATTGAAATTCGCTAGTTGGGAAGAGAAATCAAGTTCAGTTAAAATCTGAGTTGACGATCATAAGCATGAGAATAGTAAATGACTGATCCACACTATACATATAGAAATAGTGGACTAGTTATATTGGAATTATTTACCCTAATATATTATAGTATAATAATGATGTGGTTGTCCAAGTCTGCTAGTAGTGAACATTACAGATCTAATGCATTTTCCGACCAGCACAGTTAGAGTTACATTACATTTGTAATGAGGGAATTTTTTTACCCTTCTTTTACACAACTCGATAACGATGTAGACAAAATACTTGTCTTGGAACAATCGCTGAAATCGAACGATGTGCTCGTGATTCCAACTTCGACGGAGACTGATCTCTTGACACATTATTTTTTGCTACTTCACAAGCAATGCCTGAAATTCAGATACTGGCTTTAGTTGCGGATTTTAAAAGGGTGAGTAGTTCTAGTCATAGTTGCGTATGTAAAAATATTTTAGTAGCCAATAAATTAAAAAAACACGTGTCATTTGTCGTGAATCATGATACCAGTTTTCCGTTGTGTGATATTCTTTCAGCCGTCTCAGAGTCATCACTACCAATAATGGTAGAGCCGCGGTTCAAAACCTTATTGAATACTCTGTAAAAGTAGAAGTAATATTGCTACAGACTGACTCTGCTTACGTGTGGTCAGATGCATGATTTTTACCTTATTTCATATCCAAGTATAGCAACATCTGCGAAGTTCAAATAAATCCTCTGAAGGTTTGGAAACATGTCTAAAGCTAGTTGTCATACTATTTCAATATCAACCGAATATATTGTGGTTATCGGTGAAGGTGCTACTTATCGGTACTGGCTCAAAATACAATATCGGTCGGGATCTAGTTATGATGAATGAGACTCGAGTACGCGACTTGAAACGTAATACTCCATTCAGAGTCCAATTAGTCAGGAACTCGATTTTGCCAAGGCCTACAAAAAACTCACTGTTTAAACTATGCAGAGGACGCCTTTGCTGTAGTTGGCTTTCTGAGAACATAGGTTCCATGTTCAAGCAGGTTGCGGGTAGATTCCGTTAAAAAAAACTCGCTCGCCAGCACTTCATTACAGAGGGTCGTTGACACGGGTCGCTCGCCAACATTCCAGTGAGAAAATCACGGATATGATTCAGGATTTGTGGAATTAAAACTATAATACAAATCAAGATATGGATATCAAATATTCAACTATTTCCGTATTCGGACGGGAAGTATCAAGTATCAATATAAGACACATTGTCCATATCAAGTTCAGTTGATATCAAATCAGAGTTCATTCTCATAAACACAAGAATGCCGAAAGTCTGTACAATAAGCTTGTCTCGTTTCGTGCTACACAGTCCTGTATAAACTTCAAGAAAATCAAAATTAAATTAGAATACAGACACTTTAATTAGACAACTAGAGTTATCTGACCCGAGTGTTGTACTGACCACCTCCTACCTGCTACAATGCACTACTGCAAGCAACGTTACCTCGATATCCCAGTAAAGGATCTTACAATGGCGAAGATAAACAACTTCAGCAGAATCAGTTGCATGCAATAATGTGCCTCTTGTCAAGTTTCATCACCGACTGACAATAAAATAGAAAGATAATAGGATTGCTAGAATGAAATTATTGATCTTATTTGTTGGGAATTGCTAAATGAAGATGGATTAGAATTAGAATTATGACTTGACTCCATATTCTTCCAAATTTGACCAGAAGTTGAAAGATAGCTAGATGATATTTCCAAATCAGATTAGCAAAATTCTTAAAAGACATAAACAAAAATCAAGGTCATTACATCAATTGTAATTCATACACAATAATACATGATAGCCTGCTGTTAACACACATAGCACTACCATGTCATGTGTAATTTTCCTGGATTTGCCATCCTATTAAATTCTATGCACCCGACACTTTAAAATTCATAGTGATAGCCCGACAGCATTCTTGCGTTATAGTAGCATACCAATAGCATACTGTTGATTGGCATTCTTGAAACCGTCAATGGTATGTAATTTTTGTCTTTGTGACCCTACATAACAGCCAAACGAACCCAGTGTGCTTCTGACTTAGATTAGATTTGACCGCTTGTTCTCATTGGACAGTCTGCTAGTACCGAGCCCTACAAGGCTGATACAATTGCGCTACAGTTTGAGAGACATTGCATTTGTAACATGGAAATGCTGTTATCCTTCTTTCGCACAACTCGAGAACGATGTGAACAAAATCCTTGTCTTGAAACATCCCGGAAATCCAACGAGGTGCTTGTGATTCAAACTGCAATGGAGACTGATCTCTTGACACATGTTGTCTTTCGCATGTTGCTTCACGAGTAGTGCCTGAAATTTAGATAGTAGGCCTGGTACTGGTTGCAGATTATGAAAAGTGAGTAGGCCTATGTGTAATTCTAATTCAAGTTGCACATTTAAAAAAAAACAGTTGAGAAACAACTAGAAATGCGTACCAGTGTACTGTCGTGTTATAGATTACTATCCTACCCATTCGAAATTTCATGCCTGTGATGTCATATCTGGTTAATGTAATAGTATTTAGTAGCCTAGTTAATGAAACTCGTGATATACAAATTCTTTTGAATTCTCTACTAGTTGCTGACGATTACCCCTGTCCAGTGTGGGCCAAATGCTGGTTCATTTTTTAATATTAATATGTTATTCGATTTTACCAAGGAAATATTGCGGTCAGTTCACCTGCAATAATACTACCGTATCCGTTTACCAAGAGACCACAAAATCGATGTTGTTATCTGAGTGAACAGCTGCACAGTCACATGTTTCTCATCTATATGTAGGTGGGTTATTTATATTCTCACACAGCAGCTAAAACTTGCAGTTAGAAGAAATTCACCATTCCTGCTAATTAATTATATTTCGCAAATTCTATGCTTGTATCAAAACAAACCACATATTACTAAAGTAGAATAAAATAGTAGAATTAGTTTAACCACATAGGTGGAATCTGTTTTTCAAGTAGGACTAGAAGTCGAGCTGAGAATCAAGAGATATTACCAATGCACAATTGTCAAGAGGTGGTCCAATTTAATGTGATACATCAGCTTCAAAAAGTATATGAGAATGACAACTTACAAGCTTTAGACCGAATCCTTGTTTTCACTCGTAAGGGTTTCACAGAAGCAGGCGTTGGTGCATACGACAACTGCAGTCGCATAGATTCCTTGTGTTAACAAACTTGACACTTTTGGTACAATTTTGTAAGCGAAAACTTGTTACGTTCCGTGCTCCAAGATTTCAAATCATTTTGAGAATCCCTCTTTGCCAAGAAATGGACGTTTGTGTATCGTTTACTGGTAGAGTCATCACACACGAAATCGGGATTCTCTCTAGTAGCAATGTCAACGTTATCACACATTATCGTGAAATCAAATACAAATCAATCTGCAAAACAAAATATTTGCATTGACAGACGGACTGACAAAAATAACTTATTTTGTCAAATTTCACTGGCCAGTTGATAAAATGCTAGGTTTTTTACAAAATATTTGTAACAACCTTAATAACTTGCAGTTGGTAGCCAAGAAGACTGGAAATAGAACTAATGACACAACAAACTAACTAGATTGAATTACGAAGCAGCTCGTAAATTTGTATATTATCAGAATCAGATCGATTTTCCACAAGAACATCGGTACAAGTTTGAAATGGGAGAATATTTGTCCCCAAAACCCACCTATTGGCTACACCACTGTTCGTAGTGATGACTCTAGGCTAGCAATGGCTGCAACTGCAAGAACATCACACAACAGAACATCGTAATCACGATTCACACCAAACGACGACACGCCTTTTCTAGTGGTTCGGCAACTAAGTATAACTAATCCCTTCACTAAATCTTCAACTAGAACTAGAACTAGTCACAAAACCATCCATTATAGTTGATTGTCAACTAACTAATTGATAGTTTGCATAAGTCTACATAGAAGTGATAGAACCTCTACGTCCTCTAGTAAAACAAACAGACAAAAATAGAATAGCATACCAGATATTTAGCAATGAAGAAACCGTGATTTATAAGTACTGTACCAATACCAAAGACATCAACGATAATGCAACAAAGAATGCAAAACTAACCTGTATAAGTTCCTGAACTGCCCTTGAACAAACGAGCAAAGAACGACGTATGATTCTGATATCCCGTTGTGTAGTCCAGCTCCAGAGATATAATTTGATATTCCACAACTTGCTAATCACACGGCGTGTGCGAGAATGGTCACCATTCTACGACACCCTTAATATGTGTTATCCAAACAGAAGCACAGCACTGACATATTACTTTTTTTGACCAATAAAAAATCTAATCAGAGAGGGGGAGTCCCCGATCAACATTGTCGCCGAAGTCAACGAACTGTGAACGTATAGAGTAGAATGATATTTTATTTATTTTGTCGATCAAGCAACACAGAATGTATTGTTAACAAGCTTCTATGATGTCGAATAAGATTTTTTTCCAATTACTAAACTAGCATTATATCAGCAGTTAGTAACCTTTACTGACATGGCGACCGATTAACGCAAATCTCCAAGCCTTCTGCGGCCCATAATATTCCTCCAAAAATATGGTAGGGTTACCATACGTCCTCTTTATTGACTTTATTTCAAAGTGTCCTCGAAGGACGTCCAAATGTCCTCTTTTTTTGAGAAATTGTCCTCTGTTTTGAAAATTCTGGCTAAAAATAGGTTTAAATTCAACTGAAATATAGCAAATTAGTGCCCAAGAAACGTTCCGGGTGTTGTTTTGTGAATTGAGCGGGAAAGTTGACCTCTTCTTCATTTTTTTTAGTCAACCAACGGAGAATACGACAAAAGGAGTCGGGTCGGAAAAATGACTTTTTCAGTCAACCATCCACGAAGTCGGGGGAAATTTACCGGTTTTTACTCCAGTATTGCAAGTTGAAATTAAGTGTCCTCTTTTCACGTTTTCAAATTACTGTAACCCTAAAATATGGTCATAATCGGACGTCGTGCACAACAAATCGGTAAGCGCGCCGTGAAAATAATGTCGCGACCCCTGCCCGGGTTAGTTCAGCCTCTGTTCTGGTTTACGCAGTCAATGGGTGTGACAAGGGTGTGTCTGAAGCCTGTGCCGGGTTGTAAAATCGATATGCGGCACTTCCGAAAGCGATACAAAGGCGCGCGTGTAGTAACAACAGTAGTACAGACATTGTTACGTGTGCATTTTGGGTGCTGTCTAGGTTTGGATTATCCGGATAACGGTTAACCGGTTAACCGGTTAACCGCAGGTATTTTCACTATCTGATATCCGGATATTTTTCTGCCGGTTAACCGGATAAAAAAGAATCGTTGCTAATGCATTTTACACGTTTTAGTAAGCTTCAATAAGTCGTATTCAGTGTTGGCGCGGCCGATTAAGGAGAAGCGTGTTGCCAATTAGCGAGATGCGTCTGTACACATTGCACAAAGTAATGTGACGCGATCCTCTGCTGAGAAGATCGTTAAATTAGGTCATTGATTGCCGCGCGCTCGGCTATCGTCTCTGGCCTGATTTATCGCGTCTTCAACAAGCCGATAGTTCCACTGGATTGAAGAATCGCATCTGCAATAGGCCATGTGCAGTGTACACACTATTCCATCGCTGGCCTGCACAATCGCATCTTCATTGGCTTGGTGCTCACGATATTATCGTTGACCTACACAATCGCATCTGCAATAGGCCTACGAACGATATAATCGCTGGCCTAACCATCTCGGACCCAGCATGCATTGGCTCCTATCTCTCCATGGCTTGTTGACGATATGCCGTTAAGTGTATTCTAATTAGTGATTCTGAGAGTGACACCGCGAAACTGAATGACATCGAATGTTCGCAAAAATGTGCGTGCGTGCAAGCGTAATTGATTACCGCTGATGATTAATTCGAAAAAAAAGATCGAAACCCCCTGATTTTATTTCAATCCCCCTACATTTTCGGCTGGCTGCGTGTCGGATCACGTGAATTAGAGCGAGGTATCATGTCGGCATCAATTCCAGTATCAGCTAGTCGTCCTTCTAGTACTCCAAACCTAAACATAAGGATGGTCAAAAGGATGTAAAGCCGTTGAAGTTTCCGGCGTATGACCTGCCAACCTTTTGACTCTCTACGAAGCGCTGCTTTCTATTCAGCCCACTTCTGTGGAAGCTGAAAAAGCATTCAATGAACGTGGACTCTTTGTTACAAAATTCCGGTCCCGGCTACAGGATCCCACAATTGATGCATCTGTGCTTTATAAAGAGGGCATTGCAGAAGCAGTGAACATTAAATTTGCGTGGTTTTTCTCGTATTCGCTCATACTGCGCGCGTAGGTAGGTACTCTACAATAACACTGTGTAATGATTTTGCGATCCGTTTTACATGCAGTCCTAATGAAATCGATTGTCTCACTTAGCAGTTATTATCCGGTTAACCGGTTAGATAAATTCCAAATTATCCGGATATATCCGTTATCCGGATAGTGAAAATTATTGATATCCGAACTAACCCTAGTGCTGTCGGATGATAGTAGTCAGGCTCATTCAGATAGCTTAGGATGCGGTATATTATGCATGGGATAATAATGCCTTGTATGGTTCAATCTGTCAGGATTCCAGAATCTCATCTATGAATTGTACATGTTAACGACGCTTGCCTTATACTAATTGCTATTTTTTCGAGTTGGCCATTCGAGGCACGCCTTTAAGACAGTAAACTTGTACAAGCTAGCAATTTTGTTAGTCAAGTTAAAGCGATATACTGTCCTTTTGAGTTGTTCTAGTTCTTTGGTTGCGCATTTTAAAAAGTGAGTAGTTATAGTTGTGTATTTCCAAGCTTGGTTCACAAAATCTGAGTTTTTAACAGCATTGAAATGATGTAGGTCTATTCATTCTTATTGTCTAAAAGCAAGATGTGCTAAAATCTTGAAGTTTAGTCCTGCCATCTTTTGTAGCCCGGAATGGAATTGGTGGCAACGTCACACAGGATTTTCTGTTTATTTGCCTAATTATTCTATACAGAAAAGCTCTCATCTCGCAGGATTTATTTCATAAAATGAACCGAGATTCCATATAGGTGTAGCCAGTGCTGGGATCAATTCAACACCTTTGAGTCCTTTCCTATGGATAACAACATGACCATCACCAATCAGTTCTACCCCCGAACTTCAACGTTAATGAATTTCAATATTTATGACTTGGACTTGGACAACTAGAAAACTTTTTCAAATTGAATTAGGTTTGGGATTACTGTACACGCGAATAATAATCAAAGTTGATTCTGATCAGCATGAGAATGGCAAATGCCTGTACACCAAGTTTGAATCGTTTCACACGATGCAGTTCTTTGTAGGAATTTCAGGAAAACCAGATATTAGATTAGAATTAAAATAAGAGCATAGACAGTAGACACATGTCTCAAATTATATTAAAATTAGAGCAAAGAAACATTTTAGGAAGTTGTCTAAATATTTTCAAATCTCCAATCAATATAAAGTCAAGTAGTATTATAGTCAGTATTGTTTAATTTAATGTTTGGGTGTATAGGGCCTATATGCATCATGCATAATTATGTATGGGATTCCCCAGTGGTTCTCAACCTTTTTATTCTCGCGGCACCCTTTGCAAATGAAAAAATTGTTCGAGGCAAACCAGCACAGTGGATCTGAACTTTTTTGGCTTAGGGCTTACTATTCTTCAAAATTTCAATGTAACTTTTGGCCGCCTGAGTCTCTCGTCATATGACTTGGTTTGAGTCATGCGCAAGTCGAGTCAATACCCAGTCATTTCTGTATTTCTAGAAAATGACTCAGGTCCAGTTGAGTCGTCAGAAAATCGTGACTCGAGTCATTACAACCCTGGCATATGCTCTATTAAAATGCGTAGGTATTATTGAATGTAAAATCTTTGTTTATTATCTGAAATTCTGCATCAAGGTTATAAACATACATAATAAAAGCGTCAGTGATCTCATATTTGTGTACAAGAGAAAATGAATATTGAGGGAAATGCTGTCACCAAATTCCGTAGTAATTGCCAAGAAGGAACCAATTGTAGGTTATATACACTCAATTGAATATTGATTATTTACAAATCTCAATAACAATATTATACTTGGATCTATTCACACACAATGATATTACTAGAAGCAGAGAATCAATATGGCGATGTCATGCAGGCCTATATATGTCATGTTCGCTCATAAAGTCGAGCAGCTATGCTTACACGAGTGTATGAATTGAGAAATCAAATAGCAACTTTCCTCGAAACCACAAATATCGCCGACTCATTATCTTGTAATCGAAAATGGGTATCGCATCTTGCTTTCCTGGTACATTGAACGTCACATCTGAACAAATTGAATTTGCAACTTCAGGGGGAAAACAACTCAATACATGAGATGTTGAGGCGCATTCAAAACAAATCTGTGACTCTGGAAATGTCAACAGTACAAAGAAAAGTATCTTCACTTTCCTATACTGGAGGAGAGAAAACCTAGTACCAACACTACATTTGTAACTGTGATACGAAATTTAACTACTGAATATTCACCCGCTTTTCCAACATTCCTTCTCTACAAAATGAATTTTGACTATTCAGTACTGTGTTTAATGCGGACGCCAATACCATTGCCTGAAAATTTCAAATGGGTCTTTCTGAAATGCGATGCAGTTGAATTGAATGACAAATTTCATACAAAGAGCATATCGCTGCATGACTTTGACAAAGAGTACGTTCTTGAAATTGGTCTTTATCCCACCAATCTTGCAACAATTCAACAAAATAAACAAGCTTTTACAGTCCGAATCTGGAGATCATCTAAAAATACAGGATGATCTGTTACTATTCTTTCACTCGTTGGTGTCAAGGTTTGTGATACCCTTGTACAAAATGTTTGCTGTACCGACTGCAAACCTACGGAATGCATGCTGGAGCGGTTTAATCAATGAAAGCATGTATCAGGACACTGTGGATTTTGGACAGGAAAATGACATCGTTTCAATGTTAGGCCTATATCTGAGTGAATTGTATTGTAAATACAATGTTTTGCATACTAAAAATTGTTGCTTGATTTTGGGCTTGTCTCGGCTAAAAATTCGCTTGTTTGGGCTTGTTTTTCAGATTTTTTGCTTGTTGTTGTAAAATAACCTGGCAACACTGGCCGTAACAATCTCATACACAAGAGGCCATGTACTGTACGCAAGACAAAATCGCTTGGGTGATCAGTCGCCCTTATTGATGCATCGCGTCAACGACAGGCCGTAACATTCTCATACACAAGAGGTCATGTGCGCAAGATATAATCGCTTGGATTATCAGTCGCATCTCCAACAGGACTGGTGCGCCCGACATAACCGTTGGCCTAAGCAATCGCATTTGTAATTGTAATAGGCCACGTGCGCAAACATTTTCACGTCGCAATACACTATTGTGACGTCATTTAGATAATTAAAATCGCGTACACCCCTTGCACCACCACCCAATATGGTCACAAGCCGCCACTGGCTCGCAGATGGCAAAACGTTAGAGTCTGTGCTGTTGATATATCCGACCGATCACGATCATCAAAGGCACCATATAACACTTTACGGAATATGTCTCTGTGAAGTGTAACTCAGAAAGTATAGCTGTCCAATATTAGGTTGTAGCTGTCTGGTACTTAACTCAGAGACTGTCCTGGTTTGCTGTCGTGATGTTCTTTGTACGATATATTTTGTCCGTACACATAGTTTATTCAAACGTTTACAAGTAGGTTTACATGAGTCCCGTCCGAGTCAGCTCAAACATGGACTTATAAAGACTCGACATGATTGCAATAGGAAAGTCATATTCGTATGGGCGTGAAATTCACAATGTTGTCAGTTACCACACACACCTACACCACCTAAAAATAGTACATTGAACGCTCTCTCATTCACGAAATTTCATGCTGGTGACGTAATATTTTGTGATACGATTGTTGATATACAATGTTCTTTCCAATTCTCTACTATTTGCTGACGATTACCCTTGACGAGTGTCAGCCGAAAATAATCGGGTTCATTTCAATACGAATATACTATTCAATTGATACTTTTTCAATAACACCATGTCGACGATGACTATACCTGAGAGGGTTACCGTGTCAGAAATGACCATACCTGAAACTACAGACTGTAAACATGGAACGGCAATGACCGATTTTGCAGCTTCGTTCCCCTTCGCTGAGGATGTATTCAGAATTGTTTTTGCGTAAGCGACTGTAGGATTTCTGGCAATCCAAAAGTTATCTACCAGAGCGAATAATTTACGGAATCTGGTTTTGATCGAAAGCTACTGTCGCTCCAATTTCGCAAATATAAATTTAAATATGATGGGCCACTGATTCACCTAGAATCCACCCTCCAAGTCTGAAATATCGGCATTGTCCGAACAATCGGAGAGCCGCAACGGGTCATTGTTTTGCGGTTATCCGATTGTTCACAACAATGCACATTTCAGATGTTGAGGGCAATTTTTCGTCCAAGTCTTGAGCCTGACCATATTTGAATTTATATTTTTGGAATCAGTGCAACTGTAGCTATCGATCAAGACCAATTCTAAATACAGTTTCAGCGAAGCGAAACGAAGCTGCAAAATCGGTCGTTGCCATTCCATGTTTACATTCTATACCGAAACGTTAGCATGCCGCCGAAACACCACTTCATCGCCACACCATATAACTGAAACGTTAGCATGTCGTTGCACCTATACCTAAAACTTTAGCATGCCACCCCCGGTTTTCACGTTAGCATACCGCCGCAGCCTATACTTGAGAGAGTACCATCACCGCCGCACCAATAAGAGCCTATGGTAGCATGCCACCGATAGGAGGTGTAAAAGGGTGGGGTCACCACCACGGGTTTTCGCGTTAACATGCCACCGCACCCATAAGAACCTCTGCCACCGGTTGATCGATCTACTGATTTCGACCAATTTCACTGTGCCGTGAAATTTGCTTGTGTCGACACAATCGAGCGAATATGAGAACAACCCTATTATTGCAAAGTTTGTTCTTGTGACGCCAAGAAGTATTTGCTGTGTAATAATGTCAGCCTGTGTGCTTTTCTGTTATCGTGAAACAAACAGATGGTACCGCTTGATGACTTGCGATAAAATGATTTTGTTGAACGAGCTCGTTTCATGGTCTAAAGGTCGGATAACAAATGTTTGTCAGTAGTAGTCAACTTGTTATATCAAACATAATGAGCGGATCGATTTACGAGTGAAGGTAGCTACAATTCAGGGTCATGAAGAGCTTATCTAAATTATTCGATAAATTCTTATACTTCTACTTTTAATCGCCCTGCATACAAATAGTTCGATTTTTACTTGGGAGGCAAAAATTGATGGCGCATTTTCGACTACAGATTGTCTATTTAGCGATCGGGTTTACCCAGCTAGTATTTGCCTTCATGTAATGAGACTGCGCACCTAAAACAAGTTTCGTTAGTGAACTTATCACCTCATAATTGCGCTTTTGCGAGTAGCCAATCCGTTTTCATATAGAATGTCAATGAAGAGCACCATGAACGATATGTGCTCATTTTATCACGGTGTAAATTGTATTGAAAAATGATAGGTTACATACATGGCTAGATATATGTCATCTTCTGCAATCTGCAATTCTGCAATTTTTACTCATATGGCATTGAACTCACACTTTAATTGTACTCGATATATCACAATACTTGATTCGTACTTTATCTATTATTTGTGAATATTTTAGTTCGTTTCGGTACTCAGGAAGAATTATAAATATACTTCGGGTAATTTCTCTACAATTATGCGTTGAACTAGCTACGTCCAGTAACATACAGATCAAGCAGAAGTAAAAAACAAAGAGTCTATGACAACTACTCGATATACCAATAAAAAATCAATACTAGATATCTAGCCTATATACACACAGGTGTTGATAACAATCAGGCGCTTAGCCAGCCGAAAAAAGGACGTGGGCTGAAAAAAAGAACAGGTTCTTGTTTGTTTTCACATCTACCAATATAGCAGTGGCTCAACCTTTTTCACCTCGCGGACCCGTAAAATTTCAAAATGTGTCTGGCTGACCGATGAACGTTCAAGATTGAAATGAAGCGGAAATGTAAAGTATGTAACTGTTTTTTTTTGCAACTATATGGTGCTAGAGCAGAGGTCTCAAACTCAAATGTGCTCGCGGGCCAATTTCCTAGTTTTTGATGTCACTGCGGACCGCAGCATTAATATTAGCGATATTCAATGCATTATTTCCAAGTAGGCTTTATCGTGGCAATATAATTTGCTATGGTACTATTCACGCTTGACATGAAGAAAAAAATCACAATATCAAATATTTGCCGGGCATAATTTTATTTAATTAATGGGTTAGAGACATCATGCGAGAGGATGCATCATGACATCGTAAAACTGTCGGGTTATAATATTGCAGTGATAGTGGACTTCTGACGTGCCACAATTCTATGTAGAATATTTTAATGTCTACTGACGATTGATCTGATATAGTAGTGATAATTATAGGCTTTTGTTACTGTCATTGCCAAAGTCAAATTAAATCAGCGTTAAATTTTGCCTTCGGTTATCATTGAAACATATCAACAAAAACTTGAATATTATCATTATTGAGCCATAGTTGTGCTTCCAACACGACTTCTCGTAGCCCCTGTCCAGTTTCAACGCAATGTTCTGATGCTACCTATATTAAAATCAGAAAGCCCATTTACACCAAATCCCGCGTAGCCCGCAGACTATTTTCCAGTTGAATAAATTTGCCAAGAAAATATTCCACAGCATATAGGCCTAATTCCACAGTGCATCTCGTACACCCTGGTGTGGTGCTTTGTGTCCCGATAGGGTCCACGGAGCCTTGTTAAGAATACCTGGAATAGAAATGCCCAGTCGGCGAAGAATTCATTGATGTTACAGACGTAGAGCGTAGCACTACCTTACTCGCCACTGATAATAACAGGGATAAAGAGAACAAACAACACACAGCATGCAACCAACTATACGTCACGGGGTCACTGAATAGAAACGGTTGCCACAATGACCTGTTAGATATAGCTATATACCCTACGCAACGCAAGCTACGACCTTTGGATATATTACTGTTCCCCATGACAGCTTCATAGATTGCTGCGTTCGTAGGATTACTAAGTCACCGTTCCGAGTCACAAGTCTTTCTCTGATTTTAACGTTTGACTAGATTCATCTCGAGTCACTTTTATTTAGTCACCCAGTCAATCCGAAATCTTGTCATTTTACAAGAAGGTCGCAGCAAACCAAATCACAATTTTCAGTCACGAATCATCAACGGGTCATGTTATATTATAGATAACTAAGGTAAACTATAGATAACTAAGGCAAGGTTTACCTTAGTTATCTATAGCAGTGGTCGGGAACCTTTTTAGTCCGAAGAGCCATATTGACCCCATATTTTCCATCTTAACTTCCAAAGAGCCATACATTTTAATCAACTAATACGTCACAATTGAAAAATCGTGACGTCATGGTAGCGAAAATTCGTCGACTTTCGTCAGTTATACGAGGTCGTAGGTTCGTCTTGACGATATTCATAAATGCGAGGACCCATGGGGGCATAAGTAGGCGGAGCCAAACATGATGGTCACGACACAGCAGCATGCATATTGCATACGCACCGTAATGTGCGATTCGTCAGTGACGTGGTTTCAGGGGAAGCACGTGAGGCAGTGCCTTACCTGTATACTAGATTTTGAACATTTTTACTACGAGAATCACGCAACTTGCCTATTTATTGTTCGAAAATATAGCGTGAAAGGGGAGGTAAGGCATAGGTGAGGCACGGCCGGGATTAACATAGCGCAATTCATCGTAAATATCATAGAATTTATAATAACTGATAACACTGGTCAACACATATTTTTGGGCATACAAATTAAGAGTGGGTTTGGTGGTTCTGAAGGGCGCTGATTTCGAAAATGGCCTTAGTTTTTTCAAATTGGCTCTTGTTTTGGAGATGACCGATGGGGACGACATGAGGGTTCTTCATAGTCGATCATTATCTATTGAAGTGCAGTATAAATAGGGATGGTGTGAACCTCTGAAAGGTTCAGGTTCGTGTGAACGCGAACCTTTTTAAAAGGTTCTGTGTGAACGCGAACGTGAACCTCGTGACGTCACGTGACGTCATATTGCTAATTCCAACCCTACATTTCGGTGAAGTGATAGCCTTGCAATACCTAGCGACGATTCGGGCCACATTATGCCACAATGCTGAAATACCTATCGATGTTTTAAACGTCTACAGATGTATCAACTGGGACAATTTCGACGAGAACTTGCAAGGGAATATAAGCTTACTCCTTAACGGTCAAGGTCAGACCGGACAATGTATTCGGCGTCCCGATTATTGCTAAGTTGATATTGAGCAGAGTGTAAAACGGGTTTCCCTACTTGCTACCGATATTACCCCTTTAACAAGTTTTACAGCAGTAGCCAATACCCCAATCCACGGAGTTGGTTTTTATGATACAATAAACATATGAAATCGAGATTGACCCCGTACGCCTGCTAGATTTTGACATCAGACAACGATATCAATTTCATTGATTGGTTGGATAAGAGTCATTCGCTGACTACCTACATGTAGTGTTTCGCTCTTGATGTTGTGTGATTGCGAGTCAAGCTCACAGCACAGATGAGTCACTAAATATTCGCAAACGGAAAGCTGGATATTTCGAGCAAGCAATTGTAACAAACAAGTAAAATCTTCGAGATTGTCAAGGAGCATGCTCGTTTAGTGCTGATTTTTATGCTGCCAGCGCCATGCATATACCGGGCCCGCAGTTGAAATGCAATAAATTTCAACCAAAGATACTATAATGAAGTGAAAATTGTAATATATGAAAAAAGTTCACAGTGCAGAACCTACCAAGGTTCGTTTGTGAACGTGAACCTCTAAATATCTGAGGTTCACACACAGAACGTGAGCGTGAACCTCACGTTCACACCATCCCTAGTATAAACTTATAAAAAAAACTACGATTTTCGTCTTGCCAAGTAAAATATTCAATGGTAAATATACTAATTTTGGACTTTTTTAGGGGTACAAGAGCCAATCTCTAATCACTAATTTGATATTCGTAATCAGCAACCCCGAAAACGGCTCTTAGATGCTCTGCCCAATTTTTCGTTCTGTTGACCTGTGTAATAACTGAATGTAATTGCCGCACCGATTCCGATTCGATTTTTCAATTCTCAAAGTATTCGGCGGTAACACAACGCTGTGTCACACGCCTACATTTGAACAGCAACTACAAAGCTACGTTATCAATCAAGAACGTGGATCACTATGGCGTTGTTTGTAATTTGAATTCGTAATTGTGAATGTCACTTCCACGGAGTTCATTTCTCGCCGTAGATCAGCAAGACAATGTGTATTTGAAAACTGCATTGTCATACAGGCGTCGCCTTGTCTGCTATTCTCATAAAACAATTACCGCATCGTGCAGTCCGAGATTTCGTGGCGCAGGCGAGACAGCAACTTAGATTTGAGGATTTTGAAAGAATTTCGCGCCCCTAACCCTGAATACGCCACACCTCTCAAAGACATGTTTATACTGCCACAAGAATAATTATACTTGTTGTGCTGAAGATTTATTAACAAGTTGCTGCAATATTGATAAATTATGCACAAAATTAGAATTTTCGCAAAGAGCCATACTTTATGCCCAAAAGAGCCATATATAGCTCGCGAGCCATAGGTTCCCGACCACTGATCTTGAATAGCTGGTTCGTGGTACAGAACTTGAATATAGCTTTCAATACAATATCCATTGTATAATAATATTTATTAACTCGCAGACTTTTCGGGTGCCTCTTTTCAAGAGTTAACGGCACACTAAAGGGATTTAAACAGATTTAAAAGCAAAACCAAAAAGGCAAAGTATGACGCAACAATCAAAATCACAGACCATGAAATTCGCATTGTACCAATGGCAACAATAACAAACTATGAAGTATACGGACATACGGTACTAAAATAGCAATGATATTCGTAAATAAACAGTTACACCGGGGCCTACGATATTCACGGCCTTATCTGGTACATTGCGCTTGCCAGAGCTAACAGGCCGATGGTCGCCAAACTGAAATTCGCGTTTATGCACGATTTTGCTTCTCGCTAGCAGACGCCTCGCCTCAGATAAGCTGATTGAGTGATTGTATTCGTCTAACAGGCCAAATCGTTATCTTACCGCGACAAAGTGACAAGAGACGTCGTCGCAGATGCAGTTATCCACCGATCGCAGAAGTAGGCTAAGTAGTGAGAAACACTGACTTGCTCATGAAAACTCTTTTATTGCATGGTAAAATCAATTCAAGCATGTAAAGAAGAATTGGTACACACGTCATATTAGAAACTACTTGCAGAAACAAACATGTATATACATTATACAAACATACAAGCTTCGACCACAAGTACTGAGAATGAAATGCATCACATGCAAGCTATGTCTTGTTCAACTGTTGATTTTCAAAGTCCTTCACAGCATCTATTTTTACAGAAGTATTTACCAGCATCTTCTCCTTGTAACACATATTCACAATAATTTTGATTGTCAATTTCAAAGATCGATCTCGATGATCATAACACGCAAAGGCCCACCAAAATAATGCAAAACATATTCACCAGCTTCCCTCACTGCAACGTGGGGGTGCGATCAGATGATTTTATCAGAACCATCTAGGATTGAAAAACTGGATGCAACAAACTTGGCTAGCGTTTCTGAGGGAGCAAGCAGTCCCCCACGAGCGAGTTGAAATAGTGTGAACTTGCACCACCGGACTGATCAAAAAATAACTTAAAACATATCTGTCAAGCCAATTTTCAAGGACCTTCTTATCAATGTACCCAGAAACAACATACAACACCTCCTCACTGTCAGGAGATAGAACTGATCCGGTAATTTAAATTACCATGACTTGTTTGAAATGGTAAAAATGAGTTGAACTTGAAACACAAATATCATGCTCCCAGTTTTTTATGCCAATTATTAGGCCGCAGCGGAACAGTATTATATTTTCATAATTGGCAACTTCTGTTAATCCACCAGAAACATCCCCCCACTCATTTGCTTATACCGTGAGAACTTTCGTTCAATCAGGTCACTTTGGAATTTTCTTAGAATAACATATACCCCTCTGCAGACAAGTCTGCCATAATCTGTAACTGTGACTGCAGGGTTTCAATCGGAGCTTCTGAGGTTTGCTTTGACAGTGATCATTTCTGGGGGTTACATCCGTTCCATTTTACAAGCCAACTAGCGAAATCGCGAAGAAAATAGATTTTGCTATCTTGTGGAACCACTGCTTTGGCCAAGCGGTTGTTAAACATATATGTCAGCAATTGACAACTGTCCACCAAGCATTGGTAAGGCTCAAGAATGAAGCCATATCATCCTTGCGAGGCAAGTAACTTTAGCAAGTTGCAATAGTTGACTTATGGATTGGAGCTAAGGTATATGTCAATTTTGCCGCTTCACGTAAATTTCGAATCCAGCTTATCACCACGTTCCCTGATTTTGTGAAGATCTTTCTGAAATATTCTTCTCTTTGGGGGTTTTCAGCGAGTACTCACAGTCGGTTTTTTCCGCAAGCCACGGTCTTTGATGTACTTTGATTACAAGCAGGGCAGAATTCTTCGTTGGCATCCAATCACGCCTATTCACAAAATGTATCCATTTTTGTAGCTCCAAATCGTCCAATAGAAATTGAAACTATGAAAATTTTCGTTTAGTTGTCAAATATCCAGACCAGTGACGAATATTTTCCCTTAAGCCAAACCTGAGTCACCAAGTAACAAGTATACAATCAGTCAAAATTCAATGTAAGGCCATATGAAATACCACCACCAACGATTTGCCGATAGTGCTGTGCTTGCATAATACACATCTCAAATAATTAGTTAACCACTGCATACCGGTATGCTACCTCATGCTATAGGCCGGTCAAAACGACAGCCAAAAAGCAACGCCATTACAGTCAAAATATAGTCCCTAGCATTAGCTAATCACGGCATCATTCTATAACATTTCAAATGCGGCGACCAGCTCAAAAACTTCATCTTAAACGTGATGGGTCAGCTACAGAGTCGTTCAATCACATTACTGTAGCCTGCCTAATAGTAAAAGACGGACAAAACGACAACTTGAAACATCTCTGCCAACCTTACACTCGAAAACTCGCTTCAAATTGCGAAGAGTCTGGTATCAGATGCGAAATCAAGACAATCGCCGATTGTCACGTCGAGGGTAATCGTCCAATCAAAATAATCGCCCGTTGTTATGTAAAGAGTAATCGCGAATTTCTGTTTTGTGAGCATCGGCCTGTTAGCTCTTGCAAGTGTAATGTACCAGATAAGGCCGTAAATATCGTAGGCCCCGGTTACACACACGAAACACATGCACTAATGGGAAAATTGTAGGTTATAGAGGAAATCTTTTTGTCTGCATTAAATAGGTTTGTTCAACTGAATGATAGTAGACTCCAGCACTTTTAGATGAAACAAAGACCTACCACGCGCCATGACAGTGAACATATTGTCATCATAGTGCTGTGCACAGGCGAGGTTTTCACTCAAATGCTGACCGATTGACGAAGCATATGCTTGGTAATCGTCATAGTAATCGTCATTCCCATTAGTGCATGTGTTTCGTGTATGTAACTGTTTATTTACGAATATCGTTGCTATTTTAGTACCGTATGTCCGTATACTTCATAGTTTGTTATTGTTGCCATTGGTACAATGCGAATTTCATGGTCTGTGATTTTGATTGTTGCGTCATACTTTGCCTTTTTGGTTTTGCTTTTAAATCTGTTTAAATCCCTTTAGTGTGCCGTTAACTCTTGAAAAGAGGCACCCGAAAAGTCTTCGAGTTAATAAATATTATTATACAATGGATATTGTATTGAAAGCAACCACTGATCTATAGTTATATCATCATGAACTCGAACTGTGACGTAATAGCTGATCTTCTACCGCATGGTAGCTTTCAAAAGTGACGTGATAGTCAAGTATGTTGAGATTTCAGTGGTTTTTCAGTCGTTTTAGCGTGAACTTTAAGTTCTTATATCTAAAAAAGATATTTGGAACTCGAGTATTTTGTTGAATACTTGAAATTCCAAAATGCCGTGTTTGAGACCTCTGTGCTAGAGTAATGACATTTGGAGGGTTTTTATCGTAAATAATCGAATCATGTTCATGTGATTTATGGTAGTGAGTCAGCTGAGTCGAGGTAAAATTGCCTTGTCTACATAAACGAGCTACCGCCGAGAGTCGTCTATAGTCTTTCACGCCGAAAGCCGTGGGTATAACCGACCACGCCAACACGAATAATATTATTGTCTTTGACAAAATCGAGAGAAGCATTTCAGAGTAGAACCAAGCACCTTGTCGTGCTACCTTGGGTATTGCCCACTGCACTAGACGCATGCTACTCTGACAACTTCGACTACAGTGCGTGTCGCAAGAAAACCCCTTACAGCAGCTATACCAGCCATGCGCAAATCTGGACCGAAAAATGACTTCTCCAGCCCACCGCCAAAAACGTTGGTCTTGGGCCCCACAGGGCGATGAGCCAAACTGTGGGGGGCTTCGCCCCCAGACCCCACAGTTGAGGGGATTTTTTCACCAGTTCTTGTCAGCACATGCATTCTACTCATTGTAAGTATGCTTATGTAGCTTAATCGCGCCAATAGCGAAAATTGTCGATCATTCATGACCGAATCGGTTTTATCGCTGCCGAATTTTTGGCACAACCTTCGGATTCACATGTTAGCCTAAACTTTAGTATGTGTTGGTACGTCGTGGCTCAGTAATGACTGACGCCGAAATGCCTATTTCTATAAATCATGCGTATTTCTCGAAAAAGGGCACCTATAAGCAAGGCATTTAGTGACACTAAATCGCGTAAAGCGCGAAAAGAAATTGAAAAATGTTTGAAAAAGTTTCAAAAAATACAATATGATTTAAGGTCATTTTCAAAATAATTTTGGGCGCTTTTCAAGCTCAGCCACTCTCTAATTGGGCGTTTTGGGGTGTCCTAGTTACGGTGCTGCACAAAATGAATGAATCGAAAACGAATGATTGTACAAACTGCCCTGTTTAACGATGAGTCAGCTCGTATCTGTTCTGTACTTATGCCTTCAACATAGAATCTTGAAATGAAGGTATAAAATTGTAATATACCTGGCGGACCGGCACCGGTCCGTCGACCAGCGCTTGAGAGACACTGCAATATAGCATCAATTCATTATAGCGTCAAGTACATGCGGAGATGACGATTATACATTAAACAATTTTCCCAATCCTAAATTTTGAACTCCAGTAACTTTGCTCGCACTAGGTTATAATTGAGACAAATCGGTTGTGCTTCGAGACAATTTCATGATATAGCCAGTTAAATTTGAAACAGAATTATATTTATTTTAATTAAATGATTACAAAATTTTCTACTATAATAACTTCGCTTCCACTAGTTGGAAAAGAACCAAAATTGTTTTTCAGCAAAATTTTTAATACTCAGTGACAGTGGCTGATTGCTCTATCTGGGTTAATCGCATAAAGTGCGAAAATTTCCCCTAATACATGAATAAATCAATCATAAATATTGGCAACTGCATATAGATATTGCTAGAATTATCATCCCCTCTCAGTCCACGTGGTCAAATTACAGGCAGAGCTGACCCAAGTGCAGTAGCATTGGAATATTTCGAGCCCTTAATAATATTTAAAGACATTTAGGCGGCCCCGTTGGCCTAATTACTTCTTTAAATATTGTTATTTCCTGGCCTCCCATCTGTTATGTGAAACGATATTGAAATTGCCTAAACGTACTAAACTTGAAGACAATTTAAGTTTAAGACGATGCCTGATGCCTACAATCTAGCTAATACAGATAGGCCTATTGCGAGCTGCCGGTACCATCGGCAAAGAACAGATCGGTTAAAATTCATGCCAGCAACCGTCGAGCTCAAATTAATGTTTTGATGCGGAATCTGGCATGCTTTTTTTCAGGAGTGTAAATCGTAAATCTTGTCCAATGTAGACTGTAATTATTCGACTAACAGCAACATTAGAACAGTATTTAACTCTGAGCACGACATTTTAATCAAGCATCAGACATCACTATTTGTGACTGTAATCAGATTTGTAATCATCATCCTCAGCCTGCCAGCTAGTATTATTGTCGCTAACCAATCATAAGGTTCGGCGGTGGTTAGGTTATATACATCATACTACTACATCCACTATTTACCGACTTCGTTTGAATGACTCGTTACGCAAAGACGTGCTTATCTACTATTTGTGACGTAATTATGAGTAGGCCTAGGCCTAGTAGAGTTTACAAAATATCTATAACTTATTACAACGTATTCTTTCTCGTTTAGTAATGTGCATTTTATGTTGAATAGTTCTCGAAAAAGTAAAAAGTTGGTGTTCCTTTATAAAGAAATCGATTTCATATATTTAATAATCGATTACGATGGCTTGCGATTTTTATGGAATGTAATCACTTGCGGTTACGATTACACGAAATGCTGTAATGGTCGTCATCAATCACAGTTACAAACCACGATTACCCAATGTCTTATTGTCACTCTATCTGCTGCTGCAATTATCAGGGTTGTAACAAAGTCACAAGACACCGTGTCACAAGTCCTTCTCAGTTTTATAGTTTTGACTCGAGTCAAGTCGAGTCATTTTCAATTCACCTCCGAGTCAAGTCCGAGTCCAAGTCAGCGAAATGAGGGTCGAGTCCAAGTCACGGTATTATGACTCGAGTCGAGTCCAAGTCATTGTGTTCACTGCTCAGTTTATTGTTAATGTTTTGTTAAACCCACCTTTATAACTCTGTTTTGTGATATCGAATGGTTCGCATTTATATTATACTAATCTTCATCACTTTTAGCAGTTTGTGGTCGCATTTTGAAGTACCAGTACCAATAGACGAAATCCCAATAGTGTGCTTACTTTCTATTCTTCGAAATTACAATGAAATGTTGGTCTTGGCCGTCTGCGTCTCGAATCATATGACTTGGCTCGAGTCATGCGCAATATCAGCTACGTTACCGTGTCGCGGCGTCCATAAGATTAACGATATATTAATGTCACAATCACCGTAAACGTTGGGATTAACTCGAATCGGTCATACATAATAATTTTGAATATACATGCTAAGTAATGGCGTCACTGTTTACTATACTTGATATTCAGCACCACTTCACCAGAGATCCCTATACCCGTAACGTTATCAGGCAGGTCATCGACACAACATATACCTGAAAGGGTGGTATCACCGACGAGACGGCAGGTCATCAGCGATAGGGACTCGAAAAGGGTGGAGTCACCAACACGATTTTTCACGGCAGGTCATCAGCGAGCCCTATACCCAATAAGGAGAGTCGAAAAAATTAGATTAGCGTGAAAACGTGTTTTTGTACATACTTCGTATTTATACGAGCCGTGGCACATCACATTCCATACTTTTTGCCAGAAACAATCTGCTCCAGCAACTCCTTGTTATTAGAAAGTGCTTCATGGATATCACGACAGCTCAGGTCTAGGTTTACCTTTACTCAGGGCCGAAACAGCCCCCCCCCCCAAAAAAGTAGGTCTTGCCCCTCCATAGAGTGATAAACCAAACTTCTTCACCTCGTTTTGATTATAGGCGTCAACCAAGATGGGAAAAGGCCGTACAACAAGTTTGGACAAAATCATTTTTTGAGCGTATGGAGCAAGAATTCCAGTAACAATGCTTGTAGTCTTGGTCCTGGCAGTAGAAAACTTATTTGCGATGTTGGAATCGGGGAATATTGCTTTGAACAATTGTGATGTGCAATCGTTGGCGAGCAATGATTGTTGGTGTTTGACAGTATGGAAAGCCCAGGTACCCTCTGCAGAAGCTGCCTTGTAGTCTGTGGTCGTTGGTGCTGTTCGACTTGTGGAAAAATTATTCATTGACTGGCTCAAATTAATCCTTATGACAGGCTTCTTGTGTTTTGGGGTACCAATGTGTGTTGAAATAGCGGTCTTTCTTGTGGCCTCCAGGTTAATGTCACAATTGCAGGTATTGCAATGTGCGAACCACTCGTCCTTCAAGCTTCGTTAGATACCGTTGAATACTATCTCGTAATCGTCACGAAAAACGTTTTTACGCCTGCTCATTTTAACTTATCAGATTTAGCCTTATTAGTAGATAAAACTATATGGGCAAGTACAATATAATTAGATAAATTTATCAATGATTTATATAGCTTTACTACTGTTTAACCAATGTGTCGACTGCACTGCGCCTTTTTTGACTACGCAATAAATGCTGCCTTCCTCGCAGCTTGAGCTTATTCTGCTTTACACCAAACAGCAGGAATCTGGCACTGCTGTTTACCGCTAAAATGACGTCCGCTGCGGTAGCTTGGTTCAGATGAAACTGCTATACCACCACTCACTGGCCTAGCTATCTCATCACTTGGAAGTCAAATCTTGTGGTGTGTACGTCACGAGAGTTCCTTTCTCTTATGATGTCATAAAATGTCGACGCAAGAGCATAACATTCAACACAGATACCAGAGGAAAACGATGGAAGATCTGTAGTGGTTGAAAATAAGACAAAATAAGGACGCAAGTCGAAAATAAGGACATTTCTTAGAAATAAGGACAGTTGAGTTTTCTAAGACGTGATCCTTCAAAATAAGGACAAATCTTAGAAATAAGGACGGTATGGCAACCCTGCCTATACCTGGAAGGGTGGGGTCACCAGAGATCCCATAAGAACGCATGGCAGGTCACCAGCGGAAGGGGGGTCTTAAGGGTGGGGTCACCAACACGAGTTTCGCGGCAGGTCACCAGCGGCCCATAAGAGTCCCAGCCACATCACGACCGATCTATACTACTATCCTCTTGTTACCACTAATTTTTGCCAATACATGATAAAATTAGTTTTAGGGCCGAAAATAGTCTATCATAAGCTACATATTTACTAACATTTATCATCAACTATGTAATATCGTTACCCTACGTATGATTTATCCAATGTCATTTTCAGGTGTGTCGGATAATATTCAGAATATGCAGTAGTAGTTTGCAATGAAAACCCGACTCCATCCACCACATGAGTCGTATGCATGACTTGAAAGCATATAATACCATAGATACTCGGTAGAGATCGAAGTTGGAAATTGTTGATCGATTCAAAATTACAAACGATTGGAATGTAGGCATATTTAGCTTTGTAAAGTATCTCATGATGGCACGTCATAAAATTGCATCAGTTGACGGTTTCGATTACACATGAAAGTTTCACAACTGCTACATGGATGCAGGCTACATGGTGCGCTCAATATCTGTCATTTCGTGGGCTTTCAAAGTGAACATGATTTTACGATATTAATAGCTTATCGATATCTAAAAGATTGTCTATAAAGGCATATCGTCAAATCGTCGAGGTTTCCCTATTTTCAATTTTGTTTAATCCCCTGTCGCAGTTCGCTACAATTAGGTTACAGATTTTCAAATTGATTTTTGCGTTGATCCGATGACAGTTCCTCCAATGCTCTGTAGGCAGTTGGCATTTTGGTGTTATGGTCTAAAACAGGGGTTCTCAGCCCTTTCTTGGCCGTGGCCCATTTTCCGGTTTAAAAACGTGCTGTGGCCCACCTGATATTTTAGAGTCATATTCCTGTTTAATGCGTGGTCATGGACAGCGCCGATATGCTTATTTCTCTAACTGATGATATTTAAATCTCGATCTCCCGAGATATGAAATCGCGCGAAGTGCGAAAAAAAATTTCAAGTTGAATAAATTTCCTCCTACAGACGACCAACGACATAATCTTGGGCCCCTTAGAGTTCCCCAATTGGGGGTGTGAGTGCGGTAGTTACGGCCCTGGTAGATCATAAGCTAAAACTCATAAGTAGATTATTTTCGTCCGCTGCTCCATTCTCGTCGCTAAACACATGATCAGATCCCCGCACTGTGTGATTGGGACTTAAGTGATACTATTGTGGGGAATATTATAATCATTCTGGGCCAGCATCGAACAATTCATTGGTGGATGGGGTACTACAGAGAAGTGAAGAAGGATTTTTCAATATGCATGATGTACTTTGTATGTCGTGTACCAAAACAACTGAAGTTGCAATGTCAGAATATTCAATCCAATGATACAACCCATTCCTGTGACTCTTTCATTATGTACAATGATTTCCAGGCCGGACATTTTAAACCGACTTCAAAGATTAATGCGCTCCGATAAATCCTCAATCCATTAAGATTCGTTGGGGTGGTGCAGTATACCTTCGCCAGTAGTTGCTAATAATTTGCAATTATGGCTATTTTAGCTTACAATAATACGGCCAGCCGAAGTAGGCCTACAGTAAATCTGTACATCGATTTCACTTTCATTGCGAGTTCATTGCATACCCCTTTCAACGGCTGATTACTTCAGCATTATCTTCCAGTTATTATACGCTTAAAATTATTTTAGTTGCTGTCAGCCGTAGGTTGTCATAGCCAGTAGAAAAAGCAGGGTTGTAATGACTCGAGTCATGACTCGACTCGAGTCAGACTCGAGTCACGATTTTCAGATGACTCGACTCGACTCGAGTCATTTTCTCAAAATACGGAAATGACTCGACTCGACTCGAGTCAATCTGTGTATTGACTCGACTTGGACTCGAGTCATTGCGCATGACTCGAAGCAAGTCATTGACTCGAGATTCAGACGGCCAAGACCGACATTTCATTGTAATTTCGAAGCCAACACACTATTGGGATTTCGCCTGTTGGTACTGGTGCTTGAAAATGCGACCAGAAACTGCTAAAAGTGAGGAAAATTGATATATTATAAATGCGAACCATTCAATATCACTAAACAGAGTTAAAAAAGTGGGTTTAGGAAGACTTTAACTGGAAACTGAGCAGTCAACACAATGACTTGGACTGGGACTCGAGTCATAATACCATGACTCGGACTCGATCCTCTGTTCGCTGACTTGGACTCGGACTTGACTCGGTGGGAATTGAAAATGACTCGACTTGACTCGAGTCAAAAATATATAAGTGAGATTGACTTGTGACTCGGAGCCTTGTGACTTGGTTACAACCCTGAGAAAAAGCCACCATAACGTTTTTGATTTGTACATGCTGACTTCATACGAGCCAGGTGCCACTACGTTTAATCAGGGTCGGATGAAAAGCTTTGTAGCTATGTAGCCTACGTATAATTAGATAATACAAATATACTTTTAGCGAATAACATCAGAAATATAACTAAACTTACATTAATTCTGAAATTTTCTAAATAGCTCTGTGGCCCACCTCAAAATGCTCTGTGGCCCACCAGTGGGCCATGGCCCACCCTTTGAGAACCCCTGGTCTAAAATAACTAAAGCCATCAACCCCACTAAATTTGAACTTTATATAAGCATAGAGGCAGATGAAAATATTTCAGCAACCACAGCAAAAATTGGAGCAAATAAATTAGGACGTCCCTACATTCGAAATATCAAATTCAACCCTGATTTGCTAGAAGATTGGACTTCACTTATCATTTACAAAGTATGAATTTCAAATTTATTTTACTAGCGATTGGTAATATACGTTTTAGAAGTCAGATATTTGAATAGTAAATAGATTATATTCCTCGCAATAAAGACCTATCAGAATGGCGTTTATTTATTTAGTTGAATAAATATTATGGGCACTGTTTGCTGAAGAAGTACCTGTGTGTTTCAATACTTTGTATCCTTCTGTTGCTGTATTTGTATACGATATCACTAACCCCTGAGATGGCTGAAGGAGGTAAAAATGTGCAATCTGAAGTTGACGATGAAAACCCTACATCATCATTATATCGGTCATCAGGTTAGTCCTTTTAATATTTATAGTCATATAAATGTTCTTTTTGTTGATACAACCGCTCCGTGCATCGAATATGATAAATGAGTCATACTCTGTGAAGATGAGAAACCCCAAATGAACGAGCATTGGAAAAAACATCCTTTCTAACTCCCCCAAACCAGATACAAGTTGGATCTCTCGACATCGCCATAATATTGAAATCATATATGATGAATTAGAAAAGGCGGATATAGATCCATACGATTTAGATCGATGAAAAAAAAACGAAAATTAGTATTTTTGTTGGTTCATGTGTTCATTATTCTTGAGGCTGTGAAATATGCTACAAGCCGATAACACTTTCTACGACATCGTGAATATACTAGAGTACATCTGTTTGGATTGATATTTAATAGTAAGAACTATTATCATATGTATTTTGTAGACCCACACTGTGAATATGCAATATAAAATTATCATGTAAACTCAATGAGCAATTTGTTGTATCTGTTAGGATTCGCGACATTGGCTGAGGGGGAGCACGTCGAGCAGACGTTCATAAACAGCACGGTGGGCGTTGTAGGCGGAGACCAGTATAATACGAATATCACGGTTTTCGGACAGTTGACTCTAAACAAAGGTAGGGTATCCTTGTCGTCGACATAACGGTGCCTATACTTGAGCTATACTACAGCGACAGCGACGTTACAATGACAGCGTCAAGGGACATTAGGAACACAACGTTTTTTAACAATTGTCAATACAGTTCGATTTATTCATGCAAACTATGCGATTCAACAAAATTATAGGAAGCGACAGCAACGGCCGCTCTTTTTCCCCCTGTCTACCATGCCCGAGTATTAAACATCAGACCAATATGTGTGATACAAAGATTGGCACATTTTATGATATATACAACCTATCCAAAGAAGATTGCGTGAAACGCGAGGAAATTTCTTTCTTGCTTAAAATTCAGACGGTGACCAAAATTTATACTATTTGAGAACCTTGTTTTTAGTCACGACCCATAATTCAAGAACCATTGCTGTGAACAATTGAAATGCGCATTGCGCAACCGCTGTAAAGGAATGGCTACTGGTGTTTGATAAATTGTAATGATAAGTTAACTTCAGCAGCAGATGCCTTGTAGTTTGGTACTTTTGGATTCCTACCAAACCGTTTATCCGTAATTTATAGTCTGGATGCATTTTCCACGGTTCGAGATGTCTATTGGACTATCATAATATAATACGTGTTATCCAACACATAACATATCAAATAGCCTACACCGGAGAAGCACAGGACGTAGCGCTCGCCAAGACAGTCAAACTGCAGATAACTAATCAACACAGGTTATTACCGACATAGCAACAGACAAAGTGTACGACACATCCCGTGGTATATCCAAGGGTACGACAGCGATATACTGTGACGTGCATTGGCAGCTCGTGAGTCGTGACCATATCGCAGTGGTCGGGAACCTATGGTCCGCGCAAATATATGGCTCTTTTGGGTATAAGATATGTCTCTTTGACATTGTATACCTAATCTATCAATATTGAAGCAACTTGCTAGTAAATTTCCATAATGGCCATAATAAGTGTTCTGGTGGCAGCAAAAACATGTCTTTGTGGCGTATCCAGGGCTAAGGGATCGGAGACCCTTTGTCATAATTCCACAAATTTAAACTGGTGTCGCACCGGCAATCAATTTGACTCGCAAATTCGATGCACTCAACAACGAGCACCTCAAAATCTTCGATTGCATGATACGTTTATTGATCGAAGAGAATGGCAGACAGGTCGTCTCCTGTATGACTACACAAATCTCAAATGCACATTGTCTTCGTGATGTGCGGCGAGAAATGAACTGCCTTGGAAGAGACATTCACAATTATAAATTCAAATTAGAAGCAGCGACATACACGCTCTTGATTGGTGAGTATTAGCTTTTAACCGCCGTTGAAATGTAGGGGTGTCGCACAACGTTTTGTTACCACCGAATATTTCGAGAATTGAGACGTCAATCAATATTTAGATTTTCAGAATCAGTGAAATACTAATCTAGCATGTCCATGACACGCCCTAACCTGGAAAAGTGGACTCTGACTTTTTTGTTGATTTTAGTGCTGTTTTAGCATACCGCCTTTGAAAATTTCTGGACAGAAGGCATGAAAAACGTGTTCCGCTTATAGAAGTAGTATTTATGTTTTATTTTCAATTCCCAGTATCATATACTTAGAGTTATAATTAATATTATCAGTTCTTTTGTCTGAAAAAAATACATGTTGAAGTATAAAAGTAAATGTAGTAATGCCTTCAATTTCCGGAAATAAAGCTACACAATATGGCATTTTTACTGTCCCCCATATTTTTATAAACGTTTACTAATCGCTCAAAGTGTTTACACCGTATCCTATACAACTTCTCCGTATTGCTCTTCTACTAAACTACGGACCTAGTAATATGGGGGAGGGCGCCATACCAAGCTATTTTCTACAACGTACCGTTCGAGAAAACAGAGGATAATTATCGCATTTCCATGATAAAACTATCATTTTCATCCTATGATGTGGACAAATGCTTATGCTATCGAAAATGGGATACCTGCTGGTATGCATCAATATGAATCTAGCTCGTCACCTTTCGCATAGCTTGATTTGCACCTTTTTACAATCCATGTGAACGAATTAGGATCGTTTTCACAACTACTTACTTACTTGAGTGCTTTTAAAGTCAGTAAATTCTACTTCTACTTCAATTAGTTTTAGGTTGCTTATGGAAGAAATACTTCTACTCGTACTTGAGTAGATTTTTTCGTCGCTACTTCTACTTCTACTTGAGTAGCTTTCTTGACTACTTTGACCACCTCTGGGTAATACCATGCACCACCAAAAGACGCGGTAACTGTAAAAAAGCGTGTCAATAATAGATTCACAATTTTGCTGATGTCCAGTGTCCACATCTGTTGAAAATCTAAATGCTAATTGTTTTCGGAAAGTATCATATACTTCTCATTGAAATAGAATTAAAAAGCTGTATCTTGTGAAAAATCCATGTACAGGTTTCGCTTGCTTAACAAGGTAACCAGCATGATTATTACGTGTTATTACATGGAAAATGTACACAACGAATCACATGTAGTGATTTCGATTAAGTGGATCCATGAGGTCACGAATTTTTAATTGTCATGTAGCAGTTGATTGATACGCATGGCTCTTCGGGACTTGCAATATAAAATATAGGGCCAATATGGCTACTCGGGTGAAAAAATTTCCGACCACTGCAATATCGGGTGGTGGGGCAAGAGGTGCACGCGATGTTTCTTGTCTAGATGACGTAACAACTCACGACGTCACTGACCAGATGCTTCCGATGGTGGCCTATACACGCACTTAAGAATGGAGACTGTGACACCACACATGCGGCTTATTGTCTCTGTAGTTTTGCTGCAAAATAGATATTGTAAAACATAATAACGAATAATTATATCAATGAAAGCTGTAAACCTAGATTCTAGAACACTGTTAGAGTTTGATGATATCATCGAGATGTCGAATACGCCAGCGCTCTTTAACCTGGTGTATCATACAACTTACGGCCTAGGGTGTAGCAAAAAAATTAAAAGGGTTTATCACTTACATGGGGTGTACAGGGGTGTACCAGATCCGAATTAAAATGGACTAATGACTATATCGGCCTAGCTATCACAGTAAACATGCAATTGTTTGCTCCAGAACATCAATATGTTGACTGGGCCTGCAATATCGTACAGTATGTTCATATCAGCTGTAGATCTCGTCGGTTATATTCCCTTTGTTGTATCATAAGAAAATGTTTGTGCTCATCACTTACACGTTGGTAATGGACTTTTTGATTCCATTTGTAGTAGAAAAGGTTAGAGATGACGTGTGTTCCGCTTGCAATATCCAATGATTTTTTAGGAAACCATCGCGACGGCTTGGAAATAATGCCGTTAATTTCCGGAAATAAAGCTACACAATATGGCACTTTCACGGTCCCCCATATTTTTATTAACGTTTGCTAATCGCGCAAAGTGTTTACACTGTATCCTATACAACTTCTCCGTATTGCTCTTCGACTAAACTACGGACCTAGTAATATGGGGTAGGGCGCATGTAGTGATTTCGATGAAGTGGATCCATGAGGTCACGAACTTTCAATTGTCACGTAGCAGCTGATTGATACGCATGGCTCTTCGGGACTTGCAATATAAAATATAGGGCCGATATGGCACCTCGGGCGAAAATATTTACGACCACTGCAATATCGGGTGGTGGGGCAAGAGGTGCACGCGATGTTTGTGTGTAGATCAGTGGTTCTCAACCTTTTTCACCTCGCGGCCCGTTAAAATTTCCAAAAATGTCTGGCGGACCGGTGAACTTTCAAAATTGAAATGAAGCCAATATGTAAAGTATGGAACCGTTTTTTGCAATTATATGGTGCTAGAGTGCGACATTTAGAGGGATTTGATCGTAATTAATTATCTTCATGATGGCATCCATGTGATTTTATGGTAGTGAGTTTGCTGAGTAAAGGTTAAATTGCCTTGTCCAGATAAATGTGCTACCGCCGTTTACAGTCTTTCACGTCGAAGGCCGTGGGTTTAACCGACCACGCCAACACGAATAATATTCTTCTCTTTGACAATATCGAGAGAAGAAGCGTTTCGGAGTAGAGCCAAGGACCTTGTCGTGCTACCTTGCCCATTGCACACTGCCACCAGACGCAGACTACTCTGGCAACTAGAATACAATGCGTGCCGCAAGACAACACCTTACAGCAGCTGTACCGGCCATGCACAAACCCGGGCTGAAAATTACTTTGTCAGCTCACCCCAAAAACGCTGGTCTTGGGCCCACACAGGGCGATAAGCCAAACTTCCGGGGGCCTTGCCCCCAGACCCTACAGTTGGGTGGATGTTTTACCTGTAGCCTGTACCTGTGTATTCAATTTGTACTTTCTGTGAGCTTCTTATAAATAGCGAATTGTGCATTATTGCAGGGGCGTAGCCACGGTGTTTCGAGGGGTCGAGTTTGAGAACCACTTTACTAGATGGTGGTCTGGATCCTCGTGCCCTGATTAGTATTTAGCATTTCAAAAACGTTGCAGCATTGTTCATCCTTATTTCAACAGGCCAGAGGCGGCCAACCTGCAGACATACCGTAGTAGTATATATGATCGCTGGTGGTGTACAATTGTTTCTTATGGGCCCGCTGGTGACCAGACATGGGGTGATTACTTTATGAATGTAATCGATTGCGATTACGATTACTTCGGTATCACGCGATTACGATTACGATTACAGCAAAATCGTGAAGTAGTCGATTACGATTACGATTACATTTGAAAAGTAATCACGATTACTCACGATTCCATTTACTTTTTCTATTTATTTTTGAAGACGTATTGGAAGACCATATAACTTGCGATGAAAAGGCCTCATGAGAGAACAATTTCGTTCTAAAATGCGACGTCATTCGCTTGTTACGTCACTATATACCATTACATAACTTTATAGATGACGATTTCTCAGACCCAACGATTTGCACTCTAAAAAGGACCATAACTGCCGCACACCAAACCCCCTTATTCGGTGGGGGGCGAGCTCAAAGAGGACCAAATTATTTCGTAAATCAAAATAAGTTATAAAGTGTTTTTGAACGATTAATTTAGCTTGAAAATTTTCCTCACCCTTCGCGATTTCATGTCGCTAGATATCTTGATATTCATTTGCATACCCTTCCCCATCAAGAAAATAATATGCATAATTTATAGATATCGACATTTCGGTGCCGACCACTACCGCGTCACGACACCAACACATATACAGACGTATGAAATATACTGCATCACAAAACCGAATTTTAAAACTTTTGACATCATTTCACGATCGCATATTCTCGACAGCGTGACTGTTGAGACACAACAGTGGTGAACCACACCCCGATGGACAATACCGATCCCCGCCGCAGACCTGGATCTACTCAAATACACTTCGAAATGCGAAATACTGGAAAACATCAAATCCATATGCCTAGATTTCATGTTTGAACGAGATGGGGGCAGTGTGGCAATCTACACAGACGGTTCCAAAAATTCCAATAACGCTGGTTACGGGGTAGGCTATATATTACTGTACATGATATCGCAATCTCTCGTACCTGCTCACCGATATCATCAGCCTTTACAATGGAATTGAAGGCGCTTCAGCATGCATTATTTTGGGTACTCGACCACGGCACGCGAAACCAGAGTTACGTCATCTTCTCAGATTGCCTATCCGCAGTAACGGCGGTTTCTAGACCTCTGAACCGACCATCAAATAACGTGATTGTATCCATATTGGAAATATTTAAACACATCCATGATACTGCTATCACTGTTGAATTTTCTTGGGTTCCGGGACACGCAGGAATTCCAGGCAACGAAAAGGCAGACGAATTAGCCCGAGTAGGCTCGTCAACGCAAGATCGATCGAGCCATACTCCAATCATTACCATGCCAGACGCCAAAGCCGCGATGAAGAGAGTTACCAAGGAGATCTGGCAATGCGAATACTCTGCCGATGAACGTGGATCACACTACAAGCAATTCCACAGCACACTCACATCAGGACCCGAGAAAAACGGCAGTCGCCATATCGAACGCCTGATATTTTGACTACGGTCAGGACACTGTGGAGTAGCATCCCATTTATTCAGAATCGGCTGCTCGGAATCTCCAATGTGCGAAGAATGCGATGTCATCGAAACAGTCGAACACTTTTTAATATCATGCATTAAATACGACTTTCATCGATCGTTTTTAATAACCTATTGCAATCAGTTACATATGCCGTTCACCATACGCAACCTACTCTCGTCATCGCAATTGTCCACCGCCGTCGCCGAGTTTGTGATAAGTTGTAATAAGTTCATTTAGTTACTGGTTGATTTGAATTTCCTGATGACCGTGGCGCACAAGGCCATAAATGGCGAAAAGCATCACTCATATTTGTACGACGTGGAAGAGCCACCAGCACTGGCGACATGAACTTTAAAATGGACGAAACCATAACAGAATTGAATGCTGAAGATCACTATAAATATCTAGGGATCTGTGAAAGCGACAACATTAAACATGCTGCAATGAAATCAAGTCTAAAAAAAGAATACATTAGCAGGCTCAAATCAATTCTCAAAACTGAACTCAATTCCAAAAACAAAATCAATGCCATAAACAGTCTTGCAGTGCCTGTCTTGAGATATAGCTTTGGTGTGGTGAACTGGCGCAAAGATGAAATTAAAAAATTGGACACAAAGACGAGAAAACTGATGACAATGCACCACATGCATCACCCAAAATCTGATACTCAAAGACTGTACATCCCCACAAAAAAGGTGGTCAAGGACTACAAGAAATTGAACAAACTTTCAAAACAGAAATCATTGGCTTGTCACAGTACATCAACAACAGCGATAACATTCACTGCAAACTCATTGCACAGGAAGACAAACAGCGCAAAACAAAATCTCTGAGCTATCGTCACGACAAGTATGTCAGAGAAGTCAACATAGAAACAGCTAACCTGTACACTGCTGAAAACACTGTTGCCAAACCCACAACAATAGCAAAAGCAGCACGATTTCGATACAAAAATGCAACGCCCAAAATGAGAGAAACGATATGGGAGTCAATGCCTCTTCATGGACAGCACAAGAAGTTAACTTCACAGCCCCATGTAGATGAGCTTTCATGGACCTGGCTATCCAGCTCTGGTCTGAAACCGGCAAGCGAAGGATTCATTTTCGCAGCACAACACCAATCGCTTCCTACAAAATACTATCGCAAAAGAATTCTGAAGCAAAACACGGATGGCAAATGCAGAATGTGCCACAACCAAAATGAAACTGTGGCACATCTCATGTCCGGCTGTGGTGCACTTGCAGCTACCGAATACACATGGAGACACAATAGGATTGGTCACTACATTCATCTTGAATTATGCAAACATTTTAACATCACCACTTCGACAAAAACTTGGTACGATTACAGCCCAGCCCCAGTGACAAAAAACGACCAGGTAAAAATTCTGTGGGATGTACCAGTTATAACGGACCGCGAAATCAGAACCGCCCGGATATGATCATCAAACTAAAAATGAAAAGAGAATGCTTGTTCATTGAACTGGCTGTCCCAGCTGATCACAATATACAACAAAAAGAATCAGAAAAGCAGTCCAAATACGCAGACCTCAAAATGGAATGTGAGAAAATGTGGCAATGCAAAATAAACATTGTACCGATAGTCATTGGCGCTACAGGGGTCGTAAGCAAAAAACTCATGAGACATATCCGACAGATTCCGGGTAACGTTCGATTCGACATGATCCAAAAGATCACGTTATTGGGCACTGTGCATATTCTTCGGAAGGCGTTGAATGCACCACTGGACTAAAATTATACTAGTGAATCACAGCATCATTTCTGTAATTTCGATTCTTCATTTTCAATCATCTCTACCTCTGCTCTGTAACCCTTGCCAATTCTTCATCTACTGCAATTCTGTAATCTGACTTCTCCATGTATTGCATAGGAATAACAATTTGACTGCATTACTGAAATTTTAAAAAATTTACTCCGATCTCGCCATTTTCTTTTGGGTGCAGTTTGCTCCCCGTATTATGTGTGTATTGACCAGTTTCTTACTGTGAATAAAGAAAATAATAATATGAGACATATCCAACAAATTCCGGGTAACGTTCGATTCGACATGATCCGAAAGATAACATTATTGGGCACTGTGCATCATTCTTCGGAAGGCCTTGAATGCAACACTGGACTAAAATTACACTTGTGAATCACAGCATAATTTCTGTAATTTAGATTGTTCATCTTCAATCATCTCTACCTCTGCTCTGTGACCCTTGCCAATTCTTCATCTGCTGCAATTCTGTAATCTGACTTCTCCGTGTATTGCATAGGAATAACAATTTGAAAGTATTACTGAAATTCTAAAATATTTAGACCAATCTCGCCATTTTCCTTTGGGGGCAAGTTGCTCCCCGGATTATGTGTGTATCTACCAGTTTCACTGTGAATAAAGAATATAATAATAATATACAGAGGTATGACCAACATGTGCTACCAAAGAAAGATCTTGGCCGAAACGTCCATGCATATGTGTTCACTGTCCAGTGTCCATTGTCCATTGCTGCGCTGAATCGGCGCGACGAATAGTCCTATCCTAACATAAGCCCCGCAGTACAATGCCACCCGGTGTACCCATAGAGGAAAATGATACATCCCGTGAAGAAAGAACAATTTGTGTATGCGTCTCACGTAATGTTTTTCGTTCAATTTAGTCTGCAACGTTTGTTCGACTACAATATCTTTTGACTAGGCGGGAGATCGCCAGTTAACAACATGCGACTAGGGTTGCACTTAAAATAAACGGTGTTTTAAAACAGTTTGTTTAAATAATGTTTTAAACAAATGCCTTTAAAAAAACTGTTTTTTTTTCAAACGTTGTCTAATTATACCGTAAGTGTGTAAATAGGCCTACGTCGGAAAGACCATGTAGTATGAGCCCACGGTCGGTTTTCACCCATAATAGTCTATGTATAGGCTATACGATGTGGGAAGGCTGGAACCCTCAAAATCGTTGTCGGTGCAACAGTTTTAGCATGTAGATATTGATCATTGGTACGGAATTGGTGTTCTGATGATGATTACCGCCGACCGTAAAAATGCTGCATAACGGTGAAGACCGCGTTAAATATATTTTTAGTTTGTTTATGACAGTGGCCGAAAGCCGTTTTCGTCGAAAGAGTCATGTCTATATTTTCAATTGCAAACGTCAATCCACTGCGACGTCATAATTAAATATTAGTAACGTCATGGCAAAAAAAACAACAAAAAAAACATGTTTAAAACATGGCCCTTGTTTTAAACGTTTGTTTAAATCAGTGGTTCTCAACCTTTTTGTCTTCGCGGACCCCTTTCGAACCGTCACGGAAGCCGCGGACCCCCATGAATTTTCAGTTCAAATTTAGCTCAATTATCGTACAATGGTTATCTGCGACTCGTGCATATGATAACTGTATAGGCTTGAGGATAAACAGCGAGAAAATGACTTTTCTTGAATATAAGACCACACTATTCCTGTAAAAATTGGGTTGACTTCTTATATTTCAAAACGATTTCTGCAACTGCATTTCTTGAAATACGTGGTCGTGTCTTGAAAATACGCTCCTTCGATTTGATATGAACGAGTGCCGAAAATCCATTTACACAAATATAGGTGGCGGCGAATGAATTACTAACGCGTAACGCTTCCGTCGACACATTCGTGTATGATAGCAACAAATATGACAGCAAAATCGACAAACATTTTTTTTATAATGAACATAAAACGACAAGCCTGGTCAGTTATAGGCTATCTAGCAGCTTGTCTTTAAGTTATTATTGAAAACATGGTTATGTATATCACAGGAGAAAATGGATTTTTGTAAATATTTCGAATTCACCGCGATTGACCTTTCTCATCCATTTTTTCAACAATCTCCAACATACCATCAAACAGGAAAATGTTTGTATCAGTAGGCTATTGACCATTTAGCAATTAAAATGAGTCTGCACAGTAGGATATTCCATCTCAGACGGCCATTCTGTTGATTCGAGCTCTGGGGTTTTACTAGTTATGAAGCGAAACTGCCTCGTTTAAATTGATTTTTGTTTTAAATGCAACCGTACATGCAACAAAGTAATAATATCAACGGACCCATCCGAAGATGTTATAATTGTTGATTACACACCGAATGCATATTGACTCAATCGTGTCTTTCAGTTGTTGTGGCAAGGTCGATCGTAAAACAGAGGTATTGAAGGGATCGCCCCCAGACGTTTGATTGATCACCCTACGGGGGCTGCTGTTTCGGTCCTGATTCTAGCTACTACGCAAGCTAGTATGGTGTGGCTATGGCTATAACGGCGAATGGCAATAACGGCAGATTCAAATGTCGAGTAAAGACAGGGCATACGTAGGCCCCGGTAAAGAATTGCGAAATACCGATTGGTGCCTTTTTAGGTAGGGGCATATTAGAATATATAAGATAAAGTGAACATAAAATTCTGCAATATTGCATATTATTTCTCGCAGTTGAACGATGAACACAAGCATTTACGCATGCATATTGCCTACAATCCATTTAACACATATAATGCGAACTGCCTTTTACTCGCAACAGCAAAGAACAACCCGGTCATGATGTATATCAACAGTCGTTGATTTGTAACGAATTTCAAATCTTTGTCCAGTGAACGCAATCATAGGCTTATACTCAACCGTAAAACTGCATAACCGAACATAGAAACGTTACTATTTAAAACTAGGCAGAGTGGTGGTTATTATTATGCTGTTAGATCAGGGGTGGGCAATTACCCAGGTAGCACGCCTACTTGGGAACCACAAGGTATCAAAGTGAGATGAATTGTGGTAACCAGCTGGTGAAACCAATCGGGAACCGTACATTTTTGGCCCCATATTACAGAGGTATTTTCTGGGGAACCATGTGGGTAACCCACCAAGCTGATAGCGAAGACAATATTACGACCTCGGTCCTTGTGGCAGTAGCAGTGACAGTGTAAGTGGGCCGAGAATTCGACGTAGACATGTGCTAAGGCGACATTAGGTAAATCCTACACGTTAGTTAACTTTAACATCGTATACTGTACAGTACATACCTGCTACCAACACTCACGCAACCAAACAATATATACGGTAAGCTGAGTATATAATAACCTTTACGGTGGGTGAGTGAGGCCATCATCACTGTTTAAGTGTAATCGTTGAGTTATATTTTCAGCTGAACAAGACACACACAATGTACAATGCGATAAGATACAAAGCGATGTCATGAACAGATAGGAGGATGCCGACCGACGCGCAGTTGCCGTCTTTTAGACTGACATCTACCTCGGCTTAGAGTGCCCGCCGTCACAGTTACTCTCGATGTTGATCATTTTCGAGGCCACGGCCCTTGCTAGCGATTTCCATAACTTGTGAGTGCATTCTTTCGTCGAGTCATTCTCGGGTCTCATGTCGCAAGAAGAGGAGCCCGGACAAACCTCCAACGGGAGTCGAACCGAGGCCGCCCGATTCTTAGGCGCTTATCGTCAACAGTACCCGAATTCAATTCATATGGTGGTGGAATTCAATTGGGAAATGTCCCAGCGACCAGCATCGCAAATGAATCAATCGGAAACCGATTATAATATGACTTTACTATATAGATGAACAAACCTTGCTGTAGGAAAATATAAAAGAAGCATCTATTTCGGAAAACTACTCGGTCACATGTGGGAGCCGTATGAAAAGTCGACCATTCTTCATTGACGAAAATAACAAGTTCCAATTATTTGATCACAGAAATTTTACTAGTAAAATTAATCCTGAGTTAAAAATAATAGATACAGATAAGGGATAAAGGTAATGGGATCTACGCAAGAAAATTATACCGCACGCTGTGAGTACTCTAGCAACGGAAATTTAAGTTCACTTCAGTGTGACAACCGGTCAATTTTAAATAGTTCAAATCACATTCACGAAGTAAAGCATGGTAGGGGTTTTAATGTTCGAGGTTCGAGCAACCAACAGGGATAGCATAATAGCTAGAAAACTTTACTACATATGGAACCACCTTTATTATTCGATGAAATAAACCAAATATCATTGATGGAAAATAAGGTTGGTTCCGGTGTGGGTGATATATGGGAAATCTGAGCTCCTCCATAAGTGGATTTCTCATGTTTCAAGATGATTTGATATCAAAAACTCAACAAGTAAAACTCCCCCGAGTTCAAATTGATAGGTACAATTAGAAGAGACTTATTGCAATCTACCTGGGATTGGTATGGTATAACCACGCATCTTTGTGGATGGAAATCCCGCTTGGTTTCGATGTGGGTTACATGTTACTAACCCATTCCGATCATCCATCCCACCTAACCACTTAAATTCCACCTGGATACCAAGTGGGCGTGCTAGCTGGGTAGTTTTCTCAGCGGGCCAAATGAAAAGCAGAAATATGTTGGCGGGCCGAGTCAAAAATTTTAGAATATCCAGCGTATTAATTATATTTCTAAATTTGGAGCAGTGAATTACACGAATTGGTGCTCAGTGGATGTGTTGATGTTGGGGAATGACAAAGTGACGGTCAATTACCCAACACATATTTATTTGCTGTCATATTTTGAAACAATGTTGAACATGGTACATTTCACAGTCTCTTTAATCCCGTTCTCCGCGTTTTTTTTATCAATACAATAAAATGTATTTGGAATGACCGAAACAACCCGTCGTCATCTCCCCCAAGCGATGGTCTTGGGCCTTCCATAGAGTTGCACCCACGATGCACGAGATGTCTTGTATACACTAATCGGCAACGTTTATGCCCTAATCGCGCGAAGCGCAGAATTGTTTCACGATTCATGATATAATCGGTCAATAATATTGGTAATTGCATATTGCTATATTTTTTAATTTCTGAGATGACCCGTTGGTATAATTACTTCGCTACATGTTGTTATTTCGTGACCTTTCGTCTGCTATGTGAAAAGATATTGAAATCACCGAAACGTACCAAACTAAAAAGACGCACTCGATTCCTGATTAGTAGCCTATTTCTTCACTGGCAAATATTGCCTATGGACAATTGGTTTTCGGTCAACATAAGGGCAGTCCTTTTCGACCAAGGTTTTCTCGCCGACGAGCTTTTTTCCTTTTACTTAGTTAATTTGATCAGCAGTTTCGGAATCCCGTGTTGGCCTAAAGTTGATTTATTTTGGTGCTTCGTGGCGCGGTAATGGCTAACGCCGAAATGTCCAATTGTAAAAACAATTGATCACTAAATCGCGCCGAGTGCGAAAAAACTTTGAATGAAGTTGCATAAATTTTTAAAATAATACCCTATAATTTATGTTCATTAACAAAATGATTTTGGGCGCCCGTCGAGCTCGCCATCCAATTGGGGGGTTTGGGGTACGGGTGTTACGGCCCTGAGGGTAATATATAGCCTAGCTTATTGTCTTGGTAGCTGGTTTCCGAGACGTTGGCACTGTGCACTGTGCAGCTTGCCGAAAAGGCCTCGTTGTTTAGCCAAGGTTGCAGTTATTAGCCATCATTGAATTTCAACTTTGGCTTTCTTTTTTTTGACATCCTTTATGGGTGGTGATATATTCATCGAAATGATGAGCACTGATTCACTTGTTTTACGAATTAGGGATTTGGATACACATCACGTACAATTTGAAACACAGACCGTGTAATGCGTAATGTGACAATGGCAACAAAGAAGTTTTGGTGACTTCTTGTGACTTTAATTCTAACGGCATAATTTGATACATTGACTTTACTTTACAGGCAGCAACATTATAAAGTAGGTTTTATATTTTAAATTTCAAGCAATCTTTGGCGGGCCGCACAGAATCGCTCCACGGGCCGCGTTGCCCAGGCCTGTGTTAGATGTCTGGAGTATATTAATAACCTGATATACGGCATGCCGACGACTCTTAGAATCACACGACTACATATACATCGAATATCTATTTACTATGTGTGTATAATTCGTTACGTAATCATCGACGAGCAAAGCTAATGCTTGTGACGTGATAATGAGCAGCGGGGCTTAAAAAGCCGACATCTCCTAGCAATAACATGGTATAACATGGCACTCTTCCTTGTTCAGTTTCAGTCATTCTTCAAATGAAAAGTAATCGTTCTTTCACCAAGAAATCGATTAGATATGTGAAATAATCGATTACGATTACTTCAGATTTTTTTCGAATGTAATCGATTGCGATTAGGATTACTTGGAAATGCTGTGATCGTCGCAGTCGATTACGATTACTAATCACAATTACCCCATGTCTGCTGGTGACCCGCCACGAAACTCGTGTTTGTGCCCCCCCTCCTTATTCAACTTTAAAAGTTGTTACTATTCTGTAAGATGAAAAAATTACGACGCGGTCTATTATATAAGACAAAGTCATTACTATGCGGTATATTCTGTAAGAAAAACTAATTATTACTTGGTGTGCGACTTGAGAATAACATATTATGCTTTTGGTATACGAGCTTTGATTGTCTGACCAACGTAGTTGAGAATTCATTTCTCACAATCGAACGCTGGTGTTACATGAAAGTTATCATGTTGTAAACATCCTTCACATTGGTTTGACATACGAGCGTTTGTAATATTCGATCATGACTTGGTTATTAAATTATGACGTAATTGGACCGGTGTTGGTTATTGCGATATCAACAAAATTTTCAGGATCATTGTTATTAACATATGGAGTTGTAAAACTAGATTAGCGTGTCTGAAATGTTCTTGATTGGAAAATTATTCCATGTTGGTATAAATCACTCTACGGCGTCTACGCATTGGGGCGTTTCCAGTAACCAAGACTAAAGATGAAACAACAATTTCGTTTGCTGATCAACCACCGGTACAATGCTTTATTGTCAGAATCCGCGACAGCTAATTGAAACACACGCACATTACACAGTACGAAAATATCACTTTAGAATTCGAGCCATCATTTAAACCGTGTTAAACTCTGTTCACACTCTAACACTTTGATCATTAAAAAAAAAACTAATTGGTATATTTTTGCTAGACACCTCCGATTCAATTAGACTTATCCAACACACAAAACCCATAATATTAAAGAAATCGAAATACACGCTACACTGAAATCTACAAAAATGTGTTTGTATTGTTGTTCATAGTAGTGATAATACATCACCGATTTGAACCTTCTAGAATAATTGTCATCATCTAAACCAGGGGCGGGCAACGTACGGCCCGCGACAGGATTTTGTCCGGCCCGCGGACAGTTTCCCGTCTTAGTTGATAACGTGGCCCGCCGGACCCTGTCCGGTCAATACCGAGAAAACCATTACCGAGAATGACACCACCGAGAATCGACATTACCGATAATTTGGTATTTATCGGTGAGGCCCGTAGCAAGCCACGGCCAAGATTAGCCTGGGAATCCGACCCGACAGTGCTCAGTGCGCGCCGCAACCTCAAGACTCTCAGACGTGCTGCGTACACCTCTGGAACACTGGACGCACATAGCGATGCCAACGAGGCAGCTCTGTACTTAACAAACGTTTATGACGCAGCTCGCAAGGAACGAGTCGAAGCTATTGCCCTTTCCGTGGAAAATGAGTTTGAAGCAGGCCGATCAAGAGCAGCCTGGAAAGCCATCGGTGAATTAGTTGGCTTCAAGAGGACCCGCGTGAAGGCCTGTACGGAAGACCTCGCAGCACACTTCGAGACCCTGTTATCTACACCTGCACCAGACATCGATGTGCTCGTTGCACCGCCTTCACTAGCAGCAAATCCTCTAGCGATCAATACAACCCTGATCACGCTAGGTGAGCTCAAGACAGCCATGCGTGGAGTACCACAATTCAAGGCCACCGGCACGGACGGCATCCCAACGGCTGCTTACACCTCGGGCGTTGCACCTGTGCTCCTCGACGTCATGAATGGCGTCCTCGAAGGCGGCCCGGTGCCCCCCGAGTGGCTCGAGAGCGAAATCGTCCCTATCTACAAGAAAGGCGCTGCGAGTGACCCAGCGAACTACAGAGGCATCTCCCTGATGCAGACCGCTGCCAAGCTGTTCGACCGAGTACTGCTCCTTCGCATACGTGAGCAGCTCTCTACCAAGCTCTTGAATGCTCAGAATGGATTTCGACCATCCCGCGGTACAACAGAGCACATCCTGGCACTGCGCACAATCATTGACACCTGCCGCTCACACAAAAAGAATGTTGTGGCCGTCTTCGTTGATTTCGCGAAAGCCTTCGACTCGGTCTCGCGCCCAGCCATGGCGGAGATCCTCAGATTCTATGGAATTCCTGAGGTGATAACGTACGCCATTATGGCCCTCTACACTGACACACGAGCGCGAGTCCGAACAGATGACGGCCCAAGCGGAGATTTCAACACTTCGGCTGGTGTGCTTCAAGGTGACACCCTGGCACCATTCTTGTTTGTGGTCATCCTTGACTTCGTGCTACGAACGGCCTTCCCGGATACTACGAACTTCTTTGAATGGCGGCCACGGCAAGGAACGCGCACGCGTACGACTCGCGAGGCAATCCACGTAGGTATTCTTGCCTACGCAGACGACCTAGCCCTGCTTGCCCCGAACGCCGTATCGGCACAGCGTCTCATTAACCAGCTAGAGGCCGCCGCCGCTCTTGTTGGCCTCCAGATCAACGCTAAGAAGACTGAGGTTCTGGCCATACCAGCTCTACCGGTGAACGCGACACCAATTCAACTGGGAGATATCGATCTCAAGTATGTAACGAGTTTTGTATACCTCGGTATTGACGTCGCTGACTCTGGAAAAGCGCTCAAGGCGAGGCGAGCAAAGGCCTGGGGCGCGGCAAGACGGCTACATAGCCTCTTCCATTCAAGTGCCTCAACCCAGCCCAAGACCCGCATCTTCCGTGCCACTGTCGAGCAGGTTCTTCTCTACGGAATAGATGCACTCACGCTGACAGAAAAGCTGGCTAAGACACTCAACGCCAACTACGATGCACTCCTCCGCTACGCACTCGGCATCCACCACCCGGAGCACATATCCACCAATGCTCTGCGCAAACTCACAAAAACAGTCCCATGCCGTTTGCTGGCTGCTGAACGACGCTTACGCTTAATCGGTCATCTAGTGCGGCATCAAGACGATCAACCAGCCGCCGTCATCATCAACCACATTCCGACGGAGCCATGGCGCAGAGGTGGCTGGAATAGAACCACATGGCGCTCAACAATAGAGACCGAGCTAGCGCAACGCGGGCTATCGCTCGAAGACGCCCACGACCGCCCACGATGGAGGCGCTTCATAAGGGCCCAAAACTCATTATCTTGATGTTCATTTGTTTCCTGTTTTCTTTTGCCCTTTTATTTAATTGAAAGCCGATATATATATATATATATTACCGATAATGCAACGCATGCAATGCAGGCATCTTATTCATATATACAGGTCGTATACAAGTGCATGACGGTTATGCCACATTCGGAGTCGATTCTCAGATGTAATTTCTCGACAACGCCTTCTCAGTATGTAAGATTCAAGGCGCTCGATAAGCCCGGTGCCGGTACCCCAAATTTAATAATATATCAATTCATTAGGGTTGAGTACATCGCAAATGCCGAATGTTGTGACCTTGCGAGGAAAACCCACCAATAGATATACGGCTTTCTAGGCTTTTATTCACTAAAAGTGTAGACTATGCTACAAAGAATATAAACGTTAAAACAGAAGTTAATCAGGAAACACATGCTACTCTCAGAACGCCCTACACCAGAATGATGAACTAACAGATAGACAAACGCACGAAATAATTACTAGCGGAAATGAAGAGAAGGTAGACACCTAACGGATAAATATAACACCACAATCTCCCCAGCCTAAAATGATCGGGCCACTGTACTGAAGTCATGTTGTGCGGTCACCATACCAATCGGGCGCTCGTCTGATTCTTGATGACCTTCGGATCGGTGGCTCATCAACAGTTGCATCGGAATCGTTTCGACCGATTGAGGTATCGTGGGAGTCGTTTTGAGTATCGACAGGAGAGTTTGAATGATGATCCGAGGAGTTTTGAGATAATAAACCATTCTGGTCGTTGTTGATTTCGGCAGAACGCAAGTCGACTGCAGGCTCGATGGAACGGAAATCAAGCCCATTATCGTTCTCTTCACGCGGGCACGGGGCTAGATCCTTTACTGATACAGTTGATTCCGTCCCGTTCCTGTGACGAATTAATGCATATTTCGGGTTAGCATCTAGAAGCTCTACTCTAACCACTTCGGGATCACTCTTGTTGCGAACAAAGTTCCGTAGCAGCACAGTACCACCGTTTAGTAGCCAATCAGGTATCGACACCCCCAGCATGGATCTGCGCTCGAAGCTGAAAAATCGGTCATGAGGGCAACAGTTAGTAGACGTGCAGAGTAGAGACCTTATCGAATGTAAGGCATCGGGTAGGACTTGCTCCCACAACCGTTCAGGCAACCTTTGAGTAGCTAAGCGGAGTTTAATTGCCTTCCAGAGGGTTTGGTTCAGACGTTCACACTGAGCATTACCCGTTGGATGATAGGGTGTTGATTTGCTTGTCGCAACACCTTTACGCGTCAGGAAGGCCGTTACGTCTTTCGATAGGAATGAAGTTCCCCGATCACTGTGGACGTATTCTGGGAGTCCAACAAGAGAAAACAATGAAGACAGGCAATTGATTACAGTAGCAGAGGTCATGTCACGACATGCATAAGCGAATGGAAATCTGCTATATTCATCGATTATAACGAGTATAAACCGCTTTGGTCCGGAAACAGGACCTTTAAAATCAATGCTTATACGTTCCCAGGGTCTAGTGGCTTTGACGAGATGATTCACTTGGTTGGATTTGAAAAACCTCGGTTTAAATTCAGCGCAAACCGAACAATTAGAACAGATCTTTTTGACGTCCTCCATGGAGAATGGTAGATTTTTCGCTCGAACAAAGTGATGTAGTCGACGGACTCCGGGGTGACTCAGGGCTTCATGAACCTGTTGCAACGACATTCCAGACGACGACGAAATAGAACACAAACGAGAAAGTGCATCAGCGCCCACGTGTTCCTTACCAGGACGATGAATAATTTCATATTTCAACGAGCTTAGTTCTAATTTCCATATAGATAACTTGCTGTTCTTGATTTTGCTCGGGTGACTTTTTCGGAAAATAAATGAAAGCGCCTTCTGGTCTGTGATCAATTGGAACTCGTTTCTGATCAACAGATAACCCCATTTTCTGACCGATTCTATAATTGCCAACGCCTCTTTCTCAACAGCCGGATATTTCATCTCGCTTTTAGACAACGTTAGTAGTTATGTAGATCGGTCGTGAGGTGGCAGGGGTTCTTATGGGCCCGCTGGTGACTCGCCGCGAAACTCGTGTTGGTGATTCGCCCTTTTCGACCCCCCCTTCCGCTGGTGATTCGCCATGTGTTCTTATGGGTGCGGCCGTGATTCGCCTTTTTTGCTATAGGCTGCGTCGGTGACTCGCCGCGAAAACTCGTGTTGGTGACTCGCCTTTTTTACTATAGGCGGTGGCGGTGATTCGCCTGTCATGTATTCTTACGCGGTCTCTGGTGACTCGCCATGTGTTCTTATGGGTGCGGTCGTGATTCGCCCTTTCAGGTATAGCTCGTGGCGGTGACTCGCCGTGAAAACTCGTGGTCGTGACTCGCCTTTTTTGCTATAGGCGGTGGCGGTGATTCGCCTGTCATGTATTCTTCAGATCGGGTTATTCGCACCTTGTATACCGCTGTTTCGCCCCTACAGAATAGTCTGCTGTTCACAGTCGTGACTTCACCGCGATAGCACAATATTCGCAGGTAATATTTCCGCAATAAGTTTGTCACAGAACCGTTGCACAATATCCGCGTTCACAAACTAACACTCCAAAAAGGTGTGAAATATTGGTAAAATCCCGCGATCGCTCACAAGATAATACCTAAGACATAACCATCGCTTGCGACTCGCTGTTACATACATGCCGATCGTTGACAATGTAATATTTTGGTAATTGGTTTGCCACAGAGCCGGCGTAGACGGTGATTCAAATATCAACAATAGCCGCGTTCACAAACCAACACTTCAAAAACGTGTGAAATAGGTTACAAATCCCACGATCGCTCACAAGATAACACCAAAGACATCACCATTTCTCGCGTCTTGTCATTACATACATCCCAATCGCTACAGTGTAATGTGTCGATGGTTGTTACTATCAAGTAATAAGTAATGAATAACAGTACCAGCGCAGACCGTGATTCGAAAACCAACAATTTGACACTTGCCCGCGATCGCTATATGTTTCATGCCTCTCGAATAGTGGGTGACTTTAGTTGCGTGATAAGATCCATGAAAATATTCAATCAATGTGTTAGTTTGTCAACTTGAAATGTAACTCACTACACAGATCAAGTTGAATCGTATTTGAATGTATTGACTCGACCCAACTCAAATCCTTTGACAAATCCTATTAACGCAATCTGTTGAATCGAACGTAACCTGAATATTACTGACACCAACATTCACCCACATCGGATCATTCACACATTCCACGCCGCTGTTTTAACAGTTATAGAATCAATACCAACTATCTCTAACCCGATAATATTCAATCATTTTGGTAATTTACCAACTTTAAATCCATTCGCGGATGTACTAAAGGTAAATCCAGATAATCCAAAATGAAATATTTGGACTTTGACATAGTCTGAATTGAAATAGATTGACAAACATGACTAACAACTTTCAACCCAGTCATATTTAGAGATTATACACACATTGATTCGAAACAAGTAATGAAACATTACAACTCTATTCGCGATCCGGCTTTTCAATTGCCAAAGCGACATTTTAACATCTTACCATACTCAAAAGAATTATTCACAACATTAACAAGTGTTAAATATCTAGTTTTCTCTTACTTGATTATATCACTACAACTCACAAACTTGAATTAATTCATCCTGGTTGTATTCATATGACCGATAATTTTTTATTCAACTGTAAAGGTCGTTACTATTCTGTAAAACAAAGTATTTACTAATCGGTCCATATACGACTTGACATAAACCTATTACATTTTGAATATACGATATTTGAATGTCTGAACAATAACTGAGAAATAATTATCACAAGTGAATCCATATACGACAGCGTAAAAGATATTGGAATGTCAGCAACTCTTCACGGTCGTAGTTACTACCACATTAACTAATTTACCCGACCAACTCGTCATGATCATTCCTGAAATCAACACAAACATGCCCCTGTCTTCAGTTACCACAAAACAGCATCAAGTTTTAAATCCACTTGTAGCTGATGGATTATTTGATTGCATCGATAGAGAATATTATTGAACTCGTCGGTATTGTTACTACAACAAATTTTCGCTTACACCGACTGCGAAAGTTAATATCGAATGGTAAGTCTTGACCGCATATTTGTTGAACACAGACATGACAAAGAACATTACCGAGATTTTATAAACTAGTCATATTACTTTTCACATCTATCAATATCAGAATACAAGTAATCAAACTTTTTGTTAAATGTAACATAGCACTTTTGGAATCGGATTCGTTATAGTCATACAAATTGTATTAAATCCAACATCAAAACAAAAGGAATTTTTTTAGTTTATTGAAATCAAATCATTCGTCTTCGACTTGTGCTTTTCTAGATTGCACGCAACAATTCGTTACGAATGAGCTGTAACCAAAGTTAAGAATTCTTTGTGTCCACAGATATAGAAGATGAATATAGCTAACACAATCACGAATCGACGTTTCAGAGTATTTCACGGATGTAATAAACTTGTTAGTGTGGCCTATCTAAAAGTATGCATGCGTTCGATTTCCATACCGACTGTTGCGATGTTTAGGATTCGCTTACAATGACCAAGAGTGAGGATTTAACATCAATGTCGTTACTGGAGGTATTCACAACAGAGAATCGAAACATTACACAGTGTGAAAGTATATCTTTGATATCAAAGCACTATCCCAAGTACACGATTAATACTCAACTCCGTTCACACTTTCTATAGAACGTGCTAAATGTAAAATATCACGAGGTTGCACTCTAAGACTTTGATCATTACAAAAGTAAATTGAATATGTTTGCTCGACGCATTCAATTCAACTAGAAATGTCTAGTGCACAACAATCGTAATATTAAGGAAGTACTTGCTACACTGTAATTCACTAAACGTGTTTTGCATTGTTGTTCATTTGTAGCATTGATTGAAATTGTTTTTTGAACCCTCAAATAATAATTCCCGACATGAAACCAAACCGCTGAAAGTCGTTACCAACACAAAGAAACACTTTGTACGATGTTTGCCAAATGTACCCTATGGTTAGGTGTACTAGAATTATTTGTGTAACACATACACCGACAATGTAATCGAAAATTTTTCCGTTGTCATTCGCTAAAGTAAATGTCATCACAATACTCTGTCACTAAAGATCTTACTTGTATCTGATTGAATCACCGATAATTAACTCGCTAAATCAAACCATAAGGAAATTTCACTCACTCATCAGATATGAAACAGCGTCGCTTAATCGGTGTAGATCGTTTTTCTAAATGCAAATCATACCTGACCAACAGAAAACAATTTTCACTCACCTTGTAATGAAACCAAGTGTAGTGGACCTTCGTTCAATATTTTGTTTGTGTCAAATACTTTGCAATAAACACACTGGAGTGGTCGAGCTTTACATCAGCAGACTGTAATCTGTAAATCAAGCTTACATCCGACTTGTAACTGTATCGTTTACCTAACCGAGTTGTATGCACAGTTTGATATTTTTTGTTATTTGGTAATTGCTGAATATACTACTTCGAAATACTCCCTTGAACGTAATTTCCATCATCGTAATAATCGAAGTACATTTGTGTCGAATTCGTAACAGCCGACTATGACATGATAAATTTTTGACAAGTTATGCTTGGAAGATTGGTTGTATATCACGAAAAATAATTACCGCTCATATTCATACTGTTATCCATTGTTCGGTATTTTTAAACGAGTAAAATTTATTACTTGAGTTACTCCGCTTAATGCAAATGTAAACACAACCGTCTTTCAACATCGCAAAGACATCGATACAAAGTATACAATCAAACGCAACAAGTTTTACTTTTGTAGGTTGTGTATGGTTATCCTGCATAACTCATTTCTTACCAAAGCCATATGAAATATATTCATGTTACACGAAAATATTCACTCATGCTACAAACCTGTACAATGATTGGTGGTGCTTTCAAACTGTTTCGATACCTCAAGAACTTTATTGTCTGAATGGTTGTTCATGTATCACAATAATCAAGTAATTCAACACAGAACTAGTATTAACAGAAACACCAAAGTTGTTTACACAAAAGTTTGTATGTGTACAGTATACGAATACCATGTGTAAGTCCAGCACAATTGTGGACGAGTTTAGTTAACACAATTTACGACACCGAGGTCGCGTCATCTTTCGTAAGACAACAAACCAAGGCTTCAGGATATGTCCATGTCATAGCAATGAATCAGCTACTCCAACAACAGAGTGCATATGTTTTCTAGTTACGGTGCTTACATCTTACACACAAATCAATCTACTTTGCTAACGAAAAGTGGTGAGTCATCATATGGTTATCCTCACTAGTAAAACATACTATCATACAAAATGGTCGTTATAGTTTGCACACCAACGGTACATCGTACAAGTAACAATTCTCGAGAATCCAGTTATTCAAAAAACGTGAAAGTATTTCTACACCAAGTCGTTATGTTGACGAAAGCGTATATTGTAATATCATGATCAATTTGCATTCGTTGGTCACAAACTGTCACTACTCCAAATAATTCTTTTTCACTCAAACACAAACGCACACTTGTCACCATTCGTTTTCATCAAGTACGAGTTCAAGAAACTTACTACGACATGAATTTTTATTTTTATGTTGTGTAAATAGGTAATAATTAATTCAAGTAACACTATATCAACATCATCGAGTTGTGCTAATAGATTTACATGTGGTCTTGTGGTTTTCATCGGGACATACAGCACGAACTATCTGTAGACTCCTCTCTGTTGTACAGCTACTCGGTAATCGAAATGCATTAACATGTAAACAACGATCTTGTTTCGTCACACCAAAAAATATGTTCACTGTCGCGATACTCCGCACAAGACGTGCATAGCCTTTGCACACTCGTAATAGTATACCAACGTCAAGCGATAACGTTTAACAAGACCAACGACACTGACTCCACGACGTTTACCTATGTAAAATTACCACTTTCACTTGCCAGTCCATCGTTTACCTGACTAAACATATTATTTTCCTTTGGAGATCTGACGTTTACCCAGAGTAAGAAACCATTTTCACTTGTAAATATATTTTTTCCTCGGCTAACAAACCTTTTTCACTCGGAAATCTATTTTTTCTCTGGTTAACAAACCTTTTTCGCTTGGAAATATATTTTTTCTCTGGTTAACAAACCTTTTTCACTTGGAAATATATATTTTTCCCCGGGTAACAAACCTTTTTCCCTGAGCAACAAACCATTTTAACTTGGTGGTCCGTCGTTTAGTCGAGTAAAAATATCATTTTCCTTTGGAGATCCGGCGTTTACCCAGTGTAACTATACATTTTCGCTTGGAAAAATACTTTTACCTAGAGTAACTAATCATTTTCTCCTGGGTAACAATCCCTTTCCGTCTGGAAACTATCATTTAACTGAGTACCAATACCGTTTTCACTTGGAAATACATTTTTTCCCTGGGTAACAATACCATTTTCGTTTTGAAAACTGACAACCACACCGGCCAATTTGATATTTTTGTATATTGTTACAACGAAGAGTGACGGAAATATACACAGACTACCGGTTTTAGAGTATACCCCATCGGTCGTATCACATCAATATCATCGGTTAACCACATACAATATACTCTTGTACACTGAAATGCACGCTTTGGAAAATTGGACAATAGGCTGCGATAGTTCTGCGATGTCCGGGTTCGTGCTTTGGATTTTCCAGAGTCAAAATGTCTGAATAAAACACCTCCTCGACGACGGTTGGTATGTGGATAACGGTGTTCGGAAAACGGTTGGATTTATGTCACCCATCACGATAACAACTCCAGGTCGAGTTTTCCTCCCGCATGTTTACTATATTGTGTCTTTATTGGTCAATGTATGTCTCGACATTCAGTTTGAAATCGGAAACCCTGATAAAGTATGTAACCGGATCCGGATATCAACTCTGAATCGATAAACCAATGAACAATATTCAAAGTAAACATGTTACACCCTGTGTTTCCACGAAAAAATACCATCCAGACATACGTCGCGCTTGTTTGCCCGCACCAGTATACGCGCGCGCAAATGGAGGTGTGTGACATTGCATGCAATGTGTTGGTATACAAACATCGATCCACAGACATTATCATAGCCGGTAGTTTTGATGTAGATCGAATGTCACCCGATAACAATGTCATACCAATAAGCCACATTGCAATGACTCTGAGTCCGCGCTATTACATCGATATTTCGATACCGTTCACTGATTTACTCGATGGTTTTATCGCGTTGTAACATTACAAGATAGTCATGACCCTATCTCCGGACAGATCACCCAGACCAATTGGATACATCGGTCGATATCCGTCGTGTTGTCGACACCGAAGTTTTCTGCTGAGACTGCAGCATTTGACCAATGTGAACTATCGAAGTATGGGTGCTCGAAATGATTGCGATCAGTCTTTCAGTCACGATGCATGGACGTCGCTACTCCCACATAACGACTCCAGATAAATATCGTGAACAGTGATTCTGAAAATCTCGGACTGATACTGTGATCCAATAAGGTGTGTTTCTGTGGAATGAAGACTGCAATCGTACACCGCAATAGAACACTGCGTCGTGATTTCACACGCAATCATAAAACACACCTTCGTATGGGTCCAGTTCGTCCAGCGACATTTCGAAACGGTCATCGCCATAAAAGATCGAGGTTGCGCTCGTCATATCGGTAACATTTTGACCACAAGACTATTGACGTCGATTCTGTTGGTCATGTCAATCCGTTTCACAATCCACCGTTTTCAACTCCCCGCACCATAGTGTTACGACACAGACAAGTAGTGTCGGTGGAAATAATAAAACACGGAAGGCACACTTTGGTTTTATTGGACATGGATTTTACACCCGACGAACCTCACATTCGAGCGATGCATTTGAATGGCGATTGTATTATTGATGTCCAGAGAAAAGAAATGTATCGATTTATTGGTTTCGTACATATCCAGCAAAAACCTGGGTATATGATTGTGCACGGTTCGCATATTTGACTGTGAACACTCTATTGGTATATGCTGTATAGTTCACTTTCACCGTCGTGCGAATACCCATGTTACGGTTTCTATGTTTGTGTGTCCGTATGTCATGCTTCAGATTGACTCAGAGTCATTGCAATGTGGCTTATTGGTATGACATTGTTATCGGGTGACATTCGATCTACATCAAAACTACCGGCTATGATAATGTCTGTGGATCGATGTTTGTATACCAACACATTGCATGCAATGTCACACACCTCCATTTGCGCGCGCGTATACTGGTGCGGGCAAACAAGCGCGACGTATGTCTGGATGGTATTTTTTCGTGGAAACACAGGGTGTAACATGTTTACTTTGAATATTGTTCATTGGTTTATCGATTCAGAGTTGATATCCGGATCCGGTTACATACTTTATCAGGGTTTCCGATTTCAAACTGAATGTCGAGACATACATTGACCAATAAAGACACAATATAGTAAACATGCGGGAGGAAAACTCGACCTGGAGTTGTTATCGTGATGGGTGACATAAATCCAACCGTTTTCCGAACACCGTTATCCACATACCAACCGTCGTCGAGGAGGTGTTTTATTCAGACATTTTGACTCTGGAAAATCCAAAGCACGAACCCGGACATCGCAGAACTATCGCAGCCTATTGTCCAATTTTCCAAAGCGTGCATTTCGGTGTACAAGAGTATATTGTATGTGGTTAACCGATGATATTGATGTGATACGACCGATGGGGTATACTCTAAAACCGGTAGTCTGTGTATATTTCCGTCACTCTTCGTTGTAACAATATACAAAAACATCAAATTGGCCGGTGTGGTTGTCAGTTTTCAAAACGAAAATGGTATTGTTACCCAGGGAAAAAATGTATTTCCAAGTGAAAACGGTATTGGTACTCAGTTAAATGATAGTTTCCAGACGGAAAGGGATTGTTACCCAGGAGAAAATGATTAGTTACTCTAGGTAAAAGTATTTTTCCAAGCGAAAATGTATAGTTACACTGGGTAAACGCCGGATCTCCAAAGGAAAATGATATTTTTACTCGACTAAACGACGGACCACCAAGTTAAAATGGTTTGTTGCTCAGGGAAAAAGGTTTGTTACCCGGGGAAAAATATATATTTCCAAGTGAAAAAGGTTTGTTAACCAGAGAAAAAATATATTTCCAAGCGAAAAAGGTTTGTTAACCAGAGAAAAAATAGATTTCCGAGTGAAAAAGGTTTGTTAGCCGAGGAAAAAATATATTTACAAGTGAAAATGGTTTCTTACTCTGGGTAAACGTCAGATCTCCAAAGGAAAATAATATGTTTAGTCAGGTAAACGATGGACTGGCAAGTGAAAGTGGTAATTTTACATAGGTAAACGTCGTGGAGTCAGTGTCGTTGGTCTTGTTAAACGTTATCGCTTGACGTTGGTATACTATTACGAGTGTGCAAAGGCTATGCACGTCTTGTGCGGAGTATCGCGACAGTGAACATATTTTTTGGTGTGACGAAACAAGATCGTTGTTTACATGTTAATGCATTTCGATTACCGAGTAGCTGTACAACAGAGAGGAGTCTACAGATAGTTCGTGCTGTATGTCCCGATGAAAACCACAAGACCACATGTAAATCTATTAGCACAACTCGATGATGTTGATATAGTGTTACTTGAATTAATTATTACCTATTTACACAACATAAAAATAAAAATTCATGTCGTAGTAAGTTTCTTGAACTCGTACTTGATGAAAACGAATGGTGACAAGTGTGCGTTTGTGTTTGAGTGAAAAAGAATTATTTGGAGTAGTGACAGTTTGTGACCAACGAATGCAAATTGATCATGATATTACAATATACGCTTTCGTCAACATAACGACTTGGTGTAGAAATACTTTCACGTTTTTTGAATAACTGGATTCTCGAGAATTGTTACTTGTACGATGTACCGTTGGTGTGCAAACTATAACGACCATTTTGTATGATAGTATGTTTTACTAGTGAGGATAACCATATGATGACTCACCACTTTTCGTTAGCAAAGTAGATTGATTTGTGTGTAAGATGTAAGCACCGTAACTAGAAAACATATGCACTCTGTTGTTGGAGTAGCTGATTCATTGCTATGACATGGACATATCCTGAAGCCTTGGTTTGTTGTCTTACGAAAGATGACGCGACCTCGGTGTCGTAAATTGTGTTAACTAAACTCGTCCACAATTGTGCTGGACTTACACATGGTATTCGTATACTGTACACATACAAACTTTTGTGTAAACAACTTTGGTGTTTCTGTTAATACTAGTTCTGTGTTGAATTACTTGATTATTGTGATACATGAACAACCATTCAGACAATAAAGTTCTTGAGGTATCGAAACAGTTTGAAAGCACCACCAATCATTGTACAGGTTTGTAGCATGAGTGAATATTTTCGTGTAACATGAATATATTTCATATGGCTTTGGTAAGAAATGAGTTATGCAGGATAACCATACACAACCTACAAAAGTAAAACTTGTTGCGTTTGATTGTATACTTTGTATCGATGTCTTTGCGATGTTGAAAGACGGTTGTGTTTACATTTGCATTAAGCGGAGTAACTCAAGTAATAAATTTTACTCGTTTAAAAATACCGAACAATGGATAACAGTATGAATATGAGCGGTAATTATTTTTCGTGATATACAACCAATCTTCCAAGCATAACTTGTCAAAAATTTATCATGTCATAGTCGGCTGTTACGAATTCGACACAAATGTACTTCGATTATTACGATGATGGAAATTACGTTCAAGGGAGTATTTCGAAGTAGTATATTCAGCAATTACCAAATAACAAAAAATATCAAACTGTGCATACAACTCGGTTAGGTAAACGATACAGTTACAAGTCGGATGTAAGCTTGATTTACAGATTACAGTCTGCTGATGTAAAGCTCGACCACTCCAGTGTGTTTATTGCAAAGTATTTGACACAAACAAAATATTGAACGAAGGTCCACTACACTTGGTTTCATTACAAGGTGAGTGAAAATTGTTTTCTGTTGGTCAGGTATGATTTGCATTTAGAAAAACGATCTACACCGATTAAGCGACGCTGTTTCATATCTGATGAGTGAGTGAAATTTCCTTATGGTTTGATTTAGCGAGTTAATTATCGGTGATTCAATCAGATACAAGTAAGATCTTTAGTGACAGAGTATTGTGATGACATTTACTTTAGCGAATGACAACGGAAAAATTTTCGATTACATTGTCGGTGTATGTGTTACACAAATAATTCTAGTACACCTAACCATAGGGTACATTTGGCAAACATCGTACAAAGTGTTTCTTTGTGTTGGTAACGACTTTCAGCGGTTTGGTTTCATGTCGGGAATTATTATTTGAGGGTTCAAAAAACAATTTCAATCAATGCTACAAATGAACAACAATGCAAAACACGTTTAGTGAATTACAGTGTAGCAAGTACTTCCTTAATATTACGATTGTTGTGCACTAGACATTTCTAGTTGAATTGAATGCGTCGAGCAAACATATTCAATTTACTTTTGTAATGATCAAAGTCTTAGAGTGCAACCTCGTGATATTTTACATTTAGCACGTTCTATAGAAAGTGTGAACGGAGTTGAGTATTAATCGTGTACTTGGGATAGTGCTTTGATATCAAAGATATATTTTCACACTGTGTAATGTTTCGATTCTCTGTTGTGAATACCTCCAGTAACGACATTGATGTTAAATCCTCACTCTTGGTCATTGTAAGCGAATCCTAAACATCGCAACAGTCGGTATGGAAATCGAACGCATGCATACTTTTAGATAGGCCACACTAACAAGTTTATTACATCCGTGAAATACTCTGAAACGTCGATTCGTGATTGTGTTAGCTATATTCATCTTCTATATCTGTGGACACAAAGAATTCTTAACTTTGGTTACAGCTCATTCGTAACGAATTGTTGCGTGCAATCTAGAAAAGCACAAGTCGAAGACGAATGATTTGATTTCAATAAACTAAAAAAATTCCTTTTGTTTTGATGTTGGATTTAATACAATTTGTATGACTATAACGAATCCGATTCCAAAAGTGCTATGTTACATTTAACAAAAAGTTTGATTACTTGTATTCTGATATTGATAGATGTGAAAAGTAATATGACTAGTTTATAAAATCTCGGTAATGTTCTTTGTCATGTCTGTGTTCAACAAATATGCGGTCAAGACTTACCATTCGATATTAACTTTCGCAGTCGGTGTAAGCGAAAATTTGTTGTAGTAACAATACCGACGAGTTCAATAATATTCTCTATCGATGCAATCAAATAATCCATCAGCTACAAGTGGATTTAAAACTTGATGCTGTTTTGTGGTAACTGAAGACAGGGGCATGTTTGTGTTGATTTCAGGAATGATCATGACGAGTTGGTCGGGTAAATTAGTTAATGTGGTAGTAACTACGACCGTGAAGAGTTGCTGACATTCCAATATCTTTTACGCTGTCGTATATGGATTCACTTGTGATAATTATTTCTCAGTTATTGTTCAGACATTCAAATATCGTATATTCAAAATGTAATAGGTTTATGTCAAGTCGTATATGGACCGATTAGTAAATACTTTGTTTTACAGAATAGTAACGACCTTTACAGTTGAATAAAAAATTATCGGTCATATGAATACAACCAGGATGAATTAATTCAAGTTTGTGAGTTGTAGTGATATAATCAAGTAAGTGAAAACTAGATATTTAACACTTGTTAATGTTGTGAATAATTCTTTTGAGTATGGTAAGATGTTAAAATGTCGCTTTGGCAATTGAAAAGCCGGATCGCGAATAGAGTTGTAATGTTTCATTACTTGTTTCGAATCAATGTGTGTATAATCTCTAAATATGACTGGGTTGAAAGTTGTAAGTCATGTTTGTCAATCTATTTCAATTCAGACTATGTCAAAGTCCAAATATTTCATTTTGGATTATCTGGATTTACCTTTAGTACATCCGCGAATGGATTTAAAGTTGGTAAATTACCAAAATGATTGAATATTATCGGGTTAGAGATAGTTGGTATTGATTCTATAACTGTTAAAACAGCGGCGTGGAATGTGTGAATGATCCGATGTGGGTGAATGTTGGTGTCAGTAATATTCAGGTTACGTTCGATTCAACAGATTGCGTTAATAGGATTTGTCAAAGGATTTGAGTTGGGTCGAGTCAATACATTCAAATACGATTCAACTTGATCTGTGTAGTGAGTTACATTTCAAGTTGACAAACTAACACATTGATTGAATATTTTCATGGATCTTATCACGCAACTAAAGTCACCCACTATTCGAGAGGCATGAAACATATAGCGATCGCGGGCAAGTGTCAAATTGTTGGTTTTCGAATCACGGTCTGCGCTGGTACTGTTATTCATTACTTATTACTTGATAGTAACAACCATCGACACATTACACTGTAGCGATTGGGATGTATGTAATGACAAGACGCGAGAAATGGTGATGTCTTTGGTGTTATCTTGTGAGCGATCGTGGGATTTGTAACCTATTTCACACGTTTTTGAAGTGTTGGTTTGTGAACGCGGCTATTGTTGATATTTGAATCACCGTCTACGCCGGCTCTGTGGCAAACCAATTACCAAAATATTACATTGTCAACGATCGGCATGTATGTAACAGCGAGTCGCAAGCGATGGTTATGTCTTAGGTATTATCTTGTGAGCGATCGCGGGATTTTACCAATATTTCACACCTTTTTGGAGTGTTAGTTTGTGAACGCGGATATTGTGCAACGGTTCTGTGACAAACTTATTGCGGAAATATTACCTGCGAATATTGTGCTATCGCGGTGAAGTCACGACTGTGAACAGCAGACTATTCTGTAGGTGCGAAACAGCGGTATACAAGGTGCGAATAACCCGATCTGAAGAATACATGACAGGCGAATCACCGCCACCGCCTATAGCAAAAAAGGCGAGTCACGACCACGAGTTTTCACGGCGAGTCACCGCCACGAGCTATACCTGAAAGGGCGAATCACGACCGCACCCATAAGAACACATGGCGAGTCACCAGAGACCGCGTAAGAATACATGACAGGCGAATCACCGCCACCGCCTATAGTAAAAAAGGCGAGTCACCAACACGAGTTTTCGCGGCGAGTCACCGACGCAGCCTATAGCAAAAAAGGCGAATCACGGCCGCACCCATAAGAACACATGGCGAATCACCAGCGGAAGGGGGGGTCGAAAAGGGCGAATCACCAACACGAGTTTCGCGGCGAGTCACCAGCGGGCCCATAAGAACCCCTGCCACCTCACGACCGATCTACATAACTACTAACGTTCGGGACATAAAGGCGACTGGTCTGCCCCGTTGGCTCAGAATGGCCCCGATGTCGTGGTCTGAAGCATCACATTCGACTTGGAAAGGCTCATCGTCATAAATACAACTTAGACAGGCCCGTAATAAGTCCGTTTTCAGAGTATTAATGGCTTCCAGCTGAATGCCAATCAACGGGAATTCGCAATTTTGACATAATGGTTTGATTTTCCCCGAGAAAGAGGGGATCCACTTTGAATAGTAAGCCATCATCCCCATGAAACGTTTCAAACTGCGATTGTCGTTAGGAACTGGCATGTCGAGTAATGGTTTAAGATGATCAGGATCTGGCTGAATTGTGTTATGTGATATTAAATGTCCAAGTAATGAGAGTTTTGACACGGACAACAGACATTTATCTTTATTGAGAGTCAATCCCCAATTTGTCGCAGCAGACATGAAGGCTTGAAGCCTTTCATCATGGTCTTTCTGGTTTTCCCCATAAATCGTGACGTTATCGAGGTAGGCAACAGTACCATTTAGTTTGTGCTCAGCAATGAATTTATCAATGAACCGCTGAAACGCAGCTACACCATTGGTTATCCCGAAAGGGAGACGACAAAATTGATACAACGATCCACCAGCTTCAAATGCAGTATATGGCCTATCGGATACAGATAGCGGTACTTGGTGGTAAGCAGATTTTAAATCAATGGTGCTATATACCATTCCTTTCGCCACGTCGTTCACGATGTTCTCTATTTTGGGCAAAGGGTATGCACCCAGAGGAGTAAACCTATTGATGGTCTGTGAGTAATCGATTACTAACCTCTTCTTGTGCCGAAAATCTTTCGTTACCAAGACCTGGGCTCGCCAGGGAGACACGGAACGTTCTACTACACCGTCACGCAGCAGTTTCGACAACTCACTCGCAATGAATTTCCGGTCATCTGAACTATAATTTCTTGATTTGACAGCTACGGGTCGCACTTCAGGGTCGACGAATTTGAATATTTGAGGAGGTGCGGATACTCTCGCAGCTGCTACGGCGCAATGTAAACCATTCGAAATGATGAGATCCTTCGATGGTCCGCCAAATTCAAATACAACTTTGCCATGCTGCTTCATGAATTCCAATCCCAGGATCACATCAGCAATGAGATCTTTAACGACTCTGAATTTGACTTTGCCGTAATTACACCCCGGTATCTCGAGTGAAGCTTCAATGCACCCGAGAACAGTTGTTACGGAGTTCTTCTCTGCAAGTGTGATGGAGTACTTGCGACCAAACGGGCGAAGACCGAGGAATTTCGATAGGGATTCACTGATATAGCATTCATAAGCACCGGAATCTATCAAAGCCTTCACGTTATATTGCGCAACGGAGACGTCGAGGCAAGAATACCGAAGAGAGTCGGGTATTCCAGCAAGTGCCGAACCAGAGACTAACGAGTTCAACGAGGCAGCAGGTTCTCCTCCGATACGCAATCTGCACACTTTCGCATAGTGTCCCCGCACGCCACAATGAAAGCATGAAACATCTTTCGCGGGACAGGATTTCCGTGTTCATTCGTGAATTTCTCCGCAGAAAAAGCACTTCTTCTTCAATATATTCGCGGCAGGCACATCGCTCTTGAACGCCGATAAATTGGAACTAATAGCAGATTGATCGCTGTTGACATTCAGAACAGGTTGACTCTGCGGCTCGTAGGAACTAGAAAACTTCTGTGCCTGTTCCAGACACTCTGCAATTTTAATGGCCTTTTCCAGCGTCAAATCGTCATGTTCGAGTAAGCGCAGACGAATAGCTGACGAGTGTAGACCAGTAATTAGTGAATCCCGTACGGCTTCTTGTCTGTGCTGGTCCGCCGATACATTCTCGAACGAACAATCACGAGCAAGCATGAGCAAATCCTGTGAGAACTCGGTGATAGATTTGCCTGGATCTTGTTTCGCAATGGCCAGCAGATGCCTTGCATAAATGACGTTCTTTTTCTTTCGATACCTGGATCTAAGCAGGTCCATTGCTGCCGTGAAGGTATCTAGCTGTTCGAACAATGAATAGACGTCGGGAGACACATACCCTGTAAGGATCGCCAACTTATCGATGACAGGTGCGGGAGGGTTTTCACCAGAGTTAGGAGGTGGCGTATTCGAAGTCTCAACTGCAGTGATAAAATTGTTGAGCATCTTTTCCCAGTGATTGAAGACCTTTAGGGAATCCGGAGAACTTGGAAGGATTTCGAGTATTGGCACTCGAATATACTTTTCCTGAGAACCAGCCATGATCTTCAGATTTAGTGAATAAAATTGTTGTGAGCTTGCGAGGAAAACCCACCAATAGATATACGGCTTTCTAGGCTTTTATTCACTAAAAGTGTAGACTATGCTACAAAGAATATAAACGTTAAAACAGAAGTTAATCAGGAAACACATGCTACTCTCAGAACGCCCTACACCAGAATGATGAACTAACAGATAGACAAACGCACGAAATAATTACTAGCGGAAATGAAGAGAAGGTAGACACTGTTGCCGCAGAATTCCACCTTCGCAATGGACCAATGATTCTTTCTATGACGCATGAATGATGGTTTTGGCGCCTCGAATATATCACTTCACGTGGCGCACTGCATGGTATTGGTCGCATATTATTGTTTGACTCAAATCGTTTAGTTTAGGATGCGTATTATCGTATTTAGGGTTCTATTTGGCTTTCATGTTATTTTAATTCGTATTATTTGTTTGTATTAAGAATTTGGATTGTTATAAATTATTTGGTCAGTTGTATAGTCGCTGGGAATTTGGATCATTAAAAACCGTACTTCACCCAAGAAGACGCGTGTTTAAGTTTCAACCGGAGCGAAGACAGCTGACAGTGCTACGTCGTGTACCCAGATTAGGCCTGAAATTTCTGCGGTTACACAAGTTTTTAATGATCACATCGCATCAAACGAAACGTTGCACTAAACGACAAAGGATATTTCATAATGGAGCTGTTGAAAGATGTTGCGGTCTCCAATCAACTAGCATCAAATCAACGTGGAATTGACGCCCTGGTGTTATCCGAAGATAATATGGAAGGCCCGATTCAACAATTAGCAACGCAAGCCAAAGCTTATGGCGCGATAGGAGCTGCAGCACAGCCAAAAAACAACTTGAACAAAACAAAGACTAGAACAAGTTCGAGTTGTGTGTCTGCTGGCATGGTTTCGCGTCATGTGAAAAGAAGCGCCAAAAGTGCATTGCTAACCAAAGACAATCTACATATGATGACTACCAGATCAAAGGCAAAGGTTGGCAGTCGATCGAGTATTAAATCAAAAAGTCATGTTACTCAATCACATGGCTCAGGCTCAACAATGTCTACCTCAGATGTGGGTATGACATTGATGCAACAAGAAGCGGTTCTGGAGGCCAGATCTGCTTCATCCTCACAACGTCATATTCTGGAAAAACAGCAACTCATGTTGCGGCATCATCGTGAAGAAGAAGAAATGCTTGAAAAGATTAAATCAAGACGGGAAGAAATTGCTCGACAGCAAAAGCTCGAAGCAGAAGAACTCGAACGGGAAAACAAGTCCGAGGTTGAAACCTTGAGACGCATTAGACAACGAGAGATCGATGAACTCAGTATGAGGCATCAGAGGGACCAATTCGAAATCGCATCTGCGCTTGAGGAAACTCGCGCAGAGAGAAAGGTGCTTGGTTTTGAGCTTCCTACTGTTAATGTTTCAGGTATGAATCGCACCGACGTTCAAATTCCTTTTGTTCCTCAGTCCCTAGAAACCCGACAATCAATTTTTAGTACTAGACTGAGTCCTGTAGTCAAGCAGGAAACTGCCATCGAATTCATTCCTCAGTTTAATTGTCCATCCATTCCAGGTAGTTCGCAACCTTTGGGTTCAAATACTGTTAACTCGGTGCTAGATCTGATTGATTTTGATAGCCCTTGTTTGCAGGGCCGTAGTGAACCTACTAAGTTACCAAAATATGAACGGGGACCTAAACCCGCTGCTCTTATTTCGACACCAGCCAATGCTGAAGCTTGTTTCCTTGCTCCTAAAAACAATATCAGTAATTCGGAGCCCAAGGTTATGTATGCCCAAGTTCCCCAACCTTCTTTATTACCCCTCACGGAACCTCCCATCTTTACAGGAAACGCCAGTGATTTTTATGATTTTAAAATGGCTTTCAATTCTTTAGTAGAGCCATATGCGTTAACACAACAACATAGGCTTCAATATCTAATGAAGTATACAAAGGGTGTCCCGCATGTATTGATCAAAGGTTGTTTGCATGCTGATTCACACTCATGCTTTGATAAGGCATGGAAAATATTGAATGAAAATTATGGGCAAGAACATCAAATCAGTCGCTGTTGCCTCGAGTCCATACTTGGAGGTCCTCGTTTTTCTGAAAACGATAGGGATGGTTTGGCAATGTTTTGGGCGAAACTGGTTTCATGCAGAGAAACTTTAATGGGCACAAATAGTTTGCATGAAATTGACAACATTATGGTAATTGACAAAGTTGAGGATAGATTGCCGGAAGGATGGAGAAGTGGATGGAGATCCATTGTGGATAATATTGTGAATGTAAAAAGGGAAAAATTGACCATGCTTGACTTGTCAAATTACATTCGAAAGAAATCTCGAGAGTTGGAAACAAAGCCTAAAATAAATTGGTCCTTGAGTAACGAAAGGTTTGTTAATCCTAAAGGAAGCAAAACCAGTTTTGCTACACAGATGGAGAGTACAACTGCATCATGTTGTCCGCAATGTAAGCAAACTCATTTTCTCAACCAATGCAATATCTTTCGAGCAATGAATTTTGAACAAAGGCATAATTTTGTTCAGCAAAACAAGCTGTGTTTTTCGTGTCTTCAAGCAGGGCATTTCAGTAAAGAATGTTATCGTAAAAAGCCGTGCTCTCAGGCAAAATGTTTCGGTAAGCACACTACATTACTTCATCCACCTGATAACAATCCTTCCCAAAGTCATAAGCCAATTCAATTGATTAAATCGGAACAAAATTCGGAATCTGACAAAACGACGAGTAGTTTTGCTAGCAGTATTCAAAAGGAAGCAGGTGCATTATTGCCTGGGTTGCCGGTAAAAGTGCGTGTCGGCAGTGGTGGAAACATTTTTACCACCAAAGCGTTGCTTGATGGAGCAAGTAGAAATTCATTCATTACACATTCATTGCTGGAAAGAATTAGTGCTAAAGGTAGGGATGTCAGCGTGGCTGTAAAAACTCTCAATGGCGTTGGTTCCCACAAAACAGAAACTCTGATTGACAATGTAGAAGTATCGGCATATAATGGTAATGATTGGGTGTCCCTTTCAACGCTGGTATCTACCGAAGAGATACCTTTGGGCAAATATGAAATGCCACTCCAGGAAGATATCCAAGATTTTCCTGAGTTCGATGGAATTGAAATTCCTGATGTGGACTGTGATGTTGAATTGTTAATCGGCTTTGATAATAGAAGTATTCATCGACCAAGAGAAGTGGTTGATGGGCCGGCAGATTTCTATGCCGTTCGCACATTGATTGGTTGGGCGGTGGCGTGTGAGAGAAGTGAAATAAAGGGCAATGGAAAATTGCCCGTCAGCTGCAACTTTACAAAGGTCAGCACAGACAGTGTCTGTGAAATGTGTTCAGACGTAATTGATAAAGTAAAAACTGAAAAGACATGTCTTGCAACTGTAGTGAGCGATGTTCCTACACCTGGCATTGAATTCATGGATGAGGCAATAAAAAAACATTGTAATTGGTTCAAACTCAAGAAGGTGATTGCTTGGGTGTTACGATACAAAGATAGGTTGCTCTCTAAGGTTAGAGGAACATCTGGCGGTAATGAATCGCTCCCTGCAGGGCTATTAACAACAGATGAAGTGTTGCGTTCGGAAAGAGAAATTATCAAACATGAGCAAGCTAAATTTTATGCTGCAGAAATGCATGCGATTGCAAATGGTCAAAATCTCAGACCTGCAAGTACTTTGTACAGGTTGAAGCCTTTTATAGAAAATGGGTTACTGCGGGTTGGTGGCAGAATAATGGAAGCCCCCATTGCTTATGAAAATCAACACCAGATTGTAGTGCCAAGAGATAGCAGGATTGCTTCCGCCATTTTTGAATGGCATCACAGATTATCAGGACATTCGGGTCGTGAGCATGTCTTGGGAATGGTTCGTAAAAAATATTGGATTGTGCGCCCTCAGCCCAAATTGAGAAAAATAATATATGATTGCGTGATATGTCGTAAACGGCAGCGACAGCCAGAGTCGCAGCAAATGTCAAATCTTCCAGCAAAACGGCCCAAATGGATTGATGGTAAATGTAACCTAAAAATCGATGATATTGTCCTAATCATGGACGATAACCTGCCCCGAAATGCATGGCTTCTGGGCCGTGTCACACAACTATTTCCTGGCAAAGACGACCTGGTAAGGTCGGTTCGTATCAAAACAAAAAATTCTGAGCTTGAGAGGCCCATTACTAAGTTGGTGCTTATTCAGAGCTCGTCAACATGATATCAATCCATTCACTAGAACGTCGCTTGTCCAATAACTTCAATACTCGGTGTTTGGTTAATGGTTATTTACTGCTGTGGAACCCATTGTTTACAACGGCACTCGTTGTTTACTACAGTACGTGTTTCCGTTATTGATTGCGTCACAATGCCATGAGTGACACGAGTGACACTTTGTCTCAATACAATTTAATTGATTCGTTGCTTTGTTGTATTTGTTTTCTCGCATGGTTTTGGGAAGTTGTTGTTTCACCTGTGAAAAAATGTGTATAAATTTATTGTAATAAATTTCCCATTTTTGGGGGTGAGGGTGTTGCCGCAGAATTCCACCTTCGCAATGGACCAATGATTCTTTCTATGACGCATGAATGATGGTTTTGGCGCCTCGAATATATCACTTCACGTGGCGCACTGCATGGTATTGGTCGCATATTATTGTTTGACTCAAATCGTTTAGTTTAGGATGCGTATTATCGTATTTAGGGTTCTATTTGGCTTTCATGTTATTTTAATTCGTATTATTTGTTTGTATTAAGAATTTGGATTGTTATAAATTATTTGGTCAGTTGTATAGTCGCTGGGAATTTGGATCATTAAAAACCGTACTTCACCCAAGAAGACGCGTGTTTAAGTTTCAACCGGAGCGAAGACAGCTGACAGTGCTACGTCGTGTACCCAGATTAGGCCTGAAATTTCTGCGGTTACAGACACCTAACGGATAAATATAACACCACACCGAACATGCAAGTCTTCTCGCTTCTATACGAACTTACGCGTAAGCCTTACTCTCGCACGCATTCTCGGTAATGTCCGTTCTTGGTAATGGTTTTCCCGGTATTGGTATAGAACCCCCGCGGCCCTACTCGGTCGAGATTCCTCACTACTTGCTTATTACGTCAAATTGTATAGTGACCGTATGTTATTATTTGCGTGTGTGCGCACCGTGCGAGAGTGGAGCTTACCCGCGTAAGTAAGTAGAAGCGAGAATACTTGCATTATCTGCATTTACGATGGACTCAACCATATAATGAATTGATATCTTGGTAAATTTGAGGTGCCGCCGACTTATCGAACGCCTTGAAATCTTAATTAAGGATTGCACCCTGTGTTGATTGATCAGAGAGAAGTAGACATGTCGGCGCCTGTATGACAATGGTATTCTCAGATCCACATTGTCTTCGTCATTATCATCATCATCATTGGTTTATTAGCAATTTTATCAGTTCAATACACCACAAAAATGCGATACAATGAAAAGACAGGAAGATGTCGAAGCGACAAGGAGTAGTCTATGGAATCTGGCACCCACCTTGGCCTAGGCGATGTAAAGAGGAGGCATGCACACTGAATGAAAGTAAAGAAGATAGTATAGAAGAAGAATGCGACAAGAAATAGGGCGGCATGTCATGGGAAGCGAGATCGATAAGTCAGTCGTGGTCCGGTAATCTTGAGGATGGACTGTATTTATTTAGTAATAATTGCTTGTATTTCGACTTGAATGTGGACATGCTCGTCGACTGTCGGATGGCCGGCGGGATACTGTTCCACACATCAGGTCCGGCATATTTGATGGAGCGATGATCTTTTCGGTCGATCATATGATATTTGGACGACGTGGACGCGCGTGTGTTGTACTTGTGCGCTTTTGATTCAGAGGTAAAGAAGTCATTGAAATATTCGGGGCAACGACCGCAGTGAAACTGATACATAAACTTGGCGATTTCTAGTTTCCGCATATCTTCTATGTTTAGGACGCCGATTCTCTTCAGCAGCGACTTATTGGATGGGCAGCCAGGACCCTTTGGGGCCCTAGCTATGATTCGGAGCACTTTATGCTGTAGTTTCTGCAGTGGCTTGAGTGCAGTTTTACTGGCAGCCCCCCAACAGAGGATGCCATAATGTAACTTCGATTGGATTAAGGATTTAAAGAGTATCAGAAGAACCCATGCTGGCATGAAGCGCCCAAGGCTGTAGAACAGGTCGCACTTCGGTGATAATTTAGTTTCTAGGGACTGAATATGACTCTTCCAGGACATGTTCGAGTCCAGTAAAACTCCGAGATATTTGGCATTATCTGTGTTGGAAACGGGCTGACCAGCGATATTAACGGTTAGGTTATTTTTTGAATTAACTGTCAGCAATTGCGATTTCGAGGCGTTTATGCAAAAGTTGTTCTGGGCCGTCCACTCATGGACTTTGGGCATTTGGTCACCAGTCAGGGCATCCAGCTCTTCCGTCGAAGATGCGGAAGAGAGGAGGTGAGTATCATCAGCGAACAGTGTGGTGTTCAATGAGGAGGTTTCAAAAATGTCGTTGACATATAAGGTGAAAAGGACCGGTCCAAGTACTGAGCCCTGGGGCACACCACAGGTCACCGGGTGAGGAGAGGACAAGGTGTCTGAGATCGCAACCATTTGTTGGCGTCCAGTGAGGTAACTTTTCATGAGCTCAAGTTGTGGGCCCCGAAGTCCGTAACGCGCCAATTTCGAGATGAGAATTTTATGATCTACGCAGTCAAACGCTTTTTTAGGTCGAGAAAATTGCTACATCCCACATTTCGCTTCTCTGAGATATCATAGTACTGGCAGAAATGGCGAGAAATGGCAGTGAAATGACATTGCTGTCGTTGCAATACAGTCATTACATGCGATTTATTCCTTATATATGTGGATAAATGGCGAATAATGTATAGATTCATCTATCCGGCCGGCCAAGTACTTAATTTCCCTACATCCGGCATGCGTAAGTCCTACACCACCACGGCATCTATCAAAGTTTGGATAGCAAAATTTATTACACCGGGATCGCGTCATCTTTCGTAAGACATCAACCAACTACGATTGAAGGATATGCCAAATTGCTAATGTCATAGCAATAATCGAGTTACTCCAACAAGAGAGTACATATGCTTCCCGACACGACCCTTAAATCTTACACACAAAACAATCTACTTTGCTAACGAAAAGTGCTGAGTCATCACATGGTTGTCCTCACAACAAAACAAATGGTAGATGGAACTGTATTAAAATTTTTCCTAACTCTTTACACACCAGTGACAAATTGTGCAGAGGATATGTTTTGTCGAATTGTTGTTCAGCGTAAAGTCTTCGTGTTGAGCCATACATTTGAACAGCTTAATCACAATCCAATTAAAACCACGAATCTATTTTCATTTTGTCACTAACTGTCAGACACAGAAAATAAATTTTCTTTCCCTAACGTCAAAACATACTTGTAACCACTCACTTTCATCAGACACACAACTCGATCAAATTATTCACTTTCTACAACATCAAAATTCCGATTTAGTTGAACACGTACTTGAGAAATATTTTTATTATTCTATATCACAATCATCGACTTCCGTTTACGGTGTCAGTGTGTGAGTCATACCTGGAGACTTGTATTAAAATTGGCTCGAATTGACTAAATACAACAAAGGTTGAACTGCTTCGAATCCATTCATAACTGGTCTTCGTTGTGGTTTTAATCGAAGCATACAGAATGGTCTTACTGTAGGCTCTTCTCTCTTTAACAGCAACTCGGTGTTCGCAATACGTCATTCACAGTTGAGCAACGATCTTGTTTCACCACGTGACAGAATATCTTCACTGTTGCAATACTATGCACAAGAGGTTCCTTCCCGTTGCCGTTTCCTAGATTAACAATCCATTTTGGTTCGGAAATATGTTTTTTCCTAGAGTAACAAACCATTTTCATTCGGAAATATATTGCGAGTGGGAACAATGGGCGGTTGTGTAAGTGTGAAGACAGCGAGATGGTGATCGTGTGAATAAAGTAATCTGAAATGTAACTGAGGGAAAGTTTGTGATCATGTCTGACAATCCTACTTCAAATCGCGATGTGACAAAGTAGGTTGAAATATTCCGATTCCAATTCAACTCATCGCATTGCAACTCGATCGCGTTATGTGTAAGCGGTTGTCAAGTTGGAAATGTTTACAACAACGGGCATTATTTCATTGATTGACTCTATTGTGTGTATTACCACATTAAAATATCGCGATTCCATAGCGATAGTATTTACTGAAACTCTATTTGACAAACGGAAAACCGGGTCGAGAATAGAGTTGGAAGGTTTCATTACTTGTTTCAAATCAATATGTGTATAATCTCGAAATGTAACTGGGTTGAAAGTTGGTAGTCATGTTTGTCAAAGCTATTTCAATTCACACTATGGCAAAGTCAAAATAGTTCGTTTCGGTTTATCTCGATTTACCTATAGTACATTTCGCGAATGGATTCCTATTCCCGTACTATAACATTTTTGATAATAAGGACTCGCGAATTTTCAATCAACAATACCTTAATTTTCTGGTGATGGTAGAGTTGGTAAATGCTAAGATGAGTGTTTTTGTTAAGAGTTTGATTTCGCAGTAATAAATACAATGATTGTATAATGCGCAATGTGCATAATCGTGATTCTTGATTCTTGTTGAGATAGTTGGTATTGATTCTATAGGTATGAAACAGCGGTGTGGGAGCGTGTGAATAAGCCGATGCAGCTGAAATTCGAAGTCAGTAATATTCGGGTTACGTTCAAATCAACAGATCGCGTTAAAGGATATCTCGAAGGAATAGAGTTGCGCCGAGTTAACACATTCAGATACGAATCAACCCGAGTTGTGCAGTGAGTTTCATTTCAGATTGACAAATTATTACATTGATTGAATATTCTCATGATTCTTATCACACAACTAAAGTCAACCACTATTCCAAAGGTGTGAAAACACTGACATAGCGATCGTCGGAAAGTGTCAAATTGTTGGTTTCCGGATCGCCATCTGCGACGGTTCTGTTATTCGTCGCTATTACTTAATAGTTATTATTCCTATGATATCTCGCCCGTGAAATCCAGTTACGCGACAAACTAATTACCAAAATATTACTTGTGAGTGATTCCTACCTCTGTAACAGCAAGTCACGAGAGATGGCTATGTCTGAGGTGTTATCTTGTCAGTGATTGTAGGATTTTACAATTATTTCACACCTATTTGAAGTGATAGTTTGCGAGCGCAGCTATTGTTAGTGTTTAAATCGCCGGCTACGCCGGCTCTATGACCACTTAATTGCCAAAATGTTACCATGTGAGCGATTCCTAGATTTAGCAAACCATTTCACACCGTTTTGAATAAACATTAGTTCACGATCGCAGCCATAAGAACGACAGGTCATCGCTACAGCCAATACCTGTAGGCGTGGTATCACTAACGATGCGGCTGGTCACCAGCGATAGGGGGTCGCAAAGGGTGGGGTCACCAACACGAGTTTTCACGGCAGGTCACCAACGAGCGCTATGCCTGAAAGGGTGGTGTCACCAGAAAAAAGGCAGCTCACCAGCGATAGGGGGGTCTAACGGGTGGGGTCACCAACACGAGTTTCGCGGCCGGTCACCTGCGGGCCCATAAGCCACAACGCTGGTTCGCCACCGATCACATATACTACCTACGGTTGCGTGGAGCCGATAAACAATATTTATGCGGCCCCGATATATTAATTGAATTATAGCGTGTTTTGGCGTCCGTCAATATGCAATTTGAATCAACGAATAGGCTCCCAAATCTTTGAGAGATTTCAAACTTGAAAATTTTATTCACGCTTGGTGCGATTCAGGAGGCCGGTATATTTCGGATTTTATGTATAATAGTGCAATCTTAGTCCCACCGAACAAATGAAAACCGTCAAGGAAAATGATGCACCCCATACAGAAATACCAAGGCGGAATCGTGTGCCTGTATGCCTACAATCCTGACGGAAGGTTAAAAAATAACAACATGCTACAAAGTGATTACTAAACCGGAAGATACATCATCATTCATATTGCGCCAAAAATTGTCGTCGACACCCCCTCCAGCAGCTCTATCGCTTAATCGATCACGTGTGCTAAGTACGGATAAATAGTTGACAGTAATATATGAAATAACCCATATTATAGATGAAATAAATTTTACACGTGTAAAAGTTTTTAGCGCCCGCGTGACTACTCTTACAATTAATAACTTTTATACGCAAGGTATATCTCAAGAAATCAGTGATGGCGCAGAGCACCACAAGCGCTCTCCTCGGTGTGAAGTTCCCAGTATCCAATTTACCATGAGTATATGCAGGGCCGAATCAGCACTTCGCCAGGCCCCTCTTAAAACGTTGGTCTTGGACCCCTAGTGTTATAAACCAAACAGTAGACCCCTCATCACGGTTCAAGTTTTAACCGCTACTTTGTCAGCAAAATTTGTTATACACGCGAATGATAATATCAGAAATTACATATATATTGCAATAAATTTCGTTAGTCTCTCTCTCTGCCCATGTAATCATATTTACTTTCAGATTTACAATTAAAATGAAATGTCTTAGAAAATGTAGGGTCCGTAAATAATAATTCGGGCGTACCCCTTGGTATAGTAACTTCGTTACATGACGTTATTTCGTGAACTGCTATGGGAAACGATATTGAAATCACCCAAACGTACTATACTAAAAGATTCAAGCGATTTCAAATTGATATTTCTTCGCTTGCAAATGATTTCCCCGGTGGAATAGCATTTGTCTTTTGGGGTTCCGATTGCCAGGACAGGGAAATTCGGGGCCTGTCAAATCGACGTTTTCGGTCAGCATAAGGGCAGTCCTTTTCGACCAATGTTTTCCCACGTCCGATCATTCTGGCACACTTCTCGGATCGCATTTTGTTACATGGCCTGAAACTTCATATGACTTGGTGCGTCCCCTGGCCTAGGCATACTATACGGAATCAATGAGTTATCCGGTCAGGGGTGTATACGAGTTTGGAGTAAACCTTAGAAGGGTGTACCACGACAAAAAGGTTGAAGAGCACTCGAATACGCAATCTCATCTCCAATTTCGGTATGGAACAACGTCAACATTCAACACGGATAAACAGCCAATTATGCGTACATGCTATTGAGGAATCGGTTGATCAAGTGATCAGCTGTTGTCGACACCATGTAGAAACAAAATAGCTATCGCACTTGACAATGCGGATTGTTAGTAAATGGCCCGAAGGCTGTAAGTTCACGGTGAACTGGACACCGGAGACCATAAAATTAAATATCACCTTTACCATACTCGACCTCGATAACGAAAATACTGCCATGATCATTCACAGACAACCTTGACACTTGGCACCGTGTCAGATACTAAAGTCAAGACATACCGTGCAAAAGCACATGACATATTTAGGTATATACCATCGGTAAAAGTCAGAGTTGGAATGACTTGAGTCATCCCTAATATGCATAGACTCGACTCAATTTTGTATTGACTCGACTTGTACCCGACTCATTCTGCATGACTCGAAGCAAGACATATGAATCGAGACTAGGATGATCGAGAAAGACGGTTGATTATAATTTCGAAGAATAGTAAAATTACCACATGATTGTTATTTCGTTCATCAGTCCTGATACCCGCAAATATGGTCAGAAATTATTTGGAGTGAGGAAAATTATGATATTATAAATGCTTGAACTGGATTGAACTCAAAACTGAACAGTGAACACGTTGACTTGGACTTGGAGTCGAGTCACAACTTGACTCGGTGGTGATTTAAAAATTATTCAACTTGACTGGAGTCAAAATTACAAAAGTGAGATTGACTTGTGGCTCGGAACCTTGTGACTTGGTTACAACCCTGTTAATAGCAATAGAGACCAATACCGGCTTGCGCGTAAAATCTGTTTGCGATAAATGATGAGTCAGCTCTCACTTGACTTAGGTAACGAAATTACCACCCACATAGCTCAGTAACAAACATAAAAACATCGTCAAAATCAACGGAGACCAATACCGGCTTTTCAGTGAAACCTGTTTGCAATACATGAAGGATCACTGGATCAGTACACACTTAACTTCGAAAACAAAGTTACCGCACCCTAATCTTGGATTAGCAAGCTTGAAATTAAACAGCAATGTTGAATACCAACATCAAGACATAACATAGGTGAGATATGGTACCGATTGATCATAAAAATTGCAAAATCTATGGCCCTCAAAAGTTCAGCCGAGAATAGCAAATCTTTTGATGGCTCAACACTTTGATCCAAGCTCTACTTGTCGCGGACATTGACATGAATATCATCCTTTTCCTAAATAACTTATGAACGTTCGAAATTTGTTGCTCGAGCGTATGACCAGACCCACCCGGTTGGCCCAAAGGCACACGACTATGGGACCTATGAGACATACGCTCAATAACTCAAATATTTCATCTTGTCTAGTTGTGTGTTTCAATCTAAGCTACAGCAAACCAATGATGAATGTTTCCTCGCCAACATCAAGAATAAAATACTTACAAAATCAATGGCACATACATATTACCCGTAAACCGACATTTTGTCTTTCAAATGCCTCGTTATAGCGATAAAACACCACAGGTAACCAATGTTCCCTCTAATTTTTTCACAAGTCTGCGCGCACTCACCAAGTCACTGCGCGGTCCCTTGGACAACAGTGCGTAACGACTGAAAAAGGTCATCACTTTAGATATTTTATGCGAAGAATGGATTTTATGTGCGCAGAGAGCGTGTCAGCACTGCGCAATTGGGCAAGCACGCAGCTTAGAGGGAACATTGCAGCGTAACTATTAGTTGCAGCCTCTATATATCTAGGCGTGTTTCTGTTGTTAAATGATTTGTTGGTTCAACTATTTTCATTGATTTGGTTATGGTACGAAAGGCACCCACGCTATAAATATTTTAATTGAATTGAAAATAGGTCACTCGAAGATGGTATTGAATTAAAATAATATGTGACATTATGTACCCTGATACGAGCCCTACACTTCACATTAGAAGTTATGGCTGGTTTGTTATAGTGTGGACGGTGATATAGAAATATGTATACGTCGATCCAAATTTATTTTACACCTCCCAACACAAAAACATCTGTAGGTCCACGTTTTTCGCATATGAGGCAGTGTTGGGATGACTCGAGTCATGACTTGACTCGAGTCACCTTTTTCGCATGACTTGACTTGACCCGAGTCACTTTGTCAAAATGACTTGACTTGACTTGGCGTATCAGAAATGTGGATTGACTCGTGACTCGGAGCAAAATTCACGAGTCAATTTCAAGTCATCAAGTAATCGGTGTCGATAAAAATCACTGTATCTTGGATATGTTCGGATTGTTCGCGAAACGCTTGTGTAACGCGTGTGTAACGCGTGAGAGCGACCAATCATTCAATAAGCGTGCATTTCACCGAGCCTAGATTGTTCTCTCACAAATAGATTGACTGCAAACGAAGTGATCGAAGATTATAGCTTACGTTGTCGTAACTCTAGTGGTAAAGTAATAGAATAGCAAAATGTCTACTTTTGTTCTCATCTTACCTTATCCAAACCGATTGTTTTATTGAAATTGAAGTCGAATATAGTTTATATAGTCCTCAACCATTGGCACAGGCCCGAATGGTATCATATCTATTTGTAAATGGGTAACGTATTGCATGTTATCAATTCGTTTCCCTATTCTCTATTTTGGCTGGTGACTATAAACTGAGGCTATGCAATTACGTAGTTTAACAGTTCTACGTATATGTGAGCGATAAAGCGCCTTCTTGCGTGCATAACTTTATATTCGTTCATCGGTTCGGAATCAATGACCAATGACCACTCAAACTGTATTTCTGACAGCTAGCAAATTGCAATGACGTAATCATGCCTCATACAAACATCGAAAAGGCAACTTGACTTGAAATGTGACTTGACTCGTGACTTGACTTGACTCGACTTGACTCGAATGACCTCCAAAAATCGAGTGACTTGACTTGACTCGAGTCACCTTTGAAAATCGATTGACTTGACTTGACTCGAGTCAAAATGTGCAATGACTCGAAATGACTCGTGACTCGAAGGTAGTGACTTGATCCCAACACTGATATGAGGTAATATTCTGTCAGCATACAATTGTAGACAAATTCGCGAAATATAATCAAGGGATTATCTAGAACAGAGGTCTCAAACTCAAATGAGCTCGCGGGCCAGTTCCCTTGATTTTGATGGCGCCGCGGGTCGCAGCACCAATAATAACAGTATTCAATGTATTGGCGAATAGGCACTTCTTAGCGGGACGTTGAAGACTGGCATTTCATACACATCGTGAAAATTGGATTTACTATTGTGAATTCACGTCCAGCACGAAAAATTACATTTTGAAATGTTTCAATAAAATTGTTGTTGTTATACATTGCATGGTGTGTCAAAATAATTAGTTATAGACACCGTGCGATCGTATACACTATACATGCATCACGACATCGTAAAATCTGTCACGTTATAATTTTGCAGCTAGCGGACATTTGAAGTGCCACAATATTGGGTAGAATTGTAGGCCTCGGTAAAATATTTATAATTTAACAAGGATTCATCTGATATCAAAGCAGCATAGCCGAATCTGGGTTTCCGGCGTACTCCCGATAACTAGGCTGTTGAATATCCATTGATGCTGGAACTGTGGAGCGTACCACTCCTACACTCGACAGTCGACCCCTTTGATTGGCGATAGTAACATGGATGAAGAGACCCAAGATGACGAGAATCTAACTTACTATATATACAGCAGGGACAACGTAATGCCAATGGTTGCCACACCTGTCTGCTTAGCTAGCTAAATACGCTACGCAACGCAACCTACGACCTTCTGATACCTTTCTATTCCTTATAACAGTATAGTCTGATAGTTTGTTGCGTCCGTGTATACCAAGTCACGGCGTTCCGAGTCACAACTCCTTATTTGATTGTAACGATTGACCCGACTCAACTTGAGTCACTTTTTATTTTATCACCCATTCAGTCCGAGTTCAAATTGGCTCGAAAAGGTTATGCCCAAGTTCAAATATCTATTTTCAGTCCCCAATCATCAACAGGTCAAGATTTACCATCATATACAGGTAATGTGACGTAATAGCTGATTCCACTGCAGGGTATAACTTTTGAAAGGAATGCGATAGTGACGTATAATGAGTAGGATTGGTGTTTGGAAAGGATTTAGAGCGAATTTAAAGTTCTCAACTCGAAAAATATACGGTTTAATATTGTCGAATATTTCAAAATCCAAAATGCCGACGCGGGCAGCTCACAATAGACTCCCGGGCCGCATGCGGCCAGCGGGCATCGTGTTTGAGACCTCTGATCTAGAACAACTTTTCAAGTATATTCGGTCCCACTGTCTAATCGGACAACATCTCCCCCTACCAAGTTTCAAGAATTATCATGGTTCGAAACACCGTCAAATCGACCTATACCGGCAAAGGTCGACTCAACGTATAGGACGGTAACAGAGTTAAGATACAGATACCATTGTTACATCACACTGACGGGTCAACTCACAAAGTTGCCCCGCTTGCTCCGTAATATTATGAATAGAGCGAGTAAATCGCAACGAAAGCACAAGAAGAATGCGATTTTTGCAGTGAGCTCTGTATATATTCATTGCTCTGCGTCTATAAATGATATATCATTGCTGAGAAAAAAGAATTTTAGGCGGGCAATGCCCCAGTCGCCTTATAGGACCAGCCACCACTGGTGATGTGTACGCCACACTAAAAGCTTCAATTTCCATGTCATAAGATATCGTGTAATTACCGTGTCATTGTCGGTAATAATGAAGACAAGAATAGGGCCATCAATCTCAGAAAACAGGATGGTAAATTTTTTTACCCTTGACACGAAACATGAAGATGGGGAGTGAGTGACGACTTGACGGAGTGTAGAGATTAACGATTTCTCACTGTCGTTTTTGCAGGCATAAATGACGGGGAATTGATAGCGGTTGTCAACGAGCATACTCGACAGGAAACAGCAAGTGGCATTCGCGAGGACTTCGAAGATGAATTTCATAACGAACCCGACTTCGAAGTTTTCCCTCAGATGAAAGAAGTCAACGTTCACGATTACTACAAAGGCCGTCTGGAAAGTCCTAGTGGGTCTGGAAAAAAAGGTTTTCGGAATCAGCTGACAGAAGAAATCGGGTTTTACCGACAGCAAGGTAATGATGGTAAATCGACCACAATAAAAGAGATAATGGAATCAATGTCGAAGATGGCAAAGGTAACTCCGGACGATGTGGTTGGCTACACTGCTATCGTCGCTTCTGCAGGATCGGGTAAAACTACTCTGACACGCCGAATTGCTCGGAAGGCGCTAGGAATTCCCTCTGTGAAAGAAAAAGGCGATCAGGTTCCTTTCAACAAGCCGGAACGAAAAATGATACACTACCTGGAACTGAAGGACATCAGTCAAGAGAACAACAGTATAACAACATCAAAGTTTCTATTCGGTGGCCTCTACAAGAGTGAGTCTAAAGAGGAGGAAGCTTTCGAATGGTTGGTCAAACATCAATCTGAGGCAATTATAATTTTTGACGGGCTTGATCAAGTTGCATGGGATTTTGAGGAGTCTAACCTTCGTAAAATCAAACCGTACGAAAAAGCGAGTAATTCGGTCATTATGTACAACATCCTCTCCCGCAAAATCCTTCGTCATGTCAAAATTATCGTGTCGTCACGTGAATTCAAAGTCTCCGAATTACCTGCGAAAGCTCGTCCAGGCGAAATCATCACACTGAATGGCCTAACATTGCAAGACGCTTATAAACTTTTCAGTTTTCTGCTGGGAGAGAAGGGGAAGTATCTCTGGGATACGATTGAGAGCATGTCACCGCGATTACTACAACTGATATCCGTACCGATTTTTCTAATGTTGACAGCAGTTGTGATGGGAAGTGATCAAACTAAGCCTCCTCCATCTACAGTTACCGAACTATATAACAGGATCATGTTATTGCTTGGAAGTGTAGACAACATCCGAAATCGCAGACAAATATTGGCAATAATCAAAAAGGTAAAGGCAATGGCGTTCCATGGCATGAAAGAAGGAAGAGTTGTCTTCAACGAAACCGATTTGAAGCGATTTAGAATATCCGCAGAGGAAGTTCAAGATTTGATGACGAAGGTTCCTGGCAATAACATTCTCAGTCGCCATTTAATGGAAGGCGACTTTACGTTTTTCTTCTGTCATCAAAGCATGCAGGAATTTCTGGCAGCTAGTTTTGCCTCTGAAATGAAGCTCAAAGAGTTCAGTCGGTGTAATGAAAATTTTCTACATGAAAAACGATGGTCTGTTGTAAGAAGATTCGTCACAGGCATTGTTTACATGAAATATCCTAGTGACCTTCATCAGGGTAAGTGATCGAAATTTTGCAAAGAAATTTCGCGGAATGATTGTAGGCTATTGATAAACATGGCTGTGGTAGCTATACTTTCTTAACCTACTGACAGCTCAGTGCCTAAATAACTTTAATGACATACCAAACATCCTTCTGACTGTTATATAGTACTATCGATACGAGTGATTGTTGTTATAATCTTGATCTTGTTTGAACAATAACTTACACGACGAGGTTTCAAACACGAAATCAGTATATTATGAACAGAAGAACTTTAAGACAGGCGACACGATCCAGAGTGCAGTCAAACGAAAGACCTGTAGACAACAGAACACAAGGGTATAACATATAGATAGCGACGCAGCACGACACACGAGGAAATCATGTTTGACGCTAATTACTAGTCCTGTGCAAAATAGAGTGAAACGACAGCAACGTAAATACACGAACATAGAAATCGTTCCATGCAGTGTCGAAGTGTTGCAGTATATTTATTAACATTATTACTGGTCAGTTTCGGGTGTTTTAGGCTACACAACACTATATAAAAACTAATATCAATGACGCACTGCTCAGAAGAAAACGAATTGAAGTTTAGAAAAGTGAAAAAATGTGGCAGCAGCTATATTATCCCATGAAGCCACCGTAGCCTATTGGAACGATTTCCCGGACTTTACCGATTCCACTCAGTCTATCCCTGTTGTATTGATGTCACGCATCATTGCTTGAAAACCCTTTGCTAAATTGATGGCATACATTACGGAATTTTTGCAAGTTGTCGACAGGATTGATCAGGAAATTGCAGATACGTACCCGCTGATTTGGAACTGAACCGTGCCATTACCAACTACGGGTATGCAGTTACAGCAATGATATATATACAATGATTGGAACCTACCGGAGATGAACGGATTTGGAATTTCTATGTCCCAATCCAATCCAAATCCGAAGTTTCAAATCCTAATCCAAATCCTAATCCTGAACTTTTTCAGATTCAAGTCCATATCCAATCCTAATCCGATTCCAACTTGAAATTCAGAAAAAATTCTAATTTATGCAATGACGAGATCGTAATTTTTCCTTTACCAACCAACGATTTTCTTGATTTAAGATAACTTAGCATAGGGCTGCACATCTCATGTTCATTTGCACCATAGTGTAGTGTACCATACGGACATTAATAACTGATCTGAATAAAGTTTATCACCATTCGCCACACAAAATATCAGTCTTTCAGAAAATCGGTAAATCCAATCCAAATACTAATCCGTTCAGAAAAAAATCTCCAATCGGACAAAATTTCACAAATCTTGTTTTTTCGCATCCTAATCCTAATCCATGTTCATCTCTGGAAACTACCGTGAGCTCTGCGTTTCAGCATAGTGTCCTATATGGTGTCGACACAGGCAAATCTCACGCCCCAGTGAAATTGTATCACGTCACAATTTCCACTTGGCTACAGGCAATTTGACGGTAATTTTTGACCGGCTTGCCGAGCATTAAATTTGGTAAAACAGGTATCAATCGAAAGCTTACTCTGCACTGTTTACGAAAATATAAATTCTATTCCGGTCGTGGTCCTGGAACTCCCACAATCAGCCTCGAATTTTTCATTGTTATGGAGATTGGCATTGGGACGCGACAATGCTGTCAGGCGAAACGAGAAAGTAGCTCAAGAGAAAAATAGCCAGGCAGCATTCTTCAGCATTGTTGCGTCCCAATGCCAACCAACCACACCAGCTGACCACTCCCACTCTCGCTGCGCAACCGCCCTTTTGCCCACACGACTACTGCTGCAATTAAAACCTTTTATACGCAAGTTATATCTCAAGAAATCAGTGATGGCGCAGAACACCACAAGCGCTCTCCGCGGTGCGAAGTTCGCAGTAGACAATTTAACATGAGTAGGCTATATGCAGGGCCGAAACAGCACTTCGACAGGCACCAAAACGTTGGTCTTGGGTCCGCATAGTGTCATGAACCAAACAGTAGACCCCTCATATAACGGTCTATGTTTTAACCGCTACTTTGTCAGCGAAATTTGTTATATACGTTAGTGGACTAGTTTATAGCGTGTTAGATCTCGCGAGGCGCGAAAATATTTTATAATTGATGATTGGATCGGTCAATTATATCAGAAATTGCACATTTATTGTTATTAATTTTGTTTTTCTCTCACTCTCTCCGCCCACGTAATCAGATTTGCTTGTAGAGCAGAATGAGATGGTGTCTTGGATAGAGCCCCACCGATATTGGATTTCTGAGTCGATACCGATAACCCCCGATATATTCAGCCGATATTCAAAAGATATGGAATCTAATTAAAGGCCCATATTTAACACCTCAGAGTATTTATTTCAACAATTTTACAGCCATTGCTATGCTTGAACATGAAATAAATGATCTGGGAGCGATAAAAATATATCAATAGCACCAGTCTAGCAGTTGCAGATTACAGTTCACGAAGCACAATTTCTCGGCCCTTTCTCCAAGGAGTGAACTTCTGTGGTCTTTATAAATGATGTATATAGTGCTAAACACAGTGAGCAGTCTTTCACTTGGTAGTGGTACCATAGTTAGTGGCACAGCAAGAATTGTAAATCTTTCTTCATTTCGGTACCACCGCCCCCTTGCAGGGAATTTTTCCTTCCATGGTTCCACCAAATATTGATATTATTTTGGAAGTGCACTTGGGGCCTTCAGTACATCATTAACAAATAGCCGAAGAGAATTTGCCTTGACCATGATCAGCATTTCAAAATCAATTGATCAATATTTTACGCTCTTTTGTCAGAATTGACCCAACATCATCATGGAATCAAACATTTTTGTATTAATTGTTGCCTTTACTCCACATTTGCTTGATATTCTTGCACTCTATGCTTGCATATTTCGTATCACGGTGCCCCCTCAGGCCTCAGTCAGATGACACGGTGCTGGTATATTTCGCTCTGTTGGTAGTTGGTACCAAACCTTGGCTTGTCAGCTTCTTACAAAGACACCAACAGCACCATCTACAGAGTATGTTTTGACGCGACGCTTTTCTTTGTCATGACGAGGGTCAGTCCAGCATTGATGAAGTTCTCAGTTCCCTAATCGATCGAAATCTTCTGCAGACAACTATCCATCCGGCCGCTGTCTGGCTGCATAACGGTGACGTCACGAAATGGCTGATGTTTTTTACCTCCATTGGCCGATACCGATATTTCCTTCCAAGTGTAATATCGACTCGATATTATCGGCGAGCCGATAATCGGTCCGGCTCTAGTCTTGGATAATGTAGGGACCGTAAATAATAATTCGGGCTGGCCCCTTAGTATAGTAACTTCGTTACATGATGTTATTTCGTGACCTGCTATGGCAGTGGTTCTCAACCTTTTTTACCCGCGGACTCATCTCAAGCTCGCCAGTATACCCGCGGACTCAAGCTATATATATTACTGAAATTTTTTTCTTTTTCTATCCAAGAGAGTGTAATACGGTATCAACAAAAAATGAGCTAAAATTGAGTCAAGGAAGCTTTCTTAAATCTGTCTTTCCACATCTGTCGGCTTTGCAATTCAAGCAACTATTCAGTAGTGCAGTCCACATCTCGAGTTCCACTTATATTAGACAACTATAGATTGTTTCTGTGATTAGCACATGTCCCTACGATTTGTAATTTTCCAAATAGTCTGTAAGTGAACAAGTCGCCATAATCAATTACCAGCACTCAGCGTATATCGCGCCGGAAACCTGTGCAATGTGCCTACGTGCAGGACCGTAACAGCACTTCGTCAGCCCCCCTCAATAACAAAACGTTGGTCTTGGGCCACACAGGCCTTAAACCTAACTTCTGGTGGGCTTTACCCCCAGACCCCACTTCCGATACCTTTTTACCGCTACTTCTCAGCGAAATTTTTGTACCGTTCATTCAGTCGTTTTGTTTCGAATAAACCGCGCGAGGCGCGGAAATATTTCATAATTCATGATTGAATCGGTCAACATGATCGGGGATTGCATCTAGCTGTAAATTTTTTATGCTGTCTCTGCTCATGCATTCAGATTTATCGGTCGAGCTGAGTGAGACGTTTCGGAATATGATAGAATTTTTCTAAAAAGTTGCAGAAATTTTCAAAAAAAAACTTTATAATTTATGTTAATTCACGAATAGTTTTGGCCCCCCTTCGAGGTCCCCCCTCAATTATGGGGGTTTGGTGTACGGCAGTTACGGACCCGCATACGTGTGTAGTGTATAAAGAGCTGTCCCAGGGGTTTATACCTGGCACATTCTGTATGTGAATTGTTAATAGTGAACACGCAGCATTAAATTCCGAGTCCATTCGTACTAAATTCAAGTCAATCCGACCAAAATTGTAGGGTTTATGACCGTGATAAAATTGCTTATGACAATTTTAGCAATAGGCTCCCTCGAACATAAATGTAGGGCATTTTGAAAAATTCCAGTTGGCGATAATAGGGGTTTTATACCTGGCGTGATTGGAATCAAACCAGGATGATGCGACAGATGTGCAAAGCATACCCGTTTTGCCTGTGATACTTGTAACCAACTGGTTTGCCCAAGACACAGAAAATCTCAGGAGAACCAATAATGCTTGGAATGCTGATCAATTTGTAGTGGTGCAGTTTCGTTGTTCTTGCGTTTGAAATATACGTGGCCAACCATCGCTTATTGAGGTATCTCTAATATTGCTTTCAAAACTACATTCACTGCAGTATAATTTATTAACTTGCAGGAATTTCGTATGCCCCCTATCAACATGAGGTAACGGCACAATAAGAAGCAAATAGAAAGAGATTCAAACAAAATCCAAATTGGCAAAATATGACGTAACAATGCAATCATAAAAAGGAATGGTAGCTGGCCAAAGTCAGCTGTACCGGTACTCCGGTAGTCATAATAAAGGGATAATAGAGAATCAAATTATACAATACTCAGAAGACGTTACACAGACAATCAGCGGAATATATTAATGGAATATTGAAAGATTGTATACAAACTCTTTATCCTTTTTATGGTACCGTTAATTCTTGATAAGGGAAACCCGAAAAGTCACCGAGGTAATAAATGCTACTGCAATGAATGTAGTTCTGAAAGCACTATTGAAGTTGAGTGCCGCCAGTCACATATTTGAGGTATCTATGCATTTTTATGACAGCTATTAAGGTTACTAACCTTTCAAAATGGGTATTTTGCAAATCACTCAGCCTAATTCTCAAATCGGAATTTGACGAAGACGGACGACCGGGACGGGGCTCATTCACTTTCGGACCAAAAAGCTATTTTCTCCGTAAGGCTGCAAAGACTTTGGTCCGAAAGTGAACGAGCCCCGTAGGTCTGTCAATTACATGTTCCGAAATCATATCGGAAGTGGAAGAAAAAGTGTGCCGAGCCGATTAAATTACTGAAAATTCCTGTGTTCGCGGACTCACCAAGGACCTTCCGCGGAATCAAATGAGTCCGCGGACTCGGGGTTGAGAAAAACTGTGCTATGGCAAACGATATTGAAATCGCCCAAACGTACTATACTAAAAGATGCAAGCGATTTCAAATTGATATTTCTTCAATGGCAAATAATTTTCACTGTGGGATGGTAGTTGTCTTGCGGGGTTCAGATTACCAGGACAGGAAAATTCAGCGCCTGCCATTACGACGCCTATAATTGTATATATATCGGGGTTTTCGGTCAGCATAAGGGATGTCCTTTTCGATCAAGGTTTTCTCGCTGCCGATCATTCTGGCACACTTCTCGGATCGTATTTTGTGACATGGCCTCAAACTTCATATGTCCAGCTGCGTCGTGGCGCGGTAATGGCCGACGCCGAAATGCTTATTTCTATAAATCATGCGTATTTTTTCTTGGGGTAAGAGTACTAATAATCAAGAAATTTGGCAACACTAAATCGAGCGTAGTGCGAAAAAAAATAAGTAAAGGTGAACAAATTTTCAAAAATATACCATGTATCTTATGTTCATTCAAGAAGTAATTTTCGGCCGCTTTCGATCTCGCCCCCCCCCCCCCCCCCCCCCCCCGACGGGCGGGTTTGGGGTGCGGCAATTAGAGTCCAGAGTATATGACGTCCAGATGGTCCACGACGACTCCACGCCGAAATACGGCCGTATGCTATATATGGAATCGAAGCACGGCCGTGAATAACAAGGAGGTTGGACTACCCTGGATTAGGCTTACTATACGAAATCAATGAGTTATGTGGTCAGGGGTGTACGAGTTTCGAATAAACCTTAGAAGGGTGTACCACGACGAAAAAGGTTGAAGAACATCTGACTTTGGAATGCCGCGGATTTGGAAAAAGACGTTTCCAGGCCCCAGACATAATCTTGAGGAGCGTGTGTAGTTGGTCATCACCATCATCTACTGGTCTCGAATACCAAAGATCAACGAATCCCACCATTCTGTGTTTCGTTGTACTGAATACAATATTTTCGCTGAAAATGCAAAAAAATCAGAAGTAGTTAGACACACACATGAAACATCACATTGAACAGCATTGCTGAAATATTCGCAATTTAGTTTTCGGTACAGCCATAAAGCCATGAGAACACAATCAGACCAATTTACTGGCAAATTCAAGATTCGAAGAGCTCCAATTTTCAAATTGATCGATTTGTGTCCTGTCCACAAAAGCAAAAGCTTTAGACATTAAAACAAAATCGGTACATAAGTTTTACCAGTCAACTACCATGGGAATCAAAATATAAAGTCAAGGTAGCCTACCACTCTGTTGTGCTTATGCAATGATGAAGGGTACAGCTACAGTATAGAATCATTTTCTCACCTTTCAACAAATCATATGACGCGAATTAAGTTCGCAAATCTTTAAATCATCTTTTCTCTACAATTGATCCAGCCACGGATCTTGAAGCATTCTGCTTATAAATTTCTCAAGGTTTCCTGCCCATTCATATTTGCCAACAGTGCAAAAACGTTTTGCTGGAACTTTAAACAAATGCGCATTGGCAGTGGTTTTAGCACACTCTGGTATGCAACACTATCTCCTCATTTTGACGCAACCAACTATTCCTCTATCAACTATGGCGGATTGGTGTACCGCACATACCCTCTCGACGACGGATCACCCAATTAGTAATCATTGCTGATCATTGTGCGCGACCGTGTCTCTACTCAGACTATTTAAGCAGACATTCCTCCGATTCGGTACGGCCTTTCTACCTGACAAACGCTGCCGGCTTTTATACCTGACGACTGCTGCCGACGCTTCTTACCTGACAAACGCTGCTGGCTTTTTACCTGACGCTGCACGACCGACGCTGTTATTTTATCCGATGTTTTACCGTTAGTCCGTTGATGTTTTCTGTCGTGCAATAAAGTGCTGGCCAACGTATTCGCCGACTCTCTGTTGCGGACCCTAGAGGGAACGCGGCGTATAGTCCATACTCAGGTAGCGAGCCATAGCCGCCATACTTTTGATGACCCCGACGTGATCAGAGCTCGACGTGATGTCTATAAGAAGTCGCCGACGACGAGCCGTGCACGATGAACGACAGGAGCTTGCTGCCCAGCCTTTCAACGCCCATCTGCGGGGAGCTATGCCTGTGGTGCACTTTTGGTCGCATGCACCGGAGTCCTGGTTTGTGTCTGCAGAAGCTGGATTCCAGTCTTATGGTGTCGACGATGATGTTGCCCGGTACAACTACGTTTTGCGCTGCCTTGATGGAAATCAACTCGAATCTATCCGAATGAGGCTTCCTGGCATCGAGAACCCCGATTACTTTGATATTTTACGTCAAATCCAGCTAGATGAATATACTGTCCCGCTACGAGATCGTGTTCAAGAGCTATATAGTGGACGCTGTCATGGGTTGAAACCGTCAGAGATACTCAAGAAGCTGAGGAGTGCGACGGGAATGCTCCATGGAGGGCCTGGTGTCGATTGTTACCTCCGGGAGGCCTTCCTGCACCACTTGCCTGATTCCTTGGCCAATATTTTATCGTCACACGTAACTGATACCGCGGATGAATTGGCTGTACGAGCTGACAATATCTACGCCCGTGGGTCTCATCATACTAATCACCAAGCGCCCGGTAACGCTGACTTTCATCAGGTGCGAAGAGAAATTTCAAGTCTGACTCGTGAAGTTAGACAGCTCCAATCTCGACCGCCTGTACGGGATACACCTCCTGTCCGCGTGTGCCTCCACGACCGACCTGTGCCGCTGGTGCAACGACTCGTCACCACCCTCGATTTGAAGACGTGCATACCGACTCTAGGCATCGAAGTCCCGTTTCTCGTAATGACTGGCGTACTGACGGCCCTCCGCGAAGCCATGAATGCGGTCTCTGCTACTATCACGAACGGTTTGGTGATCGTGCACGAAATTGCCACCTTGGTTGTGTACACTACGAATCTGCTTATTTAGACATAGGTACGGCGTAGGATTTCGTCCACGCCGTACAGATCCATTGGTTGTTTCGCACAACTCTCATAATGTGTCTCTATTACATGTACAGGACGAAATTTCTGGAACTCATTTCTTAGTAGATACAGGCGCATCCGTTTCACTCATGCCCAGCACATGGCAAGATCGTCGTAACAAAGACCGTGGACCAAACCTGTATGCAACGAACGGCACCGCTATTCCGACTGGTGGTACGAAATCTCGCAACATCCGACTCTCAAACGGGCACACGTGTGATTTTGTATTCTACGTAGCTGATACAAAAATTGCGATAATAGAAGCTGATTTCCTGGAGGAGTTCTCTTTTGTAGTCGATATTAGAAATAACGTAATGTTGGACCCAAATTCGAACACTCTCGTGAGAGGTAGGAAGAAACCTGCGTCTGTTTTTGGCCTTAACTTAGTCTCACAACACCATAAGCAACCAGCTCACAACACCATAAGCAACCATATGCAGACATCTTGAAGGAATTCAAAGATTTGACCACACCGAAGATTGCGTCCCTACGTGGCAAGCATGGCACTGTACGCCGGATATTAACTACTGGCGGTCCTGTGCGTTCGCGTTGTCGCTCATTACAGCCGTATTTGAGACGCAAGGTAAGGGATCGATTGGACGAGCTTTTAGCGTCCAGAGACATTGTCCGTTCAAAATCGCCATATGCGTCACCTATTACCGTTGTTCCTAAAGGTGAAGACGATATTAGGATTTGCGTCGATTACCGTAAGTTAAACAATCAAACAATCAAAGATCGATGGCCAGTTCCCTTTTTACGAGACTTCACTAACGAATTGCACGGTTGCAGCATATTCAGCAAGATTGATTTACAGAAAGCGTACCAACAGATTCCTCTCCATCCCCAGGACCAAGAGAAGGCCGCGTTTATTTGCCCCGAAGGACTGTTTCAACCAACTACCATGCCGTTCGGCTTGACGAATGCATGTAGCACTTTCAGCCGTTTTATCTCCGAGGTTACATCCGGAATCGAACATATTTTCGTGTTTTTAGATGACATTTTAATCGCCACCCGCACTAAACAGGAACATTTGACGACGCTCAGAACACTGTTTTCGAAGCTACGTGAGTTCGGTCTGGTCATTAACGTTGACAAATGCGAATTTGGTAAAAGAGGAAATTGAATTCCTTGGACATTTAGTTGGCTTCGAGGGAATCCGTCCCCTGCCTGCAAAGGTTGATGTGATAACAAATTACCCTCGCCCAGATAACGTAAAGCAACTACGATCCTTTCTTGGCCTTGTGTGTTACTATCATCGATTTGTGAAAGACTGCGCAATAGGGATGGTGTGAACCTCTGAAAGGTTCGGGTTCGTGTGAACGCGAACCTTTTTGAAAGGTTCTGTGTGAACACGAACGTGAACCTCGTGACGTCATATTGCCAATTCCAACCCTATATTTCAATGAAGCGATAGCCTATATTATTGTGCAAGATACTCGGGCCACATAATGTGGCATTGCTGAAGTACATATTGGCGTTTTAAACGTCGCTAAATGTATCAACCGCGGTTATCAAAGGATACAATAATCTCATAAAATCAATACATTCCGTCGTTTTGCCAACAATTTCGACGAGGACTTACCAGGAAATATAAGCTTACGCCTTAATGGTCTTAGCCAGACCGGACAATGTGTTCGGAATCTGAGTATTGCTACATTGATATTGAGCAGAGTGTAAAACGGGCTTCTATACTCGCTACCGATACCATAAACAACAAGTTATATAGCAGTAGCCAGCATCTTAATCGCACGGATTAGGTTATAATGATACAGTAAAGATATGAAGTCGAAATTTACCCCATACGCGTACTCGATTTTTCACATCAGAAAACGATATCAATGTCATTGATTGGTTGAATAAGCTCCATTCGCTGACTGCGTATATCGCTCGTGATGTTGTGTGATTGCGGGTCAAGCTCACAGCGGAGAGTCACTAAATATTCACAAACGGAAAGCTGGATATTTCGAGAAATTTTTGGTAACAAAAATGCAAGTAAAACTTTCAAGGTTGTCATGGTGCATGCTCGTTTAGTGTTGATTTTTTATGCTGCCAGCGCCATGCATAGAGTGACCCGCAGTTGAAATGCAATAAACTTGAACCAAAGATCTTATAATTAAGTGCAATTTACAATTTACCAAAAAGGTTCACAGTGCAGAACCTGTCAAGGTTCTGTTGTGAACGCGAACCTCTAAATTTCCGAGGTTCACACACAGAACACGAACGTGAACCTCACGTTCACACCATCCCTACTGCGCAACTATATTGAAGCCGCTCTACGATATAGCAAATCAATCATCCAACAAACGCAGACGTATTGTATGGTCTGACTCTGCATTATCAGCATTTGACCGCATCAAATCTGATCTCTCAGGTAATGCGTTACTTGTCCATCCTATTCATGACTCGGACCTCTCTCTAGTCGTGGATGCAAGTGAAGTAGGAATGGGTGCAGTTCTGCAGCAGCAACACAAAGGTATATGGTCACCTCTAGGGTTTTATTCGAAGACCCTTAATCGTACCCAACGAACGTATTCAGCATTCGATCGCGAGCTCTTGGAAGCGTATTCTGCTGTTAAACATTTTCACGTACAATTGAAGGGCAGAAAATTTCAACTAGTCACCGATAATGATGGCCTCGTTAAAGCATTGCAGAACCCTACTGAAAGACTCATCGCGCGCCAATCAAGACAATTAAGGTTCATCACGGAGTTTACGAGCGACGTCCGCCACATTAAGGGATCGCTGAACACCGCGGCCGACACTCTTTCTAGATTAGAAGTCAATGTGGTTTTTCCAGATACCGTACCGATTTCTGCACAGATGCTGTTTGATGCCCAGAAAGACGACGACGAATTGCGAGATCTACTGTCTAACTCCGACGAACATTCTTTGGATCTTGTGGAGGTAACAGTTGAAGGGCTGCATGGCCCCGTTCTTTTCGACAGGTCGCTGCCTGGCAAACATCGCCCGTTCGTACCGCATTCTTTGCGCGACGCAGTGCTCAACGGACTTCACAACATTTCTCACCCTAGCATTCGAGCGACTACGAAGCTGATAACGGACCGGTGCGTATGGCCTCATATGAAGCGGCACATAACCGAGTTTGTTCGACAGTGTCTCCCGTGTCAACGCTCGAAGATAACCCGACATACTCGAACGCCAATAACCAACCTTCCAGTGCCCTCTGAACGTTTTCATACCGTAAATGTTGATATCCTTTCCTTACCTAATAGTTGCGGTTTTCATATTTATTGATGTGCAATTTAGGGCTGTTCAAAAATAACGTTTTTTTCCGGATTCCAGCCGGTCACTGATTAAATTGTCAGGTTACCGTAAAAAACGCTGCCCACCAAATTTGGTTCAATTCGAACGAGTGTAGGACTCCGCAGATCCAATTAAAATTTTTAATTTATAAGGGAAAATTAAAAAATAAAATGTTTCAAATTTTTCTGCCACCCTATGAAATTGTTGAGATGTCTTCAAAGACGTTGCAAAACAAATTTTGAGTCAATTCCGACCAGTGGCAGTGGAGTTATTTCAGTTTTCGTTGATAATCCTCGGATTATCCACCAATCAAGGATAATCGGAGAATTATCAACGAAAAACTCACATAACTCCGCTTCTATTGGTTGGAATTGACTCAAATTTGTTTTGCAACGTCTTTGAAGACATCTCAACAATTTCATAGGGTGGCAGAAAAATTTGAAACATTTTATTTTTTAATTTTCCCTTATAAATTAAAAATTTTAATTGGATCTGCGGAGTCCTACACTCGTTCGAATTGAACCAAATTTGGTGGGCAGCGTTTTTTACGGTAACCTGACAATTTAATCAGTGACCGGCTGGAATTCGGAAAAAAACGTTATTTTTGAACAGCCCTGATGTGCATTGATAGATTTTCTCGTTGGCCGGAGTGTATCCCTATGTGTGATATGCGCACCCAGACGGTCATTGACGCTTTTAACCTCGGCTATGTATCTAGATTCGGCGCACCCAGGAAACTTATAACTGATCGAGGTAGCCAATTTACGTCTAGCGAATGGTACCAACTTATGCAATTGCTTGGAATACATCATATTACAACCCTAGCCCGTAAACCTGAGCAAAATTCAATGGTCGAAAGATTTAACCGCACGTTGAAAGACGCGTTGCGCACAAAGGAGAGCCCGTCCGATTGGTATCATAATTTAGGCTTAGTACTCTTGGGGTTGCGTTGTGCAATAAAAGAGGATTTAGAGTACTCGTCTTCCGAATTGACTTATGGTACTTCATTGCGCTTGCCTGGTCAATTAGTTGATCCCGTTCCGTGTAGGAATAGCACCGACAATCCAACCTTCGTGAGCAATATGAGACGATTCTTTTCGGCCATTGGTCAAACTTCCACTAACTTTCACTGTAACCCAGAGTCACAAGTTCCCAATAGTTTAACCACTTGCACCCACGTTTTTCTAAGGATTGACGGCTCACGACGATCACTTGACCCCGTTTATACTGGTCCGCACAAAGTGCTGAAGCGCACTCCGAAGTGTTTTACTATCGAGACTAGTAAAGGTCCTTATGACGCCTCTACTGATCGTTTGATTCCGGGTCGGTTGCCATTGCAATGTTTTGAAAACTCCCAATCTAATAATGATACCGCCCAGAACGCAACCCTTCCCGAATCTCAAATTACATCGATTACGAATAGTGGTCGTGTTGTCAGAACACCCAGTCACTTGCAAAATTTTGTACTTGCACCAGTGTTTGAAATGCAGATTTGAATTTTTTTTTACCGCTCTGTTGTGTCTCACTGTTTATAACCCTTCGGTATGTACTGAACATGTATTGTTATTCAATGTGTGTATTACATGCCTGGTTGCTATGCTATTTCACTCCGTTCTAATGATTTTTTTCCTCGATCTGAATCGCTCTCGTCCTGTACCTAAAGCTTTTCCAAGCGGGGGGACCCTTATGGCGGATTGGTGTACCGCACATACCCTCTCGACGACGGATCACCCAATTAACAATCATTGCTGATCATTGTGCGCGACCGTGTCTCTACTCCGACTATTCAAGCAGACATTCGTCCGATTCAGTACGGCCTTTCTACCTGACAAACGCTGCCGGCTTTTATACCTGACGACTGCTGCCGACGCTTCTTACCTGACAAACGCTGCTGGCTTTTTACCTGACGCTGCACGACCGACGCTGTTATTTTATTCGATGTTTTACCGTTAGTCCGTTGATGTTTTCTGTCGTGCAATAAAGTGCTGGCCAGCGTATTCGCCGACTCTCTGTTGCGGACCCTAGAGGGAATGCGGCGTATAGTCCATACTCAGGTAGCGTGCCATAGCCGCCATACAACTATTTATATAAGAAAATAAAAGTTATGAATATTATAGCAGCATTCAATAAGATTGCTTTCTGTTAAATGGGTCTCATCGAATTTTCAGGTTGGCCACCCACCAACAATAAGATTACTCACACAAGCATCAATCATCTTCGCTTTTAAAATATCAAATGGCGTAATTGATGCTTACAAATGTTCGAATCTCAATCTGTCTTAATTTTCCAAGATTTTTTCACGCTCATACACAGATGCAAAAACCTGAGCAGCTAGTCAGTACCTGAATATTGCGCATTGGCGGAAGTTTGATTAGACCTTAGTATGCAGTACTGTATCACTATGCTCGCAAAACCTAATAACAATCGACCAACAAACGAAAAAACCGTGACATATCTGCCAGCAAATGTGATAGCAGTACTCCACCACGGTCAACATTACTCAATGAAGTGTACGCAGTCAACCTTATCCGCGCACACGCTGATTTTGGCGGGAGTAAATCTGACAGCGTTAGGGGTGTGGCAATTTCCAATCATTGTATGTATATCATTGAGTTACATAAAGTAGGCATAGGAAAACTGAAGGATTCGGAATCAAGGACGCGTGACCTCGATACCATAGAGATCGTTTAAGTGGAATTCGTCCACTAGGAAATGAATTGACCTGCAGTTCGAATTCCGAGTTAGATGACTCCTATCGATATATTCTTCACACTGTCAACATTAAATTGAGATCAGATTATATATAGGACGAGGTGCCCCTTTAAAATAACAAGTATCATTTTCCCATCGTTATATTTTGCTACGTAATTGGGAATGCATCATTATGAAATAGGTACGATATTGATGCGGATTCTATGGCCATTTTTCCGGCAGTATTGAACGAGGATGAGTGAATTCAGTGATTTTTCGCTACAAAAGGTATTAATGCACGCCGGTCTATTTCGGCGATCGTGAATGACAAAACGATTGTGTCCATATCTTCTTATTCGGTCACACTGCGACGTGCATGTAACGATAATATTTATTGTCTGACAGTCTCTAACCAGACAAAGAAACAGCAAATTCTCGCTCAATGGATTTGTGCGCATCTGGAAGAATGGAAGACTGGAATAAATGCTGAGCACTTCCGCATGGAGCTCTATACTGCAATCTATGAGTCAGACGACGACGACCTTATAAAAATACTTTCCGACATCGATGCCTCTTTCGTCTCATTGAGTCGCGATGATGCTCATATCGTTGGATCGCTTGCAGCAAGAAAAAAAAGCCTTGATTCTTTGAAATTAGCAGGCTGCAATATCGACGATGAGCTTTTGAATATTATTGCAAGATGTATGAAGGATCGAATTCATGTGAGTCTGAGCGTAACTCACTTCGTGATTGCGCTTGTGGGAAAGTCTCAAACAACCAATATTTCACAATGTGGGGATCAAGTCACTACCTTCGAGTCACGAGTCATTGCACATTTTGACTCGAGTCAAGTCAAGTCAATCGATTTTCGACGGTGACTCGAGTCAAGTCAAGTCACTCGAATTTTGGAGATGACTCGAGTCAAGTCGAGTCAAGTCACAATTCAAGTCATGTTGCCTTTTCGAAGTGTGAGGCATGGTTACGTCATTGCATTTTGATAGGTGTCTGAGTGGTCATTGATTTTGAGCCGATGAACGAATATAGAGTTAAATATACATTATACACGCAAGAAGGCGCTGTATCTCCCACATATAGGCCTACGTACAATTGCTAACCTCGTGAGTAATTGCATAGCCTCATTTTATAGTTACCAGCGAAACTAGAGAATACAGAATCAAATTGATAAGATGCAATACATTATCCATTTACAAATTGATATGATACAATTCGAGCCTGCGCCAATGGTTGAGGACTATAATAAACAATTTCGAATTCAATTTCAATAGAACAGTAGGTTTGGATAAGGTAAGAACAGAGTGCACAAATAGACATTTTGCTATTAAATGACTTCACTATGCTAGTTTACGACAACGTAAGCTGTAAGCTTCGATCACTTCGTTTGCGGTCAATTCATATGTGAGAGAACAATAGAGGCTCACTAAAGCGCACGATCTTTGAGTGCTTGGTCGTGCTCACGGGTTACACCAGCGTTTCGCGAACAATCCGAACATATGCAAGATACAATGATTTTTATCGACATCGATTACTTGATGACTTGAAATTGACTCGTGAATTTTACACCGAATCGCGAGTCAATTCACATTTCTGATACACCGAGTCAAGTCAAGTCAAGTCATTTTAGCAAAGTGACTCGAGTCAAGTCAAGTCATACAGAAAAGGTGACTCGAGTGTGACTCGAGTCATGACTTGACTCGAGTCATCCCAACACTGATATTTCATCGTCCATTCAAAGCAATTTATATTTCGTGTATACTTGGTAGCCTTTTAATTTAGTCAAAACTCATTTCGTTTTTGTGAACTGTCGTGACCCTTGTAGGAGTACATACTTACACACATGGGGTTTTCCAGTCTCTTATTCACTAAAAAGTGTAGAGCAGTGTTGGGGCGACCATGTACCTACTGTTCTCGTCACCTTGATCAGGCCAATTTGAGCGACAAGTTATCCTATGAGCTTACGCTGTCTTTGCATTCGTTCTATAACGGTGCCCTTCTGCTCATTGCTACGAACCGCTTTCGTAATTTAAATCGGAATAATATATTAGTTAATTGTACATTCATAGTACTCGCCAACAATTGGTACCGTTAAATTGTATCGCCTTGATGTGTTGTTGCAATGTGTATTGCATCATACCAGTTTGTTTCAACTATCCGAGGTTTCATATTCTATAATCTATTTCGTGGATAGTAACAGACTTGATCTAGTAATTCTATGTATATGTGAGCCATACATCGCCTCTTTGAACGTGTAATTAACTCGATATTCGTTACGTGAGTCATAACTAATAGTAAATCATTCTATAATTGCATCTTACAAATGAAATTGTTTGAAGCATACCCAAAAAAAGCATTTACATATATTCAGCCTGGTCGATTAAAGTCACAAGATCATGTCGAATATTCGAAGTTCGAGGCATGATTCAGACAGCTGCATTTGTAAGATTATTGTAGTACATATTGCTCAATTAAAGTTACTAGCGCTGACGAAGTCGTTATTAATGAACAATTCTTCGACCAGATCCTGTATGCGACAACAGACAAACGCGTTTGTGCAGCAATCGATTTTTCAATCAAATATGACTTTTAAAGGCCTTGTATATGTACAATGTACATGCCTCTATTCTCTGGTTTCTTCTACTAATGTATAGATATCATTGCTTCTACTACTAGGTTATAAAACGCAATTAGGATATTATCATTGTTCGGTGTACTGAGAAATAATATTTTTGTCGCCCCCACCATCGAGATGATCTGATGACGGAGACGCGATACGGCCTTTGTTGCAAGGTCTGGTCCTCTATCTTTTTCTCCTCCTTGAATGCTGAGCGCCCAGCTGGATAGCCGCGAATACCGGTTTTCCAGACTTCGGTATGACCCGACCGGGGATCGAAGCCACGACCTACCGACCAACAAGCCGGTCGTATCACCATTACACTATCTCGCTGTATTTGGATATTTTACCCCACTCCCACTTGGTGATCAATTAAGTCAACAGAAATATGTATTGCATAGTACCAAATTAGGTCAAGGTACTCTATTCTCAAATGAAAGAGTTCGTGATACGATTTGCGATATATCTACCGTATCAATTCTCTGCCCAAACACAAAGGTACATCAGAACGGTCATGTTTTTCTAAAAATGATGAGAAAGCTGCACTTAATTTTAAGAAAAGTTGCGTTTCTAATTTCATTAGAATTATGAGGATTTGGGATACTCGAAATGTTCCGTTGTATCACCCAACCGTTAAGAGTTGCAGATGCATGAGCAGATATATGCATCCAATTCTCCGTTGACTTACCTATAGTTACACAAAGCACTAAGATAAAATCCAATACCATTAATTTCCCCGTATTGCCAATCGCCGATGTGAATTCGGGAGGGTTCAAACCACAGGGTATGAGACTGCGCCCGATTGTTGATATAATAACATCGATTTGACTCTGAATATACCACAAACAAATATTATATTGTCTAATATAGTCGAATGATGCTCGAGCGCGATTGAAGCGCGAAATATTTCCAATACCAAAGTCCCAAAAAGGCCGACTGAACTCTGACCTCTTACCAAGACCGAAACTGCTGCAACCCAAACCCCAATCGGTTAGCTCGAAGTGTGTCCTAAATTATTTCGGTGAATGAACATAAATTGAACATCATGTTTTTACGACTCCACCACGGAAAAATACGCAAAATTGGAGAAAATAGAAATAAACATTTCGGCTTCGGCCATTACAACGCCACGATGCACAAAGGCATATGAAGTTCCGGTGAATATGGGACTCCGAGAAGTGTGTCAAAAGATCGTCAGCGAGAAAACCTTAGCCGAAGAGGATTGCCCTTATGTTGAGCGTAAACTTTGATGTATAAGTATAAGTCTAATTGTCCATAGGTGCTTAAATCGCTCGTGCCGAATTATCATGTCGTCGAAAACTGCTCCCCACAGGACAAATAACATCCACCAGAGAAAATTATTTGCCAGTGACGAAATACCAATTTTGAATCATGTGCTTGCTTCAGTTTAATACGTTTATGCTTTTCAATAACTTTTGACTATATAGCGGATAAGAGGTAACAAAATAACATGTAACGATTTAATTGTACCAACGGGCACGCCAAAATATGTTCAATTATTAATTACGTGGCCTTCATTTTCCAATGCAACAGCTCACTCAGCGCTACTGGTAAATCTGATTACGTGGGCTGAGAGAATAAAAAGTTTATAGTGACATATATATGCAATTACAACCTATTTCATTCATGCATTATAGAAAAATTTGGCTACTAAGGCAACCAGGCCACACAAACTTTGCTGACCATCGAAATCACGCGACGGGGTTCTTGGTGGCCAAGCCCACTCATGAGTTTGGTTTATCACGCTATGGGTGCCCAAGACAATCGTTTTTTAGGGGGGCTGACGAAGTGCTCCCTGTTTCCAATTGTCTTTATTACAGTCCTTACAATATGAGGTGGGGGGCGCTGGAGCACGATAATTTTTGAAAGCGGGCGCTGGAGGGAAAAAAGGTTAAGAACCACTGTTCTAGAATAATATATAATGAGAGGCCTGGGGCTCTATCGTATTCCTAACATCACCAACTATGTCTTGATATATCTTTAAAACGCAGGTTGTATCCTTCGACAATGACGTAAATCGATTTCGACTCAGTAAATTGGTATTTCATCGCTGATAATTTGATTCAAGACTGACCTTCACGCTTAGTTCTCAGCATTTCATAAAATATTGCCCTCGTTCCAGGTGAATGAGGTTCATTTGCATATCAACAATTTCTCAGCATCAGCACTACGTTCTCTTCTTGGACATCATCGGATTGAGTCGCTATGCGGAAATTTGGATTGGAATGTGAGTTCGGTTCTGTGATTCAGTTGTGTACTCATAAATATGAAATTAACCTCATCGTTATTTTGGTGCATTTTTTAACCGGGTGTCCTTCTTTCCGCAACTTTCTCCATTTACAACGTATTGACACCTGTATTGAACTACAGTGGATGCCACACGACTCCAGCGGCCTGCACCCTACTAATAAATGATGCTAGTTATGTTAGATGAGTTACCATACATCCTCTTTTTTGACTTTGACTTTTTTGAGGACGACTAAACTCTCTCTTTTATAAGAATATTTCCTCTTTTTTGAGAGGATTGGGTAAATTGTATGTCGAAATTGGGAGAGATATAGGAAATCAGCGACCAAGTAACAGTCCGACAGGGTTTTTGGAACTTGTGCCAGAAAAAAATGACCTCTTAATATTATTTCTTTAGTCAACCAACGTAAAATGTGATAGAAAGCCATAATTCGGGATTGTAGCTGGGAAGATGACCTTTTTTAGTCAACATAGTACTTTTGGTACAAAAATTCTGATATTCACCAGCTTTCAGATTTTGGAAAAGTGTCCTCTTTTTCGGATCTCAAAATACGGTAACCTTGAGTTATACGACAACTTTGATCGATGATGACGTTGAATAACCACGAGCCCTTTGATACTTCATTTCCGATCTGAGATCGGTTTTTATAAATGCCTTATATCCGCCTTCGGAGATGTCTTGGGATGTACGTCACCATTACTGTTTCTGGCTATTGTGTATAATTATTTCATCGATGATCGATACTCCACGATCTCAAGCATATCATCTAAACCAGTGGTTCCCAACGTGCGCGATATCGCTTCGACATCGAGCCAAAAAGTTGACCTCTTTTTAGTCAACCCGCCAATGATTACAGATTGTATACCGATTTTTCGGTTCACAAAAATCTGGGGGACGATGATCGGCGTTTAGCTTGAAAAGGGGGCGATGAGTCGAAAAAGGTTGGCAACCACTGGTCTAAACCAATGGCTCCCACAATGGGCGCCAGCATCCCCCTGGGGGCGTTCGCGAGCGTGAAGGGGGCGCTGACCATGAAATGGGCGATTGTAAAGCGCTGGCTAGAATACTAGGCGGTAGGGGGCGCTGAGAGCAAATGCGGGCTGTGCAGGTTTAGAAGGCGATTGATTAATAAAGCAGCTAGGTTCGCAGTAAAAATTCATAATAGATTCAGTCAGGGCGATTTAGGGTCGCCCGTCTATTTATTCAGCTGTACCAAAAAAGTCCATCGTTACTTGACAATGTTATTCCTGCTCATCAATAGACTAATTCAGCAGAAATTCAAATAGCGGTTCATTGTGGGCCGCTGTAAGAACTACAAAGTACATTTGAGAAGTTTTTGCTCACTGCAAGATGCGATGGCTCTTGCGTGATTTTATTATATGTTTCAAACGATCGTGGATTTTCCACAGCGATGACACCGTGGCCTTCGACAGGGCGTCCTGGTTGCGAGAAACGACATCACTCCTACTTGACGGTCGTATTTCTCAAAATTTAACGTAAGACCTTGATAGCTTTCACACCGTGTTTCCTTTCGCTATATCACCTGATGAAGGAGCAGAGCTCCGAAAGCTCGTGTAATTATAATAAAGTTAGAATCATACAAGTGGACGTTAAACAGGGTGTGGAAGCTATCAAAGTCTTACGTTTATATATACCGTCTGCTATCGGCACAACAACGTAGTCAAAATTTAACGGTAGAATATATCCGTTCTTAGTAATGATGAAACCTGATAAAGGTGAACATGGCACTGTCCGTATTCGGTGACGAGTCAGTGATAATTCACGGGAATGTAGCGACATATTACCTGTTCCAATCCGCAAGATGGCTTTGGGCTACCGGTCCAGCTCGAATACCTGATTTTGATTGAGAAACATGAACCAATCGTCTCTCAAAATTACACGAGGGTGGTGATTTGATTCCCGAATATCTTACAATTGGAAATTTCTCGTCGGATATTCAATTCATTCTGTGTAGGTCCCAGGCATGAAATGTTGGAGAAGCTGTTCCAAATGTAGTAGGGTTATCATACGTCTTCTTTTAAGAAGATTTGTCCTCTATTTTTACTTTTTTGAAAGTGTCCTTGGAGGACGCCTAAATGTCCCTTTTTTAAAGTGTCCTTGGAGGACGCCTAAATGTCCCTTTTTTGAGGATTTGTCCTATTTTTGAAAAAATTGGTTAAATGTACGTGAAAATTGGACTGATATATAGGAAATCAGCGCTCGGGTAACGGTCCGGCGGAAGTTATGGGGTCTGAGCCATAAAAATGACCTTTATTAGTCAGTCAGCCAGCCACTAACTCGGGAAAAATTTAGCATTTTTTTAGGATTTTACTCCGGTATTGTAAATCCAAAAATTTTGAAAAAGCGTCCACGTTTTAGATTCCCAAAATACAGCACACGTAATTGTAGTGTAGAAAAAATTTGAGTTCAACCGAAAGCTCAATATCTCCAATCAATCGTTCTGGATATACAATTGAATAAGAAATAAACACTCTCACTGGAGTCAGGTTGGCTTTTTCGTAGTTGCCCTTCTCCGCTCATATTTGATGAACGTGTTCTCAGCGCCGTGACCAAGTTCCTGACTCACAGCAAAACCCGACTTGCCAGTAGGCCTACATGAAGTGAACACTGGAGCATTTAGACTGATATTGTTCCTATCGAAACTCAGACCCAATATGACGAGAATGATGATAATGATGCACCAGCTTCATTCGTCCCAATATTAGCTGTATTATGTACAGAACAACTTTGGTTTTGTTACCAGGCGTGGTGATGGGGGTGTCGGGGGGCGGTGGCACTTTATTCGTTGTCCACGGGGCGGTAGCTCAAAAACGTTTGGGAGACATTGATGTAAACAATATTTAGGTTGTTCTGACGAATGCAGGAGAATTATGGAACGGAGAAGATGCCATCCAGATAAGTGGGCCCGTTGTTGCTGGGCATTTCAGAATAAAGGTTGGATATCAAGATTGCTAATCTGATTCTAATGCTTGAAACCAGTCGTCTTTATTTCCATTGGTCAGTTTCTGTCACTTCAATACATTACATATTTCACTAAAATAACACATAACAATCATATTAGAAACTTTGTGTGTATGCACACTGTTGCGGTCGCTGAACTGCCTATATGATTCTGTGTAAGCTGTCTTCCCTTCAACTTACAGTGCCGCAAAGTCCTTTAAGTTTCCCGCGATATGCGCGATCTTGAAGTACGGTAGAAAGTATATTGCTTGAAGTTCCAATTGATCGAATTTCCTTATATTCAAATTATAATACGACACAGTAGTAGCACGAATAAGATTTTGTCTCAACAAGATCGGTAAATACAGTGGAGTAACGTTTGGTGGGCCAATTAGTATTGAAAAACTGTACCCTATCACAGCTATATCCAGAATAATCCCCTAGACCAGACCAGGAAGTGTCGTCAAGCATACGCCGTCCAGCGAATACAAGTATGGCTCCTAAATTAACATGAAATGCCCACAGTAACACCCACCTCTACTTACGACTAGAGCCACTGCAAAAGTTCGTGGTGTAACGTCATTACCAAAAATGTGTGAATTGAATTTCTTGAGCCGAATAGGACGCAAAATGGAAGTTGTAATTTGAATTTTTGCCGTGTTGTTTGCTTTATTTTTACTGGGCAAAATTGTACCGAAATACTGATTTTATTGTGTACAAGATTGATTTATCTATTTTACAGCAAAAGTATAGTTTTTATCCATCTGCGTGATCCATTTTGGCGATAACAGACCGACGTATAGGCTTTTATGGTCCCTATTGCAATGCATGCTACAAGATCACGACAATGGTGAATTCATGTGGACAATGTTACAGCAGTGCGACTAAGATAGAAACAAAAAACAATTTTCGCACTTTTATCTACCTTATAAGTAGGGGAGATGTGTTACCGATAGATCAAAAATTGCAAAATGATCTCTGGACCTCAAATCATCAGCCGTGAATAGCGGATCTTTTGCTGTCTCAACACTTTGATACAAGCTCTAACTATCGCGGGCATTTACATGGATATTCTCCTTTTCGGAAAATATTTATAAACGCTTGAAATTTGCTGCTCGAACCTATCATCGGTCCCCACCCGGTGGGTCCAATGGTACACGACGATGGGACCTATAAGACGTACGCTCAAAACTCCAACTTTTTCAACTTGTTTTGTTGTGTACTTTAATCTATGCTGCAGCATGCCAATGAAGAATGTATCGTCGCCACATAAAGAACAAAATAGATTATATCAAATCAAATGTTGGTATAAATCACGTTTTGCTTTCCGCCGAAACTTACAAAATTATTGTCACATACATATTACCGAAAATTGACATTTTGACTTTCAAATACCTCGTATAGCGATAAAACACTACAGGTTACTAAGATTTACAGCCTCTATATATGTAGGCGTGTTACTACTATTGTTAATTGATTAGTTGATCCACCTAAATTACTTTAATTAGCTCTGGTACTATTGAGGTTCCCCACCTTATAAATATTGTAATTGAATTAAACATAGTTCACTCGATGATGGCATTGATTCAAAAATATATGCGGCATTATATACTCTGATACAAGCCCTAAAAATTATTGCGGGTTTGTTAGTCTGGAAGGTGATATAAAAAATGTATATTTCGATTCAATTTTACTTTGCACTCACTAAAACTTAAATCATCACTCACGCAGTTCGAAATTGTTTGCGTATGTTGAGAGATTCTGCCAGCATGCTATTGTAGACAAAGTTGCGTGCTGTAATCATGGGATTATTACAAAGAATTTTTCGGTATTAATTTCGGTAATTAATCGGTACCACATCTCCCCGACTTCTCGACTCGAAAGAACAATATTCATTTCTTATAGGTAAAATCATGCCTTAGTCCGGGATAAACTGAAGTTGCAGGCCTATATGCTAGATCAATTTGTCTCAATAATATAATGCAATCCACCGGATTCATCATCATATTGACAATAAAAGGGTCAGTGTCAGTTGATTATTATCATAAGCAAACGTCTAGGTCAAATATTTTAATATAGGCTACTCTGACCGATCCAATCCAAGACCGTTTCCGCGCTTTCCTAGTTGGATTTTCTCTTTGTATATGTCTGTTTAGCGTAAGCTAGGAAAGTTCTCGAACAGTGGCTTCACCTTTATAAGTACGTGATTTAATGAGAGTGATTCGATTGTTGTGGCGACATTCAATAGTCGTGAAAATCTCTTGAACGTATAACTAAGATTATGCTGCAGTAATAGGTTTGTTGTTGAGAGATAGTGACGTAACTTGCTTTTCACAGAAATCCACATTGATATTTTCTCGGCTTGTCCGCCTCACTACAGTGACATTTCTCAGAACACTTTTCAAAGCAAAAATTATTAAAATCAATTGTCCTGGGCATATATATGCAAAACAGGACGATTTGATGGAGTTATCGAAATGGAAAATGAAAAAGGTCAGTAACATTTCTGATATTTTTAGTTTCAGGTTAACTAAAATGCGTCAAGCCTTCTTTAATTTTTTTTTAATCGGTAATAATTAATTGTAACCGCGGAATTTTGAAGTCTATTTTGGGTACACGACCACGCTGCACTGTCAGCTGTCCACGCTTCGGCTGTAAGTCAAACACGGGTCTTCTTGGAAGTACAGTTTTTTGATGACACAAATTCCCAGCGATAAAATAATTGACCGAAAGTTTTATACCAAATTCTTAATGCAATCAAATATGACAATTAAATACACATCAACGCCACATCTAACCCTAACTACAATGATACGGCCCTAACTAATACACGACAGATATCGCTCCTTTCAGCACAGCGCGCGGTTCCAAATGAAACAAGCACGTGTCGTGTAGTGGTGAAATACAATAAACTATTCATGCGTCACACTAACGAAGCAGTGTCGGATGCCGAACTCATTGAAGGGTGAAATTATGCGGCGGCAACGATAATTGTTCAAGATAATTGCACCTCTCGCAGCCGCGTCCGAACAACATCGAATATAGTTTCAGGTTATATTTCGGTAAAATCACGAATCAGTCATTGCCGTCGAGATCAAACGTCACTTTGAATCTATTGGATTGTCGGCATATGTAGATATCGGTTCACTTTTTCAAATATATCATAATGTTTATAGTCATTAGTGAGTAATATTCGTCTGTTAAAATTATGGTAGGCCTACTTTTATATCCGTGCTCACTGCCTAGTGTTACACCGTTTTCAGTATGTTCTAATATTCGGAAATAAATCCGCTTTCAGATAATATAAGCGACAGCATCACATATATTTGCAATTTGTACTACCATACAATAACATCATGAGTGGAAAAAAGCAAAGCAATAGTGTTTCGACCCCAAGATTTCTGAGAAAGTATTTTTGCCACATTAAGGATCGGAAGTAGAGTTTCTATACAATATAGAATATTTATAGATGATTCTAACATGAACACATACTCAAGAATGCGAATGAAACGTAGACAGTGTATCATGCATTATGAATGATCGAAATAAATCTAACGAATGACCATTGTAAGTAGGGAGACGTGGTACCGATGAGACATTGGGACCGAAAATACTTGAATAATCATCTGTGATCATCCCATGATTACAGTACGCGACTTTGTATACAATGGTATGCTGGAGAAACCTTTCCTCACATGCAAAAAAAGTCGATTTTCGTGAGTTATGGGATCTGTAAAAATTGATTTGCGTTTTGGGGGTGAAAAGTAAATTTGGATCGACATGTACATTTTCTATATCCCCTTCCAGACTAACAAACCCGCAATAATTTTTGATGTGAGTTATAGGACATTGTATCAGGGTATATAATGCCACATATTTTTTGAATCAATACCATCCTCCAGTGGACTATTTTCAATTCAATTGCAATATTTATAGAGTGGGGAACCTATGGTACCATAGCGAAATCAAGCAAAATAGTTTGACCAACTAATCACTTAGCAACAGGAACGCGCCTAAATATATATAGGCTGTAAATTGTAGTTACCTGTTGTGTTTTATCCCTATAACGAGGTATTTGAAAGTCAAAATGTCGATATTCCGGTAATATGTATGTGACATTAATTTTGTAAGTTTCTGCCGAAATCAAAACTTGATTTTATCCCAACATTGGAGTTGATATAATCTATTTTATTCTTGTATGTGGCGACGAAACATTCTTCATTGGCAGGCTGCAGCGTAGATTATAGTACACAACAAAACATGTTGAAAAAATCGAGTTTTGAGCGTATGTCTCATAGGTCCCATGGTCGTGTGCCATTGGACCCACCGGTAGGGGACCGATGATAGGTTCGAGCAACAAATTTTATACGTTTATAAATATTTTTCGAAAAGTAGGATATCTATGTAAATGTCCGCGATAGGTAGAGCTTGTATCAATGCGTTGAGACAGCAAATTATCCGCTATTCTCGGCTGAAGATTTGATGGCGAGAGATCATTTTGCAATTTTTCATCCATCGGTGCCACATCTCCCTATATGGAGAATGATTTTGTTGGATAATCATCATCTTTTTGACCTTGCCTCAAGAAAGCAAAATGCTGTTCAGATCAGTAAAATATTGCTCGATTGGACAGAAGAAACAAATATCGATTGGTCCTTGATTGAAACGTCCTCCCCAAGATATCAGGTACGATTCCTAATTTGGTATTAGAAATGTTTCCAAACTCTTTATTATTCCATTGGAAATCAGACTCAATTACTAGTAGCTCTCAGACCTTATCTGTTTGTCAAAGTTCCCGCGAAACCCCAGAGTGTTATTTAAATTCAGCTCAATTATCATGTAACTGCTATCAAGTAATAGGCCTACCTTAGGGCTGATGTCTATTGCAGGAATTGCGCTTTTATTGAAGTTCACATCATAATATGCGAAATTTGTGATTTATTGTTTCTTAGTGAAATTATTGCGGCTGCATGTCAGCCACCAGTATTAAAATTTGTGGTCGTGATTTGAAAATCCATCACTTTGATTTTATTTGAACGTGAGCTGCATGGTGAACAGCTGAACACCCACCTCACAAAAATATGTGAACAGAATAATAACACGTAATCATAATGGTTCCGAAAATGTCTTACGGTATGGCCGAAGCATGCGGCATCATTATTATCGCACGACGACGGCAATGGCGCTTATTCCATATTACCGCCTTGTGTATCACAGTGATGAGCATCGGAGCGGAGTCGGAGAGTATTCGGACCAGATTTTTGCCAATTTTGCGCCACTTGGAGCGGAGTCGGAGTTTACTACAGATATATTTTCGGAGATTTTCGGAGTGTTTTAACTTTTGCCTCTGGTATCTTTGGATAGCTCTGACCAGAAGTGACTATTGATTAAAATCCAAAACACAGACAGTTAACACCTTGTAATATGACGGGTAACATGCAAAAATGTTTGCCAATGATCCAAGTGAATAAAAATCAGTCATCTGCAATGCGATTGAGGTAGGGAGAAAGACAAACCATTTTATCACATTATTCACATATACTTCATAAAACATTACCATTACCAAGTGTACCATTTTCGCCACTCTCGTGACATATAACCTAACCAGGCCTGTTTATTTTTAAATTTCTCCAAAAATAACAAACATAGCTTAGTTTTGGATGTTTTCAAATTTTATTTTTGGAGAATCTCCAAAAATAAGAAATGGTGGTATTTTTAACCCTAATACTACTAGTGACGTGAACGGAAGTATTTTATTATCATGTATATTCATGTCATCCGACACATCGACCTCATCTGTGATCTTGATCCAACTTTCCAATACTTTCGTCACAAAGTCTTTGACCTGGAAAATGCCCTCCAAAGAAAATGTCAGTGGGAGACGTCCGGTCGAAACCTTCCCCCCTTGATATTCTAGAAATCGGACTCGACCATCGTATTTGTGGGAAACATCGATGTCCAAATAACTGTCGGATGGCTTCAAATCAGGGTTGCAATGACTCGAGTCATGACAAGACTCGAGTGCGACTCTAGTCACGTTTTTCAGATGACTCGACTTGACTCGAGTCATTTTCTCAAAATACGGAAATGACTCGACTCGAGTCAATTTGTGTATGACTCGACTTGGACTCGAGTCATTGCGCATGACTCGAGCAAAGTCATTTGACTCGAGACTCAGACGGCCAAGACCGACGTTTCATTGTAATTTCGATGCATAGTAAAGTAATCTCACTATTGGGATTTCGTCTATTGGTACCGGTACTTGACATGCGTCCAGAAACTGCTAAGAATGACGAGAATTAGTATATTATAAATGCGAACTATTCGATATCAACAAACAGAGTTACAAAAAGTGGATTTAACAAGCCGTCAACTGGAAACTGGGCAGTCAAAACAATGACTTTGACTCGACTCGAGTCATAATACCATCACTCGGATTTGACTCTCTGCTCGGTGACTTGGACTCGGACTTGACTCGGTGGTGAATTGAAAATGAATCGACTTGACTCGAGTCAAAATTTTAAAACTGAGATTGACTTGTGACTCGGAGTATTGCGACTTGGTCACAACCCTGCTTCAAATTCTCCAAATTCTTCAATCTTATAAGTCTTTGCTCGTGACAAGCGCTCGTCATTAATGCTCTTGTAAGTTACGTCCATGTGCATCGGAGAAACATGGATTGGGATCGGTCTCCGATATTCTGTATCTCCACGGGGGTCCACTTGTTCGACAGCCGACCCTGGTGTTGTGTCCTGTCACCTAGTGCCTACGGAGTTACACCACGTGGTGTGGTAGACACGGCTGACCCCTTTCATTGTGAGCAACCTAAATTTTCTTTATGATGTTGATGAACCCTGTCGGTTACCTCGAAAGTGAAATGCTTCTCCTCTTCGTCGATATTATTGCAATTGCTCACCCTTGATCTTACACCAAGTTGTGTGCCTCATTGAACCTGACAGCCCAGCACCCTCTGATCAGAAAACCTTCCTTGTCGTGCGTGTCACTAACCCAGTCTTCTGCTGGGCACAGAGCTCGAAGGCGTTCGACCATGCGATGGAGCTCCTCCTGCTGCGCCACGATCAGAAAGCCAAGTCCCTGAAGCTTCGTGACTGTGGTGCTCAGCTCTGTGGTCATGCGATCGAGAACGATCAGTTGGATCCACCATTGCGAAGAAGGTGCACAAGTCGGACATTCCCTGTTCATAGCCTCGATGAGTTTGGTACAATGTCTGGTCATACAAGTGTTCGCCTTATTCATTGACAACCAACGGGTGTCAAGGTGTCAAAAAAATTGGAGCACGTACTTTTATTTCCTGGATGAAGTTTTGTTACCGTCTGAGGTAGCCATTCAGTCCCAGCATCGTGTCGACGAAGTGATTGTTGTATAGAGGTGGCGGTATTTGGCCTGCAGCACAGGGCCGAGTGGAGCGCGTCACCATACTAGCACTACTTTCAACGTTTCAAGACCCCCTCCATCACACAAATGCTGTTTTCGTTTTGTGTGTGTGTTTTTGTGAGTTTCCTAGCTGTTTCAAAAGTATTTACACTGCTTTAACTCGCTTATTTTACTACAAAACTTGAAAAAAACATCATCGAAAAAAAGGTTATTTTTGGATGTTTCCAAATCTTATTTTTGGAGCATCTCCAAAAATAAAACCCAATATCCAAAAATAAGCAGGCCTGCATATAACTGGTTAAAATGGTATGATTGGCCATGAGCTATCTTAACTGGTGATCTAGCAAGGCATTTTTGTAGAGCAGTGTCTGTAGTTCATACAATTAAAGGCGCCCAATATCATTCACATATCATTTGCTCACTGCCTTGAGATGCTGTTTTTGAACCTGCAGTCTTTGAATCCATGGCTGAATGTCACCATATTACGATATAAGATGATAATATTAATATTAATATTAATCTTCAATACTCCAATCTCGCCCTTTTCTTTTGGGGGCAGGTTGCTTCCCGGAGTATGTGTGTATTTACCAGTTCTACTGTGAATAAAGAATATGATAATCGTTGGGTTATGTTTTTCATCTGAACAAGTCACACACAATGCACAATGCGATAAGACACAATGCGATGTAATGAGCAAATAGATATCAGGATATCGAACGCCGCGCAGTTGCCATCATTTTAGACTTACATCCACCTCGGCCAAGTACCCGATGTCACAGTTCTTTTCGATGTTGATGTATTTGAAGCCGCCCAGTTCTTTCCATTTCTTGTGAGTGCGTTTTATTTCGTCGGGTCTTTTTGTCGCCGTGAGAACGGCGACGTCGGGGGATGAGGAGCCAAGATAAACCTCCGACGGGAATCGAACCGGGTTCACCCGTTTCATAGGCGCTTATCGTCGCCACTTTACGCTATAATCCCCCAGAACTTTCAACGTTGGTGTCATCGCAGTCTTCTATAGTCAGATTCCTCCTTACGTATTTCGGATACTGGACGATATTCTTCGAAGTATCTTGGAGTCTGGGATTGAGATCTTCAGAGTCGGAGGGAGTTTTTCTCAGACACTAAAGTTGTCGGAGGGATTCGGATTCTCGAAAAGCATCAGTGGTGTACTACGACAATGCATTTAATAAAGCCCAGTGTCTGTGCTTTCACGGATGTGGTTCTCAAAATTTTAAAGACACGCCCCCCCCCCCCTTATGATGGTGAAAGATTTCGCCCCCTTTTCATTGTATATCTCACCATGATAATTCTAAAGCCGTGATTCTCAAACTAGGGGGCGTGAAAGCATCTGTAGCGGGGCGCAAAGCTGATCTCAACTGACATATTTAATAATCTCTCATCAACAGTAGTAACCTTCCATGTCGTCGAACTATCGGTTAGGTTTGCTAGCAGTGGTGGCTCTGCGAACGGATGGGGGGAGGGGGGGCTGGGCGAGACTTACTGGGGGCCCCCTTTAAGTATCCAACCGTAAGTTCTGGGAGGGTCCACCCCCAGACCCCCCCTTCGCATCTGGTATTATAATCCATATTTCACCCCGGCAAAGGTTTGGCCAGGTGCTGGATTCGGCCATGTCTATTGTTGCATGTGTGCAAGGATAGACTACATCGAAACTAAGTAATTCTACCGCATGCAGAGATGTGATGATTATCGGGATACGGGACTTTTCTAACAAATGCAGAGACTTGATAATGATTGAAACATCTGTACGGAATCATATTCTTGCTTGGTACACCTATTTCCATGTTTATTCGTTATTATCCTTGAAAAAAGCGTATGATCAAAATAGGGGATCTGGCCTTCGACCAGGGGGCCTGGGCGACCGCCCACCTCGCCCACCCCAAAAGCCACCACTGTTCGCTAGCATCCTGGTTGCGTTTTGTAACATGGCAATAAGGGGGAGGGGGAAGGGGAAGGGGGCGAAATTTTTCACCATTATAAGGGGGGGGGGAGGGCGTGTCTTTAAAAGTTTGAGAACTACTGTTCTAAGGTAAATACTTCAAATTATTTTTTTATGTTTGATTTATGGCGCGACAGTCCGATCTCAAGGTTCATGCAGTTTGAAAGGTTTAACTGCAAAACATCACAGAAATCCTAAACGAGATTGACATAATTCGGATCACGAGTGTGATTTCAGATTGGCCACTCCAGTTTTAATTATTTCAGTGATGCGCTTATGAAAAACGATTCGCGCGTGTTGCAGGTAGATTCGTGCTCTGTATGGGTAGAAATATGGTATTTATATTTTATCTACACGTAGTAGAAACGTGTTTGAAGCTAACATGGTTATGATGCTGTCAGCATTGTGTATCCTGAAACTGAATCAAAAGTGGATTTAGTATATCTATAAACAGATCGCTGCTCACAGATTTAAATTTTAATCCTGTTCTAAGAATCGGGACGACGAACTTTCATCTCTATAGTTTTGACAAATTGGTTATTGAGGTCAACCAGCCTATGAAATCTCGCCACTGTTTCTGACGCGTGTACAATATCATCAAAGCAATGTTTGTTTTGTTTTAAATAAGCATATATATTATCTCCATGTCCTCACTATATAATCAAATACCAATATTGCGTTTTGGTTTATAGTGCGGCCCGCGAATGGATTCAGATGTTGAATGCGGCCCGCGAGCTCAAAAGTTTGCCCACCCCTTGGCTACACCCATTTGTATTATAATTAGTCATTCTGCGTCAGTCGCGAAAATGCATCCTGCTAATAGGAAAGTAGCAAAATTCGATTAATTGCTAAACTATGCGACCCGGCGATGAGATCTGTATTCTGAAACTACGATTTGAAGTAGAACTTTACGATGTGATGATTCAACTGAGCTTAGAGGATCATAAATTAGATTATCCTTCCTGTTAAAAATTTGAAGCTTTTCAGAGCTTCCTGATTACGCTTCTCGGGCCCATGGGGGTCAGTGGGCCCACAGTACAGAACTAATTCCTAATCGGTTCTGCAAATTTGTGAAATATTCAGGCATAATTGGTTCGTTTTTTGTAAAACTTAAATTAAAACTGAACATATATTCCATTGTCATTTAGTTTGACATCCTGGATATTGCTGTGAATGGCCAAATATCCGTCGATGATTATAGCAGAATTTTGGAGCGTGGAATGACAATTTCAAGTCTGGTCAATATCCATGCGATTTTTTGTTTTACGACATGGAATTATTTCACAAAGATGTTTGAATCTTGTCAGCAAAAGAAGGTAGTAATTATCGTCTGTTTGCATATTTCGAATGACTTTCATAATATTTAACTTACGCAGGGCATGGTATGCTATGGTGTGGAACAAGGATTTTCCATACTCCATACTTGCCTTCCTCTCTCCATACCATACTTGCAATTTTCCATACCATACCAACATTGTTCCATACCATACTCGATACATATTCCATACTTTCAAATACTTCAATATCATAAGTATGGTGCCTTTTCTAGCACCTGTTTTACCGGTATTGATATTTCGGATGTCATTATTTCTTAGCGGATAGCCGAAGGGGGATCGGGGACTTGGGGCGAAGCCCCCCGGAAGTTTGGTTTATCACCATATGGGGGCCCAAGACCAACGTTCTTTGGGGGGTGACGAAGGGCTGTTACGAATTAATTGTACCTACGGGCACGCCCGAATATGTTTAATTAACAATTACGTGCCCTTTATTTTCCAATACAACAGCTCACTCAGCGCTACAGGTAAATCTGATTACGCGGGCTGAGAGGATTAAAAGTATATAGCGACATATATATATATATATATAATTACCACCTATTCATTCATGCATTATAGAACATTTTGGCACCTAGGGCGACCAGATCACACAAACTTTGCTGACCATCGAAATCACGCGAAGCCCTCAGAAATTTGGTTTATTAGGCTATGAGTGCGCAAGGCAATCGTTTTTAGGAGGGTTGACGAAGTGCTGCTACGGCCCTTCCTCTTACTCATTGTCTTTATCACATTCCTTACAATATGAGGTTGGGGGGCGCTGGAGCACGATAATCTTTGAAAGTGGGCGCTGGAGGAAAAAAGGTTAAGAACCACTGGTCTAGACTCAGTAGAATATCGGATCAACATTACTGTTGTCATTATTACATCACAAAATCATATCATTCCAAGTGCTCTTATAAAACCGTCTGGTGTATTTGTTCCTACACAGCGATCAACAGTTCACGTTCACACATAACAAACAAAATCGATCGTATTCCGTGAACAGCGAACAACGTACCCTCCATGAAGCTTGCACAGATCATGAGAAAATGTATGAATACCAAAGTATAGAAGTATGGAAATGTCGTTCCATACCATAGAATAAAATCTTCCATTCCATACCAGACTTGCATTGTTCCATATTCCATACCAAAATATCGATCCATACCATACCATACTTCCATACCATACCATACCATGCCCTGCCAGTCCGAGTAATCCGCCGCAGTTGCGGACTTACTGATTTTTAGAAATAAGTCGATCTGGAGTACAATGTAACAAAATATATGCGATTAAAATGCCACCAATTGCGGCGATCATCACTATGATGCAAAGTAATAATAATAATGGTGTACCACCGCAGATTGAATTTATCCGATGCATATTCGACTTTCCGAGTTGTCCTTCACTTGCTGAGATTTCGTCTCTCGTCAATAATTGTAATTTGAAGAAAGTAACATTGAGACACGTGTATCAAACTGATATGTTAGAAGGAGACGAATTGGACAAAGCTCGGAAGATTGCAAAGGATGCCGATACTGAGTTGAAAGTTTTATACTTTAGAGGTGAGTCATTGATTTACGGCAGCAATTTTATGCTAGGTTTATTTTTTTAAAGCAATGGTTGGTGCCAACTTCTTAATGAATTCGGAGCTTGTCTTCCAGCGATATCAGACAATCGTTAGAATGGAAGCAAGATCCACTACGACACAATCTCGTAATCGACTAAATATTTCTCTAGTGATTTGATGTGTTAAAGTCGTCGAGTATACCAGGTTTATGTCGGAATCCGTCTATCGCATGTGGTTTGAATATATTTTGTAACAGGTTTACACGGAAAAAATCATTCACTTTCGAAGCGAATCCGAACTCATAATAAATGACAAAAGCTCATCGAATCAGAAATATATTCGTCCCTATCCAAATACTACGTGTCTAATGTCATGTCAATGAAATATTTATGAACTGCCAGTATTTTGTTTGGATTCTCGAATATTGCAGCAATGAAATTCAACCGGAGTTTGACAACTCGAATTTTAAACGTTGCCTACGCCACAATAAAACGCGTTACATGCAAAACGTACGCGATTACGATTACGATTACAGTAAAATCCCAAGTTAGTCAATCGCGATTACGATTCCCTTGGCAAAGAAATCACGATTACTAACGACTGCATTTCGTTTGCTTGCAAAAACTTATCTTTGAAGACATAGCCTATTGTCCAAAGACAATATAACGATTGCGGTGAAAATGCCTCGAATAAGACTACTTTCTTTTAAATGAGACACCGTGACATCCTTCGCTGTTTATGTCATAATATATCCATTACATCATTTATAGCATAGTTGGGCATACTACGGCCCGCGGGCCTCGTGCGGCCGTGACTACTTTTTGTGCGGCCCGGGAAGGCATCGAGAAAGGATATAGATACATTGATAAAATCCGCAGTAAGAATTAAATTGCTTGAGCGAATTGAAAAAACTTTTTCGTAGGATATTTCATCATGATATTGATTGTGGTAGGCTATAATCTTAATATTGATTTTTTATTGTTGGAGCAATAGTCCACGCATTTTGACCCGTTTGGGTGGCTAAACATCCACGAAAATCAAAACAGAAATGACTTCAGTGAGGATTAAAATTATGATTTTAGATTAGAACTGTCAGTGCTGTATACTTGGCAAACCGTTTCGTGCGTGTTAGGTGGATTTCGTCCTCTATATGCGGAATTAGGGGCAAATTATTATTCATTACTTATTAACAATTATAATGAGTTGTCCAAATCAATATTAAAAGCGTTAAGTTGAAGATATGCATTGCGATTAATAAAGAATCAACTGATAGATACTCCTGTAATATGACATTATTATAATGAATTCGTAACCGCAATTTGAAGCACCACTTGAATCCGTCATTACAATTAGAGGCACAATTTAGCCAATTACGAGGTGGAAAATAAATAAACCGAATTATTCAAGTGTTTGAGACAGCAGTAAATTATGTTGATTTATCCACATAAGTCACAAGGCAAGTTTAATACACTAAGCTTTTTGCTACTTGAAGGTAATGACACTGTCAGGATTGTGTGGTCTCGAAGTTGGACCAAACCCAAACGCTGAATCAACATATCTATATGAGCGGAAAGCTGCTCAGTGCTCACGTATTTAAATTGTGATATCCTATAATTTCATCCCTAATTTTGATTGATTGAAGATTGCCATTGACCAGCTTGTAGAATCTGGTTAATGTTTTTGACACATGCTGTGCATTATCAGCAAATCAATATTTAAATTGTTTTAATATATCTATATCAAACATGTATTATCCCCATGTCTTCGGTAACTATATCGTTACCTTGCCTTACTATTCGGATTATACTACATTGCGACCCGCGAACGAATTCAGAGCGTGAATGCGGCCCGCGAGCTGAAAAGTTTGTACACCCCTGATTTGTACTAATAGGCATTTTGGTGCCAACCATTACCGTGCTGCGGCATAACAGGACATAGCAGTTTCGGCCAACATGCAAATTCACAAAGTATGGCACCGAAGAAAGACGTTGACCGAAACTTCGAGCACGTGTCCACTGTCCATAACTTTGAGCTCGTTCCAAACCCTGACTGTGTCGGTTGTTACGTGATAGTTGAACGCTAGAGGACACGGCATAAGATCCAATCTTCGTATGCAAATAAGAATTTTATTATTTGTCAATTATTTCTCAATTTAGAGTTACTACAAGCAGATGATGCGTGGGAGCTCCTCGACTCGGAATTTTATTCAAGGTGAGTGGATATTGTGAAGACTGACCGTTTTCAAAATTAGAATGTAGGCTCATCTTTCCATTCTATGATGTCCAATTTGTATAGATATCTGGTTACAAACAACAACATAAATATATTGTATTCATATCCGTGTATGAATTGAAGAGTTAGAATCGAAATCACATTTACAATCCGCTTTAAATTTTGACTATTTCCTGCTTATGATTTTTAGGGTTCCAGGCTGCTTTCGTGGCTCATGCGTCAATGTGCGATATGCCAGTGAGTAATAAGCATATGCTTTACAGTCTGGCGCTCAACTTAATGAAAAAGCAGATATTACTACTTAATCAAATCTCTGTTGCCCTGCATGATTACCAAACATAAACACAATGGCGTTAATTCCCGAACGAAATAATGTACGCTGTTTAATGGTTGTTTATGACGTTATCGGCCATGCTTTCGAGGCACATATGGGCAGAGCTGGTGACAGTAGTCGTCATCGGTACTCAAGTAGAAGTAACACTGCAAAATTTCCACTCAGGTAAAATTACCGATTTATAATTATGTACAAAAGTAAGCTTTCTGGGCCTAATTTTGCCTAAAAACCAAAACCGCAGCCTGAAGTGGAAATAGAAGCAGAAGTGGTCTGAAATCAAAATTACTTGATAAAGTAGTAACAGTGGGAAAAATGTATTTGAAGTAGTTCGAAAAGTAGAAGTACTTCGTTACTAAGCAACTCTGCTTATGCTCACATGGTCCAACTATAGCTCATGGTTGACATCGTTTGCCGACGTGTTTAATTTGAAGAGATATTTTTTCCTAAATCAACGGTATTTGTTTTCAGTGAGATGAAACGGAAGATGCAACAACGCTAATCTCTTTTGCAAGTGTAAGCATAATTTGGAAATTGACATGTTGCGAGTAGTATGTCTGCGAATTTGAACTAATGATGTCGCGCTCTGAAAGAACCAATAGATACGTGATCAATTTTCTGATATTATTTAGTCTGTACAATGTGCATCTTACAATCATGAAACCAACAAGAGGTGAGCCAAGTTTTAAAACTCGACGAGGATCGGGAGAGTCATCACGATATTTATTATTTCGCGGATGAATGTTTTATGTAGTGTGCCACCGATTTAGACTACTTCAAGAATACTTCGTTTTACTGCATTAGAGCCATATTCACTAAAGAATATTTGCTTTTTTGAAGGATTCCGTCGCTAGTTAGAATGAAATTGAGACTCTGCAATGGATATGATGAGTGGTTCTCATATTGTATATATCGAAATATCCACTGAGATTCGGTCTCTAAATAACGCGGTCAAACAAAATGCCAGAGTATAATTCTGCTTGAATTTATTTGTCGAATCAACAATAGTTGTCGAACTCCAGACAATCAGCTCGACTAACTTTTACATCACCTATTATAGGGTTACCATATTTTGGAATCGGGAAAGGAGTGTACCTTTCCAAAATCATGAGACTTGGAATTGCGGAGTAAAATTCATGGTCGGTTGACTACAAAAGAGGTCAACTTTCCTGCTCAACTCCAGAAATACAGTTTTTCTTTCATACTTTACGTTGGTTGACTAAAAAAGATCGTCACTTTCATTCGAACCACGAATTTCCTATTTAGCGTCATTTATGCCCGTTTTCACTCAAATCTATCAACTATCTTAGCTCAAAAAGCTGTAAAGAAGGACGAATTCCAAAACGGAGGACATTTAGGCGTCATCAGAGTACATTTTAAAACCTGAAAAAGGAGGACAAATCCTCCCAAAGGAGGACGTACGGTAACCCTACCTATCATGTATATTTTTGATGTTACTTGCTTTCGACCACATATTTCATTTAGAGCAAATTTCATGATGGCTGTGGAGTTCAGTTTAAAAGGCGATCAAGCTATCGATATGTGTTAGTGCTTATTAAGTGTTTTAAGCTTTAAGTGATTGATATACAATAAAACGTACATCAAAAAAACATAAATATGAAAATTAAAAAAAAAGCAACAATGATCGTAGATGTGTGTAGACTGTCTCGTCCCTTTACACTTTTTATGATACATCTCGTAGAAAAATGAAAATGAAATATACAAAATTACGATGAACCTACAAGCAGTTAGCCTATAAAACTAACTTTCATGTTGGAATATCGATTTATACGATTTCTGATTCTGTAGTGAAGCCCACTGCCTACATATCCTTATTCCTTACATAGTTGGTTTCACCCACCTAGTGCTCACGTGTAAAAATTTGAGCATTTTCCTAATCCCAATGACATAACATACGTAAATTAACCCAGGAAGAATCCAAATATTAATACATTATTAAAATTCGAATTTCTGATTATCGAATTTTGATTGATTTTTCACTTTCTGTCCCTCTGAAATACGATAGTCAATCGCTATTGAGAGTGTATAGGCCTACATCAATGTTGTTAATATTGAATTACAGGATGTTTTGTTGATTGTGGACTGTATTTTATTGTAATAAAATTCGTGGACCTGCCATTGAAATAAACATTAATTAGTCAACTGAATTTTATATTTTCGTCGGGTTTTCTGAACGCAAGGAATGTATTAAAACCTTTCCTTTGGTATGTGAGCCCATGTCAGCGCTAAGTGAACAGGGATATAGCTGCGAAGAAACGCTTACCAATCGTTACATGTGTCAAAGCCAGAATCGAATCAAGTGCGAAAAAAAGGTTTCACCGAGAAGAGGCAGTTCGTGAGTAGATGAGAGTATCGGTATTTTGTCTGTTTGTCAATCATGCAATGAAATATAATAGATTTACGAGTGGTGGCGACTATGGTAGATGAAACTTCCGGGGCAGCAGAGGTGGTCAGTAACGAAGTACTTCTAGTTCTCCTCTACTTCTGGTACTTACTCAAGAAGATGCGATTTTCACTACTTCTACTTCATAATATTTTGTGAATTGCTAGTAGTGTGATGATCCGTTTCTGTTGCCGCCAATCCCAGAAGGCCACGTCGCCTTAATTGCCACGCCTACAGGACGCCCATTGCCACGTCACCTGCCGCACCTATAGGACGCCCATTGCCACATCATGATATCTATGCATGGCTATGTTCGCCAGATAATATTATTATGTGTATTTGGACTTTGTATTTTCGCGGATAACATCAGATTTCAGATAAAACATTTTTGTGAATATGAATTTGAATTCAATTGATTTATGTGCGTATTTATATCTGCAATAACACTTCGCTAACGGAAACCAGTTATTGTCATGATAATCATAAACTATGATGTCTATGCACGGCTATATTCGCCAGATATTATTATGTGTATTTAGGACTTTGTATTTTCACGGATAATATGAGCAACGCTGAACTAGGTGTGGTTTTATGATGATATAGCAAAATTTCACACATCATCACTAATTAATTATTATAAAATGCGATTTTGAGCGCTGCGAATTGATAATATTAATCCCTCCGCTTCTGATGCATGATTTGTTTTTGTGATAAAGACCTTGGTAACATTCCGAGTCTGCAACGATTGTTTGGATATACATTATAGCAATACCCCACTAAATTATGGGCGGTTATATTACTCTATTGATTAGAGATAACGCATCCGTCCATATTTTTAAATTTGATTTTATGTATACAAGTTACGGTCTCTGCAGGCTCCACATTTTACGACTTATTTTCATTGGACGCAAGTCGCTCGTTCTTTGGAGGTTACTCGAGTCAAGTCAACTCACGTCTCATGTCATGATTCAAGTCAAATTGAATTTTCGAAGTATGATGATGTACATTGCTGACTGTGTGAAATACAGATTAATTGACCAAAATGATCATTCATCCTAAATCAAATAACGAATGTAATGTAAACTATACATACAAAGAGGCATTGTATTGGTCACCAACACGCGGAACTGCTAAATAATACGCGAGTAACTGTATACCCAGCAAACACTAGATGTCTTTTGAACCTGTCAGGATATCTTTTTCTTGTTCAGCCATGTTCAAATCATATCTTGTGCATGCTTTGTGCTGAAGCACGACTTAAATATATCTTTTTCATCTCCAGTCATGTTCAAATCATATCTTTGTGCGAACCTTGTGCTGAAGCACGACTTAAATATATCTTGTTCTTGTCCAGTCAAGTCCAAATCGTATCTTGTCCATACCTTGTGCTGAAGCACGAATTGAATATATCTTTTTCTTGTACAGTCAAGTCCAAATCATATCTTGTCCATACCTTGTGCTGAAGCACGACTTAAATATATCTTGTTCTTGTCCAGTCAAGTCCAAATCATATATTGTCCATACCTTGTGCTGAAGCACGACTTAAATATATCTTGTTCTTGTCCAATCAAGTCCAAATCATATCCTGTGCATACCATAGCAATTTGCAACGTAGCTACGTTGCTATGTGCATACCTTGTGCTGAACCCCAACATTTATTGGCCAAATTTTGTCGAATGCTGAAAATATATTTGTTAGGAATATCAAATTCGACTATTGCTTCCTATTATGGTAGAGTGGTGTTTATAAATGTAGCCTACAGTAGATTATACTGAACTTTCTCATGGGGCGATTAATCACCTGTGTCACTACCGTATGTTCCACCTAGTGTCACGCTCTTTCTTGCAATTTTGCAGACTAAAATGAAATATCATATTAGCCCGCACCCTCGCGCTCCGCCACCTCCGCTGCTTTCGGTGGTTGGGATGTATTTGATTGGAATTGGTCGGTTCCCAAGTTTTGGAAGGAAATTTGAAAGTCCGCAGAATCCGGCTGGAGAATTTCCGGTTCTGCGTCCAAAAAACTTCTACCAAAATCATGATATCGTATTTAAGATTATAATTAAGGATGTTGCCAAAATACGACTGTCGAAATAAATTCAGAATCCGCATCCAGTCCGGCTGAAATCCTGCTACGACTCCGGCTTCTGATCCGGAGTGTAAACGAGAGGCCATTTCTCCCTTGCGAGTTCACATAAGTTTCGGCACGAAATACCGGCAGACGAAGCGCTGTCGTAATGGCGGCTTACAGCTACGCAGTCGTATGTTAGGTTTAGTTGCGTTCTGGAATTAATCGTGGTAAATTAAGGCTCAACCAACCATATTCCTTTAGAGGATTTCTGAAAACTGAACTGTAGATGGTAATTTATATATGCTTGATACGAAACATAGGTATATGGTGTATGGCAGGGGTTCTCAACTTCACTTGTATAGCGGGCCGCATTTTAACAACAAAAGACGCTGCGGGCCGCAGAACATTATTTCCATGTATTCGCGGGCTAATATTAAATCTAGGCTACTGTAGCCTATTTACCAGTCGTATACGGGCATTTAGTACATTTTATGCATTCTAAAGAATTAATGGACTGAGTTCGTATGTTTGCAGTGTTTTTTCGTGAGAATAGTATCTTCCAGCGGCGCAAGTATACCCCATAATTGAGCGTGCATTGCATTAGTTGCTTAATCGGTATATGCACCTTCAAGCCCTTCCAACAGAGAACCGAAGTCTCTGTTTCAATGTGTGGGCGAGCAAGTATAAAATTACGGTCACTTTTTTGCTACAGAGGCCATTATCATTTTGAGCTCCAAGTGATATGAGAAGAAGTCTGGCGTTCGGATCATTTGAAACAAACCAACCAACTCTACTCCGCTCACGCCATGGAAGGAGCCCTGCGCCAATACAGATAGAATTGTGCTTTGTTAAGTTGATGTTTTTCGCTGGTCCCTACCCGCGTTTGGCCTGCCAGCATTTCTACTCTGATGAAAAGCATCCAGATAATTAATTAGCTACGTAATGTCTGTAGAGTCAGAGGATTCGTTCGATGCTAGGCTAAAGTAGTCTAAGCGTCAACGTATTTCAGAATATGCGATGAAAGATTGACTGAAATTTCTGTTACTCTTCTGTTCACGGTTGAATCAGACAACTGTAGCTTCAAAATTTGTCAGGTGATGTTGTCCTTGCTGTTAAGTTCCGGAAGCAGCGAATATTGACACAGTCTGTTAAAGTTTTATCGAAATCACACTTTCTCTGGCAAATGTCATGGGTTTATCGATATTGCAAGCAATTTTGAACCATGCGTCGGTTACATCGTCGACAACTTTAACAATGCCGCGGCATATAGATTGGTGGGCTCGACACCTAGCTAGCAATGTTTTTTCTAACATTAGGCGATACGCATAACTTCAGAAGAAAGTGTCTACGCTTCGTTACGAAAACTGTTATTCAACAAATATGTTACATCGGTTTTCCATTTATATCGGAGAAAACAAATTGATTGTTCCGCACAGAGTTACAAACCCAGTACAGTTACAAACCCGCCGTTTAATTTCCCGATCCTTGTTCTTGTATCTGAGTTGAACACTCTTTAAAAGTGTACTAAACAACGGAATTCTCTTGAACCAGAGTCCAGCGGAATACCGATTCAAAACAATAACAATCTATAGTCGAACATATATCAAGAAACCAGAACACATCAAAGAATGAGTAACAAAACGAGACATAGACGGCGCGATAAGAGAGCCAAGTAGCTAAATTAATATGGAACGTCGTGCCAGTGGCAATTGCGTTTCTAATGAAAGATGTCGCGGGCCGCAAAATAAACGTCTGCGGGCCGCATACGGCCCGCGGGTTGAGAACCCCTGGTGTATGGTATAATGTCACAAAGTATAGAACTTGGTTAGCACTTTTGCGAATATCATATAAGCTATTGTGACAGTGCTGGATTATATAATATCATCAGATGGTGGTCGCTAAAATCATTCAGTGTGATCGAATATTCTTGTACTTTTGTCTATGATAGTGTAGTGGGAGCTCAGCTACAACGTGGTAATGCCCAGATATAAAATAAGACGGGGGAAGCACAGACGTAGGCAGTACCAGAAAGAGTGGATACGGTTCAAGCAAGCTAGAATCGCCGATTTGACGGGACGGATCGTTTCATCATCATCAAGTGAAATATGACACGGGCAATTGGTCTCTGTACAAAATACGTATCAAATGCTCATCCAGTAAGTCAACTCTTAATTTGTGAAGGTTTACCGTTACTAAGTACCAGTGTTGGGATGACTTGAATCATGCCAAAAATGAGACTGTAGCATGTAGCTATACTAGTGATTCCCAACCGCGGCCTCGAGCTAGCCGTCTTGCGTCCCTGACAAAAATTTGGAGAAATCGATTTATGATATAAAATAAAATTTATATTTATAAAATTCTCTTGCTTAGCTTGGAGTCTGCAGTTGTTAATTAGGATTGCAGAAAAGTTCTGAGTAGAGTGCTAACGTTATGTCACTACTGTATATAGGTATTGATAACTAATCTACGAATAGATGTACAACACATGACTCACGGTTGAATACGCTGAGGCAAAACCCAGCAGCAGTTCTCCTCGATTTTACTCTATTTTGTGAACTTTTTATTGATCTAAAGCAGTCACGAATTCGTGCGGCCCCAACTATATACTCTGAAATTCTAAATTTGGCCCTGACACCGAAAAAGGTTGGGAACCACTAAGCTATATATACAGTTACTTGCGTACAGTATTTCATTAGCAGTTCTACGTTTGCGTGTGCGATACAATATCGTTTTTTCAAGTTTGTGCGAGTTTTCAAATTTGAGTAATTCTAGATCTAGTTGCGCTGTTTAAAAATCCAGGAGTTTGATAAATCTGGAAACTTACCATCTATATTATCCATCTGTTTTAGATGTATGGGTCAAGGCCTTTCGTGATATGAGGGCAGTTGCAGACAATAGTAGCTTGCCCTCCGCTTCAGATAAGGATCTACAACGGTCTAACCGAAAACGTCAGCCGCCAAAATTTTTTTTGACAATTCCATGTCATCTGATAATCAAGGTATAGCCTACACCAGGGGTTCTCAACTTCGCATGTACAACGGGCCGCATTTTGCCCGCAAAAGATGCTGCGGGCCGCAAAACATTATTACCATGCATTTGTAAGCTTCTATCAAATTTAGGCTACTGGAGCCTATTTATTAGTCGTATACGGGCGTCTAGTCCATTTTTATGCATTTCAAAGCATTAATGGTCACTTGGACAGCGTTCGTAAAGTAAATCACTTCATGGAGCGTGCATTGCATTCATTTCCAAGTCGGTATATGTACCTTATTATTAATATTACACACGGTATTACTGTGACGCTTATCGCCGTTTATGAAATGAGAAGGAGTCTGGCGTTTCGGGGTCATTTCAGAGCAAACCAATCAACCCATGTCCTTTCCTTCCATGGCTGGAGCCCTCCACCAATAGTTACATAAGTCAACTTTGTCAAGTTGATGTTTTTCGCTGGCCACCTCCCCACGTTTGCCATGCTAGCATTCCTTCTGCAAATATGTCCACTCTGATAAAATGCACCAAGAAAATTAGCTATGCAATGTCTGTGAAGTCGGTGGATTCGTCGAATGCTAGGCTAAAGTTGTATACGCGGCAACGTGTTTCAGAACATGCGATAAAATGTCGACGGGCTACTCTTCTGATCACGGTTGAATCGGACAACTTTAGCTTCAAAATTTGTCAGGTAATGTTGTCCTTGCTGTTCCCTCTAATTTTGACGATTCTGCGCACACTCACCAACTTACTGCGCAGACCCTTGGACACCCGTGCGTATAAAGACTATGAAAAAAGGTCACCATTTCGGATTTTTGTGCGCAACTTAGATTTTCTGTGTGCACAGATCGTGTCAGCAATGCGCAATTGCGCACGTGCCCAGCTTGGAGGAAACATTGCTGCTAAGTCCCGGAAACAGCGAATATTCGCACAGTATGTTAAAGTATTAGTGAAATCACACCTTCTCTAGCAGATTTCTTGGGTTTAGCGATATTCCAAAGCGTCTGTAACGTCGTCGGCAATTTTAGTAATTCCTCGAACAACGGATTACTGGGCTTGACGCCTAGGTAGTAACGTTTTTTCTAAGATCAGGTGATATGTAACCTAGAATAAACTTTTGCTTAGTCGTATCGTTTTAAGCTTCTACGCTTCGTTACGACAACTGTTCTTCGACAAATATGGGTTTTCCATTTATATATGAGAAAGCAAATTCACCAAATTCAAGCTGCGCGCGTGCGTGGCCGCACACTGCTGACAAAGTCGCCACGCACAGAAAATCTGTGCCGCGCACAAAAAAAGCCGAATTGATGACCTGATGACCTTTCTTTCAGTCGTTACGCACGGTTGTCCAAGGGAGCGCGCGGTGAGTTGGTGAGTGCACGCAGACTAGTGAAAAATTAAAGGTCCATACCAATACTGATTCAGAACAATAACAATCTAAACTCGAGAACATATCAAGAGACCAGAACACGTCAACGAATGGGTATTCAAACGAAACAGCGACGGTGCGATAAGAGAGCTAAGTAGCTAAATTAATATGCAACAATGCTGGGCCAGTAGTAATTGTGTTCGTAATGAAAGAGGCCGCGGGCCACAAAATATACCTCTGCGGGCCGCGTGTTGAGAACCCCTGGCCTACACTGTTATTCTGCCTAATATGTTATACGCAGAAGTGACATATGTATAACTTTCATACTTTGTAGATGATGCTGTTCCTTCAAAGAAAAAACGTAATCCAAGTATTCAGACACAAGGCATGCCTATACCAACTCCAAGAGTGCGGTCACCTCCTGATTCTGGCGATGAAAGTGTGACAAGCAAGAGTGCTCTTGTTAATGATGCTTCAAATGCAAGTTTGCCATCTTCAAGTGAGGAGAGTGTTCAAGAACAGCATGATCCCAACATTGAATGTAGCGGCCAGTTGCAGGGAATCAACCAATGCAGTAAGCTCGTAACACTTTGATTCATTCTCGAATTTAAGCAATAGAGTCGCTCTATTTTCCAGACGATCCTTCATTTGTAAGCAATGTTGAACTGCAAAATTCTGACTGTCAACAACAAGGCCTATCACAAAGTAATGGTGAGTTTATCGCATATGATCAATCCAGTTTTCTTGAATTCAAATAATTTTTTAGCTCCTCCATGTTCTTCATCAACTCCAACATCTGCACACAGTTACCACTCTATTTCTTTGATGCGTAAAGACATCAAGTTGCAGATGAACCAGATGATGGATCTAATTAAAGGTCACATCATCAACGACTCAAGAAATGAACACAGTACAACAGCACCAATCTTGCTTGAATATCTTATTGAAAACCCCTGTCAAACCGTATCTCAGCTGGCACAACTGGAAAAGAACTTGACTGACCGCGATTGCAAGAAGTCTGAACTGGTATGATTTTGTCGATTAGAGCAAACTTAGCCGGACTATCTAACCCAGGGGCGGGCAGCATACGGCCCGCGAAGTGATATTGTCCGGCCCGCCGACAGTTTTCTGTCCTACATGATAATGCCCAGCCCCAGTTTGCCGAGATTCCCCACTAATTCCTTACTACGTCAAATTTTAGTGACTATGTTATTAACTTATTATATACGTGTATGCGCAGCGTTGCGAGAGTGGAGCTTACGCGTAAGTTCGTTGAAGCGAGAAGACTTGCGTTATCGGCATTGTCGATGCAATCAAACCTAATGTGGTCTGTGGTAATCATGATTTTTGTCGACTACAATGATCAGCAGGCTGATATTTCCTATTTTTGATTCCGTAACCGCCGACTTGTAGCACGGCACACTTCTAGGTTTTTGTAAGGCACCGCTTATGCCAGGGGCGCCAACTTAAAATGGGTTGCAGGCCACTTTTCGAATTTGGTAGAGGACGCAGGCCGCATGAATTCAATATCGAGATTGCCTACATGACAATGTTATTCTCAAATCCACATTGTATTCGCCATTATCGGCGAGAAATGGCTTTGAAGTGACATTGCTGTCGTTAAAATACATTCATTAAATACGATATATTCCTTGTGGATAAATGGACGAATAATGCATCGATTCAGCAATACGGTGCCCAAGTACTTAATTTTCCTATATCCGGCCTGCCGACTGGAGAAGTTGCCCACCCTGATCTAACCTCTCGTCAAGATTAACGTTCCATCAAGTTATTTGATGTTTATGCAGGCGCGTAGCCAGAGGGGGGTTTGGGGGTATAATCGTCATTTATGCATGTACTTTACCATAATGAATTGATGCTATATTAGTGAATTCGAAAAATATCGAAACCCTACTTATTTTTGGGCTGATCTAGTTATTTTTCATTCTGGTACACACCACTATCGTAAGGCAGAGCCATTTGTATTTTGTACTACAGGTATCTGCTTTGAAAGGACTTCACGGTGAACAATTGGCTTCAACGGTCAGAAATATCATGACGAGCATAGCTGTAAAAGATGTGTGGCAATTGTTCAGCCTAAAAGGTCAAAGAAGCAAAAATAGACAAAAAAGAAGTTTTCAAAATTTTACTCTTTACAAGACTATTACACGTAAGTTGTTACTGATATTACAATTGAGATTACAAAACCCTCGATAACAATGCCTTCGAGAGCATTTTTACAGAGTTAGGGTATTTTGCTTTCCCTTCTTCTTCCCTTCTGTGAAAGATCATCGCAGCTAAATTGCAAATCGTTGCTGACCACACAGCCTTATAAGCCCTCGTTTGAAGTCATCTTCTACTGACATTGCCGACATGGCAAAATCACAAACAAGTGCGTTGATTGCGCAACTCCGTGTTGAGTCTGGAATGTTTTGAAATACCAATTTTGACACTATGGGGTGATCACATTCGAAAGAGATTGTTACCGCTGGCGGAGATTCCGATTTGCCGCATTGTTTTGTAATGCAGCCCCTGATCTACTTATATTATCTTTGAAGGAGCATTTAAAGTGGCTCATCCTACTGCGGAGAGTACAACAATTACAACCAAAGTGGGACGATTTCTACCTGTTATTGGAGCTCGCAAGGTAATTTTGTTTATGAATCTGACGTCTGTGTGACAGCTGCGTTCTTTATCATATCATTTGACAGTAAGTGAATCGTTGCTACCTCCAGGGCCGCTACCATTCATCTTCAGAACACTATACCAGTGGTTCCCAAACTTTGACGTGATGTAATTTAAAAAAAATTTATAGTCATTTAATTTTGTCAAAATTGTTGGTCTTGCTTGCATACATTTTTGATCATCTCGTTGCACTTGCTCAGATTTAGCGGTGGAACCAATGTCTCCAAAACTTTTTTGCCAATAATTCGTCACTCATTTCAAACTCCTTTCAATTCACATTTCTACACGTGAAGCAAGTTCATCCTCAACTGGTCGCATTCGTACCGCGTGGGGGGCTCAGATTGCTATTGCCTGACCCATGTTCCCTCTAAGCTGCACTGCGCAATTGCACAGTGCTTAGTTGGTCTCTGCGCTCAGAAAAAATCTGAAGTGATGTCATTTTTTTTAGTCGTTAAGCACTACTGTGAGTTGGTGAGTGTGTGCAGACTCGTCAAAAATTAGAGGGAGCATTGGGTCGGCTATTTCGGTGGTGAACAAGATGCATGGCAAATATGGCTCAATTCCAACGTGTAGAAGTCAAATCATTGAGATACAAAATTAGGGATTTGAAACTTCGCTGGTATATATATTAGGTACATTTTACAGCTAGCTATAGTATCCCGTTCACCAAAGAAATGTTTGAAGCTGGCCCAGAACGATAACGATGAGTTATACGATCTTCCAGGGCCATCACACTCCAAACACCCAATTAGGGGAGCTCGACTGAACCCAAAATTACTTTGTTGGTCGTTTGTTGAAGTAGATTTTTGTCGTGCTTTACGCGATTTTTTGTCCCTGTAGGTCTACATTTAAATATGATTAGTAAGATAAAAAGGTGCTTATAATAGAGAAATATGCAAATTGGTGGGGGCGATTACCACACATTGAAAAGGACTACGACTCTACTCTGTGGTAAGAGATGGGTCTCGAGAACATTTTCAAACCCAAAGATGAGCCACGGCCAAAAGATGGCTGAGAACCCCTGGTTTATTAGTTTCATATGTTGGAATTAAGCCAAATTTGGCACGCAGAGTTAAATCGACAATTTCTTCGAAGTATATGGTAATGTTTGACTTGGCTGTCACACTCCACCAAGTTCGTCGTGACTTCCTGAAGACGGTTCGGAATCCTTGGATGAATGTGACGTGACATGACCGTCCCACATTACTCACAACCAAACACATATAATGACTTTTGCTCTACTGCTAATCAATCAAAGTAATCAATTCATTTATGTTATAGGACGACGAGAAAGGAGAAAACAGGAGCAAGACTGTTATCGAGGAGGCAGAAGTATTGGCTGAAGTGATTGCACAGTTCTGTATCAAGGCCCAATTCTTGCTAACGTATTTTCTTCATCCATGTTTTTTTTCGTGTTTTGTACTGATTTCATACAGAACAGAAAGCCATATACATGCTGATTTTTAAAATTGGCAATTAGTTTTCCTTCTGAACAAAAAGGCCTACTTCTTGCTAACGTATGTTATGTCAGGGACTGTTATTTTACCTTCATTCATCATCCATTTTTATTCCAATTTTTCGTCGAGGTCTAGTCAAGTGCATTTTTTTTGTATTTTGAACTGTCTTCGTCGAGGTCTAGTCCAGTGCATTTTTTTGTGTTTTGAACTGGTACAATACAGAACAAAAAGCCATACATGATTTGTAAAACTGACGATTCGTATTCGTTCATGTGTGAAGTGCAGCATATAGCAGGTTTAGCCAACCAGGGTTCAGGGTCACACAGGGTCGAATTGTACAAAAAATATCTTATAGGATATCGTTGAGGATGTTTATCAGGATATCTTTGAGGATCTCCATCAGGATATCTTTGAGGATGTTTATCAGGATATCTTTGAGGATGTCTATCAGGATATCTTTGAGGATGTCCTACAGGACATCTTATATATATCCATTTCTGTCGACAAATGTATATATTTTGCACTTCATTGAAGGACATCTTTTGAACTCATGGAAGATCTTTAAAAAATATCTTTAATAAGTTTTGTGTTTGCTGGGATAGCCACATGTTATACAGCAGGGGCGGGCAACTTCTCCAGTCGGCGGGCCGGATATAGGAAAGTTTAGTACTTGGCGGGCCGGATTGCTGAATCGATACATTATTCGCCCATTTATCCACAATTCCACATATACAAGGAATAAATCGTATTTAATGAATGTTTTTTTAACGACAGCAATGTCACTTCAAAGCCATTTCTCGCCGATAATGACGAGGATATAATGTGGATTTGAGAAGAGTATTGTCATACAAGCGCCGCCATGTCTGCTTCTCTCTAATAATAGTGTCCTATATGGTGTGGACACAAGCAAATCTCACGGCTCAATGAAATTGGTCTACGTCACACTTTCCATTTGGTCAAAGGCAATTTGACGGTAGTTTTTGACCGACTTGTCGAGCATTAAATTTGATGAAACGGTTATCAATCGAAAGCTACCGCGGTGCTGGTTGTGAAAATATAAATTCTATTCTGCTCGAGATTCTGGAACCCCCACGCAGCCATGCCGTCTGAGCAGCTCAGGAACAAGCGCGCACGAGAGTGAGAGAGTGAAGTGAATGCACAATTGGTTGCGCAATAATGGCCAATACGCTTGCGGTTTACTTTGCTCCTCACCTGCTCCCAGACGGCATGGTTGCGTCACAATACAAAACTCCGTTACAATGCAACATTCGAAGCAGATTTTGGGGGGTTCGAGGGCCACGAGCAGATTCGAATTTATATTTTCGCAATCAGTACCGCGGTAGCTTTCGATTGAAACCCGTTTAATCAATTTTAATGCTCGACAAGCCGGTCAAAAATTACCGTCAAATTGCCTTTGACCAAAGGGAAAGTGTGACGTAGACCAATTTCACTGAGCCGTGAGATTTGCTGACCTGAACGATGAATATCATTCGACATCAACGATTATTATTAGTATTGTAATTAATCATGTTTCATAGAACTCCGTTGCGTACAGCTGCTTGTCTGCATCTTCACTATTTTGGACATGCCTATGAAAAGTGAAGTATTCTAGCATCAGACATGCATTGATTCTGATAAGTGAGGCTTAAGTCGCGTGATGGTAATACCACTCAGATTTGGGTAGTGGTCGTAAACGTTGAAGGACCACTGGTGTCCAAAAGGTTCTCAAACACACACCTCTGTCGGCTAGTGCTATCGGAGCTGGTGTTTAACACTAGAACGAACAAGTGGCTTTTTTGACGCATTTTCATTTTTGAAGAGCTGGCCTTAGGCCAAATCCTACGCTGTTTGGCTGAAACTTCTTGACTTTTAATTATTTTATGTAGGCCACCTTACCTATGATTTGCATCAATCATCTAGTACAGTGGTTCTCAACCTTTTTTAGACACGCCCCCCTTTATGACAGTGAAAATTTTCGCGCCCCCCTTATTGTCATATCACAAAATCGCACCGGGATGCTAGCAACCCCAACAGATTGTTTGATGGCAGGCATTTCAGGCAATCAGGCATCACAGTTTCATATTCTTGATAGTGGTCATGTATTTGCTAAACGCAGAAATGTAGTTTGTAACAACATAACTTTGTCAATATCGACTTAGTCTAACATTGTCAGCAACGAGATCCCTTGTAATGGAAGCCCGTGGATCTTCCTCGTTCCGAGTCACCAAATCTCTGTAATATTATAGTTCTGAAGCCCAGCGTGTTATAGGACATGACATTTGAAATGTACCATTAGACCAATGATATATATACAATGATTGGAAACTCCAGTGAGCTCTGCGTTTGAGCGCGTCGCGAGTCATGCTTCACTACAGGTATGAAATCGACGTAAACAAACGGTTCGCCAGCAATCTTTCTTCAGGAACTGGCGTTAACGTAGTGAAAAGTTTTTTATCGAGACCTCTTTTGCACGTGAAATGTGTGCATACTGTACAGGTTTTGGCCAATACCAGTAGCATGGCTTAATATTCAGACGAAACTGATGTACCAGTGTGCCTACGTGATGAACATTGTGATCGGAGGTGGTCTCGCAGTATCAAATAAAGGTGAATACTTCATAGTACGAGCTAGAGTTGGGATCAGGTCACTATCTTCAAGTCATTGCAAATTTTTAATCAAGTCCCGAAGTCATTTCTAAATTTTTCAAGTCAATTCAGGCAGGTTCTAAAACTGACTCTGAAGTCAGGCCTTCTGAAGTTGTGAAAGTAGGCAAAACCTACTTGAGGATATCGCAAAAAGCATCACGTTTTTGAAGTAATAATAGTCATTATTCCTTTGTTACGGAGATTCATCTTGTGATCCGAATGCTCATATATACAATTGAATAAAATTAGAAATATTTTTATTTGATACATATCAGGAGTAATCGTCAGCAGCTTGTAGATACAGTATACAATTGACTAACAGATGTATACAAAGTAAAGTTTAACTCATTTCTTCATACTACTCGAGTACTTTTCAGACCGTTCATTTTCTGCTTAAACGAGTAGATTTCAATATCCAATTGACTAAGAAACGTCTGCAAAACCTGGTCTTAACCTACTTTTTCAAACTACGGTACTTCATGAGCAATGTTCCCTCTAAGCTGCGCAGCTAGGGTTGTTCAGATTTAAAAAATTGTCCGGAAACTTCGACCATTGTCATCCAAATGATGGTTTAGTACACAAAAACACTTTTTTGAGCAATTTTGGTTAACTTCATCGTGATCTTCTATTTCCTCAAAGCCCCCGAAGATCCGGGGGCCATTTCTCCTTACTACAGCTGATATGCCAGAGTGTTTACCTTGATCTTATCCTGAAGTACTGCTCTGTAGTGTTGTCCGTGTAGCCAGTTCGTAGGATTTGTGAATTTAGCCGTTGAAAACGGTCGTGTAGAGATGGGAAATTGCCAGGTAATATATCTGTTTACAAAACTGTACTTGATTGCTGGCTAGTAAATGTCAGATGTATCTCCGTTATCCTTGTCAAAACCTGTCTATCGTGTTCATGGGAGGCATGTATTAGTTGCACGGGTGACACTTGTTTGTTATGGACCGTACATCGAGTGTGCGCCGTTGGGTTACAAGTCGAGAACTAAGGCAGTTATTTGCAGCTAGTTTTTTTGCCAGTAAATGTTATTGAAAGCTGTGTAATATGTAATGTCAGTAATATTTGTCTCAATTTTAGTTCATCTGTAAAATAAAAAAGTTATCTCATTTGATGGTATAGTGCAACTTAGTTGAAGAAGAATGTCTGAACAAAAGCGGGGAAAGGTTGTGCCGGATCCACCAAAACATGATCGAAGTCGGGTCTGTATTTGATCAGATATTTATCTGAGTGTATTAGTCACTCCAAGTTTCTGACTCTACGTCAGCTTCTACAGTATTTGCTATGTCTGAAAGAAAACTGCCCCAAGAATACCACAACACAGGAATTTTTTCTTCAAACTGTTAAAGAGGTTGCCAAAGTATGGAATGTGGCAAGAATACCTATGGGAGAAATGCAGGACATTGTTTCGATGCTGCGAAAAGTTCATCACACTTGATATGATCCCAAAAAGAACATGGATCGGTCAGGTGATGTTGGGGAAAAGCGCCAAGCATTTTGTGATAAACTCGATAAGTTGTGGGACATTGCGACGCAATTCACTTAGAAGAATGAAGACGTCTCATTTTATGAGGACCAACAGCATTCTCGCAGCTCACAACTCGCAGGAAAATATGAGATCTTTGAAAGAAGCCAGGCACAGATTCCAACTGAGATCAGTGACAAACCTATTTCAGCATCTGTGACTCTGCGAGCACAGGTTTTAGTGATGAATTTGAGTTTTAGTGATGAATCCAGAAGATACAGCGAAGCCGATCTACATTTCATTAAAGCGGAAGTTGCGAAACTCGAGAAGGAAGGAATCATCGAGCCGTCCTCATCGCCTTGGCGAGCACAGGTTCTTGTTGTAAATGACGGTCGACACAAGAAGCGCATGGTCATCGACTTCTCTCAGACGGTCAACAGGTATACCTTACTAGACGCCTATCCTTTACCAAGGATCGATGACCAAGTCAACAACATCGCCCGTTTCAAAGTTTTCAGTACGTTAGATCTGAAGTCCGCGTATTATCAAGTGGCACTATCACCTGATGACCGTCCGTATACGGCATTCGAAGCCGCTGGAAATCTTTACCAATACCGTCGATTGCCATTTGGAGTCACCAACGGAGTTTCGGCATTTCAAAGAATAATAGACAACGTCATAAAAGACAACAAGCTCACCGGCACCTTCGCTTATCTGGATAATATTACTGTTTGCGGTATGGATAAGGACGATCACGATCGGAATCTCGACGCGTTTCTCAATGCTGCTCAGCGATTCAGCCTCACTTTCAATCATTCGAAGTCGATCATCCGTTCTACGGAAATAGACTTGCTCGGTTATCGCGTGTCGCATGGCGTGATCAAACCGGACCCAGAAAGACTAAAGCCGTTAATCGATTTATTGCCGCCACGCAACAACCCAGAACTAAAACGAGTGTGTGGCATGTTTGCCTACTATGCCAAATGGTTGCCCAACTTTTCCGACAAAATCCGTCCTTTGTATTCAGTCGAAAAATTTCCGCTTTCCGAAAATGCATCTATCGCATTTAACGATTTAAAACGCGAGTTAGTTGACGCTTCTCTTGGTAGGATCGACGAGACAAGTCCGTTCACAATAGAGTGTGATGCTTCTAATGCAGCCATTGCAGCTATCCTTAGTCAAAACGGTCGACCGGTCGCGTTCATGTCAAAAGCACTATCGCCAAGTGAAATACGCTACTCCTCTGTTGAGAAAGAAGCGTCCTCAATTATCGCGGCAGTTCGTAAATGGGCTCATTTTTTACATGGCAGACATTTCACTCTTGTTACTGACCAGAGATCTGTCGCGTTCATGTTTGACGGCAAATCTAAAGGTAAAATCAAAAATACCAAAATCCAGCTGTGGCGTGTCGAACTCGGTCAATTTTCGTATGATATCGTACACAAACCGGGGGCACTGAATGTTGCGGCTGATATGTTTTCGCGGACCACATCTTCGTATTGCGCATCGATTTCACCCTGTGAGTTGGGTTCTAATCTAAATCGCATACACGACACTCTGGGTCATCCAGGAGTCACAAGGCTCCATCATTTCGTTCGTTCTAAAAATCTCTCGTTCTCCCTAAATGACGTCCGTGAGACCTGCGCTCGTTGCCGCATTTGTGCTCAAATCAAACCAAATTTTTACAAATGCAATCCGCAAGTGCTTGTGAAAGCAACGAGACCTTGGGAAAGAATCAACGTAGACTTCAAAGGGCCTTTGAAATCTAACAAATCCCCTTTCATGTTCGTTGTCATAGACGAATATAGTCGTTTTCCGTTCGCCTTTCCATGTCGCAACACTTCCGCGCTAACCGTCGTTTCGTGTTTGTCGACACTATTCGCTGTTTTTGGACTTCCGGGATACGTTCACAGTGACCGAGGCACCGCTTTCGTGTCCAAGGAAGTCAAGGATTATTTACATTCTCGCGGGGTTGCAACAAGCTTCACTACGCCTTACCACCCAACAGGAAATTCGCAGTGCGAACGCCTTAATCAAACATTATGGCGAACTATCAAACTCATTTTGAAATCAACCGGAGTCTCAGAATCATGTTGGGCTGACGCCCTTCCTCATGCGCTACATTCAGTTCGATCGCTACTTTGCACGTCAACTAATTCAACACCGCATGACCGATTTTTTTCCTTTCCAAGAAAAAGTATGGTGGGGAATAGCGTGCCATCCTGGCTATTGACACCGGGACCAGTTTTCTTACGCAAATTCGTCAGAAACAAGGGCGACGAACTATGTTCTGAGGTCGAACTTATTGAAGCCAACCCGACTTACGCACGTGTTCGTTCTCCTAACGGCCGCGAGTCCAACGTCTCACTCAACGATTTGGCCCGTTTTCCTACTGGAGAAGAAACACCGTCGACTAATCCTGAAACGAAACAAGCTGAACCTTGTTCTGTTGATATCGATGGCCACGAGCCAAGTCGCGAAGTTTCTAACGTTGAGTTGAAGTCATCTGATGAAGAGCCTCAAGAATCTAACCATTCAGAGGATGTACCAGATGATTCGAGTAGAAATCTAGACGTCGAGCTTCGGCGTTCAACTAGAGTTAGGCGCCAGCCGGATCGGTATGGTAATTTGGTTAGTCATTGATATTTTTGTGTCATTTTTATATGTGAATTTACAAAATGCAAGGGGGGTAGAATGTGGTGATCCGCAATTAGGCAATAATTACTTTTCTCTGATTAGTTACGTTGTACAGTACAGTGTCGCCTTATCGTTACCGTGTCATTCTATTCTCTTCTGTTCTACTGTCAGATGTGTTCTATGTTGCTTAAAGCCACATTGGTTACCTTTGCTTTAATAAAGCTTCAGTTAGTTATTCAACGCAATAGTCAGTTTACGACAATTTGTCACCTTAATGTCCTCGTCATCTGGGGAGGAAACCAGTACTCGACCCTCTAAATATGATGCTGCAATCAAATATCCTTCATTTATTCAACATCAAGCTCCAAGAAACTTGTTAGATCACAAACATATTACTGATGTGCTGGACCGTCTAAAATCGACTGATAACCAAGCAACTATGCTACTTAGTGCTTTCATACATGCATGCAGATAGGATATTAACGACTTTGTGCTATCCAGATCAAGTATAAAAAGACATAGAGCGGCTAATGGCCTTGGGTTTCGCATGATATATTTGAATCATTCAAACAAGACCTACCCAATCATGCTGCTATACACTTGGATGGAAAGTTGACAGAAGACAGATTTGGAACAAACTATGAAGCATTGGCTGTGATATTGTCTTATCCTCAGCATACAGATGAAAAATTACTTGGAATTCTAAACATATTTTCAATAATAACAATTGTCGCAAGCCACGAAAATGTTATAGCGTGCTGAATATTTTTTTGCCATAATCTGCTTCATAAGTTTGATTATGCAAAATGTTCTCGCAATAAATTCATTGAGTTTCAGAAACATACATCTTCCTCACTTGACTCTCGTCTTGTTTTTAGAGCAAGCCTGGTATCATGAACTTGTAGTGCTTTCACAATGTTACTCCGTAGATATCCTTGTCATATTCCACACTTCCACACTATGGCAACCTCTTAGACAGTTTGAACAGCAGAGTCCTGCGTTTTCGCCGTCTTCGGGCAGAAAGTGATTACACAGTATTTTGCAAATGAACTGGAATTGAGGCGGAGACACTGACATTGCACATCACATTCCTACTTAACTGATCTTTCACCAACATTCACGAAGTAAAAACCACCTGGAAATGCATGCATTTGTTTCATTGATACAGCCTGACTAGTTGCAGTAGTAGGCCTACAGATTACAACACATATTCCAGAAGGTCAGCCTGACGTAGTAGTTCAGTGCAATTGTCAAAAATATGTATATTAACTTGATATTTCTCACATATAGACGGTCATTTTCAACTGCAAACTCCACTCAAGGTATAATCATCACCGCTAAGAACCGCTTTTCAATATGAGCTAGGTAAACACAGTCTGGGGAATCCCCAATAATTAGGAGAATTGGCCTCGGATCTTTGGGGGCTTTGAGGAAATAGAAGATCACAATGAAAATGGCCAAAATTGCTCATAAAAGTGTTTTTGTGTACTACACCATCATTTGGATCACAATGGTCGAAGTTTCCTGACAATTTTTCAAATCTGAACAACCCTACTGCGCACGTGCGCAAATGCGCAGTGCTGAAGTGGTCCCTGCGCACAGAAAATCTAAGTTGCGCACAGAAAATCCGAAGTGATGTTTTTTTTAAAGTCGTTGCGCACTGTTGTCCAAGGCACCACGCAGGCGCGCAAACTCGTGAAAAATTAGAGGGAACGTCGCCAGGGGCAAATAGTGTTATCGCTGAAGTCTTACATCGAGGTACAAGTGCGGCCAGCAAAGGTAAATACTGCACTCCGTGAAGAAATGAGACTTTGCAATCACGAGCGAAAAATCTTTTCTTTTAGTATGGTCTCGTACGCGTGAGCGATACTGATATCATTTCAATAGCGCATTATTTTCCGGGAATGGCGAAATAACATGGTTTAACATAGTTATAAATAACAATGGGCGAGCTCGAAGTTAATCTGCGAGAAACTAGCGCATAGTCTTCTCCGCGTGTCATGAACATTGCGTAAGATTTCCTCAGGACCCTATCTGCCGCACCCAAACCCTCAATTAGGGGGCCGAGATCGGAAGGAGTCCAAAATTATTTCGTGAATTAACATAAATCATGGTGTATTTTCTGGGAATTTTTCGAAATATTTATCGCGCCGCGCGCGAATTAATTTTGTCAAATGTCTTGATTATTGGGTACCCGTCCCACAACAAAAAATAGGCGTGATTAAGAGAAATGGGCACTTGGGCGTCGGCCGTTACCTTATGCCACGGCGCACCAAGACATATGAAGTTATAGGCTATGTGACATGCGACTCCGAGAAGTGCGCCAAAACGATCAGCAGCGAGAAAAGCTTGGCCGAAAAGGACTGCCCTATATGCTGACCGAAAACTTCGATTCATACATATAAGTTTAATTGTCCATAGGCGCGTAAAGGGCTGGCGCTGAATGTTCATGTGCTGGCGATCCGAGTCCCACAACAAGACAAATGCCATGTCGAGGGAACATTATTTGCCAGTTGAGAAATACCAATTTTAAATCGTGTTCGTGTTTTAGTTTAGTACGTTTGAGCGATTTCAATGTCTTTTGACATAGCCGATAGGAGGTCACGAAATAGCATCATATAACGAAGTCATGATACCAACAAGTGCGCGCGAAGATGTTCAATTAATATTTAGAGGACCTACCTTTTCTAACACACCTCACTTGATCAGCTTTACCGGTAAATCTGATTATGTGAGCAGAGAGATGATAAAAATGGATAGCAATAGATATATGCTATGTAATTCCCGATCATATTGACCGATTTAATCATGAATCATATAAAATTTTCGCTCTTCGCGCGTTCAGGCGAGAAAGCCACTAAGCCCCCCCCCCCGATGTAGATGATATCGGCAAAAAGCGCAGAGCCCGATAGGGGGTCTGGGGGACTTCGCCCCCGATAAATTCGGTTTATCACCTTATGTGGGGGGCTGGTTGCGCACTATTGTCCAAGGGCCTGCGCAGTGAGTTAACGTGTTTGCGCAGACTCGTGAAAAATTAGAGGGAACATTGTTCATGAGTACAATTTAACATGATATGATGGTATATCTTATAAGTGTATGTGTGCGCAAGAGCGACCCACAATAGGTAGAAAGTTCCTGCCACTGTCCATGTCAGGTTTGATAGACTTGTGCACAGCCAATGATCTATAAATGATTGTTCACAGCATATACTTTGTATGGTCATTAAATTGTAATGTTGTCCATGTCCAGTCCAGTTTGTCAACTCTTACAATCATAGTTGACTTGCAAGATGGTGACTTCGAAGAATGGGACGGAATGGAGACTATCCAACAATCCCCTTCACTCAACAAATCTCCGAACTTACACAACACCATCTATTCCCTCAACGGTCGAGGTGATCATGGAAGAAGTTGGTCGAATCCGAGCATCATAACAATGTGTCACCACATGGGTATTACAGAAGCAGGATTTTGAACAGCTTAAATACCTCACCTCTTCATGGACTCCTAAATGCTCTGATACTAGTCGTGTCTAAATTTCAATGAGGATACCAACACCATAATATTATTGAGAATATTATACAGGGTATGGATATTTCATTTACTATAACACTTGAAAACTGCATAAACAACTTTTGTTATCATGCCAGACTTGTTGTCATCTAAATTCAGAATAACAAGAACCAAAATCCTAGTCAACGGAAACCATTTAAGTCAAGTGAATATGTAGCAAAAGAGGATTTTCGTGTTTATGCAAATTACAATATCAGATATACCTATGTTTAAGCCATTCGATAAATGTACTGTCTGCATCTATTTTTGTTGTAATTTATGAAACTGTGTTGTGCTATTATGAACAATCGAATAACTGTGCCTAGTAGTTGATAACATCAATGTTTCTTGTCACGTAACAAAAATATATATTCTCAAATGTTGTTTTTTCGAGCTTTCTTATCCTCTCTTAATGACAATAACAGGACAGCAGTTGGACGGTAGAGCAGCGATCTCACATGACGTTGAACATCGGAGGGCATTCAAGCATCAAGTACCATGACATTTGAACACTAGTATGTTTCAAGCCGTTCAGTCAGTTCATAGTCGTTCAGCAAGATTATTTTTCTCTGCATCAATCGATCCAATGAGTATCAATCCAATCCGGCACCATTCGTCAAAGTATTATTCATTTTGACTACCATCTTTGGAAATATCTCAATGTCTGAAGCAAAGTGGAACATGACATGGTTGCTTCTCATGGACGGCCTGGCGTGCCGAAATCCCATAAGATAATGATTTGCACTTTTATTAAGATCCCTGAATCCTTTTCAATTTCCTCGCGGCTGTGGGTTGCTTTGCGGCTGTTTCAATACACGAACAATCTTTTCTTGAAAGTTTGAATGGACTATAATTTATAAAAAATGTTAACGATCCTGTAAAAAATTTATGCATTAGACATTTACAGAATGGGAATTTCTTATGTCACAGTTTTGCCAGTCAACTACAATTGAAATCAAGTTATTTATTCAATCTGTCAAGTATTTTCCGTACTGCCGCATATGCAATATATATGAGCAATATGCATATTCAAGAGAGAGATTTTGCATTAGATGATTGTGGAGTAGGGTGGTTCAAAAATAACTTTTTTGGTCAAATCTTGCGGGCTACTCGATTAAATCGTCAGGTTGCCTGAAAAAACAATGTATACCAAATTTCAATCAATTCCAACCGGTAATCGCCGATTTCGTAGAGTTTAAAAAAAATCAAAACTATCCCTATGATACAGTGCAACTGAAATAGCAACGGTACCGACGGCAATCATCTATATGACGGTGCCAGCGAAGCCAATGAGATAACTGAAATATTATTCATATAATGTGGCTTTCTATATCATATTTATGAGACATTCTTAGTCTTGACATGAGTACTAAAATATATATCACACCATTCTGAGTATCATACTGTGAAAACATGTCACATAACCCACTAAAACATGAGCGTGTCAATGTTGCCGCAACGGTGATACCTCGAGCCGTCGCCACTTCAGGAGTACTTTGGAGAAATCATAACAAATGACGCTTCAGGCGTGGCTGGTATACGCTGAATTGATTTAGTAGTGTAGGGAGTAGGAACCAGTGCCTATTTCCTCTTGTTTTAGTTTTATTACAGAATTGAATTAGAAAGCCTGTGGAATATATGGAGCGTCGATCCAACGATGATTACGTGCATCTTATAGGGAAGGCAAGAAGTAAAACATTTTCTTCTGTGAGACTCCCTTCTACTCATGAAGTGATGCAAAGATATGTATTTCACTTGAAAGTACAGCGGCTCACTAAAAATCAGGTGGCAATACGTATCTGGAAAGAGCTGAAAGCTATCTGGAGCAGTCTTCTTGAAACCACAACACCGGGATTGCCATGTTGTAAAAGTAGGAAGTCAGTAACATACAAAGTGAATCAGCTATGGAGGAGATATTGTAGAATTATGCGTAAAACCCGTCCCGGTGAACACTTATCCCAAAGGACGATTGATGAAGAGAAAGATTTTAAAATTCTGTTGACCAAGATGTTTGACATTTTGACAGCAGGTGTAATGAAGCGATTAAATGAAGACGATTGTATATTTTTGGAACGTCAGCGTCGACCACGTGAATACGCATTTGACGTTAAAGATCCTGGTCTATGGAAGTGGCGAAGCTCTAAACATAAAATGAAGAAGGCTGGAGCAGAGCCGAGCTATGGGAAGAATCGACTTCGACCTCGTCAAAACACATCTAACACTAGAAAACGACAAAGCCATAACCACGAGTCAGATGAAGCTGGATCGAAGCGCAGTAAAATATCCCGTGAAGAGACACAGATTGATTCTTCGTCGATAAGTTCACTCGAGGCTCTCTGAGACCACATCATGGCAATGGATACTGAATATGGTGATAATCCCCCATAATAAACTCTCCTCAAAGGGTAGTTGTTGAAAATGTTAGAATGTCAATTTATTCGGAATCATTCGTTAATATTGGTGGTGGTGGTTGTGATTAGTAATTATGTTTTCAACATATGATGAAATCTTGCCATCTTTTGGATTTTCATCATATCGATGTAGGGTAAATGAATGCAGTGCTTGCAACACAAAGCTAGGTTTATTTATTCCACTGGAACTTGGGATATCATCGTCTGTGGATATCACAGACGCAGAACCTGTGTCGCTGCTAGAGCTAGTAATAATTGAGACAGTAATTCTGCTAGCTCGTTTATATGATGTATAAAATTTTATATCAATAGGCTGAAAATACATTTGAGCAAATTCCCTGAAATTGAAGGCAACAACCTGCATCATCATACCAAAAGATAATTCCAGAATGTGTATGAAAGACAGAACAGTGAGATACATTTTGGAATTTGGCAAGCACTGCATTCATTTACCCTACATCGATATGATGAAAATCCATCTTGTTCAGGAATAGATTCCAAGCTGTCGATACAAATTTTGTATTCAATTACTCAGGTATACTGATTTGTATAAACTACCAATCCAGGTAGTTGATGGTCAACAAACTACTGCCATTTTGAGTAATTCAGGTTTTAGTTGCGTAGCATAAAAGCAAGTTGTTCTAGTTGTAGTTGTAGATCTTGAGGAGTGAGTGGTTCATTCAAAAAAATGTAGTTGTCGACAACTAGAAAACGTATGTCGCAGTGATACCGGTGTTCTGTTGCATGATATTTTTGTAGCCTTTCCTAGCTCAGAGCAGGGTTGTAACCTAGTCACAAGTCAATCTCACTTTTATAGTTTTGACTCGAATCAAGTCGAGTCATTTTCAATTCACCATCGAGTCAAGTCTGAGTCCAAATCAGCTAGTAAAGATCTGAGTCCGAGTGCAAGTCATTATGTTCACTGTTCCATTATCAGTCCAATCTGGTTCAATCACCATTTTACAACTCTCCCCAAGTGATATAGAATGGTTCGCACTCCTAATATCGTTATTTTCCTCGGATCAACAGTTTCTGGTCCTATTTTCAATTATCAGGACTGCTATACGAAACAGCAATTGTGTGGTGACTTTACTATTCTTCGAAGTTACAGTGACAGTCCTATAGTCTCGAGTCAAGTCATTTCAGTCATTTGCACAAATGACTCGAGTCAAGTCGAGTCACTAAAAATCGCAACTTGAATAACAACCCTGGCTCAGAATGATCACGCCAAACAGTGGTATTGGCAGGGCTGAGTATTTTTGGTCAAAAACCACTCCTGTTTTAAACTCGAAACCCCGTCAATTTGAGATGCCAATTCTATCTCCGATATTTCTTAGCTCCTTCGTAATTTATAACCAAACAATCATTAGCGAACTTTGTAATAGCTAGTCAGTAGCCGATATTCAATGGTCGTATCAAGTAGAGAATTAGGAAAAGTGAGCAGTTCTCATTCTTGTTACTAATGTTGAAAATCCAGTAGTTGGTACAAGTCCACTTTCGAGAGCTTGTAGCGCCATCTTACGTTAATGGTACATAATGTGCATAGTTTTTCCCCAAATTGGCAAACCAATAATCGGCAGGCTCTGGTTTTGACCTAATTTTCGAAGATTATTTACAAAAGCACTACTGGTTACCTTGATATCTTGAATGATTTTACAATCACGAAACCAAACAGCACCAAGTCTCTGGTTTTGTGATGGCGCATCTTCTTTCGTAGTTTCCATCAGCGACTGACAACAAAAATATAAGGTAGTCGGTTTGCTGGAATGAGCAAAACAATATAATTTGTTGGACAGTAATTCTAAACCCTTCTGAGTTGGAGGGACGGTCAAATTTGAAAACAGTTTTCGTAGACCGGTGAACCTTCCAAACTAGAAACTTCATTTAATACTTGCTTTTTGATACTGAACATGAAATGAATAGGGCTGGCTAAAGTAGAGTGTCAGTAATTTGATTCTGAATCAAGTCATGAGTTTGAGTCACTCATGTTAACGTCACAGCAACACCAACAAGATTATAATGCTTATTTTAGTCACATCATAAAGATTATTTGGCACTTTTTTGACCATACCTATTTCATCGCACTATTTGTGACAATGCTTTTGGTTGATCACGACTTCACAGAAATGTCATGTACCACAGTGTGTGCAAAACAAAACTTCCTGGGAGCTTGAATATAATGGCATTCATATGACATGTCCATCATTGTCATCATTGGTTTATTAGCAATTTTATCAGTTCAATACACCACAAAAAATGCGATACAATGAATAGACAGGAAGATGTCGAAGCGACTTGGATTTGTCAATGGAATCGGACACCCACCTTGGCCTAGGCGTAGTAAAGAGGAGGCATGCACACTGAATGAAAGTAAAGAATACAGTATAGAAAAAGAAAGCGACAAAAAATAGGGCGGCATGTCATGGGAAGCGAGATCGATAGGTCAGTCGTGGTCCGGTAATCTTGAGGATGGACTGTATTTATTTAGTAGTAATTGCTTGTATTTCGACTTGAATGTGGACATGCTCGTCGACTGTCGGATGGCCGGCGGGATACTGTTCCACACATCAGGTCCGGCATATTTGATGGAGCGATGATCTTTTCGGTCGATCATATGATATTTGGACGACGTGGACGCGCGTGTGTTGTACTTGTGCGCTTTTGATTCAGAGGTAAAGAAGTCATTGAAATATTCGGGGCAACGACCGCAGTGAAACTGATACATAAACTTGGCGATTTCTAGTTTCCGCATATCTTCTATGTTTAGGACGCCGAATCTCTTCAGCAGCGACTTATTGGATGGGCAGCCAGGCCCCTTTGGGGCCCTAGCTATGATTCGGAGCACTTTATGCTGTAGTTTCTGCAGTGGCTTGAGTGCAGTTTTACTGGCAGCCCCCCAACAGAGGATGCCATAATGTAACTTCGATTGGATTAAGGATTTAAAGAGTATCAGGAGAACCCATGCTGGCATGAAGCGCCCAAGGCTGTAGAACAGGCCGCACTTCGGTGATAATTTAGTTTCTAGGGACTGAATATGACTCTTCCAGGACATGTTCGAGTCCAGTAAAACTCCGAGATATTTGGCATTATCTGTGTTGGAAACGGGCTGACCAGCGATATTAACGGTTAGGTTATTTTTTGAATTGACTGTCAGCAATTGCGATTTCGAGGCGTTTATGCAAAGGTTGTTCTGGGCCGTCCACTCATGGACTTTGGGCATTTGGTCACCAGTCAGGGCATCCAGCTCTGCCGTCGAAGATGCGGAAGAGAGGAGGTGAGTATCATCAGCGAACAGTGTGGTGTTCAGTGAGGAGGTTTCAAAAATGTCGTTGACATATAAGGTGAAAAGGACCGGTCCAAGTACTGAGCCCTGGGGCACACCAAAGGTCACCGGGTGAGGAGAGGACAAGGTGTCTGAGATCGCAACCATTTGTTGGCGTCCAGTGAGGTAACTTTTCATGAGCTCAAGTTGTGGGCCCCGAAGTCCGTAACGCGCCAATTTCGAGATGAGAATTTTATGATCTACGCAGTCAAACGCTTTTTTTAGGTCGAGAAAAATGCTACATCCCACATTTCGCTTCTCTGAGATATCATAGTACTGTTCGGCCACTGTTAGGAGGGCATGAGCGGTTTGGTGTTTGTTTCGGAAGCCAAATTGTTGAGGGGAAATAACAGACATTTTGGCGAGGAATGAGGACAGGCGGGAGAGGAGCAACTTTTCGAATACAATCCCGATGCATGGGAGAACAGATATCGGACGGTAGTTGGTGACATTAGTTCTATCCCCAGCTTTGTGTACAGGGACTACTCTGGCTTTTTTAGATAGCTTGGGTAGACTCCATTTTCTATCATGAAGTTGAAAAAATGGGCCATATATTGACCGATATGCAGGCTTATCATTTTTAAAAACCATGATGGGATTTGGTCATAGCCGTCGGCCTTGTGCGATTTCAGTTTGAGTCCACCACCACCAATTCACCATTGTCTCCAATAACAAATTACCCTAATGCAATTCACAACGTTTATAATGGTTTATATTACCAAATTCACCATAGACCGAGTTTACCGAAGGATGAATTCATCGAGGGCCAAGTTCAATCGTCAGTGTGGTTACAATCATGATTCTTAAATCTCTTCCTATCCAAATAGGGAAACAGTTCCCTATTTGAAATTCAAATTTTGATTCATATGATAGTTTTAAATCCATAAATCCTGGTTACCAAACAATCTTACAAAATGTGAGTTAATGTCTGTGATTTTATTACTATTTGTGATTTTCACCAGAATGTTGGCGAGTGACCCATCTCAACAATCCTCCGTAAAGAAAGTGCGGGCCAGTGAGTATTTCAACGGCTACATTCCACAGAAGCTGCCCACAAACTGCTTGAACAACTTGCTTGCCCATATTTTCAGAAAGCCAACTAGAGCAAAGGAGTCCTCTGCAGAGTTTGAACAATAAGATTTTTTCGCAGGTCTTTGCAAAATCGAGTTCCTAAGTGATTCGATTCCGAATCGAGTCTCATTCATGATAACTTGAGCCTAGTTGGGTTTCGTCACTATTTCTCAACATTGAACTTGGTATTCAAAGGGGGTCATAACTGATTCTAGCACTCGAACCTGAATCGAGTATTGGTATATTACACTTCGTGTGAATGGCCTATATGTCAGTTACTTCAAAAATAGTCTCTCACTACTTGACTTGAATCATGAGATTAAAACTAATAATAAATTCGTATTTGACTACACGAAGCCTTGAGTGATATCTTGTGCTCCCAGTATTACCTCGTAAATCATAGAAATCAGCAGCTTCAGTTGCTCATTTGAAACTATTATGTTACAATTACTGGATTGACTTTTCAATCAACCTCCATTTATTCTCTCATTTGTCCCAGCAATCTTGCAAGAAGCAATTCTGTGACAGGAATTACCTCTGTACAATTGAATGATCTATTGATATTGAAATGAACCCAAATAATTTTGGCCGACAGGGGTAATTGTTAGCAACTATGGAGAATTAAAAAATAACCAATTATGTTGATATAAAAAGTTGTTTTCCATCCTCTACTCGTTGCTGACAATTACCCCGGACTGAAATATTTGGGTTTATTTCTATCAGGGTTCTAACCAATTCGCAAGTCACCGTTTATAGTTTTGACTCGAGTCAAGTTGGGTCATTTTCAATTCACCACCTAGTCAAGTCCGAGTCCAAGTCAGCGAGCAGAGGTTTGAGTCCGAGTCATGTTATTATCAATTGAGTCCAAGTCATTGTGTTGGCTGCTCAGTTTCCAGTTGAAGTCTCGTTACACCCACTTTTAGAACCGTTAGCAGTTTCTGATCGCATTTTCAAGTACCAGTACCAATAGACGAAATCCCAATAGTGAGGTTACTTTATTATTCCTCGAAAGTGCAATGAAATGTCGGTCTTGGCGGTCAGAGTCTCGAGTCATATGACTTGGCTCGAGACATGCGCAATGACTCTAGTCCAAGTCAAGTCAATACACAGATTGACTCGAGTCGAGTCATTTCCATATTTTGAAAAGATGACTCGAGTCAGACTCGAGTCGAGTCATCACAACCCTGATTTAAATAACTATACATTATTCAATCATATAATGTAGTTCCGTTCCTCCAACAGTCTCGATATATTGCCGATGATGATTTGTACCACATCAGGAGGTCGCCAACTAGCTATACAAATTCGAGCGTTTGACTGGTTCTATTCTGAGAGTAAAGTACTACTTTTTATGTGGTCATATGGAGGAAGAAAACCGACCAATCCACATTTCAACCTAATGCACGCTTGCAAAGGATGCGATTTTTTCCAACTCAACACAAATGTATTGCGATTGTGGAATAATTGTATCCGTTTATTATTTTACTCGACAGGTGCTGCTAATACAGATGATACACGGAAACCGGTAGGTGACAAGCCAATCAACATACTTTCCTTTGGCAGAAATGGCAGCTCGGCTCAAGAAATCGATTGATACCAATCCAACCTTGAAATCACCTGTAAATATCTGTGAGTATTTATTTTTGACAACTGATTGTATACATTGTAATATACTTCCTTCTTGAAATGTAGCATATTTCCACTACATATCGGAGATTTTGTAACTTAAAATCTGCATCTGGTAATGACCACTGAATTCGCGAAAACTTGGAAATTGAATGAAGTTCAGCTCATATCAAATCAGAGTTATACTCATGAGCACAAGAGTGGCAAATGTCTGTATAGCAAAATTGTCTCGTTTCGTACAATACGGTTCTCCTGTAGCATTCATTTTCAGGAAACCTAAAATTAGACCGGAATTATAATGATAGCAAAAATAATTTCACAAATTAGATTAGAATGAGAGTAAAGAATTAAATCACATTTTGATTATCGGCATTGCACTCTACTTAGTCAACCAGAATTATCTAGTTTCCTTGTCTGCACTGAAAAATATCAGAAATTACGTGACCAAACCCAATTTGTAAAATGACATTGACGTTAATCAAACCGTTATCTTCGAATCCAACTCGCTGCTAATCTTGAAACTCAAAATGCAGATTCCAGATGCATATCCAGTAGAGCGGGTATTACAGACCCAAGTTACGACTCCTGCTGATATGCGACACTAGCAAAAAGATTGTTAGCACTGGCGACATAGTGAATTTCTGTATGTCAAAACTATGTTAAATTCAACAGATGCCGCAGAATTTTGGTGATCAAATGGGTGGATCTGATGGACAAAGCAGGATTAGGTATGGAAATGTTTGTGTCAGACTTGTACAAACTAGTAGATTTTCAAAAATGCGCAACTACAAAGACTCATCTTCAAAACTCTTATTTCCTAAATCGCAAATGAAACTAGGAATACGCACTTTTCAAAACTAGCAACGAGAACTCACACTAGTCACTTTTCAAAACACACAGCTAGAACTAGAACTACTCATTTTTAAAAACTTGCAGTACCACTAGAATTACTCACTTTTCAAAATTTGAACTAGAACTAGAACTACAACTACTCACTTTTCAAAATCGACAACTACAATTAGAACTACTCAATTTTCCAAACTAACTAATACTATAATTATTTCTTTCCAAATCAAAAACTGGAGCCATGACTACTCAACTAACTTTCCTAACTTAGTATATTTTTGTGTGACGTCATAATTAGCGATATATATTGTTGTTGAACATAGTTATTCGAATTCTCGCAATATTGCTGACGATATCCCCTGACGAGGATCAGCCGAAAAGCTTCGGGAATAAATATGAATATTTTTTTCAAATGTGTTACTCTATTTTTGAAATCCAAAACTAAAACTACTCACTTTTCAAAACTCGCAATTAGACGTAGAACGAAACACTTTTTGAAACTTGCAACTTAACTAGATCTTATAAGTTTGCGGAACTCACTACTGAAAATATAACTACTCACTTTTCAAATACTTGAACTGGAACTAAAAAACACGGAAGTTAGTTAATCGTCAACCAAATGGTAGTTTGTGCATTTCTGTTTGAAATGTTTAGTTGTGGTCCAAAATATGGTAAAAATGTTAATTGACAACTAACGATATGACAACAGCAACGGCGCCATTCCAACGATAGCATGTGAATACTTGTGTACGCAGACGACGAGCCACTGCAGTACATATACAGAGACAAGGCAGAATGTTACTACACACTCCAACAATGCCCGTGCTCACTAACCAAGGAAGTCACCTTGCCCAAGTATTTCCGCAACTAAATGTGTGTGCATTTTATCATGGTTGGTTGATATTATCGTGATATCATTTGATATAGAAGTAACACGACAAACTCAACTACTGCTACTGTGCAACACTACTGGCAGTTACCTAGCTACATTAAGCAATCACAATTGGTTCAAGTAGTCACTTTCGCTATTCGAATAAAACTAAAGATAATTCGATTACAAGAAAAAATTTCAAGTCGTGTCAAAGCTAAAACATTGGGGTTATCGGCGGAGCTACTAGTTACTAGTTATCGGCTTTATCGATAACGGCTTGGGAATCCGATATCGGTCACTCTCTATTTTCAACCATTCGTAAGTCAGGCGCATAAAAACTCTCCTTTTTTGGCAATTTGGACGAAATAGGGCAATAAATTTCGTCTACACGCTCAAACATTATTTCCCTCCACATGGCCTTTATAGCAGACTTGGACAACTGGATAATTGTAGTTGTCCGATTATGCTAATTAAAGCGATATGGTATTTGGTATAAGCTGAACTGAGCATGATTCGAAGTGTAAGTTCTCGTGAATTCAGTAATTTTATTATTTATCTAATTTGAAAATAACAATGTAGGTAAAATTCTTATTGTAACCTAATTTGGTAAGAACTGAAGCAATGAATATAATTTTAGTTTAATTTGTAAAATATTGTGTAGTGATAATTCCCATGTTCGAATTCAATCGAATTGACGTTCGGCTCAAAGGTAGTGATTTTATCGCAACAATGAGTAACTAACTTTCAATGGCGCTGTTATGGTTGAGGTATGAATGCCGGCACACTTTTCAGGCTGGGGCATCTATAGCATTGAAATAAGATCACCAGTACGCATCTGCCCTTTCTCAGAACGTGGTTTAGGATGAGAAGCGTCATCGCGCTGCATCTTAGCAACGGGATCATGCAGATCAACCTCTTCGAGGTAACGGTGATATAGTATTGTGTTTGGGATATGTCAGGTGCGGGCAACTTCTACAGTCGGCGAAAGGCATATGGCAAAATAAAGTACGGTACTTGGCGTGCCGGATTTCTGAATTGATACATTAATCGCGTATTTATCCACCTATACAAGGAATGAATCATATTTAATATAACTTCAAGTTTAAGACATAGATGCCAAAAACAGTATTCATTAATTTATTAACGTCATGTACTTCAGTAGCTGTTGAAGTCAAAGTAACGTCTGTGGTAAATCAAAGTGTCAACAAGTTCTTTGAACTCTGGATACCTGTTGGACGCAGAAACCCTTCATAAAGATTGCATGTTAACATCAGTTAGATTGGAATGCGACTTTGAGTTGTTCATGTTCATGGTCGAAAATATTTGATCGCAAATGTATTTAGTCGCAGGCCACAATTTCAGGCAAACCCGGAAATTGTTTAGTGCCGCTCATAATGTATGTTGGCCGCACCTGGTATAATTTATGGAATATTTCAAGAGATTATTGAAGGTGCAAAGTTTAGCACGACTTCACATGTCATTTCCGCTATCGTGCGTAGCTCTGTACTACATGTTTCGTATGCTGCGATATGACTAAATCGAAGTTTACAGCCTTTCACATTATAAAATACAATCAAAACTATAATTCCTGTTAATAAATCGACTCTTAAAGGCAAGGGACCTATCATTTCAATGCTCCACTCGAATCATACCACTTAATACTCAATTCGTATTGGAGTACTCGAATTATTGGTCCCATCTCTACTCATCAACCTGACTACTTTGAGCATCTACTGCTTCCACTTGAATAGATTAGAAATAAACCAGCTTACCTCTACTTGAGTATCCACACTGACTATTGTGCACAAGTTTTCGTGTGCTGCATTGCATTTTATATCATGCAGGACCACACCAAAGTGATTCTGTGTCATCTGATTGGAGCTGCGGCTTGCATCTACCGAGAACGCAGCTTCATAACGTACAAGCTGAGCGTGATCGAGACATATGGATGTTGCTGAGCTAGGCCATCGACGTTGGTACTCCAGGACCATGCTGAAAAAGTTCATCTACAACCATCCGTCTGCCGAGCAAAACTAACGTTTGCCAGAACACGATTTATTGACATTGTGTATGATTTCCGATGGAAATGATTTGGGTGATCAAGTACGTACTGGATCAAAAACCAGGACTTTGTCAGCAGCAGTTTGAAAAGTCCGGCGTAGCGTTTCTATTTGACTTGACATCTTTTTCCTACTTCATCTCCACTACCTCTCTCTCGATGGAGTTTCTTTTGCCTTTCCTTTGTAACGCGAGTTGATAATACCTATCAATAAATGTCATCCGACGGATTGGTATCGTGTGCTCAATTTATGGCAGATACGTTGAGTGACAAGGCTTTTGTGAACCATCATTCTTGTTAGTTGACGGTTCGCTAACTACTTTTTTTTAGTAGTTCTAGAGTACTGCTGTGGATTTTTAAAGACAAAGTAGTTTAGGGTTGAGTTCGTTTAAGTTTGAGTGAAATTGTCTGAAAACTGGGCTACGAAGGGAAATTATTCATTGGCATGCCGTAGTCAGTATCATCACCAAACTAATGTGTAGTGTTCGAGGCAATCCGCTGATATTGGTAAGCTGCTTTAAAACCAACCCTGTCGGTCAATCGCATGCTTTAGGATTAAAAGTCATAACACGTGTATAGGTCAGCTACGAGTGGTCAAACGCGATATTGCAGAACTATAAAGTCCTCAAGTATAGGCTAAATAAATTCTTTTAGCGCGAGGAAATAAGTTAATCGCTGTCGGCGAGTTCGTATTTAGGAAAATGAATGTTTCGAATGAAACTTCTTACTGGATATATGCACACATTATGAAACAAAAAATGTCGCTGTTCATTGAAAGTCATTGATGGGTCTGACCATCCAGTCGTTCTGAAGCAATCTCGAGAACACAATCACTGTTTTACTTTTGGCATAGTATGATAGTAGATGCCCACGAAATGGTTCAAAGGTATGTTATTTCAATATCGTTGCTATAGGAAATGTTAGTTAGGGTTGCCATACGTCCGGAATTGCCTTGAAAAAAACTCCGTCTGGGAGGAAATTCTAAAATATGCCCAAATGTCCGGAATTTTGAAGGCTTGAAGCTAGCTCAAAATCTTTTCGTGAATCAATAAGAACAATAGTATTTCAAAACAGATTGATGCTGTTCGAATTTTTATCCGCACTGGTCGCGAGGTAATGCCACTAATATTGATAATTGTATGGGCACCAGGCACCGCCCACGCCAAAATGTAATCAAAATTAAATATAAATAACCATTATTTACTGAAATAAGTCGAATTGTAATCGCAATCGCAAATCGCAGGTGTTTGTCCGATTTCAAAGACTAATCCAAGTCATCTTAAAACCTTTCTATCTTTTGATTGTATCGCAGCTTTGCCGTGTTTTGTAATGATGAAAACACTAAGCTATATAAAATAGGGTTACCAAACGTCCTCTTTTGGGAAGATTTTCCCTCGTTTTTACTTTTTTAAAAGTGTCCTCGGAGGACGCCCTTTTGTCCTCTTTTTTTAGATTTTGTCCTCTTTTTGAAAATTTAGGTCAGATTTAGAGCAAATTGCGAGCGATATGCCGTAAATTAGCACAGAAGTGAAGCTCCGGCGGGTATTCCGGAGCGGTAAACGGTGATTTTAGCTCTGAGCGAAAAGATGACCTTTTTTTAGTCATCCACCAAGCAATGCGGAGAGAAAAACGGTATTTTGAGCTCTGAGCGGAAAGATGTCCTCTTTTTAGATTTCAAAAATATGGTAAGCCTATATAAAATGATTTATATACTGATACTGATTTGCAACAAATATGGTAGGGTTACCATAATACCTCCTCTTTTTGGACTTTTTTAAAGTGTTTTCGGAGCACGCCCAAATGTCCTCTTGTTTGAGAAATTGCCATATTTTTTGAAAATTCTGGCTAAAGATAGGTTCAAATTCGACTGAAATATAGCAAATTGATACTCAAGGAGCGTTCAGGGGGGGGGGGTATTTGGGGAGTTGAATTGGAAAGTTGGCCTCTTCTTTATATATTTTTTTAGTCAACCAACGGAGAATAAGACAAAAGTGTATCACTGGCGTAGCCAGGGGGGGGGCGAAAGGGGCGGTCGTCCCCCCCCAAAAAAAAAAATTTTTGAAAATTTTCGTAAAATCAATAAATATTAGAGTATTTTGGGGCAAATGTATGCAACCTAAAATTTTTCTTCGCGCTTCGCGCGATTTAGTTCCGTTCATGTCTTGATTTTGTTATCGGTACCACGAAAAAAATTTATTCCGCAAATACCCATTATTGAATTTAGCTGCATTCTCAATTATGAGAATACAACAGTACCGGTTGATACACTAGAGTAGCCCGAGGTCGAATTGGGTTGATTGAGTCTGCAGGAGTGTCAGTTCAGTATGGGGGTTGGGGACTATTAGCTCCGGCAACTTCGGTTCCGGGACACACGGAGATATATAAAGTATGCTACATGCTACTCCGCAAAGTGCGCTCCCAAAATGATTGACCACCATAAAACCGACCCATGTATTCCGAAGCCATCGATATAGATTTTCGGGTGCTTAAATGGCTGGCGGCGAATGATCCTGTCCCTGCAATCAGACCCCTCCAACATAAACGCAACTGGCACAGGAAAATATCACCACCTCTCGGTAAAAATTGCTAATTTGAAATTGAACGAGTCTGATCAAAGGAGATTTTTTAATTTGGTCTGGTATGTATCAGCGATTTCAATCTTTAAAGTAGCGTCAATCTCTACCAGAGGTTACGAACAAACCGTGCTTCAACGAAGTAATAAGAATGGACATCACTTGCTCATATAGACGTACTAATATTATTGATCAAATTCTTTGATTTATTCAAAAAAAAATTCCGCTCCGCGCGACTAGGGCCGAAATTCACACTGAATGTTCATCAATTTATGTCAGCGATTTGGGCTCATCCGTACAACGACAGCCTAATAAGCTATGGATGGCAACTGGAAGCTTCCATAGGGTATGTGTATGTGTGCCAGAGATGAGCGGATTTGACATTTCTATGTCCTAGTGACCTAGTCCAATCCAAATCCGAACCTTCAAATCCAAATCCTAATCCATAACTTTTTCATATTCAAGTCCATGTCCAATCCTAATCCGATTCCAACTGGAAATTCAGAAAAAATACTAATTTATGCAATGGAGGGATTCGAAAATTTTCTTTCACAACCAACGATTCACTTGATTCAAGATAACTTGGTAATCATAAGTACATTAATAACTGATCTGAATAAAGGTTGTCGCTATTCGCCACACTACATTTCAATCTCCCAGAAAATAGATAAATCCAATCCAAATACTAATCCGTTATGAAAAAAATTTCTAATCCAAATCCAATCCAAATCCGAAAAAAATTCACAAATCCTGTTTTTTCAAAACCTAATCCTAATCCATGCTCATCTCTGATGTGTGCGTCTAAGAATCGTATGTATAAAGGGTAGTGATGAAATTGCATATGGCAGGATGTACGGTTCTGCGAGATGTTCCCACGGGAGAGCTCCCCTAAAGTCAAATCCCCCCCCCCAACAAAATAAAAATAAATAGATTTTCTGGCTACGACCTTGCGTGTGCTCGATCTCTTGAGTGGTGACAGCTTTCTACGCAAGTCATGAAGTAACAGTAATAAATGACAACTGTCCCGTCCGGCGTCCACCCTCTAGAACAGGGGCGGCCAACCCGTGGCCCGCGAGAAGGTTTAGAGATGCCCGCGGGTTAATTCTCGAAATTACTAGTATTATCAAAAAAATAAATTACCAAAACCGAATAACTAAAATTTGATTAGCCTGACCGCGAAATTTGGGATTTTGCCGACTAAAATATCAGTTCTTAGTTCCGACGCATTAGCGTAGCCAGGGGTCAGCCACATTTTTCGCAGATCGTCGTATATGACAATATAATGTACAATATTTCGCTCGGCGAGGTTGGGGATCCACACCAAGTCTTCATGTCATAATTGTCATTGATTTTGATGAGTAATAATATTAGTATTGTTTTCAACGTTACCTATTATCCGGTACTCTCCTATCGGAAGACTAAAAAAGGTCATCAACATTCAAGTGGCCCGCGCAATGGTTCGTAAGTCTCATGTGGCCCTTTGGCCACCCTGCTCTAGAAACTCTAAATAGTATTGCCGTGTGGTATGAACATATAGCTCAAGACGTATAATTAATTACCCCCTGAATGTTTGATGACACCACTTCTATCGGCCCTGCCGGCAAATCTGATAATGAAAACGTATTCACAATATGCAAAGACCAATATAATGAACCAATTTCATTCATTAACCATAAAAAATTTTCGCGCTTTTCGCGAAAGTGTTGTCGTCCTGGTTTTTCACAATCATCATTTGATCACATCCGTCTGTGAGTGGAATATATACAACGATCGCCCCAGATGTTGTGTTCATCATCCAATAAGCGCCCAAGTCCATCGATTGTACCTATTTTTTTCCTTATCTTTAAGGGGGGGGGGGGGGGGTTCATTTACGTCATCGAATTTTTCGCCCCCCCCCCCAAATATTTTTTCTGGCTACGCCCTTGAAGTGTATATTTCAGGAGTCGAGTCGAAAAAATGACTATTTTTAGTCAACCAACCACGACGGCGGGAAAAATTTACCGGGTTTTACTCCAGTATCGCAAGCTGTAAAAGTGTCATCTTGTCACATTTCCAAAATATGGTCATAATAGGGCGTCGTGACATGTGCCATGAAAAATCATGTCGCGACCGTTGCCGCCCGTGTTCTTTCAGTCTCGGTGCTGGTTTACGCAGTCAATGGGTGTGACAGAGGTGTGTGTCTGTAACCTGTGCCGGATCGTAAAATCGATACGCAGCGCTTTCGAAAGCAATACAAAAGCGCGCGTGTAGTAACAACAGTAGTACAGACATTGTTACTATTTATTTTGGGTATTGTCTGCCGGTATTAATCAGGCTCATGCAGATAGCTGAGGATGTGGTATATTATGAATGGGATAATAATGCCTTGTATGGTTCAAGCTGTCAGGATTCCAGAATCTCATTTATGCATTCTACATGTTAACGTCTCTTGCCTGATACTGATTTCTATTTTGTCGAGTTTGCCACAGCCTAAAATTGTGTTCCATTCCAGGCATGCCTAAAGAGACAGTACACTTGTACAAGCTCCCAATCTTGTTAGTTAAGTTCAAACTATATACTGTCTTTTTGAGTTGTTTTAGCTCTAGCCTCTAGTTGCGCATTCTATTAGAATGAGAAGCAGTAATCAATTGACCGACGACTCGCTAGGCTGTTACTTTGTAGAAGTCTGGTTTCTTCTTTATAATAAAAGTGATCACGATTTCAGAATCTCGCACTCTCCCTGTATTGTTTATGCAGATCTTGCACTGATATACTTCTGATGAAACATGCCTATTTTCTATGTAACTTATATTCCAACATTGTCATAGAATGAATATCCAGTGAAATCTTCAAAATATCATATATGATACGATACAAACTGATTTGGTGTTGTGACAGACAGTTCGTATTCTTGTACCCATACTATCTTGTGCTGGTTGATTTATTGAATTTGTTTTGGTGTTTTCTCAGTGACTCTGTGTACGATGTACTAAAATTTTGAAGTTTAGTCCTGCTATCCTTTGTAGCCAGTGATAGGATCAATTCAATACCTTCGAGTTCTTTCCAATAGTTAACAACATGACTATCACCAATGAGTGTTACCCCTGAATATGTCAAAATTTTAGGGCAGACTTGGACAACTAGAAAACTTTCGGATTTTCTATATTAGCTTGGAGTTAGAATTATTGCTGTACATTTTTCCCAAATTAGACCATAACTAGAACTATATCTAGGCCTACCCAGTTTTAATTCCAAATTAGATTAGAACTAGAAATACTGAATTCACAATAAACTAATCAGAGTTGATTCTGATCAGCATGAGAATGGCAAGTGTCTGTACACCAAGTTTGAATTATTTCACACTATGCCGTTTTTGTAAGAATTCAAGGAAAACCAGATATTAGATTATATTAAAAATAAGAGCATAGACACATGTCATAAATTAGATTAGAATTAGAGCAAAGAAACATTTTAGGAAGTTGTCTAAATATTTTCAAACTTCTATTCAATATCAAGTCGAGCGGTATTAGTTTGTATTTTATGATTTTATTGATGGGATGCCTAGTTGCATTATGCATAATTCTGTATGGGCTAGACTAGATCATGTTGAACTAGTCAACTTGGGGCATTGCTACCTGCAAATTACTAACATGATATGAGTCACTCCACTTATTTATGTAAATTGATGCGGATACTGCAAACAGAGTAGGCATATGTCAGGGTTGTAACCCGGTCACAAGAGTCACGAGTCAATCGCACTTTTATAGTTTTGACTCGAGTCCAAGTCATTCTGTTTGACTGCTCAGTTTCCAGTTAGAGCAGTGGCTCCCAACGTGGGCGATATCGCCCCCCAGGGGGCAATTTGGCGATCTAGGAAGGCGAAAACGGTCGAGGGGAACGATAGGGGGCGAAAGCAACGAAGGGGCGAAATGGGGGCGATGGCGCGTTAAAAAGGCTATTTTGGAGTCGGGACCTTAACTGCCGCACCCCAAACCTCCCAATTGGGGTGGGGGTCCCGAACTCAAAGGGGGCCCAAAATTATTTCTTGAATTACCATAAATTATGGAGTAACTTTTTCAACCTTTTCCAACACACACCACACTCAGCTCTACCGGAAAATCTGATTACGTGAGCAGAAAGAGGATATAAAATTGATAGCAATATCTATGCAATTGCCGATCATATTGACCGATTCAAACATGAATTATATTAATTTGCTGCGCTTCGCTCGTTTAGGCGAAATACGATGATTACCACCAAACAGTACATGAAATAGGCTACAGCCGATATGTAGCGACAAAAAGCCACTGGCTGATGACTGTTATTTTGCGATGATGAATAAAAAAATTCTCTCTCTCTCTCTCTCTCTGAGGGTGTCTGGTTTATCACCCTATGGGGCCAAAGACCAACGTTTTTGGGGGCCTGACGAAGTGCTCTTTTTCGGTTCCCAATATTTGGGTGGCGATGATCGGTGCGGAGCTTGAAAAGGGGGCGATGAGTCGAAAACGGTTGGGAACCACTGAGTCAGAGTGTTGTTAAACACACTTGTTATAACTCTGTTTGATGATATCGAATGGTTTGCATTAATAATATACCAATTTTCATCACTTTTAGCAGTTTCTGGTCTCATTTTCCAGTGCCAGTACCAATAGACGGAATCCCAATAGGGTGGTTACGGTACTTTACTATTACTATTCTTCGAAATTACAATGATATGTTGGTTTTGGCTGCCTGTGTCTCGAGTCAGATGAATTGGTTCGAGTCATGCGCAATGACTCGGGTTCAAGTCGAGTCATCAAAAAATCGTGTCAGTGAAATGTCAGTCTTGACCGTGGTTCGAGTCATGCGCAATGAGTCCAAGTCGAGTCAATACACAGATTGACTCAAGTCGAGTCATTTCTGTATTTTGAAAAAATGTCTCGAGTCAAGTCAAGTCATCTGAAAATTGTGACTCGAGTCGAGTCATGACTCGAGTCAGTACAACTCTGAATCATAAATATGGCAGTCCTTTTTGGGCTAGCTTTTCTTGCTGCTGATCGTTCTGGTACACGTTCTGGCATCCACGATCCACAATATTTGCTATTAACGTATACTAATCAGTAATCACGCAAAGTGTTGAAACCGTATCTGATACCACTTCTCCGTATTGCTCTTCGCCCAAACTTGAGGCCTTATAATATGGGGTATTAGGGCGCCATGCCATTATATTCTCCAAAACGGGCATTTCCAGTAAACAAAAGGTTAGTATCACATTTTCATATCAATACTATAATTTGCATCCCATGATGCGAAAGAATGCTTATTCTGTCGAATATTGACACCTCCGCTGGGATGCATCAATACGAATCAACCTCTCTGCACCTTCCGCATAGCTCAATTTGCTGCTTTTGACAGTCTATGCGAATGAATTACTAACCACTCAATTCTGATATACCAGTATTGCAAATGCACTGTTTACGTTCTAATGATGCAAATTGTTTAGATTAATTATACACTATAATACATAGCAGGTGGTGGAATAAATTGAAGATTCTGTAAACCTGTAGTGATCACGTCTACATAAAGATGAAAGGTCGTCTGTAAGATATTGCCAAGAAACCACTCAAAAACTTAACCGCAAGCTCAATACTTCTGCGCATGCTGGCATCAGAAATCGTAACTGTGATATATGTGGTAAATCATTCACTTGAAGAGTCAGTACAACATATGGATATACATATTGGCGCCAAAAAGCACCAATGTTATATATGTGGAAAAGCATTCTCTGCCAAGGGAAACCTCGGACGTCATATGGATATGCATGCTGGCGTCAAAAATCATAAATGTGATATATGTGGGAAAGCATTCATTCGGAAGGGCCACCTCTCGCTTCATATGGATATGCATGCCGGTAGCAAAAATCACAAATGTGATGTTTGTGGGAAAGCATTCACTCGGAAAGGAGACCTCATGCACCATATAAAAGTGCATGTCAGTAACAAAAATCATAAATGCGATATATGTGGGAATTCATTTGTGCACAAGAGTAGCCTCAACAAACATATGGATATCCATGCTGGCGTGAAAAATCACAAATGTGATATATGTGGAAAAGCATTCACTCAGAATGGCCAGCTCTTGCTTCATATGGATATGCATGTTGGTACCAAAAATCATAAATGTGATGTTTGTGGGAAAACATTTACTCAGAAGGGAGGCCTCACGCACCATATGAAAGTGCATGCCGGTATAAAAGATCATAAGTGTAATATATGTGGGAATTCATTTGTGCGCAAAAGTAGCCTCAACGAACATATGGATATCCATGCTGGCGTGAAAAATCACAAATGTGATATATGTGGGAGAGCATTCGCTCAGAAGGGCAGCCTCAAGCATCATACGAAAATACATGCCTGTAACAAAAATCATAAATGTGATATATGTGGGAATTCATTTGTGCGCAAGGGTACCCTCAACAATCATATGGATATGCATGCGGGCGTGAAAAATCACGAATGTGATATATGTGGGAAAGCATTCAGTAAGAAGGCATACCTCATGTGTCACATGGATATGCATGTTGGAATTAAAAGGCATAAATGTGATATATGTGGGAAAACATTTACTCAGAAGGGCCACCTCAAGCGTCACATGGATATGCATGCTGGTAACAAAAAGCAGTAATGTGATATATGTGGGAAAGCATTTACTGGGACGGCTAACCTCAAGCGTCATATGAATATCCAATATGGCTGTTCAAAAAACAAGTTTTCCGTCAGAGTTCACTGGCTACTTGATAAAATTGTTAGGTTAGTTAAAATAAACGCTGCACACCAACTTTGGCTCAATTCCAACCAGTAGAAGCGAAATTCTTGCAGTGGAAAGTTTTGAATTTATCATTGAAAAATAACAAAAAGAAAAGTTTTAAAGTTTTTCTATCAACCCCATAAAATTTTTAGGCTGTCAGTAGAGATGATACACACCACATTTAGCTCAATTTAAACCACTAGAAGTGAAGTTATTGCAGTAGAAAAATTTGGATTTGAATAAACTAGTATTTACTGTGACTAGTTCTTTAATTATTTGGTATAAAAACATGGAATTAAAAAATTCTCCACTGCAATAACTTCGCTTCTAGTGATTGAAATTGAGTCAAAATTGGTGTGCAGCGGCGTTATTTTAATCACCCTAACAATTTAATCAAGTAGCCAGTGAAATCTGAAGGAAACGTTTTTTGTTGGAACAGCTATAATATCAATGCTGGCATCAAATTTCATAGAATGCTGTCTCTCAGTGCTTGGCTATATTCATATTCAGTTACTCAAATCATTGTGCCCAGTCTTATACGTAACCAGTTGGCAGAAAGGGGTACTGACTACGAATTTCATGTTCTTTACCGTTATGACGGGCCCTGGTCAACTCTGTCGAGGCGCATTGGTACAACGATACCTCGATTAACTGCTTGATGTGTCCAATGATTATCATGAACGTTGAACGTATTTAACATGTCTCACGCTATCATGCTCCATAAGTACATCTGCTACTATGTATCTCTGGTGCACATTCTTAACATACATAGCCTACAACATATTGTGTTGACATATCCGATTAATAGCCTACATGTGAAAGAGGCAGTCAGGTCACCAGCAAACGCGGGGCTGTTACATCTGATCTATGCTGACTGACAACTTGTAAGCGTTGGTTCTTGAAGTTTGTGTCGCAAATGCTTTCAATATTGGTTGCGACCGCAGCAGAGCTTGCGCTAACTACAAATCATGTTGGTTCACGGTCAACGAACTATTGGGTTGTGAGTAGTTCCATTTAGGGAGACTAGTCACCAAACATACCATAGTGACACACAGTATGATTTGGAATCGGATTTGACTCGGTGGTGGGTGGACAATGAGTGGACTTAATTTTCGAGTTAAAACTATAAAAGTGAGACGGACTTTTGACCTGTAACCTTGTAGCTTTGTTACAGCCCTGATGATAAAAAAATCAGTTGCAAAGCTTGGTGATTTCATTCGTAAATGTATGAACGTATTGCAAAATCCAATTACACAATCACACAAAGTTGCATCGAGCGTATCGCGAATGATCTGCTTCAGTAGAGTCTTCAAACATATGTCCTTCCAAAATACAATCTGCGTATCACAGGCAAGCTCCTGAACTGTGATTGTATTCGTCTTCTTGTAACAGTTCCAATTTGTAGTTAGTGAAGTTACATTGCTGGTCGATGTAAGTCACGGCGCCATCAGAGGACATAGAATCACTTTGGTGTAGTCCTGCATGATAGAAAAATATATGAAATTACTCAACTTACTCACGAACAAGTATACTCGGTTACAGGCAGAAGTACTCCTCCCACTTTTACCCAAAAGTGTTTCAACCACTAGGCTACGTAATTTTTGATACGTTGGATTTCGTAAAATATATAGTAATTCTGGGATATTTTCCGATCACTATTATGATTGATATTGTCACGACAATTAAGACAAAGTGTCCCATGTAGCATGGTAATTGAACATATTTCCGTAAATTGCATCGACCGGTAATGGCGGTAATGTCATCAGTCATTTGTGTTAGTCGATAAGATGGATCTCGCAATTTCGAATGTAAACAACTCCGATCAGTTACTAAAAGTATGCGACGTCATGACCAAATCTGCTTTTCAAAACTACTCGCCTTGATTACCATTCAAACCTTCCTTTTCTATTTTTACTTCACAATTCATGGGAATCATTACTCCCATTCGTGGTTGAGTAGAAGTAGTATAAAGGTATAGGATGTAATATTTTGTTATTGCTTGATTGAGGTACAAGGTAAAAAGTACTTCCACGGAATACTTGAGTAGGGTTTGCCTACTTGCATTATTTCACGAAGGGGTTATGATTTTAAAATACTAGTACTACTATGTCACCGTTTTCAGTATTTAAACAAACTAGACCAAAAATACTTGTACTTTGCTGACCTGGAATTCGTTATTTATACTTGTAGTTGAGTAGCAACATGACTACTCAACTCAAACTATTTCAATATGTCTCGCGACTAGGGCTGGGCACAATGCTGCGAGTACTCGATTCTGAATCGAGTATTAATTTTAATGATTCGAGTCGAGTAGTAAAAGACAATTTTTTCAAGTACGCAAATTATACATTCCTCGCAACTAAAAGTTAATTTACTAACAAGAATTATAGTCTTGGTACTATTTTTCACTGAGTAAGCCTTGAAACCTTGATTGGCCATGTCGCGCCGTACGAGAAATAGTACAAAGCTGCGAAAATGGAAATAATACATTTTCGAAGTCATGATCTTCCCACAACATTGTCAAGAAGTGCAATGAAATCGGTAAGGTCGAAAAATTACCAAAGTATCTTTAATGTGACAGATAACACGCATAATCTTCTTTGTAGTGGCATAAAAGGAACATATTTGAACTTTGATATAGTACATTCTGCTGTGACGTCACAATGCGTGATACTCCAATAGACTCGAAGCATATTAAGAATTCAGATTCGAATCACTCTGGTACTTGATTTTGCCCAGCCCTACTCGCAACATAAATTGAGTTTGACATTACTGATATACAGTGATTTGCAATTGGATACATTTATAAATTCTTGCAAAATTTTCTTCTGCAAAATGAATTTAAAGAGACGCTTAGGAGTACAGAACTTCATGACACATTTGAATAAAATATTCATTTTATTCCCGAAGCTTTTCGGCTGACCCTCGTCAGGGGGATATCGTCAGCAATATGGCGAGAATTCGAATAACTATGTTCAACAATATTATAAATCGCTAATTATGACGTCACACAAAAATATACAAAGTTAGAAAACGAGAGAGCTGAAGCGTTGGCATGGAGATAGCGAAGCAAAACAAGTTAATGCGCGATTTTCAAATGATACACAAATTCTTTATGTTGGCATAGACTAGGTTTACTCATAGTGATGATGGTGGACTCAAGAACAGACAAATGAAATAAATTGCGACCCTTAGCCAATATAGAGAACATTTCCTCGTGATAGTTAGCAGCACACGTATGATCTTCTAGTAAATGTTTGCCTATTGAAGATTTTTGACCCATGGCCTGGTTATGTTCAAGAACAAACGGATTGTTATGCTGCGAATTTGAGATATAAGATTTGACAGAGGGTGGAATGTGTTCTTTGATACGGTCCTGCAACCGTTTGGAAGTTCTCCCTACGTACCGACAATCGCAGTGGCACTTGAATTCATAAATTACGTTTCTTTGTTTTGTAGCCGGGAGAACGTCCTTACTGGTTGCAGGAAACATTGGTATCGTGGTAAAGACAACATTAGTTTTCACCGCTGGATAACAGTGGTAGACTGCTGAAGTTATCTGTTTCTCAAATCGATAAGAAACTGGGACAATCCAAGGAAGATGAATGTACAGATCCCTACTTTCACGAGAAATTAATTCGGGGGTTTCTTCTGGTTTCGTATCATTCCAATGCCTTAACTTTTTACTTATTGTCCGCTTAATAACATACTCTGGGTATCCGTTGTCAATGAAAATTTTACGGATGTAGTCAAGTTCATTATTCAATTTGACCGCGGAACAAATCATCAACGTCCGGTGAACCAAGGTGCCGATTAAATTGATTTTACGACTTTTTGGGCTGAAAGAGCTCCATCGAAGGTAATGACCCGAAAATGTGGGCTTCTTATAAACTGAGGTAAGGAATTTGCCATCCCGTTTCTCCACAAGAACGTCAAGGAATGCCAGGCGGTTGGTAATTTATTTTTCCGACGTGAATTGAAATGCTGGGTGTAGTTTGTTTAAATTTTCCAGTAAACTATCACAGTCAGATTCATTATCGAATATCACGAACGTGTCATCGACATAGCGATGGTGATAAGGGCGGTCTCTCGTTTTCTAACTTTGTATATTTTCGTGTGACGTCATAATTAGCGATATATAATATTCTTGAACATAGTTATTCGAATTCTCGCCACATTGCTGACGATATCCCCCTGACGAGGGTCAGCCGAAAATGAATTTACCAACTTACAAAAGGTGCAGTTGATATTGATGGTTGTTTCGATATAGAGCGATGTCGCTTCTCGTCCGAAAGCACGTTCTGAGTAAATTCACACGATCGCACTGATCACATGTCTTTGATGCCACGGCCTGAAACAGATTTACAAACATGTGATAGAATATCTATGTGCAATAATCACATATTTATTAATATATAAACCACGATAATGATGATTCGCATTGTGACGCTGATTCGTTCACAATCGGGCACGAGATGAAAACCACCGACCTTCCAAACTCGAATATGTTTCTTAGTTCTTATGATATCGTTAGCCTCTTCACGAACGTACCGCTGAAGGAGACCATTGATATTTGTGCGGACGCGCTATATGGCGGCTACTTGCTCTGTTGAGTTTAGTTTTAACGATACCATCTACATGCAAACCGACGGTGTAGCTATGGGTAGCCCTCTTGTCCCGATTTTAGCCAATATATTTGTGGGATTCCATGAAAACAGACTTTTTGCCGCAGATGAAACCAAGCCTCCATTAATGTACCGTCGCTATGTCGACGACACCTTCGTTATCTGTCAAAATGAGACGGAGTTCGATGACTTCTTTGATAACTTGAATTGTCTACACTCGTCTTTAAAATTCACATTTGAAAAAGAGCGTGCAAACTCGTTACTATTCTTAGAAGTCCAAGTGAAAAACGGAGAATTAGCTTTGTCACTTCGGTTTACCGGAAGCCAACGTTCACAGGGCATTCTATACGCTGGAATTCTTTTAGCCCGAATCGCCGTTAACTAAATTTGATTGACACGTTAGTGCACAGAGCCTTGATGAGTTGTTCGGATGTAAAGTTGAATGCGTTGCTAGAATATATCCGCAATATTCTAATCGATAACGGGTACCCCGAACACATCATCAAGAGTTCTGTGGACAGAAAACTCAGTAATTTCAATCCCAACAAATCACAAAACACGAACACACGGTCTGAGGTGGCTGGGCCCCATCTCTTCGAGGTTTGAAAAGCAATTGATTTCTGCTGTAAATCGCTGTTACGATAACGTAAGAACTAATGTTGTGTTTACCCCCAAACAATTGCTTCCTGCAACGCGCAACCAAACAATTGCTTCCTGCTTCTCAACAAAGCAATATAGTCTATGATTTCAAGTGCCACTGTGATTGTCGGTACGTGGGAAGAACAACTCAGCGCTTGCAGGAACGCATCAAACAACATGTTCCGAGCGTTATTAGATCACAATCTAATGTTTCTATGATCTCATATTAATTTACTTCTATGTCTGACATCCCAGAAAAATGCAAAAGGAGAACTGTATCGTGTGAAACGGGCCAAGCTTGCTGTACGGATATTTGTCATTCTCATACTTGTGAGAACAAAATCCAATTTGATATGAACATAATAATATGATTTGACGCCTTAAGTTTTTGTGAATTTAGTAATCACAATTCCAATCTAATCTGGCAAAAAATATACAGCAATCATTCAAATTCTAATCTAATTGTGCTAGTTATTGGTTGTATCGGTATCGGCTAAAACATATGATATCAGTCGGGTTCTAACCATGACCTTGATGTAGAACTATAAAAAAGTCACCGTTGAAAAAGTGGTCTTGAGTTGAGATTTGCGATGTCTTTGTGATAAGCAAGCAGGTGGTCGGTAGTTGTTGACGAATGTAGTGGCTGGACAGTAGACACAGCGTGATTTGCGGAAGGTTGATGAGATGGGTCGAAAGACAACATGCTGTGGATGAAATCACAGTAGGTCAGTGTTGTCCCTGCCACAGAGTCACAAGTCATTAAGTCATTATCCCTGTTGATTTGAGTCTAATCAAGTCACTACATTTTTTAAAATCCAGTCACTTTACTTGATTTTTAAAAGGTACTCGCTTCAAGACAAATCACTCCATTTTAATTGACTCGAGTCACATTATTCAAAATTTGTAGGCTACTCGAGTCAAGACAGTTTGCTTCCAAGAGTGACTTGAGTCAAGTCTAGTCACTAACTTCAAGTCACAAGTAACATCAACTCATTACATATTTTGAGTGGATTCAAGCTCAGTTACTCCATTTTTGGAGGCGATTCAAATCAATGTCAAGTTGAGTCACTCGATTTTCCAAGGTAGAGCCAAGTCACGACACTACCTCAGAGGAAACATTGGGTTATTACACATTTTGACCCTAGTGAAGTGGAGTCATTAGGTTTTAAGGGCAACTCGAGTCAAGTGATGCCAAATCACTTAATTTTTAAAACTCAATTCAAGTCACACGATTTTAAAGGACACTCAAACCATGTTAAGTCACCTGAAAAAGTTGCCATTGATCGGACCAGAGGTGTTCAGTAGCTAAGACAGAGCATAGACTACGGTACTTCTACTCAATAGTTTCAGTTTTCAGGCAAAACCAAGGCCAGAATATTCGTTATTTTTCTTACTTGGAGATCGCTATTTGTACTTGAACTAGAGTAGAAATTGACAATGTTGCTTCCACTTCCACTTGAGTACCAACAATGACTACTTTAACAACCTCTGAGCACGCATGAGAAAACATGCAAAAACGTCGATTTCAAGTCTCAGAAATAACAATACCTTCTGATTAGATCGCAAGAGGGTGGAATCATGTATTCATTCTTCTCCATTTCCGATAAGGCTTCGTGCAACATCTGACCTTCTAACGGTGGTTTACCGACCAGTAATGTAGGCTCTACCTACGATAAGGAAAAACATACATCAGGTTACCAATTTAGATGTTGGTTGCTCAGATAACTTGATACCACAATGATTCGAGTATTAAATCGAATAATTCGAGTCGAGTAGTGAGCGATGATTTTCTGTAGTACTGAAACGATACAATTCTTGCCAATAAGAGTTGATTTATCAATGATAAGTTTACTTTTGATACTATTTTCCTAATGGAAGGCTGTAACCCTCGATTAGTCGTATCGCAACATACGAGACATGTAGTACAAAGCTACGCAGTGTTACTGGAAATGACATTTCTATGAGGCCACGATCTACCGATGTCGGAGAGTCAGAAAGTGCAATGAAATATGGTAGGCTAGGTTGACAAAAATATCGAATTATGTTTAGAATGTAATGTGGAACTGGCCTTGTATTCCTTGTGATCACATAAAAGGTACATGCTTGAACTTTCCGCACCCTTCATAATATTGTGACGCCAAAATGAGTGGTAGTGGATTACTCAACTGGAATCAGTCATGTACTCGATTTCTCCTGGCCCCGCTGACTAAGATATAAGACCGTTCCGACCCCATTTCATGAAAGTCCCTTATCAATGTTGAGTGATACTCACAAACACACAACCCAGAGATCGGGTGTCCACTTTGAAACTATGTACATTCTTGTCGAGAACTTCCGGGGCAATGCAGTTGGATGTGCCGCAAGATGTACTCCTTGTTTGGACATCAAAGTCGACTCTGGTAGCTAGGCCAAAATTTCCAATCTTCACGCCCACATTGTTACGGGATAGGTTCTCCAGCTGTCAATACAAATCTCACATTCAGATACACAAGTTTATAAACTATTAATCTGGCTGGTTGTTGGCCAACTGAGTAAAGTTTTTTGAGTAGTTCTAGTTTTAGTTATGAAAAGTGCATAGTTCTAGCTAGTTATGCGTTTCCAAAACAATTGCCGAACAGCTACAAAACATGCGTCGTCGTTTCACGAGAATCGTGATACCAATGTCCTGTTGTTTGCAGTGTTGGGATGACTCGAGTCATGACTTGACTCGAGTCAGATTCGAGTCACCTTTTTCGTATGACTTGATTTGACTCGAATCACTTTGCTAAAATGACTTGAGTTGACTCGGCGTATCAGAAATGTGGATTGACTCGTGACTCGGAGCAAAATTCACGAGTCAATTTCAAGTCATAAAGTAATCGGTGTCGATAAAACTCACTATATCTTGCAAATGGTCGGATTGTTCGCGAAACGCTGGTGTAACCCGCGTGAGAGCGACCAATCATTCAATGATCGGGTCTCCATTGTTCTCTCACAAATAAATCGACCGCAAACGAAGTGATCGAAGCTTAAGTTGTCGTAAACTAGTATAGTACAGTAATTTATTAGCAGAATGTATCGGCTATTTCTGTACTCTGTTCTTACCTTAACCAAACCTCTTTGTTTTATTGAAATTGAATTCGACTATAGTTTATATAGCCCTCAACCATTGGCGCAGGCTCGAATTGTTTCATATCGATTTGTAAATGGTTAATGCATTGCATCCTATCAATTCGTTTCTCTATTCTCTATTTTGGCTGGTAACTATATAACTTGGAGACTATGCAATTACTTACGCAGTTTACCAGTTCTACGTATATGTGAGCGATATAGCGCTTTATGCGTGTATGTTTAACTTCGTTCACTGGTTCAATATCAACGACCACTCAATCTGTATTTCACACAGCTAGCAAAATGCAATGACGTAATCATGCCTCATACCTCGAAAAGGCAACTTTACTTGAATTGTGACTTGACTCGTGACTTGACTTGACTTGACTCGACTTGACTCGAGTCTCCTCCAAAAATTGAGTGACTTGACTTGAGTCACCTTTGAAAATCGATTGACTTGATTTGACTCGAGTCAAAATGCGCAATGACTCGAAATGACCCGAAGGTACTGACTTGATCCCAACACTCTTGTTTGATGTTCTTGCAGCCATTGCTACATCACAGTCATAACTACATACAGTGACGTAGCCAGGAAAGTGGGTCTTGGGGGTTGACACGCCTGTCATTCCTAAATAAAACTCCCGTCCATTTGATATACTGATTCAGTGATTCTATCTCCGATATTTACTAGCTCAATTGTAATTAGTAATTTGTGTCATCAGGTATTCATTAGTTGCAGATTCGTAATGGGCATTAACTCTAGTTGTAATGTGGAAACCAAGTAGTGTATTTGGAAAATCCAGTAGTTTGTACAAGTCTACCACTACTGCCAGCAATGTTACCTGGATATCTGTTTGAACGATCCTACAATCATCAAGATGAAAAACTCCAAGCAGAATCTGTTGCACTTAGTAATGTGTCGCTGGTTCTGCGATGCCGCATCTTCTTTGTAAACTTCCATCAGCAACTGAAAACAAATGATAAGTTGATAGGATTGATAGAATCAAAACAAGAATATTATATACATCAGAATTATTGGTTTCCAACCTTTTTGAGCTAGTGGGCCGGTCAAATTCTACAGCAAATTTTTAGTACCGATGGACCTTTCGAATTAAAAACTTTCTTTAATGCTGCCTTTTCGATATCTGAAGTAACATACACAGTGCTGGGCAAAATCTAGTAACTGAGTGATTTGAATTTAAATCGATTAGTAGACTTCCAGTCGTTATTTGCTTATCACTCATTATGACATCACACCAGAATGGATGATGTGAAAAGTTCAAATATGGACCTTTTATGTGACCATGTGAGATAACATGCCAGTTGTACATCACATTACGGATATTTGGTGTTTTTCGAGCATACCTGTTTCTTGCACTTTGTGAAGATGCCATGGGTTGATTGCAACTTTCAAGAAATGTCCTTTCCAGTATTGTGCGAAGCTTTGTACTACACGGTAGGTATGACGCGATACGTCTTATCGCGGTTTACAGCTTTCTACGGTGAGAAATTTTCATATTTTCCAAACCAGATTAGCATTAGAATTACAGCAACACATTTTTCTCAATTAGATTAGAATTACTTGGTTCGGTAAACGAAATGCAATAGTAAACTTCTTATCACATCAGGGCTGCTTTTCATCGGCACAATTATGGGAGATGTCTCGACATCAAGCTTTGCTTGTTTAGCATGATATAGTTCCCTTGTGGCATATCAGGAAACCAGTAATTATCATGGAATTGAACCAAGATGGTAACAGGAGTATTCAAAAATAGATAAGAATTAGATTACCGGCATTTCGCTCTTATTAGACAACATGAATTATCTAGTGCAGTGGTTCTTAACCTTTTTTCGTCCAGCGCCCCCTTTCAAAAATTATAGTGCTCCAGCGCCCCCCCCCCCTACTTTATATTGTGAGGAATGTAATAAAGACAATGAGAAAGAGGGATGGCCGTAACAGCACTTCGTCAACCCCCCTATAAACGATTGCCTTGCGCACCCATAGCGTGATAAACCAAACTTCTGAGGGCTTCGCCCGAGGTACCAAAATCTTCTATAATGCATGAATGAATAGGTGGTAATTACATATATAAGTCGCTATAAACTTTTTATCCTCTCAGCCCACGTAATCAGATTTACCAGTAGCGCTGAGTGAGCTGTTACATAGGAAAATAAAGGGCCTGTAAGTAATAATTAAACATATTCGGGCGTGCCCGTAGGTAAATTTATTCATTACCAGGGCCGTAACAGCACTTCATCAGCCCCCCCCCAAACAAAAACCGTTGGTCCTGGGCCCCCATCGGGTGATAAACCAGACTTCCGGGGGACTTCACCCCAAGACCCCCTTTCGGCTGTCGGCTATTTGCTGATACTAGGTATCTACATTGGGTGTCAATTTACTGAGGCAGCTACTCTCGCCTAGACGCGCGCGGTGCGCGGAAAATTTCACTAATTAATGATTGAAATTGGTCGATATGATCGGGAATTGCATGAATATTGAGATCAATTTTTATCATCTCTCTGCTCACGTAAACAGATTTACCGGTAGAGCTGAGTGATGTGTGTTTGAAAAGGTAGGACCCCTCAATAATTATAGCCTACATCTTCGGGCGTATACCTGTTGGCAGGAACGAAACGTCACTCCGTCAGGCCCCCGAAAAAACTTGGGTCTCGGGCTCCCATAGGGTGATAAACCGACCGCCCCCATCACGTTGTTCGCTTTTGACACGGAATCAGCTGTACTGTTTAGCGAGCCAGTGCGAAGCGCGAAAACTTTCGATAATTCATGCTAAAATCGGTCAGTAAGACCGGGGATTGCAAATATATTGCTATCAATTTCTTGTCCTCTGCTCACGTTACCAGATTTACCGGTAGAGCTGAATGAGATGCAATGTTCCCTCAAAGCTGCGCACGTGCGCATTGCTGACACCGTCTCTGCGCACAGAAAATCTGTGTTGCTCACACCAAATCTGAAGTTATGACTTTTTTTTAATCGTTACGCACTGTTGTCCAAGGGTCAGCACAGTGAGTTGTTGAGTGTGCGCAGACTCATCAAAACTTGAAGAGAACATTGTGAGGTGTCTTGGAAACTGTAGGGCCGTAACTAATAATTAAACATATTCGGGCGGGCGAGCCCGTTAATATGACTTCGTTGCATGATGTTATTTCTAGGGCTGGGCACAATGATTCGAGTACTCGAATCTGAATCGAGTATTAATTTTAATGATTCGAGTCGAGTAGTAAAATATGATTTTTTCGAGTACTGAAATTGTACGCTCCTCGCAACTGAAAATTAATGAACTAAGGAGAATTATAGTTTTGATAATATTTTCCCCTGAGGAAGCCTTGAAACCTTGATTGGCCATGTCGTAGTATGGTAGACATAGTACAAAGCTACAAACGTTGCTGGAAATAACACATTTCCGAAGGCATGATCGTTCCACAACATTGTCAAGAAGTGCAATGAAGTCGGTATGGTCGAAAACATGCCGAAGTATCATTAATGTGACAGGTATCAGGCATTTTGTTGTACGTGGTGACATAAAAGGTACATATTTGAACTTTGACCTAGTATATTCTGTTGTGACGTCATAATGAATGATACTCGAATACTCGACTCGAAGTATTTTAAGTGATTCAGAATCGAATCACTCAGGTACTCGATTTTGCCCAGCCCTAGTTAATTCATGACCTCCTGTCTGCAATATCAAAAAATATAGAATCGCCCAACAGGGATATCGCCCAACAGGAATATCCCTGTCGCCCAATTGTACTAAACCAAGAGACATACACGATTTCAAATTGGTATTTCTTCACTGGCATATAATTTTTCCCTGCCAGATGGAATTCGTGTTCTGGGGTTCAGATTGCCAAGACAGGAACATTCGGTGCCAGTCATTTAGGCGCCCATGGACAATTAAACCTATATGTACTTTGAAGGCTATATATAACAAAGTTTTCGGTGTTAAGTTGTTCCGAATACTCATTAAGGATATGTCCTATCACCACATCATCTAATGCGAAGCAATTTTTCTCCAGCGCCCCCCTGAGCCCAGTACCCCCTGGGGGGCGCTGGGAGCAAGGTTAAGAACCACTGATCTAGTGGTTCAAGTCTGCTGGTAATGAAAGTTACTGAGCTCATGAAATTGCCACCACTGCTGTTTGAGATCCCAACAACATAGTAAAGATCTCACCTTTCTTTTGCGCAACTCGAGAACGATGTCGACAAAATCCTTGTCTTGGAAGAGTCCGTGAAATGAAACCTGGACGTCAGCTCAATCCGGTTGTGCGCAGGTTTTGTGTAACGTAGCCGCTGAAGAACTCGTTGGCCAACACTTCCTTTACAGAAGCTCGATGAGACGGGTCACTCGCCAATATTCTAGTGAAGAAATCACAGATAATAACCAAATCACAGATACTAACTCGTATATAATGCCAAATATATTTGGGAATGAAGATTTGTGGAATTAGAACTATAATACGAATCTACATTTGGATTTGATATCGTAAACTTATTCCGTATTTGGATACGAAGAGATTCAAGGATCAGGAGAAGCAGATTTGGAGACTTGGATACCTAGAAAATGTTCAGCTTTATGCAGTTATATTAGGACAGTGGTTCCCAACCTTTTTCAATCCGCGTACCACTTTGAGGTTTTTTGCAGTGCTCGCGTACCACCTACATAATGTACGCACGACGTAGGCGGTAAAAATGTTTTCACCATTTATGACGTCAAAATCACGTAATTGGCCTATGTGGGGTGCAGGGCGATTTTTACCTAAAAATTGGAGGATTTTGACCAAATTTTGACTTCACGAACGCAAATTAGGTGTTTTCGCACATAATGTTAAAATTGTACTACTTATATTAAATTTTGGTAAGGACTGTCTGTCCTTACGAAGTAGTATGGCCTGAAAAGGCCTTTTTGACTTGAAACCTGACAAATTTTGACATGAAAATACTTTTATTTTTAACGATATCTGGCCCAGTAGTTACACCACGTATTATGGAGGAGTTAATTAAAATTTGTTGTAGCCAAAAGAAAGATACTTTCTTGCATTCTCGGGTGGATATTGTCTGTCCTTATAAGTAGCTTGCCAAGAATGGAGAAATAGCCTACCGTTTAACAGCAGTAGTTGTTGGTTGACAACACTGAAACTGTGCGTACACTGCTGGTGACCCACCGTGGTGCTTCATTCTGACAATGTTGTCATACTCATACATCACAATTATTCATCATGCGCTTCTTGATAAAATATCAATGCAATGCCCAAGCAGTCTTGCTTCAGTTAGGATATTACGGTACGTTGAAAATAACACCATGTCAATTGTCAACCCATTTGTTTCGTTTGACAATTTATGATCCACGACGAGCATACAATGGGCTGCCCACAACGGTAGGCCTATAAAGTAGGCTTCAAGCTTTAAAATACCAAATCTACGATACAAACGAAATGGAGGGGTCAAAGATCTTTTGACTTAGTAAACAATTTTGACAATTTTTTGACTTAACGCTCAATTTTGTAAAACAATAGCCCTACTAATACCAAATTCTATTAAACTATGCATTATCAGCCCGGGTTGATGATATGCATGGAATTGTTTTTTCACCACTAGACAAAAAACTTCAAAAAATTTAAAATCAAACCCACCTGAACTAATAACTACCTTCGGTCGAAAAAAACAGAATCTATTCGCGTACCACCTGGAAGACCTTCGCGTACCACTAGTGGTACGCGTACCACAGGTTGGGAACCACTGTATTAGGATAAGAATTACAGTACATCTAGAAAGTTTTATTTCCATATTAGAGTACAATTATAATGATAGCAACACAATAATCTCCAGAGTATGTGAAAATGAGAATGATAGCGGCACAGTTTATGTTTCGAATTGGACTAGAATTAGTATAAAAGCTAAACAGTTTACTCCAAATTATCCAGTTATTAGAATAATGGCTGCTCATTAGATTACAATTTGAATTACTGAGCTCACGAAACCTTGCGCATCGAATGAAGATCAGTTTATATCAAATCAGAATTCATTCTCATCAGCACAAGAATGGCAAATGTCTGTGTACATCGAGCTTGGTTCGTTTTGCACGACATACTTCTGCAGCAATTTCAGGAAAACCAGAAATTAGATTAATTAAAATGAGTGCATAGAAACGTTTAACAAATTAGATTAGAATTAGATTACAGGCATTCACTGTAATGAGTTTCATTAGACAACTACACTACAATTATTACCTCAATATCTCTGTGAATTGTCTTACAGTCATGAAGATAATGACGTTAATCAGAATCTGTCACATGCAATAACAAGCCTCTGCTTCTGTGATGGCGCGTCTTTCTGTAAACTTCCATCAGCGACTGAAAACATAAATTAAAGGTAATCGGATTGACAGGATAAAAACAAGAATATCATTTGTTGGGAATATCTGAATCATTGGTTCTCAAACTATTCGAGATAGCAGGCCAGTGAAATTCGAAAATAAACTTTTTGAACCGATAACTTTCAAATTGAAAACTACCTTTCATGCCTTTTTGATATTTCAGCTGTCGTACGTAGGGCTGAGTGAAATCGAGTGCTAGACTGATTTGAAATGAAATTGAGTATCAGGCTTCGAGTCAAGTATTTGAGTATCACTAATTATGATGTCATACCAGTATGGATGATGCGGAAATTTCAAATATGTAGACTACCTTTTACGCTTTACGATAATTTGTAAATTTGTCGACCATACCTATTTCATTACACTTTGTGACGATGCTGTGAGTTGATCACGACTTTAAAGATATGTGATTTCCAGTAACTAGCTTAGCTTTGTACTTCATGTTCCGTATGCTATGGTGGAGCTATTGAGGTTCACAGCTTTCCGCAGTGGAAAATACTATCGAAGCCATAGTTCTCATTGACAAATTCACCCTCACTTCAGCTTAGTTGAGTTTATTGTTAATAATTTTATCTCTTGTGACAAGGAGCATATTATTTCAGTACTCGACTCTGATAATTAGAATAACTACTTAATTTAGACCGAGTACTCGAATCATTGTGACCCTCCCCTAGTTTTCGAAGTTGTGTAACTAAATTGTCAGCTTTTCAAAGCTAGATTAGAATTGAAATTATATCTACAGAATTATAGCTACTGTCTCTTTCCAAATGTCATTGAAATTAGAGTTACATCTACATATTTTATTTTTTACAAATTAGACTAGAATTATGAAATCCACAAATGAAATGAACCAAAAACCAGTTCACTTGATATCAATTGGTTTTGCTTGGCTCGTTTGTACGATACAGTTCCCCTGTAGTATTTTTAGGAACACCAGAAATTAGATTGAAATTAAAATGTGGATGTAAAAACATTGACAAATCGGATTAAAACTACATTACCGGAATTTGGCTCTAATCAGGCAAATTAGATAAGAATTATCTAATTGTCTAGGTCTGCTAGTAATGAACATTACAGACCTGATGCAATTGCGATCGCCACATTAACACATTGCTGGGGTTGTAACCAAGTCACGGGGTTCCAAGTCACAATTCAATCTCACTTTTGTAGTTTTGACTCGAGTTCAGTCCGGTCATTTCCAATTCATCACCGAGTCAAGCCCGAGTCCAGGTCAGTGAGTAGACGCTTGAGTCCGAGTCACAGTGTTATGACTCGATTCCCAGTCCAAATCATTATATTCACGGTTCAGTTTTGAGTTCAATCCGGTTCAACCCACTTTGTTGAACTCTGCTCTTGTGATATAGAATGGCTTGCATTCACAATATCGTAATTTTCCTCAGTCCTTACAGTTTCTTGGCCTATTTTTCATATATCAGGACTGATAGACAAAATACCAACAATGTGGTGACTTTACTATTCTTCGAAGTTATAATGAAATGTCTGTCTTGGCCGTCCTAATCTCGAGTCATATAACTTGGTTTGAGTCATGTAAAATGACTCCAGTACAAGCTGAGTCAGAAGACAAATTGACTCGAGTCAAGTCAAATCACCAAAAATTATGAGTCTAGTCGAGTCATGACTCAAGCCATTGCAACCCTGGATATTACAGTTGCAACGAGGAAATGTTTTACCTTCTTTAGCACAACTCGAGAAAGATGTCGATAAAATCCTTGTCTTCGAAGAATCGGTGAAATCCAACGACATGCTTGTCATTCAAACTCTGATAGAGATAATCTCTTCATACGTTTTGTCTTTCTGATGATCATTGCCTGAAATTGAGACTCGTACAAATTATCTATCTAGTTCGGTGAAGAGCAACTAAGAACTAACTACGTCTTTCTCTCACTAGATCTATATCTAATTGTGGTTCTGGTTGTAGTTACACATTTTGGAAAGCGAGTCGTTCTATCGTTTCGCAATTTGAAAATCCAGTATGGTTTCTTACCGACTAACGATGTATACCTAGGGTAAAGAAAAAATATGCACCAAGTTATCCAGTGGGAAGCTCGTGGCTAGGACTGGGCACAGCGATTCGGATATTGGAATCTGCGTTGAGTATCGATTCTATTGATTAGAGTCGAGAATTAAGATATGAATTTTTTAGTTTTAAAATGATACGATCCTTGCCACTAAGAGGAAATCTATCAACGAGAATTATAGCCATGGAATCTCGATTGGCCGTATCGCAGCATATGAAACATGCAGTACCAAGATACGCACTTTAATGGAAATGTGATATCTGCAAAGTCGTGAACAATACATAGCACTGTGACAAAGTGGTAAACATGAAAAATACCAAATCATACTTAAACTCAAGCAGAACTGTCATAATATGCTTTGTGCTGGAGTAAAAGGTACGTATTTGAACTTTCCATATATTTCCTACTGAGTGATGCTCGGAACGAATCATAATACTCGATTTTATTCAGACCTACCTATTCATTAAAGTCCCAGATAAATGTAGTTGTATATGCTCACAAAACACAACCCAACGATTAGGTCTCCACTCTGAAACTGTGTGCCTTCTTGCCTAGAACTTTCGAGGTAATATAGTTGGATGTGCCACAAAAAGAACTTTTTTGTCTGGTCGGCAAAGTAGACTTTGGTAGCTCGGTCGAAATCTCCAAACTTCATGTCCATGTTATTGTTTAGGAATGGATATCCCGCTATCAAGAAAAATTTCACGTACAGTTACACAAGTAGGCCTACATAGACTTGTGCAAACTGAGAAACTAGTTAGATGATGGTTAAATAACTACTGCTAGTTTGAATAAGTTCTAGTTCCAGTTGTAGATGCGATTTTTGATAAGTGAGTAGTTCTACGTCAAGTGTAGGTTGCGAATTTTATACAACTGAGTAATTCAAAGTGAGTAAGTCTAGTTATAGATGTGGTTGCTAGTTTTGAAAAGCGGGTAAAAGTGAGTAATTCAACTTCTAGTTGTACTTGCTGGTGTTGAAGAGTGAGTGATATAAAAGTGAGTAATTCTAGTTCCAGTTGTAGTTACTAGTTTTAAAAAGCCAGCGATTCAAAAGTGAGTAATTCTAGTTCTAGCTCAGTGGTTCCCAACGTGGGCGATATCGCCCCCCAATGGGCGATTTGTCGGTCCAGGGGCCGAAAATAGCCAAGTGAGCGATAGGGGGCGATGGAGCGTTGAAATGACCGTAACTGCCACACCCAAACCCCCAATTTGAATGGGGGGCCCGAGTTCGTGAATTAACATTAATTATAGAGTATTATTTTGGAAATTTAGGCAACTTTTTCAGAAAAATTCGCGCTGCGCCCCATTTCGTGCTCACGCATTTCTTGCTTATTGGATACCCTTCCTTCAAGAAATAATACGCATGAGTTATAGAAATGGGCATCTCGGCGTCAGCCATTATCACACCATAACGCACCAAGACATATGAAGTTTCAGGCCATGTAGCATGCGACTCCGAGAAGTGTGCCAGAACGAGAAAACCTTGGCGGAAAAGGACTGCCTTAATGCTGACCGACTTCGATATATCTACGATATACATATAAATTTAATTGTCCATAGGCGCCTAAATGGCTGGTGCCAGTGCAGAAATACCAATTTGAAATCGTGTGCGTCTTTTAGTTTAGTACGTATGGACGATTTGAATATCTTTTGACATAGCAGACAGGCCTAGAAATGTCATTACGTAACGAAGTCATTGTACCCACGGGTCCGCCCGAATATGTTCAATTATTATTTACGGGCCCTACATTTTCCAAGACACCTCACTCATCTTTACCGGTAAATCTGAATACATGAGCAGAGATAGGATAAGAAATTGACAGCAGTATATATGTAATTCCCGATCATTTTGACTGATTCAATCATGAATGATAGAAATTTTTCGCGAATTAAGCCAACTAACTAAAGATTCCAACAATTTGTGCGGAGAAGTAGCGGTAAAGAGGTATCGGGGGAGTTTGGTCTGAGGGGTGCAGAATTTTGATTTATCGCCCTATGGAGGGGGGTTAAGACCAACGTATTAGGGGGGGGGGCTGACGAAGGGAGGTTATGGTCCTTTTAGAATCAAATCGGAGAAATCACCTTTTTTGTTAGTCAACTCACCAAAATTTAGCTGGAAAAGTGGAAGCTGGAACCACTGTTCTAGTTGCTGGTTTTAAAAAGTGAATAATTCTAGTTATAGTTATAGTTGCTGGTTTTTAAAATGTGTAATTCAAAAGCGAGTAATTCTAGTTCTAGTTCTAGATGCTATTTTTGAAAAGTGAGTGATTCAAAAGTGAGTAATTCTAGTTCTAGTTGTAGTTGCGAGTTTTTAAAAGTCACTAATTCAGAAGTGAGTAATTTTTGTTCCAGTTGTAGTTGTGAGTTTTGAAAGGGGAGTAGTTCTAATTCCAATTATGAATATTGAAAAAATTCAGTAGTTTCTACAATCCTGTCACCACTGCAAGCAATATTACCTTAATTTCCGTGTGAATGATCTTACAATCGTGAAGGTAAACAACTCCAAGCAGAATCTGTTGCCTGTAATAACGAGTCTCTGGTTCTGTGATGAGGCGTCTTCTTTTGTAAACTTCCATCAGCGACTGACAACAAAAATCAAATGTAAATCGGACAGATAGATTGACAATATTATTTGCCGGAACATATAAATCAGTGGTTCAAAACCTTCTGGAGCTAGCCGGCTGGTAAAATTCAACAACAAATTTTGCAGACGCCGTGAACCTTATAAATCAGAAAGTTCATTTCAGGCTGCCGTTTTGATATCAGAGTTGTCATACGCAGGGAAAATGTGAATACCTGAGTGATTCTATTCAGAATACAGTACGGTATTAGGCTTGGAGTCGAGTATTCAAGTATCACTCATTATGACATCAAAGCAGTATGAATGAGGTTGAAATTTGACATATGTAGGCCTACCTTCTATGGGACCACAAACAATATATTGATCCAGATTTGATTACGGTACGGTACTGAGATCATTGTTCCCAGCCCTAGTGATAATAGTTTAATTTTCGGTATTTCCAAACTAGATTACAATTAGAATTATAGCTACAGTTTTTATTCCAAATTACGATCTGGACAAAATCTTTGTCCGTGAAATTCAATGATGTGGTTGTGATTCACACCGCAATGGAGACTGATCTCTTGATACATTTTGTCTTCAAGATGCTCATTCTAGAGTAGCACCTGAAGCTGAAATTCACACAAAATTGATGCTTGTAATCAAAGCGCGGCCCAGTATAAGTTCGCCAATAATATCGTACTGACTTTGAGAGAAATATCGATATCAGCCACGAGGGAAAAGATATCGGCAATATCCATGACGTCACAGATTGATTTGACACCGTGACATGTTTTGTATGCAGCGATACAGCCCATCGCGGTTTACAGATTTCCGCACTGAGAAATAATATCGAAACTTTAATTCTCATTAGTAAATTAACTCTGATCAGTTCATTGTTAATCCTTTACCCTCTTGTAGCAAGGATCATATCATTTCAGTACTAAAAAAAACATGTCCCGCTACTCGACACGATAATAGCAAATGTCTGCAAACCAAGCATGGCTCGTTTCGCATGGTACAATTCTGCAACATTTTCAGGAACAGCAAAATGAGATTGGAATTAAAATGAGAGCAAGTAATATTTCACAAGTTAGGTTATAATTGAATTACCGGCAGTCGGATATAATTAGTCTAATTAGACCACAATAATTATCTAGTTGTCAGAGTCTGCTAGGAATAAACGTGACGGAGCTGATGCAATCGCCACCATCGCCACATTTTGTCTTTCTGATGCTTATTCAAAAGAAGTGCCTGGAAGGAACGCCAAATTAATGCTCGCATTTACTGCCTGGTTCACGATACGTTTGCCAATAACATCGTATCGACATCACACTTTAAAAAATATACTGGTACCGGCAATGAGAGGCAAAAAATGTTGACAATTTCTGCATGGCCACAATTTCTGCAGCCTTTCTAGTTTATTTCATGTCCAGTCATAACAATGACTGTAAAGCTGTTGTATTTTTGAAAATGTGGCCTAATCTAGAAGAATATTGAGGTTATCGGTGAAGGTGCTTACTGCTTGGTATCAGTTTCATCGGTATTGGCATAAAACCCGAAATCGGGCTAGCTCTAGTTATAAAAACTTGCAACTTGCAAGTTCTTTACCCTATTTGTTTACACAAGAGTCTTTACAAAATGGTATCAGTGCATGTGACAAATCTAATCATTCACACAGATTCCAAAGTGTCGATAAAAACGACTCACCTATGGCACATTTTAACAAGCGAAAGCTTGTTTTGTTCTGACACCAGTGACTTCAAAGCATTTGGCAAATCCGCCTCTGCCATGAAACGGACCTCTCGTGTATGGTTCCCGGTAGAGTCATCACTAGGGCGGTTTTTTCTGACTTAAAAAAGGAAAATTTTGACTTGGAAAATACAAATCTTGATTTTCTTTGACATAAACAAACTGAATTTTGACCAAATTTTGACCTAACGTATGCAAATTAAGTGTTTTCCCCACATGTTAAAATTGTACCACTTGTCTTCATTTCTGGTTGGAACTGGCAGTCCTAACGAGTTACTTTGGCCTGGAAAAGCGTTTCTGGCTTATAAAACGGGGAACTTTTTTAATGAAAAAACCAATATTTTAACGAAATCTGGCCCTATGAAGAATTCTAGTGGTTACAAAACGTATTATGGTAGAAATAATTTTAAAAAATTGTAGTACAACGAAAGATACTTTCCTACATCTTGGGTAGAAAGTGCATATCCTTAAGAAACTTGCCAAGGACGTTCAACAGCAGCAGTTGCCGGCTGACAACACTCAAGTTGTGCGTACTCTGCTGGTGACAAACCGTGTTGCTTCATTCTGACAATGTTGTCTACATCACAGTTTTCCATCACGCGCTTTTTGATATAAGAATGATGCAATGCCCAAGAAGTCTTTCTTCAGTTAGGATATTGCGGTACGTTGACCATAATTCCACGTCCACATATTTGTTTTATTTGACCGATTATGATTCACAATGAGCAGACAATTAGCCGTTTACAACGGTAGGCCTATAAAAGCGAAAACTTGTGAATCATATGTTCATCGACAGTGCAAAATCTACGATACAAACGAAATGCAGACGTCGAAAAATTTTTGACTCAATGAACAATTTTGACAAATTTTGACATGTCAAAAAACACCGCCCTAGTCATCACACATGCATTCGGCGATCTCGTTCGTCGCAAAGTATACTTGTTCAGACATAATCGTGAAATCAAATCCAAATCAATCTGCAAAATGAAATGTCGTACATTAACATGCTGGCACCAGACTTATACAAACTACTGGATGTTTAAACTGCACAACTAAATCAAAACGAATGACATTTGAAAATCAGTGACTAACGAAAACACAACGCAATGAATTTGATTCCGAAGCAACTCATTCAATATATTTTATCGGAATCAGATTGGCTTTCCACATTTACATCGGTGAAAATTACTGAAGAATCAGACAGACAGAACTACCACTATACAGGCTAAACTAAACAATTACTAGCTATAGCAATGTCTGTAAGATCTTCACACAAACGATAACGGATCACAACGATATTTGAAGGTAAGACCTTGGTAGCTTTCACACTCTATTTAACGTCCACTTGCGAATGAATATAACTTTATTAATTACACGAGCTTTCGGAGCGCCACTCCTTCATCAGGTGTCAAAGCGAAAGTAACGCAAAAAGAGCAACGCAAAAATATTTTCAATTTGAACATATGCATATTATGACATTAATAGGGAATGAGAAATTCTAGATTCCGAAGTCGCGTACTCTATGACGCCATAGACACAAATATCAAGTTTTGATTTGAAATGCAAATAGTGAGGTGTGTGCCTAAAATCGGATTGGATAAGGTGTTTACTGTTTATATGCTAATTTGAAAAGAACAAAAGGTGTTAAGTCAAGCATTCATGGTGTAGTGAGACATACATCCTCTATCTATATTCAGCCCTTGTCGGAAAGTATCAAATTTGTCGATATATTTTTGTTCTGTAGCCTTGCGGAGAGTAGCGTCTTCCATGTTCCCGACCAATACATTGATAGTCGTGTCGCTCTCCGAGTGCCCAGCGGAAGAAAAATGATCACCGACATGTTCGATTTGTTACCTTTCGAGATATCATGTCGGTGACCATTTACTCTCTTGTGGAGAGGTTGACTGGTTTCTCCTACGTACCATGCATTCGCACATCCTTTTCGACAGCGAATCAAATATACATTACTTGATTTACAAGTAAAATGGCCTTTGATGTTGTGCCGGGCGGGTCCTCTTGTAATCACGGTGTGATTGAGAATAGCACACGTCTTGCATGATGGCTGTCCGCAATTTTCCACACCATTTTCTCGTCTTGACCGAGGTAGCCTACTATTTAGCAAACAGTTACGCAAGTTGCGTGGTTGCCGGATGGCTAAAATAGGTCTTCTCGGGAATACTTCATTGCATTTCGGATCGTTGATTAGTATTAGCGGATGTTCTTGTAAAATCTTACGGATCTTTTCTGCTCCCGGGAAATAAGTAGTGACCAGCGGCACTCTGCGATCTTGTGTTTCCTCATTGTGATTTCGACTGCAATCAAGCTTTTCTCGTGGTACATTGAGGGCCCTTTTTATTTGATTCCTTAGTGGCTGTTGATCGTAGCCAGATTTGATAGTTCGTGTTTCAAAACTTCCAAATGTTCATTTTTGTCCTCTTTCTTCAAGCAAATTTTATGAATTCGAAGGGTTTTGCTGTAGACTATTCCTTTTTACAGTGTATTGGATGGAAACTGTGGTAGTTTAAAATCTTACCAGAGTCCGTTGGTTTACGGTAGAGTGACGTGAAAATGCGACCTTCTTCGATGTTGACAAGCGTGTCGAGGAATGCAACTGCAGTCATCGAGCTCTCCATGGTCAGACGAATGTTAGGGTGAATTTCGTTTATTGAATCATGAAACTTTTTCAGTGACTGTTCTCCATGGGTCCATATCATGAAAATGTCGTCGATGTATCTTGTATAAAATATTGGCCGCAATGTTTGTGTCTCCATGAAATCGTCCTCAAAATGATGCATGAAAAGATTTGGGTATTGCGGAGCAAATTTCGTGCCCATTGATGTTCCTTGAAGCTGTAGAAAGATCTCTTCGTTGAATTCGAACGTGTTGTGAGTTAAAGTGAAGCCGATAAGTTCCATGATGCTTTTCTTTAATGGATGTCCAATTTCTGCAAGACATCTCTCCACAGCCTCCATGCCATCCTTATGAGGAATACTTGTATACAGGTATGACACGTCCATGGTGACTAATATCGTTCCTGATACTAAGTGATTGACATTCATGAGTTTGTTCAAAAATTCCGTCGTGTAACGACAAAAACTTGGTGTGCTTTTCACCAATGGTTTAAGGTGTTTTTCCACGTATCCGGATACGTCTTCCGTTCGAGTTTTGTTGCATGACACGATGGGGCGTCCAGGAATATTGTCTTTGTGCAATTTCGTTAGACGATAGAAGCGGCCAAGAGAGGGATCAGACGGGATATTGATCTTTGATTTCTCGTCTTCTTCCATATCCAAACATTTTATAATTTTCTTTAATCGTTTTGTGTGTGCTATTCTCAATCACAGCACCGTGATTACAAGAGGACCCGCCCGGCACAACATCAAAGGCCATTTTACTTGTAAATCAAGTAATGTCGTATATTTGATTCGCTGTCGAAAAGGATGTATGAATGCATGGTACGTAGGAGAAACCAGTCAACCTCTCCACAAGAGAGTAAATGGTCAGTTGGTCACCGACATGATATCTCGAAAGGTAACAAATCGAAGCCTGTCGGTGATCATTTTTCTTCCGCTGGGCACTCGGAGAGCGACATGACTATCAATGTATTGGTCGGGAACATGGAAGACGCTACTCCCCGCAAGGCTACAGAACAAAAATATATCGACAAATTTGATACTTTCCGACAAGGGCTGAATATAGATAGTGGAAGTATGTCTCACTATACCATGAATGCTTGACTTATCACCTTTTGTTCTTTTCAAATTAGCATATAAACACCTTATCCAATCCGATTTTAGGCACACACCTCACTATTTGCATTTCAAAACAAAACTTGATATTTGTGTCTATGACGTCATAGAGTACGCGACTTCGGAATCTAGAATTTCTCATTCCCTATGATGTCATAATATGCATATGTTCAAATTGAGAATATTTTTGCGTTGCTCTTTTAGCGTTACTTTCGCTTTGACACCTGATGAAGGAGCGGCGCTCTGAAAGCTCGTGTAACTAATAAAGTTATATTCATTCGCAAGTGGACGTTAAATAAAGTGTGAAAGCTACCAAGGTCTTACGTTTATATATATCGTCTGCTATAGGCGCAACAAATTATTCAACGATATTTGAGAAATGTAGAACGCTTGTCAACAAGACAACTGAACATCAATACTCAAAAAATGTAGAACAAAAAGTTATCTCTTTCATATTGGCCATTGGTAATGCAATAGGTTGCATGAGTATCATAATGCGCAAAATTTTACCGATTTCTTGTCCCAAAAACGAGGGATGCACATTACGCATTGGCAGAAGTCTTGAAAAAATCTCTTTCGAAATAAAACTTGAAATCACACCTTTCTACATGTTTGTTGTCAATCCCGCATCACATTCAGCTACCGTGCCCAGTAATTCGTATTATAAGTGTTGTGCGATGTCAAATAGCGAGGAGAACAGTGCTACACGCGCTAGCAATTCTCGCTAATTTATAGCGTCAACGACAGGTCTGAACAATCGCATCTACAACAGGATATGTGCTCAAGATATAAGCCTAATTGTTGACCAGAGCAATTGCATTTGTAATAGGGATCGTGCACACGATATCGTCGCTGGTCTGAGCTATCGCGTCGCAAGCCTCACTAGGGCGTTATTATACATGGGAAATTACGGTATATCACAATCATGAAATTTGGTACCAGAATGCATATCCATATGTTCCTTGAGGTGGCCCTTCACAGTAAATGCTTTCCCGCATATATCAGAAACATGATTTTTGATACCAGCGTGCATATTCATATGCAGCTTGAGGGTACCCTTCCGAGTGAATGCTTTACTACATATAGCACATGTATGATTTTTGATTCCGGCATGCTTATCCATATGAAGCTTGAGGTGACCCTTCATAATGAATGCTTTCCCACATATATCACAAACATGATTTCGGATGCCAGCATGCATATCCATATGAAGCTTGAGGGAACCCTTCTCAGTGAATGCTTTACCACATATGGCACATGCGTGATTTTTGATTCCAGCATGCTTATCCATATGCAACTTGAGGGTACCCTTCCGAGTGAATGCTTTACCACATATGGCACAATCATGATTTTTGCCTCCAGCATGCTTATCCATATGCAACTTGAGGGTACCCTTCCGAGTGAATGCTTTCCCACATATATCACAAACATGACTTCGGATGCCAGCATGCATATCCATATGAAGCTTGGGGGTACTCTTCTCAGTGAACTCTTTATCACATATAGCACAGGTATGATTTTTGATTCCAGCATGCTTATTCATATGCAATATGAGGGTACCCTTCCGAGTAAATGCTTTACCACATATAGCACATGCATGATTTTTGATTCCAGCATGCTTATCCATATGACGCTTGAGATGACCCTTCCGGGTGAATGCTTTCCCACATATATCACAAACATGATTTCGGATGCCAGCATGCATATCCATATGATGCTTGAGGGTACCCTTCTGAGTGAATGCTTTCCCACATATATCACAAACATGATTTCGGATGCCAGCATGCATATCCATATGATGGTTGAGGGTACCTTTCTCAGTGAATGCTTTACCACATATAGCACAGGCATGATTTTTGCCTCCAGCATGCTTATTCATATGCAACTTGAGGGTACCCTTCCGAATGAATGCTTTACCACATATAGCACAGGTTTGATTTTTGATTCCAGGATGCTTATCCATATGACGCTTGAGATGACCCTTCATGGTGAATGCTTTCCCACATATATCACAAACATGATTTCGGATGCCAGCGTGCATATCGATATGATGCTTGAGGGTACCCTTTTGAGTGAATGCTTTCCCACATATATCACAAACATGATTTCGGATGCCAGCATGCATATCCATATGATGGTTGAGGGTACCTTTCTCAGTGAATGCTTTACCACATATAGCACAGGCATGATTTTTGCCTCCAGCATGCTTATTCATATGCAACTTGAGGGTACCCTTCCGAGTGAATGCTTTACCACATATAGCAGATGTATGATTTTTGATTCCAGCATGCTTATCCATATGCATCTTGAGGTGACTCTTCTTAGTGAATGCTTTACCACATACATCACATTCAACATTTTTGATGCCAGCATGCATATCCATTTGATGCTTGAGGTTACTATTCCCTGTAAATGCTTTCCAATATATATCGAATCATAGTTCTTTCAGGCCGTGGTCAATAGTTGGTACTGGATTCACTGCAGGCTTTTCTCTATGACACTAGAGAAAAGACCCTCAGATTTTCCCCATTTCAGCATATGATCTTAGTTCAATCATAGTACGCCACACCTGCAATGCATGAAAGTGTGGAACTACTTTAAACTAAGTGCAATTTAAGATTGTAGCCATAACGAGATATAGTACAACATACAAAACTAGCAATAGCATGGAAATGACTTCATCAATGAGAGTGAAAATCATTATGGTACGTTACAATGTAGTCTTCTTGTTTAATGTAGTCGGATATCTTCAAGAGAACTATTGTTATATCGAAAGTTTCGATCATTTCAATTACAAACCATTCATAACACGAGAAAAAACACAACGCTGAGTGACAATGGCGCATATTTACAAATGAATTACGGAAATTTTCCAAGAACCATCAAAGATGTACCTGTGACCATGAACATTGAGCGGCTTCAATGAATATGCCCTGCAGTAGTTTTCTCAGTAATAAGGTTCACATTAACAGCAGGCGCGTAGCCAGGGGGGGGGTTCGGGGGTCGGAACCCCCGACTTTTGAAACGCGAAACCCCTTCCATTTACGCGAGACCCCTCTCGATGCATTTCAATATTTCGTAGGTCGGTAGCACTAGCTAATTTGCAGCACGCTCTTGCGCAATGATATGACCGATTTATATGATGGCCTTTTTCTCGCGTCTTCTCTCGTGTGCACAGTAGACGAGAGAGGGCTTTTTTTCTCGTGCGTGCAAGGAAGACAAGGTCATTATATCGTATAATGTAATCACAGTCACAGTGCAGCTACAACTCGTCGCGTCGCTTTTACGAACGCGCGTAATCAGTATTAATAATATCGGATGTATCGCAGTATTCACCTGACTGGCGACGCGTAATTCATAATTGTCGCGTGGTCCGCGATCTCATCAAATCTAGAACTCTATTGGGTATATGCTTCAACAATTGGATACTTAATCTCACGCATTCACCGATACACGGCAACGCAACTTTGATTTACAATTTGACGGCTTAATATTAACAAAGAAATAGCAACAGGTTATCTGAAGAACACTGTATTCAAACGGTATTCTTCAATCTACGCTAACATATTTTTGCTAAAATCCTTTAACACAGCCAGGCCAGGCTTGCGCGCGGCCGCGGCTAATTGGCCGGGCCTAATGCAGATGCGGTTCTTCAAGCCAGTAGAACTAGGCTTGTTAGAGACGTGATAAATCAGGCTAGAAACGATTGCCGAGCGCACGCCAACTGATGACTTAATTTCGCAATCATCGGCACGGCAAAAACTAACGAGAATCGATCTCGCTGAGATTATTGCGAAATTAAGTCATCGATTGGCGCGCGCTCGGCAATCGTTGCTAGCCTGATTTATCACGTCTCTAACAAGCCTAGTTCTACTGGCTTGAAGAACCGCATCTGCAATAGGCCCGGTGCGAACTATACCATCGCCTGCACAATCGCATCTGCTTTGCCTGTCCCGCACCATATCATCGTTGGCTTACACAACAATCGCATCCGCAATATGCCTGATAGGAAATATATCATCGCTAGCCTAACGATCGCGTCTCAGGCCTGGCATGCTTTGGCTCCTATCTCTCGATGGATTGTATGCGGATTTGCGATTGTGATTAAAGAGTGACATCGCTAAACTGAATGACATCGAATGTCCGCAATCGACCTCAAACATGTACGTGCGTACATACTTGATTTATTTTCGCTAATACTTGAACATAACCATCGGAAGATGTGTGTCAATGCTTGAGTTATAAAAGATGAGAAAGGTTTGAAATTGAACCACCTGAAATCGGTGCCATTATAGAACTGATTCCATAACAACTCGGACATTTTGACTTGTGCAAATCGTCGCCGAGGTTACATAATATGCGTTGCCGTTGATATGCGCGTAACACGCGTTGAGAAAGCTCGCATATTCAATTGTTCGCGAGAGATCAGGGACTCGCTAATTAACAGCACTTCCCGGACACGTTGACAAGCTTATCATACGCGTAAGTTCGTCAACGCGAGGCGGTTGTAAAATCGTCATTTACGCACTACTTAACCCTAATGAATTGATGCTATAAAAATCGAAACCCCGCCCTCTTCATTTCAAACCCTTCCCATATATTTCGGCTGGCTACGCGCCTGATTAACAGTGCTATTTTTACTTTTATACAGGTTGAAAAGAAAAATATTTCCTGCTAGTTTGTAGCTGGTCGTTCCAGTCAGAAGCACAGCGTCATCAAAACACCTATGGTACGTTATAAGCTGTCTCAATACACATTACTGCAAGAACAACAATCATGATAGTCAGTGGAGTCATTAATTGACAACTGAATAATAAGGGTTGGATTGCACCCAATTCATAGCCAACCGTATACATAAAATAAAAATTCAGGTCTATGACAATTCATCTCTGAAGATTATGTATCATTTTACATTGAGCACAGCTTCAATTACGCCAATAACAAATGCACAACAACATGACCATCACTAATCGCGGTTCCATGTGACTATGTCAACATTCATGGTGTTCATGAGTGGTTTAAGTTTAGTGTATTGTGAAAGCAGCAGTAACCCTTACCCTGACCTTAATTATACGCCAACCCAACTACAAAACTAAACCCTATTTATCACTTAACCAGACAAGGACAACTAGACAATCATAGCTATCAAATTACACTGATTAGGCCGGTAATAAAATTCTGAACTAATTTCCGAAATACTTCCTCGCTCTGATCAGTGTTGGGATGACTCGTGTCAGACTCTAGTCAACTTTTTTGTATGACTTGAATCGGAGCTTCAGAAATGCGGATTGGTGTTGATTGCTGTTTTGTGGCATATACACCGACTTATGATATAAATATATGCCGCTGGACAAGGATATAGCCTTTTGCGGCATTGTAAGTCTTGCACCAACCCTCCATGCTATCCCAGTATAGCATGAGCACCAAGCAGGGAAGTCATGGATACCAGTGTTACTAATCGGGTCTTTGGTCTGACGAGGCCAAGGATCAAACCCACGACCTACCGAATAAGAAAACGAACGCTTCACCATTACGCTATCTTCTCGGTTTACCTCGTGACTCGGAGCAGAATTTAGTAGTCAATTTCAAGTCATCAAATAAACGATGTACCATGGGCAAGTTAGGATTGTTCGCGATACGCTGGTGTCACTTGTGAGAGCGACCAGTCATTCACTGCCAGTCATTCACTGATTGTAGGTTTCTCAGATTCTTCATTGGTACACAACTAGGAAATTGACCACAAACGAAATGATCACAGCTTATGTTGTCGTAATACAGTGGTTCTCAACCGATTGTCCGCAAAGCATGTTCAGATAGTCCGCGAATCCTCCAAATTTGCAAAATGGTTGAAAACCAAATTTGTATTTTTTTAATTAGTGAAATATTTTCGCTCCAGAACTGTTCAAACTTCAGGACTGACATAACCAGAAATACAGTCTTAGATGAAATATTCTACTAGGGAAACGCATTTTAGTAACCAATAGTCTACTGATACAAAGATATTGCTGTTTAGAGAGAAATTTTTCAATCTAATTTTTTAAATGTACCCAGAATTCAAAGAACAACATTTGTAAATATTGGACAATTATGAGGGTATGCATTACAAATGTCAGAAAATTTGCTAAATTATAATGGAACGAGTCATAACCGATATTCCAGAATAACTTCATATTGACCTGCTAGATAAAAGTGAATAGGCTGGACGTTAGATGTTCTGTTTCTCAATGTTGATGCCGTATATATCAGACCAAAATTGTCTTCTGAAACGCTGCGGTTAATTATTACATTCGCCATCTCCTATCACTGTGGAAATGTATTTTTGGCACTCATGTCAAATCGACGACGTGGATTTTCCAGCACGACAGCGTAGTCAAAGAAATGTAGCTACAGAATTCGCTACATTAAGTCCTCCCAATTTGTACATCAATAGTATGTTGTTATTTTCTGGAAAAGTCATTTGGTCGATCTTTAGTTGCCTACAGTTAACATTTGCAAATGGTATATGACGATTGCACGATATTTGAGGTAAATTTGAACTAATAATCGGGGTAGGGGTCCACGAGGGTCCCTGGCGGTCTGAAAGGGGTCGGCGAAGACAAAAAGCTCGAGAACCACTGATCTAATAGGAGCGTATCTTTGTTTCTTAGGCCGCTCAAGTGCTTACCTTATGTAGTGCTCACCTTTACCAACTTTCTTGTATGATTTAAATCCAATGTATATAGTTTATGCTTTTAAATTCTCACGGATATGTAGCTGAGTAGGGTATTGTACCATATCGAGGCTTCGTATTGGATCCTCTATGTTGGCTGATAATAACAGACTGTAGAGCATGTGGCTATACAGTTACTCAAGTATTATTTACCAGTCCCGCGTGTTGGTGAGCGATACAACGCCATTCTGTATGTATAGTCAACTTTATATTCGCTATTCGATTCAAGATAAATGTTTATTTTGGTCAATCAATCTGTCTTTCACACAGTCAGCAAAATGCAATGACTTTTCAGCAACACTCATACTTCAGCAATTCAATTTGACTTGAACCATGACTGGAATTGCGACTTGACTCGAGTAACCTCCAAAAAACGAGTGACTTGAATTGACTCGAGTCACCTTCGGAAATCGATTGACACGACTTGACTCGAGTCAAAATTTGCAATGACTCGAGATGACTCATGACATGAAGGTAGTGACTTGACCCCAACACTGGCTCAAATACAGATTCTAATCTAATCTGTAAAAGGTTTGTATGCTCTCATTTTATTTCTTATCTGCTGTCTGGTTTTATTGAAACTGTACTGTACCGTGTGAATCGAGTCAGGATTACTGTACACATATTTCCATAAGTATGAGAATGAACTCTGATTTGATATGAGATTAAATTGATTCAACTACAAAGTTTTCACGAATTCAGTATCAGTCTAACTTCAAGTCTAATCTAATTTGGAAATTTGAAAAATGCTAGCTAGCTAACTTTAAAAAAGCTGAAAGTCGTCTAGTTGTTCAAGTCTGCCCTAAACCCATTACAACACAATTAATTTTAACATGTACACTGGAAACACGTATTGGTGATTGTCATATTGTTGTGGATAGAAAAAGACCCAAAGGTGGTGAATTGATCCCCACACTGGCTACAATTGATGGCAGGACTAAACTTGAAGATTTTAGCACATACTGCACACAGAGTGGACACTGCCTGCAAATCCCAGTTTTCAAATTGGTTCCCTTTTTATAGACCTCATTTCATTTTGAACTTCTGCAATCAAAACGAGATGGAAGAATTTTGCATGGCATTTTACCATATTTATGAAAATAGTTAATGAAATGCTTTGTAAATGACCTTTTGAATTCCCGGAACCATTCAATATGGTTTCAACAATTTTAATTCCAATTTTAGACCTTTTAACGTGGTGCCCGCATGAGTTCTCTCATGCGTAATCAGTAGATATAAATCGAGTATTAGGCTTCGAGTCAAGTTGGGGATTTGAGTATCCTTCATTGTGACGACATAACAATACGAAAGATGTGTCAAGTTCAGATATGTACGATTTACGCGATCACGAAGTGTATAATGCCAGTTTTATATCACAATAAAGATAGCTTGGTGTTTTTACACCACAACCATTTCATTCAACTTTTGACAACAATTCATGTTTTTAATCCTTTCACAGAAGAAAATAGCATCGAAACTCGAATTCTGATTTGGCAAGTTACATCTTAGTGGCGAGGATCATATGATTTCGAAACTCAGAAAAAAACAATCCCTTATTGTCCCAATCAATTCATTAAAACCTGATGCCCACTAGGACACTACCCAGCCCTAGCAATTACTATTGTAGCGCTTTTCAGATCATCTTTGGAGCTTGCAAAAAATTAGAATCACGAGACCCAAATATCGTTTTGGGTTTCACAAGGCGTAGTTAACTCTGCAAGACTGAAACTGTGCAATGATACAGGCTCATGAACCCGTTCAATCCAGTTTTAACGATGAAATGTCCTATCGGAAATAGTATTATTTTTCATAATCCAACATTTCGTACCCTGCTACTTCTATGGGTTGGAGTTGATGAATATGCATCATTCAATATTTTTGCAGACAACCTAACCATTCCATGAGGGAGCCCATACAATGTCAATGAATTTTTGATTGTAATTAAAAATCCATAATTTTCTACCATATTACTTTCCGCTTAACAAACTTGGCATTTTCATCAACTAGCCAGTAAAATTTGAAAACAACCCTAAAAGTCTGTCTACTTTACAAAGCCCAATTATTATAACGCCGTAATACGAGCAGGAGCGTTGGCAGTATCCCGACTAGATATCTTCTAGAACTGTAGTTCTTCAACTTTTTAAGACACACCTCCTCGGTCAATATTAAAAACTTTCACCAACCACTTATCAAATGAAAAGGCAAGGCATTGTGAAAGCTATAACTCTTTCAGCAGTAGTTCTTGGCCTTTCCTAACTACGATAACTAGGCAAGCCCATACGATAATCTGCAGGCCTTTAGCAAACTACAAATTTTCGCCTAATTACGAAAACCAAAATCCATCACATTGCACAGCTGATGCAATACTATAGAATACTGGTGCACAAAATCAACTGTGCATAAACAACAGCGTAAAAATTATTGAATATTTTTCACAAAAATACAAAAAATATTAATGAAGATTTATCGTAGTAATAACCCTACTAATTATAGATAGAAACAGGATAAGAAAGTGCTTGCATTTTATTAGGAGAAATTCAGCTCATAATAGCTGATTGCTTTACTTCCAACAAATTCGATCACCGATGTATGGCCGTAATAATATAACTCTTAGTATCCTATAAAGGAGTGTACTGTAATTGAAAAAATCATCTCTCACTACTCAACTTGAATTGTTGCAATTAATACTAAATTCGAATACAGTAATGTAATCATTGTGTCCATCGGCACTCATTTTCAACAGTGAAAATACGAACATAGAAACCAACGATAAGACACCATATACAAGCAGCTCTCACAAATCATAATGTGACATTAACCAAAAACATCAGACAAACAACAATACTTCCCCGGATGCAAGCTTTATACGATAATAATCAGTCTGAAGATTGTTAAAATTAGGACACTTATGCATATGCTGCAATACCTTCTTTGGTATACTCCGCACACTGGAAAATGTTCCCCATGATTACCAACAATCAATGTTCCCCATGAGCGATTGAGCATGTCAACATTTATGGTTTTTCTGCGATATTCAAGTGTCCCCTATTTTCATTTCTTTTGTCTTCACCTGGATATCTCTCTTAATCTATATGAAAATTGAGTTGCATTTGGCTAGTGAAATACAATGCCCCTTATGAATGTGCACAAACAATACATCATTTCCGATCGCCAAGACTGGAAAAAGTGGTTGTTTTCAGCAATAAGTTGCGCGTGACAGAAGGGTTTCTTGAATAGAATAATCAAGTAATGAAGCGAAAAGTTGTGCGTGACGTTGCCACCAATTCCACTCTGGCCGATCACTAAAACAAAAATGTGACAGCGTCAGATCTGTCATTCGCGAACTATAGTCATGGAGTTTTTGGGAACACATGGTGGTGATCATGAGGATCACTTTCCAATGTGTAAAGGCGTACCAAACAAGTGCTGCAGAATGTCAGATAACGTTTTCGAATATATATATTTATCCAAACTTTATTGTAGGCCCTTTTCATGATAGACATATGCATGGAAAAAGCACCATTCTCAGTCATACTTGTACAAACTACTGAATTTTCAAATTGAGTAAATAAAACTCGAATTACTCACTTTTAGACACGCTAGAAAAGACTAGAACTAACTGCCTTCACAACTATGAATCACAAGTATAGATTCAATCTTGAATCGACTTCATCTTCATCTTATTAGAATCGGCTTTCCGCATGAACAATGAACATCAGTGCAAGTTTGAAATGGGAGGGGTTTTGACCCTCGAAATCCACCCCTTAGCTGCTTAACCGTTGCTAGTGATGATTCTGAGCTTGCAATTGGTATTAGTTGCAAGAACATCACCCAATGAAACACTGGCATCACAATTTACGTTAGATGACAATACGTTTTCTACTTCTGATTCAAGTTTCCGTTTATCGGCAGCTAATTTTCTGTAACTATAACTATTACCTATTCAAAATCACGAACTAGAATTAGAACTACTTGAAAATTCGACCTACAACTAAACTAAACTGAGCAGTGAGCACTGAGCAGTGAATAAGAAAAGCAGAACACCTGAGGTCTCGGATACCCAATCATTGGGCAGGCCTCATGGAGTCATAGCGACACCTTAGGGTTGTACGGTGGCAAAAAAGTAGAAAGCAGAACTGCCTGCCAGGAAATATTCTTTTTTTTTCGTGAGACAATCATAGGGTGTCGTTCTTTTGATGCACTGTTGACTATAGGTACCAATATTTTATAGTGATGTGTCAGGCGTATATTGACGTAGATTTTCGTATTCTATGTTACTCTAACTGGGCAATAATTCTAGACCATAGAAGGCTTGCTGATTAGAGCAAGAGTTCGTCATGTTAGTAAAGGTTGAAAACCACTGATATAATATCGGTTTCGCAGTTAATTACTCTATCACTCCACATCTTGCATGGTTATTAACATTAGCTTTTGTATGATCGGCAAAATAATAAAAAAAACTGTCGTTTACGGCTCATCGACGTCGGCCGCAATATAGATGGGTGATTCCCCTCTGTCTGAGTAGATATTTCAATATTTGATTGCTCACTGCTCTGCCCAGCAACGGTATAGATAACTAATCTCCGAAAGTTAGTAATCTATTGCAAAAGTATAATTCACAGTATTGTTATTATAAAGAAGAAGTTATATACTTTATTGCATAACCTTTTATCAGTGTCAAAGACTAATACCAATTATCCCACGCGACTTGTATTTCTCAATTTGCGAATTATCATCAAATTATCTCTCCGGACTAGACATAGAGAAATTAGGATGTTACCGTCAAAGCTCATGATCAGTTCCGCTATTATAATTGCATCTGTTTTTTCCGGAGGACCTAAACTTTAGGTTCTGTGGAGACTTCTACAAATTATCGATCTTGTTGCCTGACGATCAATTAATCATCGCTCTGGACTATAGTAACCGAGATATCAAGATGATACCATCACTGCGAATCATCATCCATTTCGCTACTATGTTTTTATCTGTTTTACTTGAGGTTCTGTGCAGACCTCTACAAACTACTTATCCAGTTGGTTAGCTAATTGCTGGTATTTTGAGTAGATCAAGTTTCATATCAATCAGTAGCCAGTAGCGTACTTTGAAAATTCCCAGTTGTATAGTTCTCTAGTTGTGCATTTAAAAAGATATTAATTGCCAAACCACTATAGAAAACATGTGTCGTAATTTAGTATGAATCGTGATACCAGTGTTCTGTTGTGTGATGTTCTTGCGGCAAGCCATTAGCAATAACCCATTGCTAGCTGACAGTCATCACTAGTAACAGGAATGTAGCCTGGGGTTATAGTTCCAGCTCTAGCTGTCTAGTCTTCTATAGGCCTAGTCTATGAACTACAAGTAAAAAGTATGAATCAAGTTTGTTCAACAACAACATATTTCTTGGACAACCTAACTATTATATCAACTAACCAGTAAAATTTTTCAAAATAAGGTATTTTTAAATAACATAATAGACTTTGTTCCGGTATCAGTTTGTCTGTCCATGTGAATACACAATATTTCTTTTTCCAGACTGATTTGTATTTGATTTCACTATAATGTAAGATAAAGCTGACATCGCTACTAAAGAGAACCCGAAGTCGTGTGTGATGACTCTAGTGGGAAACGATACATGAGAGGTACATTTCTTGGCAAACGGGGATTTGCGAAATGCTTCAAAAATCACGCAAGTCGGAACAAAATGAGTTTTCGCTTGTAGAATTGTGCTGAAGGTGAGTAAAGTTTGTTAGCGGAAGGAATCTATGTGACTGGTATATGTTGTATGCACCAATGACTTGTTTTGTGAACTCTTGTGAAAACAAGGATTTGGTCTGAAACTTGAAAGTTGTTATTCGACTATGAAGTGAGAGGGGTTTCCGCCCCACACCCACACCTTGCTAAGCCCTTGTTAGTAATAAGGACTCTGAGATAGCAATGAATGCAACAATATCACACAACAAAGCACCGGTAGCAAGATTTGTGTCGACTAATTGTAGGGTGTAACTAATTTTGTTTAAATGCGCATCTAGAACTAGAGCTATCACTAAGCCATTAGCTAATTATAATTGACCATCAACCAACTAGATGGGTAGTTCATGTAACTCTATATAGTTGTGTAAGTCTATATAGTTGCATTGACAGCTGGATAACCTCTTCCTGAACAACAACATGGAGGTGAAGATTGGAGATTTTGGACAAGCTACCAAAGTCGACTTTGACAACCAAACAAAGAACATTTTTGGGCCACACCAAACTATATTGCACCGGAAGTTATCGTCAAGAATGGACGCAGTTTCAAAATGGACACCTTGTGGCTGGGATGTGTTTTGTGAGTATCACTCATCTAGGACTTACTAAAAGGGGTTGCAGCGGTCTTAGGTGTAGAAATGGGTAAAATCGAGCACATGAGAAATTCGATTCTGAATCACGCATTAGTCTTCGACTCGAGTATCACTCGTTATGACTTCATATTATTTACGCCATATGAGTGATGCTCCTAAATAGGATATGTCTAATATCAAACCTATAGGCATCATTTCATGTCATTTTTTATTGGCAAGGTTCACTGATACGCAAAATTTGTTGTCAGATTTGACCGGTCAGGTTGAGAACCACCGATTCAGATGTGCCTCACAAATAATATTCTCTAGCAATCCAATTAGCTTTTCATTTTGTTGTCAGTCACAGGTGTTTACAAAGTTTACAAAGGATGACGAGTCATCACGGAACCAGAGACCTGTTATTACATGCAACAGCTTCTGCTTGGTGATATTTATCTTCACGGAATATCAAGGTAACATTGCTTGCAGGTATACCAGACTTGTACAAACTGCTGGATTTATTGGAATCCGCTACTAATACTAGAACTAGACTTACTCACTTTTCGGAATTTTCAACTACAACTAGAACGAACGACTTGAGAATCCACAACTAACTACTTGAACTAAAACGTGACTTACCGAATTGTAATGATCTAGGAAATAAGAACAGCATACAACAGCTAAACGGTATTACGATTCACACCGAACGCGTTTTCTAGTTGTCGGACAATTAAACTCTTCAAATCCAAACTAGAACTACTAAAAAAGCAGTTGTTTGTTGGTCATCAATTAATGCGTTTTGAAATTTGTACAATTCTGGATGCTTGTGTAACTAACTGCAAAATTTGTATTGACAGCTTGAGAATATATTCCTGAGCAACAACATGACGATGAAGAGTGGATATTTTGGCCTAGCTACCAATATCGACTTTGACAGCTGAGCAAAGAACACGTTTTGCGTCACATCCAACTATATTGCCCCGGAAGTTCTAGGAAAGTAAGGAAACAGTTTCAAAGTGGACATCCGGTCGTTGGGTTGTGTTATGTGAGTATGATGCAGCATTGAGGTTGCAAGGTTTGTAGGTGTAGAGATGGAAAATATTGCGCACCCGAGTAATTCGACTCTGAATCGAGTCGAGTATTTGAGTAGCATTCATTACAGCGTTAATAACATTATGACTGAACTGCAAAATTCAAATATGTACTTTTATGCAACCACAAACAATGTAAGGCCAGTCCTACATCATATTCAATATAATTTTGTATTTTTCCGGCCGTGCTGTGGGTTGATTCTTTCCGAGATATGTCATTTCCACTAACATGTGTAGTTACGTACCTCATATCTCGTAAGGTGCGATATGATCAATCGCTACTTCATGGCTTCCACACCGGAAAATCATAACAAAACAATAATTCTTGTTGATAGATTTCCTCTTGGTGGCCAGGAGCGTATCATTTTAAAACTAAAAAACTCATCTCTCGCTTGTCAACTCCAATCATTAGAATTGACGCTTAACTCAGATTCCAATATCCGAATCACTATGCCGGTTTTAGCCACGAGCTTCCCACTTGATAACTTGATGCAGATTTTTTCATCACCCTAGGTATACATGGTTGGCCGGTAAGCTACCACACTGGATTTTCAAACTGAACAAGTGAACAACCATATAACGACTCAATATCCAAAATGTGCAACTATAACTAGAAGTGACAACTACTTACTTTTCCAAGTCCACAATTAGACATAGAGCTAGTCAGAGAAAGATGCGGTTAGTTGCTCGTCACGTAACAAGATTGACCATTTGTACGAATCTTAATTTCAGGCAATGGCCATCAAAAAGACAAAATTTGAAGACATCAGTCTCCATCGCAGCTGGAATCACAAGCACGTTGGATTTCAGCAGATTTTTCCAAGACGATAATTTTGTCGACATCATTCTCTAGTTGTGCAAAAGAAGGGTAAAAACATTTCCTTGTCACAGCTGCAATGTCTCTCAAACTGTTGAGGTCGCGATTGCATCAGCTATGTAATGATCGTTACTAGCAGATTTGGACAACTAGATAATCGAGTATTAAGTTTCGAGTAGCGTACTCGAGTCTCATTCATGATAACTTGAGCACGGCCGGTATCGTATATTTGAGCCGATAACGATAAGTAGCACCTTCACCGATAACCCCGATATACTCGGCCGATAACGAAATAATATGGCAACTAGTTTGAGGAACATTTCCAAATCTTCAGAGCATTTATTGGAACAAATTTGCTCGTTTTTGTTATATTTGGATATGATATAAAATAGAAAGGATGTATTTGGACTCCTGTTAAGTAGTCAGTAAAAAGAGTACTTCTACTTTGTCAGGATACTCAAGAAGATTTTGATATGGCGTAGACATGCACTATTTCTCAGATCACTAAAGTGGATATTATTTTAAACTACTAGCATACCTCTATGTAACAGTTTATTGGCAAAACTAGTCCTCGAATACCTACTTCAAAATCGCTACTTGTGCTAGTACTTCAGTAAAATTATGACGTTACTTCTATACTCGAGTATCAGCGATGAATAACAAATCGATGAATATTCCCAGTGTAGCAATCGCTGATGATAGTTCTCCGACTGCCTGCTACCATGTTGTGCTGTCATGGAAATTGCTGATATTTTTTTTTATTTTCATGGCCGATATCTTTCGAACAATAATACAGACTCAATATGATTGGCCAAACGATATAATCTGCCGGGTAATCAGGATACCTTATTAAAATATACACCTCCTGACACTCCTGTCACTAGTACCTGGTATTTGAATTCCAGGCATTGCTGCGGATGATCACCAGGAAGACGAAATGTCAAGAGATCATCTTCATCACAGTTTGAAATCACGAGCACCTCTTTGGATTTCACGGATTCTTCCAAGACAAGGATTTTGTCGACATCGTTCTCGAGTGGTGCGAAAGAAGGGTAAAAGCATTTCCGTGTTACAACTGTACTGTCTCTCAAACTGTAGCGCTCACAAATGTACCAGCTCTGTAATGTTCCTTACTAGCAGACTTCAACAAGTAATTGATATCAATTTTACCGATTTTTGGTGTAATTCGTTTTCGAATTCAGTCATTCTAGGCTAATTTGTAAAACAAAATTACGTCGGTGTAATTCTAATACCGAGTACAAGTGGGAAAACCAGCTGTAATTCTAATTATCATCTTATTGAGAAAAAAATTGTGTAGGATAGACATAATTTTGATTCTAAGCCAGTTTGGAAAAGCTCAAAATTTTCTTGATGGACAATTCTGATCATTAGAGCTGGGCACAATCATTCCAGTAGAGTAGAGAGATATGAATTTTTATAATTTTGAAGTATATGCCACAAAAGCCAACAATAAAACCAACTGAACTTACTGAGAGTAATGGATTCAAACGCATTTTCCATTGTGGATATCTGTAAACCCAGATTGGTCGTATTGCGGTATACAAAAAATGTAGTACAAACTCTACCCACGTTAGTGGAAAAGTCACATCTGTGTTGTCGTGATCAACCCGCAGCAATGTCACAGACTGCAAGAAATAGGTACCACGTCGGTATGATTATAATATACAAATTATCTTTATCTTCGCAATTTGAATTAGAACTACAACTACTCTCTTTTCAAAACTCTGAACACCAACTAGAACTACCCACTTTGCAACAACTAGAACTATAACGACTGTTGAATATCTGCAACTAGCTTAACTAAAAACACTACCAACTGATAATAATTGATTAGACCAGTTGTTCCCAACCTTTTTCGACACGTCGCCCCTTTTGAAGGTCCACCTACCTACCCACCTCGTCACCCCCTAAAGCGTTGGTCTTTGGCCCGATAGGGTGATAAACCACCTCAGACCCCCTGTCAGCCAGTGGTTTTTTTTTCGCTACATTTTAGCTATACCCTATTTCATGTACTGTTTGGTAAGCCACCGTATTTCGCCTAAACGCGCAAAGTGCCACAAATTTATATAATTCATGTTTGAATCGGTCAATATGGTCGGGAATTGCATATATATTGCTATCAATTTTTTTCATCCTCTTTTTGCTCACGTAATCAGATTTACCGGTAGATCTGAGTGTGGTGTGTTGGAAAAGGTAGGGCACCCCTAAATAATAATTAAACATCTTCTGGCGTATACCCGTTGGCAGGAATGAAACAGCACTTCGTCAGGCCCCCCAAAAAAATTTGGTCTTGTGCTCCCATAGGGTGATAAACTGACCCTCATCACGTAGTTCGCTTTGCCACGAAATTAGCCGGAATCATTGTTATATCGACTTCGTTACATGATGCTATTTTGTGACCTCCTATATCTGGTATGTCAGCAGATATGGAAATCGTCAAAACATACCAAACTAAAAGTCGCACATGATTTCAAATTGGTATTTCTTAACTGGCTAATAATTTTTTCTTTGCAGGATGGAATTTGTCCTGATAGAGTTAAGGTCGCCTGGACAGGAACATTCGACGCCAGCCATTGAGGCACATATGGACAATTAAGCATATATACTAGGGTTGTCCATAATTTGGAAAATCTTACAAATCCTCGGTTGTAATGTCTTATTCGATAGATTATTGATAAAAAACGACACTGAGCCTGAAAGAAGCTCAGAGAAAGGCCGTTAAGATTTCGTGCAAAGCGTTTGAAAGTAGCTGCCGAAGAATGGGCGTGCCACCGACCATAGAACGGCGAGAAGACTAGTAATCAAGAAACCACGGCTCTTGATTGGATAATCGGCTATGCTTCAATGACCACGTCAGCAGCAGCTTGCTGATTAGGTGAACAAGGAGTCTGCTACTGGCGGCGATTCAGAAAGCGCATTGTATGTAGGTTGACAGATAATGATTAAGGATTGATTCAAGGTATATTGAGGTACGAAATACATGATGTACAAACAACAGCTGCTTCACAAAAACGTCTAAAGCATGACCGCTTCATTGTGTAGGAAACCGCTGTAGCCTATATGCCTTGTTTTCAACGAGGGAAAGCATAGGCGCTTATGCAAGTGGCGACGGATTCCTAGTTTCAGAAATAATATATCATTATTGAATACAAAGATAAAGCTTAACAATGACACTATAAGTTAGGTGATCTTATTGGGCTCAGGTTGCAATAGTTGAAGTTTTGAATGCTCTAGCGATCGGTTGAGAACCACTGCTTTAGACGTTTTTGTGAAGCAGCTGTTGTTTGTTCATCATGTATTTCGTACCTCAACATACCCTTAATCAATCCTAAATCATTATCTGTCAACCTACATACAATGCGCTTTCAGAATCGCCGCCAGTAGCAGACTCCTTGTTCACCTAATCACCAAGCTGCTGCTGACGTGGTCATTGAAGCATAGCCGATTATCCAATCAAGAGCCGTGGTTTCTTGATTACTAGTCTTCTCGCCGTTCTATGGTCGATGGCACGCCCATTCTTCGGCAGCTACTTTCAAACGCTTTGCACGAAATCTTAACGGCCTTTCTGTGAGCTTCTTTCAGGCTCGGTGTCGTTTTTTATCAATAATCTATCGAATAAGACATTACAACCGAGGATTTGTAAGATTTTCCAAATTATGGACAACCCTAATATATACGTATAAGTATACATATCGAAGTTTTCGGTCAGCACAATGGCATTCCTTTTCGGCCAAGGTCTTCTCGCTGCTGATCGTTCTGGCACACTTCTCGGAGTCGCATGTTAGATGACCTCTACCTTCATCTGTCTTGGTGCGTCGTGGCGCAGTAATGGCTGACGCCGAAGTCCCCCATTTCCATAAATCACGTGTATTTTTGTTGGGGGACGGGTACCTCAATGTCTGTATGAAAATTTTAGGATAAAGTTCCATGAATTTCTGGAAAATTACACTACAATTTTTGTTAATTCACGAAATATTTTTTGCTCCTAATTGGGGGTTTGGGGTGCGGTAGTTACGGTCCCAACTCCAATATAGCCTTCTTAACGCGTCATCGCCCCCCTATCGCCCCCTTTGTTATTTTCGCCCCCTAGACCGGCAAATCGCCCACGTTGGGAACCACTGGATTAGACGAATAACTGAATTGCGAACGGGCCAACAAATATCAGAGATAGCATCAGCTCTTCAAAAGGACGGGGTTTCTAATTTTAAATGAGAGGGGTTTCGACCCCAAAACCTTCTCCATGGCTACGCTTCTTTTAGTGCTGATGATTCTGACCTAGCAATGGCTGCAAGAACATCACACAACAGAACACCGGCAGCAAGATATGTGTCGACTAGTTGTTTGTAAACTTTTTTTTTTAAATGCGCATCTAGAACTAGAACTACTCACAAAACCAATAGTTAGTTAACTACAAGCAACTACATTAGCAGTTTGTACAAGTCTATATAGTTGTAACTGGATTCGTCTTTGCAGCTGGACGACCTCTTCCGGAACAATAACATGGAGTTGAAGATAGGAGGTTTCAGCCTAGCTACCAAAGTCGACTTTGACAGCCGAACAAAGAACACTTTTTGCGCCACACCCAACTATATTGCCCCGGAAGTTCTCGGCAAGAATGGACACAGTTTCGAAACGGAAACCTGGTCACTGGGATATATTTTGTAAGTATGATTTACAGCCTTTCTCAGTGGAAAGTATTAATCAAACTATAATTCTCATTGCTGACTCAACTCTTAGTGGACTCTTACTATGCGATCTTAACAAAAGGTATGTTATATCTGAGACTTGGAGTTGATATTTTGATTTTTTTCTAATGTGCTCTGCAGTGTTTTGATGACAACTAGTCAACTTTTCAAGTGTCTTGACTTAACTTGAGTCACCTTCAAAAACTGAGTGACGTTACCTGACTCAAGTCTTCTTCAAATAACGAATGACTTAAATTGACTCGAGTCACCTTCAAAAATCAAGTGACTTGGACTTGCCTGAAAAAATCGAGTAACTTGACTAGATTCCAAATATGCAATGACTCAATTACAACTGGAGGCAAATTTCAACGGTGAAATTTTTATAAATCTATGCTATGGTACTATGATGGCAGGGCAAATCAAGTATCTGAGTGACTCAATTCTGGATTAAGTATTAGACTTCGAGCCGAGTAATCTAGTATCATCGATAACGCCGTCATAGCAGGACGAGAGATACGGGAAGTTGTACTAATCTATCGCACAAACGTAATGCCAGTTCTATATCACAACCGAGATAATTTTGTATTTTTTCGACCACTCCTATTTCATTATACTTTGTGACAATGCTGTGGGTTGCTCACGATTCCCAGATATGTCATTGATGCTTACATCCTTCTACAGTGAAAATAGCATCGAAAAAATAAATCTCGTAGTGGCCGCAAAAAGGTACATATTTTAAGATTCCACATCTTCCACACTGGTGTCATGCCATAATGAGTGATACTCTAGACCAGTGGTTCTTAACCTTTTTTCCTCCAGCGCCCCCTTTCAAAAATTATCGTGCTCCAGCGCCCCCCAAACTTCATAATGTAAGGAATGTAATAAAAACGATGAGTAAGAGGGGGGGCCGTAACAGCACTTCGTCAACCCCCTAAAAACGATTGCCTAGCGCACCCATAGCGTGATAAACCGAACTTCTGAGGGCCTCGCCCCCATGAACCCCCTATCGTGATTTCGATGGTCAGCAAAGTTTCTGTGGCCTGGTCACCCTAGGTACCAAAATTTGCTATAATGCATGAATGAATAGGTGGTAATTACATATATAAGTCGCGATAAACTGAGTGAGCTGTTGTATAGGAAGATAAATGGCACGTAATTGATAATTAAACATATTCGGGCGTGCCCGCAGGTACAATTATTCGTTACCAGGGCCGTAACAGCACTTCGTCAGCCCCCCCCCCAACAAAAGACGTTAGTCCTGGGTTTCTGCGCACAGAAAATCTACGTTGCGCACAACAAATCCGAAGTTATTCCCTTTTTTTAGTCGATACGCACTGTTGTCCAGGGGTCAGCGCAGTGAGTTGTTGAGTGTGCGCAGACTCATCAAAACTTGAAGCGAACATTGTGAGGTTTCTTGGAAACTGTAGGGCCCGTTACTAATAATTCAACATATTCGGGCGGGCGAACCCGTTGGTATGACTTCGTTGCATGATGTTATTTCGTGACCCCCTGTCTGCAATATCAAAAAATATAGAATCGCTCAACGGGGATATCGCCCAACAGGAATATCCCTGTCGCCCAATCGTACTAAACTAAAAGACGCACACGATTTCAGATTGGTATTTCTTCACTGACATATAATTTTTCCCTGCCAGATGGAATTCGTCTTCTGGGGTTCAGATTGCCAAGACAGGAACATTCGGTGTCAGTCATTTAGGCGCCCATGGACAATTAAACATATATGTATTTTGAAGGCTATATGTAACGAAGTTTTCGGTGATAATTTGCTCTGAATACTCATTAAGGATATGTCCTATCACCACATCATCTACTGCGAAGCCATTTTTCTCCAGCGCCCCCCATACCGCCCCCCTTAGCCCAGCGCCCCCCATATCGCCCCCTGAGCGTTTCCGCCCCCCTTCAACATCGCCAGCGCCCCCTGGGGGGCGCTGGGGGCAAGGTTAAGAACCACTGCTCTAGACTAATAATCGAATCATTCGGGTGCTTGGGTGCTATTAGCAAAATGGCATCATTTAATGTAATTTCTAATTAGAAGGTTCATCGTTATGCAAAATTAGTCGTCGTATTTGACCAGCCCGCCAGTTCAAACAGGTTGAGAAGCACTGATTTAGATGTGCCCAACAAATAATATTGGTGATTTCATTAGGGCAATCCAATTAGCTTTGATTGTTGTTGTCAGTCGCTGATGGAACTTCAGAAAAGAAGGCGTGTCATCACGGAGAGTCGTTATTACATGCAACAGATTCTGCTTGGAGTCGGTAATATTAATACTGGTAAGATCATTCACACGGATATCAAGGTGACATTTTGTTGCAGTGGTAACGTACTTGTACAAACTACGGGACTTTTTAATATGCTACTAGTAGTAAAACGGGACTTGCTCACTTTGCAGAATTTTCAACTAGAACAAGAACTAACGACCATTACGAATCCACAACTAACTACTTAACTAACACATGACTTACTGAATTACAATGAACTAAGAAATAAGAACATAACACAACAGAAAAACGGTATCACGATTCACACGAAACGTGTTTTCTAGTTGTCCGACAACTGAACCTTTCAAATCCGCAACTACAGCTACTAAAAAATCACTCTTTTGTTAGCCATCAACCAACTAGATTGGTAATTTGTACAAGTATGGATGCTTGTGTAACTAAACGTGAAATTTGTATTGACAGATGAAGAATCGATTCCTGAACAGCAACATGAAGATTGGAGATTTGGCCTAGCTACATAAGTATACTTTGACATCCAAACAAATGACGCCTTTTGCCGCACATTCAACGGTATTGCCTCGGAAGATCTAGGGAAGACACAGTTTTAAAGTGGACACTGGGTCCATGGGTTGTGTTATGTGAGTACGATGCAACACCGGATTGTATGGGTCTTAGGTGTGGACCTGTAAAATATCCCGCACCTGAGTAATCGGACTCTGAATCGAGTCGAGTATTTGAGTAGCTTCCATTACAACATCAACAACATTATGATTGAATCGTAAAATTCTAATATGTACCTTTTATGCAACCACAAATAATATAACGCCAGTTGTACATCATATTAAAGATAATTTTGTATTTTCTGCGGCGTGCCAATTTCATTGCACTTTGTGACAATGTGGAGGGTCGATTCCTTCCGATATATGTCATTTCCAGTAGTGTGTGTAGTTTTGTACTACGTATCTCGTATGATGCGATATGATCAATCCATATTTCATGACTTCCACAGTGGAAAAACATGTCAAAACTATAATTCACATTGATAGATTCCATCTTAGTGGCCAGGAGCGTATCATTTCAAAACTTAAGATATCATCTCTTATTCCTCGACACTCATCATTAAAATCGATGCTCAACTGAGATCCCAATATCCGAATCACTGTGTCTAGTCCTAGCCACAAGCTTCTCACTTGATAATTCGGTGCATTTTTTAAATTACCCTAGCTATTACGTTGTTGGTCGGTATGATAACATACTGGATTTATAAACCGAGCTGAGGAACTATAGAACTACTCACTTTCCAAAATGTACAACTACCCACTTTTCCAAGTCCACAATAAGAAGTAAAACTACTCGGAGAAAGACGTACTGAGTAACTAGATTGATTATTTGTACGAGTCTCAATTTTAGGAAATGATCATCATAAAGACAAAACTAGATTAGTCTCCATCGTAGTTTGAATCACAAGCTAGTCGTTTAATTTCACGGATTTTTCGAAGACGAGGATTTTGTCCACATTGTTCTCTAGTTGTGCAAAAGAAGTGTAAAACATTTCCTCGTTACAACTGTAATGTCTCTCAAAGTGTGGCAGTCGCAATTGCATCAGCTCTGTAGTGATCGATACCAGCACGATTGCAAAACTAGATAATTCCTGTCTAATTAACCTAATTAGATCCAAATACCCATGTTGTTGAAGTTTTAATCTGATTTGTCAATGCATTTAGGTCCACAGTTTAATTTAAATGTAATTTCTTGTGTTCCTAAAACTGCTACAGGACACCTGTATCGTACAAATTGGCCAGCTTTGTGCACAGACATTTGCCATTGTCGTGCTTATGAGAATAAACCGGGTGTTGATAAGAACTGACACTTGATTTTGTACAATTTCTTTGATGAAATAAGAAATTACAATTCTAATCTGATGTGGAAAGACATGTGTAGCTATCAATATAATTCTGATCAAATTTGAAAAATAAAAATATCAATCACTCTAATTCTAATCTAGTTTTGAAAAAGGGCAAATTTTCTAATTACACAACTTTGATCACTAGTGCTGGCCACAGTGGTCACAATGAGTCGAGTAGTGAAACGAGTACTGAACTTATCCATTCGTTGCCATATGAGTATCAAGCAACAAAGAATTCATTTATTAATGAGAATTATACTTTTGGAAGTGTTTTCCACTGTGGAAGGCTGTAATCCTCGATTGATCATATCACAGCTTAAGAAATATCTAGTATGAAAGTGCAGTGTTACTGAAAACGACATATTTCTGAAGTCGCGATCAACCCACAGCGTTGTCACAAAGTGCAATGAAAGAGTATGGTAGAAAATTTACAAATTCTATAAATGTGATGTAGGGCTAGCATCATACTCGACTTGAGCTTAATACTCGTGTCAGTTTCAAATCAGTCAGACAGTCAATATTACCCAGCCCCGTGTATGACAAGTCAAATATCAAAAATATATCATGAAATGAGGTTTTTTAATTTGGAAGGTTCATTGGTTCCAAAAATATGTTGTCGAATTCTGCCAGCCCGCTAGCTATTCAGATGTTCCCAACAGATGATACTGTTGTTCTCATCCGTGTCAATACAATTAGCCTTAATTTTTCTAGTCGGGTCTCTGAGGGAAGTTTACAAAAGAAGGCGCGCCATCACAGAACCAGAGATTGGTTATTGCACGCAACAGATTCTGCATGGAGTTGTTTATCTTCACGATGGTAACATCATTCACAGAGATAATAAAGTTACAGTTTACAGTAGCGCATTGTATTTGATCAGAGGTGGTCAGTAACGATTGATTGACAGCACTCAAGTCAGACTTGGACAACTACATAATTCTAGTTGTCTAATTAAACTAATTACAGTGAATGCCTGTAATCTGATTCTAGTCTTATTTGGTTTTCCTGAAATTCCTACAGAAGAACTGTATAGTGAGAAACGAGTCTAGCTTACTGCATTCTTGTGCTCAGGAGAATGAACTTTGATATGATATGAACTGAGCTTCATTCGATGTCCCAAGATTTCACGGAAACAGTTGTTAATATAATCTAATTTGGAAAAATAAGTGTAGCTATCATCCTAACTCTAATCTAATACGAGAAAATGTGTAGATAACTTCTAATTTTTATCTCATCTGAAAATAACTGTGTGGATACTGGTATTACAATTATGCTATAATATTTGTTCTGTAATGCTAATTCTTGTTAAATATGGAAAAACTGAACATTTGCTTGTTGTGTAAGTCTGCAAATAAGCCTACCCTGCTACGTGGACCTCTTCCTATCCAAATATGGAAATAGTTTACTATTTCAAATGCAAAGCTATTATAGTTTTAACCCACAAATCCTGATTCTCAAACAATGTTTGAAAATGTGAGTAACTATCTGTGATTTGATCAATATTAGAGATTTTCTCGCTAGAATGCTGGCAACGACCCTCTGTAAAGAAGTGTGGGCGAGCGAGTTCTTCAACGGCCCCGTTTCACGGAAACTGCCCACAACCGACTCGACCACGGAAAGCCATATACAACATGGGGGTGCACTACATAGTTTGAATAGTAAAATCTTTCATAGGGCTGTGTAAAATCGAGTTTCGTGATTGATTCGATTCTGAATCGAGTATTTCGCTTCGAGTCGAGTGATAGCTAGATCTCGGCCAATATAATATTTTACCAATACCGATAAGCACCACCTCAACCGATGCCCTCATATATTCAACAGATATTGAAATAATCTGGCAACTTGGCACCTAGTTCAATACACATTTCCAAACCTTCTGAGCAGTTATTTGAACAGCTTTGTTAACATAAACTAATAACAAGAACTAGAACGACTCACTTTTTGAAATCCTCATCTAGATCTAGAAGTACCAATACTCAAAAACATTCGTTATTTGACCGTCAACTAAATAGATTGGTTATTTGTACAAGACTGAATTTCAGGCACTGATCATGAGAAAGACAAATGAGTCCAGAGATCAGTCTCCATTGCAGTTTGAGTCACAAACATGTAGTTGGTTTTCACGGATTTTTCCAAGAAATGGATTTTGTCTGCATCGTTCTTGAATTGTGTAAAAGAAGGGTAAAAACATTTCCTCGTTACAGCTATAATGCTATAATGACCGCTATAATATGGCGGTCGCAATTGCATCAGTTCTGTAACGTTCATTACTAGCAGACTTGGACAACTAGATAATTCTTTTTGTCTAATTAAAGCGGAATGCAGGCAATCTAATTCGAATCTAATTAGTAAACACTCAAATGATTCTGTAATCTCATTTCAATTCTGATGTAATTTTTGCTTTCCTTGAAAATGCTACAGAAGAACCGTATAGCACAAAACCAGCTAGCTAGCTTGCTTGCTTGTTGTACAGATATTTGCCATTCTCTCTCTTATTAGAATGGCTTCAGAATTGATAGGAAGAGAACTTGATTTTTGTTGTGTTACATTCACGAATCAAGTTATTCTAATCTAATTTGGAAAAATTCTGTTGCTATAGCTTCAAGTTAGTTTGGAAAACTTGAAAATTTCGCTGTTGCGAAACTCAGGCTTGGCACGATGATTTGTGTACTCAAATCGAAATGAGTAATGATTTTATTGATTTGAGTTGAGATATGATTTATTTAGTACCATAATGAACTTATACGCTCCTCGCCACGATAGGATAAAATCATTACCGTCTATTACGAATCCTAGTGGTTCCTTTTACTCGACCACAGTTGGTAAAAATGAGTCGAATATGACTCAAGCGCAAGAGTGCGCAGTGGTAATAAACACTAGGGATGGTGTGAACGCGAGGTTCACGTTCGCGTTCTGTGTGTGAATAACCTCAGATATTTAGAGGTTCGCGTTCACAAACGAACCTTGGTAGGTTCTGCACTGTGAACCTTTTTCATATATTACAATTTTCACTTCATTGTAGCATCTTTGGTTGAAATTTATTGCATTTCAACTACGGGCCTGGTATATGCATGACGCTGGCAGCATAGAAATCAACACTAAACGAGCATGCACCTTTAAAATCTCAAACATTTTACTTGCTTTGTTACAATTGTTTGCTCGAAATATCCAGCTTTCCGTTTGCGAATATTTAGTGACTCATCTCTGCTGTGAGCCTGATCCACAACCCCACAACATCAAGAGCGAAACACTACATGTAGGTTGTCAGCGAATGACTCTTGTCCAACCAATCAATGAAATTATATCGTTGTCTGATGTATCATAAAAACAAACTCCGTGGATTGGGGTGATGGCTACTGCTGTATAACTTGTTAGAGGGGTAACATCGGTAGCAAGTAGGGAAACCCGTTTTACACTCTGCTCAATATCAACGTAGCAATACTAGGAACGCCAAATACATTGTCAGGCCTGACCTTGACCGTTAAGGCGTAACCTTATATTCCCTTGCAAGCTCTCGTCGGAATTGTGGCAAAGCGACGCAAGATATTGATTTTCTGGGATGATTATATCAATTGATTGCCCCAGTTGATACATCTGTAGACGTTTAAAACACCAATAGGTATTTCAGCATTGTGGCATTATGTGGCCCGAATCGTCGCTAGGTATTGCAAGGCTATCACTTCACTGAAATGTAGGGTTGGAATTAGCAATATGACGTCACGAGGTTCACGTTCGCGTTCACACAGAACCTTTCAAAAAGGTTCGCGTTCACAGGAACCCGAACCTTTCAGAGGTTCACACCATCCCTAATAAACACCTTGACTCGGGGTCGGATTCTAGTCTCCACACTGTGATTCGAACTTGACCGTTTGCACGTTGACTTGGACTTGACATGTTTGTGAAGTGAATATGATTGGAATCAAAACCATAGAAGAAAGATTGACTCGTTACTCAGAATTTTGTGGTTTGGTTACAGCCCGGACTGACATCGATAAAACGGGTAACTAGCATCTTTCACTAATAAAGCCAAAGTTTAACCTTTTATGTAAAGTGAAATAAATTTTTCATTTTCGCAAACACAGTCCTATTATCAAATAGTTGCATCGGCTTATTCTTGTTTTCTTTACAGGTGCCGCTAATACAGACGGACAGAAACCTCTCGGTGACAAGCCAGAGGCGACCAGCATATGCAGTGCCAATCACCAGACCTCCATACAGCAGAACTTGAGGCTCAGCTCAGGAAGTTGATCGATGACAATCAAACGTTGAAGTCAACTATACAGAAGGGTGCGTTGTCATTTGAGGAACACCAAGTGGTTTTATTCTAAATAGACTTCCTCTTTGCAATTTAGGCTATATTTAATATTTTAAAATTCGAATCTAGCAATGGCTCAAATCAATTCATGCTTGTCTGGGGAACTCTGACGACTACATAGATTCTCTGTCTGAATCTAGTTTGTAAAATGACATTGATTTTGATCTGGCGGATGTCACATTCATTCTACTCTGAAATTCTAAAAGTGATTTTTTGATTCAAAGTGATTAGGAATCCCATTTGTGTATCGAGATCAGTAGATGTCATAGATCTAAATTGTGAAGTATGTTGCAGTGACTAAAATCTTGATAGCACCAGTCAAGTGTTACATTTCTGTATATCAAACTCCTTATAATTCAACAGATGAGGGAGAAGATACGCCCGCGGCATTGATGCTTTGGAATAGCAAATGGGTAGATCTGACGGAGAAAGCAGGATTTGGAATGGAAATCTTGGTATGATATATTTATTTGGACATCTACACAGTACTGACATAGGGGGAGCTTGTTATCTAATCGACAAATACAGGATCTAGTCCAGGGCTGGCAAACCTTTTCGGCCAAAGGGCCACATTCGATTGACGAACTTTTGCGCGGGCGACTATCCGCGCGAAGCGCGAAAATATTTTGAAGTTCATAGATCAATAATATTGTCACTTTACTATATTGTGGGCCTGCTGTATATCGCTGGGCTAGGTTTGCGAGGACTGGACTATTCGGCGCTTGGTCATATCGATATCGAAAGCTGTGACCAACATGGGTCAATCACTTCGTTCCTAGGTTTCACGGTGGACGGTCTTACTGCGAGCGCAAATGCACGGTCGCATATGTTGAACGACACTTTGTCTCGTAATCGCGAATATAGTTAGACTCAATCTGATACATTAGGTGTTCTTCCATTTTCACAAAAGGGCAACAATATTAAAAACAAAAAAATCGAGTGACAGCATATTGCGCTGAGCTTGTAGAAAATTTTTACCTTTGATAAATCTATCGCAAATTATTCTGCTCTATTGTAGTGTACGAAGATGTACCAATATGTGAATGACTGATGGATCTGTCAATGCGTCGGAACTGATATTTTAGTCATTACATCTCAAGTATTGCGGCCGGACTAATCAAATTTTTGGTTGGCCTTGCAAGCTACAAATCTGTGAAATCCATTTTTGATGATATTAGAAATTTCGGAAATTACCTCGCGGGCCACTCAAAACCTTCCCGCGGGCCACGGGTTGGCCGGCCCTGATCTAGTCAAAGTAGCCAGCGTGAACTCTCGAACACAAGTACAAGTAAACGTTTGTAACTAAATGTAAAATTTGTATTAGAAGCTGGAGAATCTATTGCTGTACAATAATAGTGTTAAATAATATCAGAAATATAATTCTGATTGATCAATTTACTCTTCGTGGCAAGGATCGCATAATTTCAGGACTGGAAAAATCCATCTCTCACTACACCAGTCACATCAAATCATTAGAATGAATACTTGATTCAGTTTTGATACATACTTGATACATTATTTTATTTATTGTAGGTAACGATTGTTGGCCAACCAGCGACCGTTTAAAGGTGAGACGTTGCAGCAAACCTTCTTGAAAATGGAGAAGAAATGAATACATTTCTCCGCATAATGTATCATCTGCAACTTGCGATCTTATAAAAGGGTATGTTATATCTGAGACTCCGATTTGAATTTTTTTTTCATATATTCCTGTATGTACTGCAGTGTTGGGATGGCTGGAGTCGTGTCTCGAATCAAACTAGAAGGTGGTCACAATAGTTAACGTTGGTACTCAAGAAGAAGTTGAGTCGTAAATTTTTACTCGTGTACCCTACAAATACAAGTAGTGGTCTCCAAGTAAGTAGAAAAATATGTAGGCCTTCTCTATGCATAGTTTTTTCTAGTGACTGATAACTATCACATAGAAGTAATCTTTATCGTAACAACTTGTGGAAGTAGTGTCAACTGTTCAAGTGACTTGAATTGTTTTGAGTCACTTCTAATTTCGAGTGACTTGATTTTCACAGCTTTCACATTCACTCGAGAGCCACCTTAAAAATTTTGAGTCGCTTGATTTTGACTGATGTGACTGGAATTGAGTCATGTTTAAAAATCGAGTGACTTGAATCGAGTTACTTCATATATTGAGTAACCCCGAGTCGTAAGTTTACTTGGCTCGATTCAAGTCAAAATGTGTAATAGCTCGATCTGACGAGTGAGTCGATTGACTTGACTAGAGTAAAACCGAAAAAATCTAATGGCTCGAATTTAATTTACTCACTTTCCCAAATTCGACGACATTGACTTGACTCGAAGACCTGTAAGACTCGATATGACTTGAGACTCGATGTTAGTGACTTGATTTGACTCAAGTCACATTCAAAAATTAAGTGACTCAACTTGACTCGAGTCAAAATCTGTAATGATTGGTGACTCTTTGGTAGTGACACGCACCATACACTGACCCAACATGATTTTGTCCACAGCATGTTAACTATCGATCCATCTCAATGACCTACCACAAAGCAAGTTGTGTCAACCCACATTTCACGAGGCTACATACCTCAACAACTACCGACCACCTGTTTGCCTATCACCACCACAGAGCTCGATTGAAGCCAACTTTCAACAGTTAGCTTTTTATAACCTAACTACAAGGTTGTGGTTTGAGCCTGACCGATATTGGGATATTGAAATTTGGAAAATTCGCAGCTTTTATTCAGATTACGTCTAGAATTCTAGCTTAAAATTACTCAGAAATTGAGTCAAGTTGAAATCATATCAAATCCGACATCTTTTTCGCTAGCATGAGAATGGCAAATAGCTGTACACCGAGCTTGGCTAGTTTTGCACTATGCAGTTATTATGTCACAAAGTGCAATGATATAGGTATGGTTGAAAAAAACAAATCATCTGTTATGTGAGGTGGAAATGGAATTGTATAGTTTGTAGTTGCATAAAATGTATGTGATTGGCCTTTCCATGTCACTAAGCGATACTCTAATACTCGCGTGCCTTAAATTTTCATGTATGATAAAGTGATTATGAATTCCATATCCATATTGAGAATGGCAAATATCATAGGTCCAAGTTACGACACTTTCTAGTCTGCGACGTTACCAAAAAGATTGTTAGCACTGGCTACATGTTACATTTCTTTGTATTACAACTCCTTTTAATTCAATAGATGACGCAGAAGAGCCAGATTCTGTACCGGTGCTTTGGATTGGCAAGTGGGTGGATCTGACGGATAAAGCAGGATTTGGTAAGGAAATCTTGGTATCGTCACTGCGACTGGATTTATACAATATTGATACGAGCTTACTATCTAATTCCATAAATGCACAAGTGAATACGGTAGTCTGCGTGACTACTCAAAGATAGAAGTACAAGTAGCGCCGTAAATATCAACTCAATTGCAAAAAATTTAATGATCATTCTAGTTGTCTATTAGACTCATTTCATCGAAAGGTCGGTGATTTAATTCGAAATATTTCGGAAATATTGCAATCCCCCTATTTCTAACATAATTTCTAGTTTTCTTGAAAACACTACACAGAACTGTATTGTGTGTAACGAGGCTAGCTCGAGCTTGCTGTACAGACATTTGCATTCTTTTGTAGATCGGAATTTTATTCTGTTGTAAAGTTCTCATGAATTCAGTCAGTCTGATTCTGATCTAATTTGAAAATAATCAGCTATCATCCTAATTCGAATCTAATCTGGATTAGCTGAAAATTTTCTAGTCTGCCACTGCAGCTCATCTCGTACAAACTGCTACACGCTAATGGTATATACAAACCAAAAACCAGGAAATGTGTCACTGATACTTCCATATTACAATATATGGTTATGTGTTACGTAATACGACTTGGTATTTCGCTGCTTAAAGAATGTATGCAACTATTTCAAGATTGTCCTGCGTAAAGCAGGCCTTCAAATATCTGCAAAATGTTCATTGATTCAAATCCGATTTCAATACTGTCCTTACTATAGAAGACCTTCAAATGTCTGCAAATTTTTGACATGCAATAAATTCCAGGCTTCCAAGCACGTGACAACAGCAACGGTGTACTTTTCAACAACTTCTCTACGGTAACGACGAACAATGACAGAGACATGGTATAACCTCACTACATACTCCAACAATACCCGAGTATGCTAACCAAGAAAGTGACCTTGCCTCACATACATCTGTGGGGATTGGATGATGGCTGGTTGATATATCGTGATTACATTTGAAATGTGAGTGATGTTACAAACTTGACTACTGCTACCCCCTACACTACTGGCGTTTGGCTAGCTACGTTATGGTAATTGAAATCAGAATAGGTTAACGAGTCAGCGTCGTTACAATTGAAGTAATTTCCAAGTCGTATCAAAGCTACTTCAAATATAAAAGTAGAAAATGAAAGACCTGAACATTACTCAGTAGTGTCAAGTTGAATTAGGATGTGTAAAAGTAGTTGGTGATATCAAGTCGAAATAATGCCATCTGTTTATACTCAATTACAAGCAGAAGTAGCAATTTCAACAACGGTCAAAACTGCTTCACGTGTAAGTAGGAGGGGGTCAAAGTAGTCGGCAACGCTGCAAAAGTAGAAGTAATACCGTAAATTGATACTCAATGACAGTTAGAACGTCTATGACTTATCGAAACTACTTCAATTGGAAAAGAAAAGTTTCAAAATGTAGATTATGTCAAGGAGACACCTAAATCAACAAAATAGAGTAACAAATTTCTTCTACTCTACACGCTCCAGCATTAGATAATTCTAATCGTGTAATTAGATTAATTGTAGCAAAATGCCAGTAATATAATCTTACAATGAAATGTTTCAACGTCATAATTATAGCTTTTCTCTAATTTGTGAAATGTTTCTATGCCCTCATGTTAACTGTAATCGAATTTGTGGTTTTCATGAAAATGCTGCAGAAGAACTGTATGATGTGAGACCAGCCAAACTTGGTCCACTGATATTTGACAGTCTCGGAGAATAGACTATTATGAGAATTTACTCATATTTGATATGAACTGAGATAGATTTTTTTATAATTCATTCCAGGTCGGAATTGATTCAAATTCCAAATTCAGCCGTTCTCATTCTAATCTAATTTGAAAAAAAAACGATGTAACTATAAATCTAACTTGGAGAAAGTTATGTAGTTATAATTCTAATCCTAACATAATTTGGAAAAAAACTGTGTAGTCATAATTCTTATTTTAAGCTAATTTGGAAATACTGTTGGTATAAATCTAACTTGGAAAAATTGTGTAGTTATTATTCTAATTCTAACCTATTTTGGAAAAAAATGTGTAGTCATAATTCTTATTTTAAGCTGATTTGGAAATACTGTAGCTATAAATCGAACTTGGAAATATTGTGTTGTTATAATTCTAATTCTAACCTAATTTGAAAAAAGAATCTGTTGTCATAAGTCTTATTTTAACCTTATTTGAAAATACTGTACGTAGCTATAAATCTACTTCTAGCCTAATTTCGAAAAAATGCACTTGTATAATTCCAGTTATGAAAAATACGGCTATAATTCTAGTTCTAATCAAAGTTGAAACGAAAATGCATTTTCAATTCTAATTCTAATCGAATTTGGAAAAAACTTGGCTATAATTCTAATTCTAGTTGAATTTGGAACAAATGTATCTATAATTATATTTATAATCTGGTGCGATTTGGAAAAATCGTGTACTTGTAATTCTAGTGGAATATTGCAGCTGCAGCTGCAACATAATGCCAATGGTTTCCATACAAACCTGCTTTGATATCTAAATAAGGTACGACACGTAAGCTACAGCCTTCTGATATTTTACTATTTTCCATACCAGTTTGATAGTTTGTTGCGTCAGTGGTTTTACCAAGTCACGGCGTTCCGCGTCGCAAAAGTCTTCCTCCGACTGTATCTTTCGACGCGACTCAACTCGAATCATTTTTATTTTATCACCTATTGAGTCCGAGTTCGAATAATTCTAAAAAAGGCCGGCCCAAGTCCAAATCACGATTTCCAGTACGAATCAACAACGGGTCATGTGTAACCATCATAATAGGTAATCTTCCACTTCGTCGTAACTTTTGAAAGGGATCTAATAGTGAAGTTTGTTTGGTAGTTTCTGACTCCTGGAGTAATTTTAGAGCGAATTTTAGGTTCTCAAATTTAAAGAAAGGTAGAGAATATTGTCACGGGCCGCATGTTTGAGAATTCTGTCTTAGTGGCAAGAATGTTATAATGTCAGAAGTCGAAAAATCCTCTCTGACGACTAATTTATTAGAATTATTACTCGCGTCAGATTAGAGTCCTCGAATCATTATTCCCAGCCTTACTATTGCCCTGACTACTTTGAGCATATCGTGCTTCTACTTGTAAAAGATTAAGAATATTCTAGGTTCCTTCTACTTGAGTATCATCACTGACTACTGTAAACACTTGCTCATGTGGTTTAATGTATTTTCCATCATACAGAACCACGACATTTTGAGTCTGCTGATGGATTGAATGACTTATATCGACCAGCAACGAAACTTCACAATCTACAAGCTGAGCCTGATCGACAAATGCGGCTGTAGCTGTAACCTGGGCCATCGACTATGGTACGCCAGGACCATGCTGGATAAACTCGTGTCCAGTCATACTTCTGCCGCGCGAAACTAACATTTCATGAGCTGTATGACGTATTGACTTTGTGTATGATTTCCGCTTTAAAAGCATTTTCTACACGTTTTTTAACAAACAGGGTTATGATATGTCGTGTACGTCAAATCATTTGGCATCCCATGGAAGATCATCTCGCGTGCCGGGGGCTGCCGACCCCTAGGGTGATTCGTAGGTCTGTAATTCCAAACGTATTGCTTAGCACTATTTGCTGTAGTGAATATGCGGCATGTAATTGCGCACAGTCACGAATCACGCAACCGCTACATATATTGCCTGGAATGCCGCGTCACAGCGTATTTTATACCAAATAATTGGTATGGTACGATTCAATAGGAAAGTACGTTATTTCCGTTGTGTGGCGATCTATCAAGACGCTTGGTGTGAATGGTTTCTAGGCGCAAACTACTGCAAATAGTTAACTTCGCTTTGTTCATTCTGTTCGTACCTCAGTTGCTTATGTAGGCCTATGTGCGTTGAAATGCATGTCGTAGTTCCCCGTAAAGTTGATTGTAGCCGAATTTTAATAAAAATCCAGAAAGCTTGTTACGCAATTTCATCTACGTACGTACACCACAACCTTTCGGATGCAGCGTGTCAAAATGTCAAAATATCTTAAAATAGTACCCACGGGCGTCCCAATCATTTTTAGACATATTTAGCGTTCCACGCAATGAATCCCACCAACCGCTTATCTGCAGTTGGTGACGGCATCGGTCACGCCAGTATTACTTACATTATTGGTCGCGAAGGGTATGAATTTTGATCGCTACTGCACTAGACCTATCACATAATGTACGTAAGTTTATATCATTTAATTTTATTCAGCTAATTATCGATCTCTTGTGGTTGCTGTGGTTGTTTCTAAGTCCACTGTGTTCGGTGACAGGCCCATCAAGGATGTTTCGATGTTATGGCCTGGTAATTATAATGGACTCACCCCCGTAGCATACAATGTCACAATCATGCTGGCATGACACTCGATTTGTCTGCAAAGCTCCAAAGATCGCGTTAAAGTGGTAAAGGTTGTCGTTGCTCCAGCTATATTGGATTCGATTACATGTATCAGACGGAACTAAGAGGTACATCCTTTAGTAAGACGATCACGATTCCAAATTCGCATTTCGACGCGGGACTCGATTTTCCTCTGCGGGTTTCATTTGTACTATTCAGCGCCGGTCATTTCGGCACTTGGACAGTGGACATATCAATGTCGAACGATTTGGCCAACATGCAGCGATTATTGTATTTCAAGTACTTAAGTGTCGTAGACCCCGGTTACATATTTTGTAACAAACATGGTTATAATATGTGTGCATCAAATCATTTGGCGTGCCATGAAAAATTTTCTCGCGAGCCACAAATGGGGCTCGTGCCGGGTTTTGCCGACCCCCGGTCTAAACCTTCATTTAATTTCATTTTTCGGCTTTTTTAGCTTGCCTGTAATTCTTTATGGGTGATAGATAGGATGCGTCAAATAGTAATCGCGAGCACTGACTGACTTGTTTTATGAATGAGGGACTTAGAAGCGTATCCCGTAATTTGAAACAAACGCCGTATAACGCCTAATGTGGCAATGGCAACAAAGAAGGTGTGAAGTAAACTATATGGAAAGAGTGATTTCTTGTGACTTTAATTGCTACTCATACTTTGCCAATTTGCCTTTATTTTGAATATGGATTACGCATGCGTGGTACGTAGGCAGCGTCATCGTGGCATATTAATGAACATTGAACAGGCTTTAAATTTAACGAATTTCCCGATCAGTTGATACATATTCCATGGTTTTATTCATTCCTAAAGCAAGTTTTCTGTTGTGAATTCCAAGCAACCATTCGCGGGCCGCACTTTGCCCAGGTCTGGTATACACTATACATGAATGGAGTGGAACATGCCATGAATTGGGCCATCTGTATTGTGAGCTCTGGTGGTTGCTACTTAATTGCTGGGTCTGCAATAGATTCATCCATGGGCCAAATGAAATCATCCGTCGGGCCGTGTCTGGCCTGTCAGGATTGTGTTTGACAGCCCTATGCAGTACTACTAGGTCGGTGCGGCTATCTGTTTGTGTGTTTTAATCAGGTCCGAAACAACAATTTTTCTGGCCCCTCCCGCCCAAAAAAGCACGGAACTTGGGCCCACCATAGGGTAGTCGATGTAACTTGCTGTTCACTTACCATATGCATTTGGCTTGATTCTTCCATATATTAGTCTCTTATAAAATGCACCAGCAGGTTGCACATCCTGTGATTTTCAACCGTTATTATGGTCGCGACCTCATCTCCAACTTGAAAATGTGATACAGCTCAAAACTTGATAAGATGATTACTAAAAAATTTCAGCTTCCCCAGACTTACTCACGGCCTATTTTGAAAGCTGGTGACGTCCAATATCTTCGTGACCCACAGATAAAGGCAAATGACCCCAAGATCTGGAACCACTGTCTGTGATTGGAAACATCAATCGGCGTTAACCTAGGCTTACCATACGTCCTCTTTTAAGAGGATTTGTCCTCTTTTTTGACTTTTTGGAAAGTGTCCTCGGAGGACGCCCTTTTGTCCTCTTTTTTGAGATTTTGTCCTCTTTTGAAAATTTAGGTCAGATTTCTGAATAAGTGTCCTCTTTTTAGATTTCCAAAATATGGTAACCTAAGCCTACCTTAACCAACTCTAGGAATATACCGCTAGCTCATATTTGCGATTACAATTAGATTTATTTCATCAAATGATGGTATTTATATTTATTTTTGACTGCATTTTTTACGAGGGCGGTGCCTGCATGGTCGCCATAGTTATTAAAATATAAGTTGCACTAACTAGCGCGCGGCGCGAAGACAAATCTCGAATAGCCTAAATCAGCTTGAAAATAATATTGTTTGTTGATTTACGAAAAACTTTTGAGCCTACTTCAAGCCTTCTAAATTACGGACATTTAGGCATATTTTAGAATTTCCACCCATACGCATTTTTCTCAGTGAAATTCCGGACGTATGGTAACCCTGACCAACACCGTATCAGTAATTAAACAGAGGCAACATTAATGTTTGCGATTGGTTGCATAACAAAACTACATTTATCGGCCAAATAATAATGTAAATCTACAAAACAGTTTGCGAGAAAGGATGATATGCTAAGAGGTGTAATAATAAAAAAGATAGCAATGAACACAACGACTTTCGGCGTCACACTTGTTCTCAAACAACCATGAGCCAGTTTAATTTGTCATACTCGGACATACAAATCAAATGTAGTGATTTTACCTTCTAAACATGAGCTAAGCTTTTTCAATAAAGACTCTCTCTCTCTCACGGTAGACCGCTTTTCCGGGTGGTGAAGTTTGCCTCGTTTTAATGTCTACAGCGATCATAACATAGCGTAGCCGATGGCTATATCGAGCGCCCAGGGCGTAACATTCCAGACTAAGAACGCTATTACTTGCATTGATACTATATTTATAGTTGAACAGAACAGTTTTCAGAACGGCGTGGCGGCAGGTTGTTCATATATTATGACTGATTGTAGGCAGACTTCACTCTTCGCGGTAATGAATTGCCGCCCGAGCAGGATCGAATATAACAAAGCGATGTGATGTGTTCAGTTCGCAAATATTCTGGCAGATCTCTAGAATAATTTGTGAGAATTTGAGGATTCGCGATATTTATTTTCACGTGATGTTGGCTGCAGCGCGGACATTTATACTAATAATATATATTTTGGCTTCCGGAGGTATTAAGAATGTGCGGTGGTTATTAGAAGATCGGTGCTTCTTCAGCGTTATTGACAGATAGTGACGCATGTAACATCATGTTTTTGAAGATGTCGGGTGATTTATACCTTAGGTGAAAGAAATAAGTCTGGCAGTTGGTAACCAGTGGTTGCGAATTAAGCGATTTTGTCGGCAAATCTAGCGATTTTTCATTTGGTTTAGCGATAAAAACTAGCAATCCAGCGACTAGCTATAATATTAGCGAATTTTGAAAATTATATAGCGATTTCCTAGCACGCATCGCCGATCAGCATTCGGGTACCGTGCATGAATAGGAACGTCTTTGCCGACTTTCCTGGTCACTGATTAGTTGGTCATAACTTTTCCCGACATAAAATCTACGGTATCTTGTTCGCCAAACTGGACAAGATCCTGAATAATTGGCTCCCAGACGATGTGAGTAATCACAACCATGATCGCCCAATGCAATGTCCTATACTAGGTTTGATATAGCCTATGAATTCTTTCCGGCCACACCGGACGCATATAGGATCCACCACCTCCAAAACTGAAATCGCAACTATCCACATAGGGGTAGCTGGATTCAAGATACCTGTACCTATATCACATCGGACTCTTTTCACCTAAACGAGACGCAACAATGGTAGTGTCATTACATTATTCGTATCAAATTCCATCGAGATCCAAGGGGGAATGCGGTTTATATCGCCTTGTCCGCATTACTCGAATACCGAGTATGATATTCGATTTGCCTAAGATAATGAAAAGAAATGGACGATATTATCGTGGTATTTTGACACCACGTAACAACGTTCTAATCAGATTTAAATACCCCCTCAAAAGTTTTAAAGGATTTAGATACTTCCTCAAAAATTTTTAAAGGATTTAAATATAATTGACCATAACTTAATTCAGACCAATCTTTAGTGACATGTAACATGTCTATCCGCAGCCAATCTCGAAAACGGAATATGAAATGTAATTGTGATCTTGTATATTGTTGTTTATCACTCTGCTCCGTTTTTGCTAATTCCTTCTGTATTTCCAATGTGTCATAATATAAGAATTATAATTCTATATAATAGCTCATTCCAAGCTATCGTTCAGTACTCGTTTTCAAGAAGAGAGCGGTTGATGTGTGATGCTTGAAGAAGTAAATTAATATACAGATAATCCAGAAGAATGACAAGGAAGGTGTCCTGTCGGACCTGTGGAAAGCGCTTCCATCGTAAGGTCGGATTGAAAGCTCACTTGCGATTCCACCTTATAGATAGAAATACCGAATGTGAGATCTGCGGAAAAACCTTTGCTGCAATCAGTTTATTGAAAAAGCACTTGAAAAGACATGCGGATACACGTACTGCTCACCTTGGAGTAAAAAAACACGACTGTGAGATCTGTGGAAAATCGTTTGTGCGGATTGGCGGCCTGAAAACGCATGGAAATATACATACCGGAGGCTGTGCATGTCAGATCTGCGGAAAAGTGTTTGCTCGGATCGGACACTTGAAAACACATGAAAATACACATACTGGAGTCAAAAACTATGAGTGTCAGATCTGTGGAAAAGCGTTTATCCATCTTCGTAGCTTAAAACAGCATATAAATACACATATTGGAGTCAAAAACTTTGCATGTCAGATATGCGGAAAAGCGTTTACCCAGCTTTGTGACTTGAAAAGACATGAAAATACACATACCGGAGTCAAAACCTATGCATGTCAGGTCTGCGGAAAAGCGTTTACCCAGCTTGGTACCTTGAACGAACATGGAAATACACATACTGCAGTCAAAAACTATGCATGTCAGGTCTGTGGAAAAGCGTTTACCAAGCTTGGTAATTTGAAAGAACATGTAAATACTCATACGGGAGTCAAAAACTATGCATGTCAGATTTGCGGAAAAGCGTTTACCCTGCCTGGTAACTTGAAAAGACATGAAAATACACATATTGGAGTCAAAAACTATGCATGTCAGATCTGCGGAAAAGCGTTTGCCCGGCTTCCTGACTTGAAAAGACACGAAAATACACATACCGGAATCAAAGACTATGCATGTCAGGTCTGCGGAAAAGCGTTTACCCAGCTTCGTACCTTGAAAGAACATGGAAATACACATACTGGAGTCAAAAACTATGCATGTCAGATCTGCGGAAAAGCGTTTACCCAGCTTGGTACCTTGAACGAACATGGAAATACACATACTGGAGTCAAAAACTATGCATGTCAGATTTGCGGAAAAGCGTTTGCCCGGCTTCCTGACTTGAAAAGACACGAAAATACACATACCGGAGTCAAAGACTATGCATGTCAGGTCTGCGGAAAAGCGTTTACCCAGCTTCGTACCTTGAAAGAACATGGAAATACACATACTGGAGTCAAAAACTATGCATGTCAGATCTGCGGAAAAGCGTTTACCCAGCTTGGTACCTTGAACGAACATGGAAATACACATACTGGAGTCAAAAACTATGCATGTCAGATTTGCGGAAAAGCGTTTACCCTGCCTGGTAACTTGAAAAGACATGGAAATACACATATTGGAGTCAAAAACTATGCATGTCAGATCTGCGGAAAAGCGTTTACCCAGCTTGGTACCTTGAACGAACATGGAAATACACATACTGGAGTCAAAAACTATGCATGTCAGATTTGCGGAAAAGCGTTTACCCTGCCTGGTAACTTGAAAAGACATGGAAATACACATACTGGAGTCAAAAACTATGCATGTCAGATCTGCGGAAAAGTTTTTGCCCGGCTTGGTGACTTAAAAATACATGGAAATACACATACTGGAGTCAAAGACTATGCATGTCAGGTCTGTGGAAAAGCGTTTACCCAGCTTCATACCTTGAAAGAACATGGAAATACACATACTGGAGTCAAAAACTATGCATGTCATATCTGCGGAAAAGCGTTTACCTGTCTCGGTAACTTAAGACAACATGAAAATACACATACTGGAGTCAAAAACTATGCATGTCAGATCTGCGGAAAAGCGTTTGCCCAGCTTCGTGACTTGAAAAGACATGAAAATACACATAGCGGAGTCAAAGACTATGCATGTCAGGGTGCGGAAAAGCGTTTACCCTGCCTGGTAACTTGAAAAGACATGGAAATACACATATTGGAGTCAAAAACTATGCATGTCAGATCTGCGGAAAAGCGTTTACCCAGCCTGGTAACTTGAAAAGACATGGAAATACACATATTGGAGTCAAAAACTATGCATGTCAGATTTGCGGAAAAGCGTTTACCCTGCCTGGTAACTTGAAAAGACATGGAAATACACATATTGGAGTCAAAAACTATGCATGTCAGATCTGCGGAAAAGCGTTTACCCAGCTTGGTACCTTGAACGAACATGGAAATACACATACTGGAGTCAAAAACTATGCATGTCAGATTTGCGGAAAAGCGTTTACCCTGCCTGGTAACTTGAAAAGACATGGAAATACACATACTGGAGTCAAAAACTATGCATGTCAGATCTGCGGAAAAGTTTTTGCCCGGCTTGGTGACTTAAAAATACATGGAAATACACATACTGGAGTCAAAGACTATGCATGTCAGGTCTGTGGAAAAGCGTTTACCCAGCTTCATACCTTGAAAGAACATGGAAATACACATACTGGAGTCAAAAACTATGCATGTCATATCTGCGGAAAAGCGTTTACCTGTCTCGGTAACTTAAGACAACATGAAAATACACATACTGGAGTCAAAAACTATGCATGTCAGATCTGCGGAAAAGCGTTTGCCCAGCTTCGTGACTTGAAAAGACATGAAAATACACATAGCGGAGTCAAAGACTATGCATGTCAGGGTGCGGAAAAGCGTTTACCAAGCTTCGTACCTTGAAAGAACATGGAAATACACATAATGGAGTCAAAAACTATGCATGTCAGATCTGCGGAAAAGTTTTTGCCCGGCTTGGTGACTTAAAAAGCCATATAAATACACATACTGGAGTCAAAAACTATGCATGTCAGATTTGCGGAAAAGCGTTTACCCTGCCTGGTAACTTGAAGAGACATGGAAATACACATACTGAAGTCAAAAACTATGCATGACAGATCTGCGGAAAAGCGTTCACCCATCTTGGTAACTTAAGACAACATTAAAATACACATACTGGAGTCAGAAACTATGCATGCCAGATATGCGGAAAGCGTTTACCCGGCTTCGTGACTTGAAAACGCATGAGAATACACATACTGGAGTCAAAAACTATGCATGTCAGATTTGCGGAAAAGCGTTTACCCTACCTGGTGACTTGAAAAGACATGGAAATACACATACTGAAGTCAAAAACTATGCATGTCAGATCTGCGGAAAAGCGTTTATTACCCATCTTGGTAACTTAAAACATCATGAAAAGATATTGCGGCATCTCGCCACACATGTATTTTACAGCAACACTACTTACTTGACACACTTTGTATTTTGAAAAGTATGGTGTATTTTGAAAAGTATAGCGTAAATTTAAGTTGAGTCTGCATCAATTTTACGAGTGATATTGTCAAAAAAATCTTGGCTAAACATCTCTTCATCACGGTAACTGCTTATATTTCCAGTAATTGTATCTCATCATCATCATCATCATCATTGGTTTATTAGCAATTTTATCAGTTCAATACACCACAAAAAATGCGATACAAAGAAAAGACAGGAAGATGTCGAAGCGACCAGGAGTATTCTATGGAATCTGACACCCACCTTGGCCTAGGCCAGGGGTTCTCAGCCCTTTCTTGACCGTGGCCCATTTTCCGGTTTAAAAATGTGCTGTGGCCCACCTCTCATCTTGGAGTCATAATCCTGTTCAATGCGTGGTAATCGACTGCGCCGATATGTCTATTCCTTCAAAATATGCGCATTTGTCTCTCAATTTACTGATGATATTTAAATGTAGACCTTTCGGACCTTTCGATCGCGCGAAGCGGAAATTTCCAAATCTTGGGCCCTTTCGAGGTCCCACAATCGGGGGTTTGGGTGCAGCAGTTAGGCCCACGGCCTTGGTAGATCATAGGCTGAAACTCCTGTGTATATTATGATCGTCCGCTGCTCCATTCACATCGCGAAACACAAACATCAAATCCACGCATCCGCCGTGTGATTGAGATTTTAGTTCCACTATTGTTGGGAGTAATGTAATCATTCTGGGTCAGCTTCAAACAATTCATGGGTGAATGGGGTACTACAGAGAAGTGGAGAAAGATTTTTTAAATATGCATGCAATAACACATCTTGTGCCAAACCAATTGAAGTTGCGATGCCAGAATATTCAATCCAATGATACAATCAATTCACGTGGCTCTTAGATTATGTACAATGATATCAGGGCGGACATTTTAAACCGACTCCATATAAATGCACTTCGTTAACTCCTCAATCCGTTACGATTCGTTTCGGTGCTAATAATTTGCAATTAGGGCTATTTTATCTTACAATAACACGGCATGCCTAAGCAGCCTACAGTAAATCTATACATCAATTACGTTTCATTCCGAGTTTATTGCACAGTGCACACCCCTTTCAACGGCATACGACATATGCCCCAGCCCCTGCCGGAATGCTTGGTTACTTCAGCATTTTACCTTCCAGTTATTATATACTCGAAATTATTTTAGTTGCTGTTAGCACCGGTTTGGACTTGTACATGCTGACTCCATACGTGCCAACACGTCTCATCAGAGTCGGATGAAAAGCTTTACATGAATATATTTTTAGCGATCAACATTACAAATATAACTAAACTTACATAAATTCTAAAATTTTCTAAATAGCTTTGTGGCCCACCTCAAATGCTCCTGTGGCCCACCCGTGGGCCATGGCCCACCCTTTGAAAACCCCTGGCCTAGGCGATGTAAAGAGGAGGCATACACACTGAATGAAAGTCAAGAAGATAGTATAGAAAAAGAAAGCGACAAACAATAGGGCGGCATGTCACGGGAAGCAAGATCGATAGTTCAGTCGTTGTCCGGTAATCTTGAGGATGGACTGTATTTATTTAGTAGTAATTGCTTGTATTTCGACTTGAATGTGGACATGTCGGATGGCCGGCGGGATACTGTTCCACACATCAGGTCCGGCATATTTGATGGAGCGATGATCTTTTCGGTCGATTATATGATATTTGGACGACGTGGATAACCACAATACCAGTCAATCCCATCCTTACAGGGACAACTAAAACACACCCACACACATGAAACGTCGTAGTGTCCAGCGTTGTAATGATTCGACTCGCGATTTTGGTCGACGTTGGTCTTTTTTTTTGGGGGGGGGAGGGGGGCTGACGAGCTACTGTTTCGATCCTGATCCACCGTATTCAGTTTTTAAACTACAGCACTTCTGGGGTATTTCAATATCTGCCTATGATAGAAGTTTCGACATGTCTGTAACATAGCTGCTTCCACCCGTAATCCAGTGAACAGTTACCTCGTGAATTCCAATTCAAATCGAGTAGCAAGGTCAGACTACTTTTGACATAACCTGTGACACCTTAGTGACCTTACTGTGTGACCTTTTACTGTGACACCGATTACTGCAATAATTCAATCCGACATATGATCTATTATGATAAATAACATTAACTCGCTTTACAGAAGAAAGGTTTTCCTGACAAATCAACACTGGATTTATACACACACAACGATCTGAAGTCATTTTACACAAAGTCAATCAAATAATATCCATGCGGTTCAGACTCAGAATATAGCAACGAACAATGCATTCATTTGTGAACTCTAATCTCAAAAAAGAGTCAGCTGCAAAGCTTAGAGCGATGCAATTTGCGAATAGAAATATACTGCTCGTCGTATTGAGCGTTGCATGAATCCTCTTCTCATCTTCAAACATGAATCTTCGCAAGATTGCATCCGTATTTTTGTAGCAGTTTGAATTTGTAGGTTGTGAAGTGCCGTTATCGGTCGATGTAAATCACGGGTTTCCATCATATGACGCAGAATCACTTTGGCGTTGTCCTGGATGATGAAAAACGTACATAACAGTAGCACAGGTGCTCAAACTAGGCCCCATTGTAAGTGATATTGTAAATTTCAAATCAACTACAAGTAAAAGCAGACACTTGAAGTAGAAGTAATGCCACATATTTATACTGAGTTACAACTTGGTAGGATGAGGTCATCAAATTAGTCAGTGTTTATATGAAAGTAGAGGTAACGTAAATTAAAAGTCGATCATCATTAGAAATAGGAGGTACCTTAAGTCGTCAGTGATGTTACAGTAGAAGTAAACTCCTAAATTTGAAATCAATTACAAGCCGAAGTAACGATTTCAAAGATGGGTCAAAACTATTTAAAGTAGATATATGTAGCCGAGGTAGTCAGTGATGCTACTCAACTAGGAGCCTATACTTTATTCGAGTCATTTCATAAATTTTACAAGTAAAGTCAACAAATTTCGACTTTATTCGAAGTCAGTTGATCATTTTTTCAAGTCACGTCACAGAAATGTAGACTCAAGTTCAGTCAAATCGAGTAATTTGATCAATTTTCATGCCAAGTCACACTTTGGTAAAGTCATTTCATAAATTTTCAGTGCAAGTATAATAAAATGATTCGACCATCCTTGATCAAATGCTCGCACATATAGGTACAGAAACATTCGAGCAGGGTTTCTTTCTCGGTTTGAGTGCTCGGGAGCTGTGCAGTAAGACTCTGTCAAGTCTCTGTCAACGTATTCCACTTGCACATCGTTTGTATACAGAGGTATCAGCTTGCTATCGTTGAAAAGTCCGCCGGTGCTGTTGTCACATAGTTGCTAACCTGAAATTTGAAGGAAATCATAATTTTGCAGCTATTTGAAGGCCTGCTATAACAATGATAATATTAAATTTGGATTTGAATTATTACAGACATCCCAAGGCCTGCTTTATTCCAGACGATATTGAAATGTTTACATACATCCTTGAGCAGCGAAACGCCAAGATGTATTACCCAAGACAGAATCATACCATATAACAGGGGTCGGCAACCTTTTGCTAGTCACGGGCCAAATTCCGAGTGCACAACTTTTTGGCGGGCCGGAATTACAAATACAATACAAATCACAAAAGGGGGCAAAACACATGTATTTACACTTCAACAATGCCGCATAAATGTGACACTTGGCGCAGCATACTTTGTGAAAGATTTTCAACTTCTAATAACAAGTCAGATGAAGCAACAATCAAACCACATTCTAAAGGGGCATTAGAATACGTGATCTTAGCTTGCTCTTCGTCAATTCCATTGTTGAAAACTATTTTTCACATACGTACGTGCTATCAAAAGTCGATGCCATTTCTTTTGCATTGTTGGTCAAGCTGGGATAAAGATCAATTTCAAGAACGTACTCTTAGTCAAAAATATGCAGCGATATGCTCTTTGTATGAAATTTGTCATTCAATTCAACTGCATCGCATTTCAAAAGGCCCCTTTTAAATTTTCAGGCAACGGTATTGGCGCTCACATTAAATCGAGTACTGAGTAGTCAGAATTTATTTTGTACAGAACGAATGTCGGAAAAGCGGGTGGAAATTCAGTAATTAAATTTCGTATCACAGTTACAAATGTATAGTGCTGGTACTATGTTTACTCTCCCCCACTATAGGAAAGTGAGCATAATTTTCTTTTTACTATTGACATTCTCAGAGTCGCAGTTTTGTTTGGAATGAGCCTCAACATCTCATGTATTCAGTTATTTCCTCCTGAAGTCAATTTGTTAGATGTGACGTTAAATGTACTGCGAAAGCAAGATTAGATATCCATTTTCGATGACAAGATTATGAGTCGGCGATGTTTGCATTTTCAAAGAAAAGTTGCTATTTCGTTTCTCAGTTCGTACACTCGTGCAAGGATAGCTGCTCGACTTAATGTGCGAACATGGCAGATATACAGGACAACGCCGTATTGATTCTCTGCTTCTAGTAATATATGGGGTAGGCTAACTGTCGGTGATTAAGTTTGTGAGACAAAATCAACTTTCCCCACTGTGTCCAAAACACTATTCAGGTTTGCTGTCTTGGCGTACAATGTATTCTGGTGAATTAAACTGCAGATGACTAACCTACGGAGGCTAGTTATTTAAAATGAAACGGAAAGTTTGAGATTTTATCATTTCGTCTGAGATGCTCCAAGCGTTTTTGGAGCAGAGGAACCGCCACCTTCAATGTCGCACCCTATCAGAGTGGCAACCCCTTAAAAAGTATGGTATAGGCCTACCTATGGTTGCGCGATACACCCGCTTGATAAACATTGGTCTAGTCTACTCTACATACATTCTCCATCTCCTACTTCTAGTACGAGATAGGCTACTAATCAACAGCCTTCGCATTAGTTTTATGGCGTAACAATAGACTAATACGACGTAGGATACTTACAACGTAGCAATGCCGCATTCTTACCAAGCATTGCAGCAGTGCTGCACTGCAGATTGGAACTCGTTACGAAACGGCGGGCTGTATTCTTGTGGTAACTAATTATTTCGTTGCGGGTCGGACGATTTCGCTTGGCGGGCCGCATCCGGCCCGCGGGCCGTAGGTTGCCGACCCTTACCATATAATATGGAAGCGGTTCCATATCGACACAATTCCTAGTTTTCAGTTCACGTTCAGTACAGGGCTGTGGAGTCGGTAAATTTTACCACCGACTCCGGCTCCGACTCCGACTCCACACATTTTCAATATACCGACTCCGACTCCGACTCCTGAGTCTTCGAACGTACCGACTCCGACTCCGACTCCGACTCCTGGGTCTTTAAACGTACCGACTCCGACTCCCGACTCCGACTCCGACTCCAGCAATATTACCAATTTACTTCGAAAATGATATGCCACATTGTCGGTTGAATGACTATCATACAACCATTAAACATATTCAAACATATGAATAACGGTGGCATGCTAAATTGTTTCATTGTGGAACAGCTCGAATTATCCACTATGCAATTAACATGAAAGAAAGATTTGCTTAATATCCTTCCCTTTTCAAGTTTTTATAACGTGGACTCTCTAATATCCTGAAATGTATGAATCATTCAAATATGGCAGATATCCAATAATGTATGATTAAATGTAGATAAAAAATCCAAGTGTAGCTCTTGTGTATGAGGTAGCAACTAATAAAAGAGATTGAACTTACTAATTTTGTCATTGCACACTATCCTGATTACAAGCACACACACTCTAACTACTAATAGACATTGGTCATAAATGGAATTTAGTTAAGTAGTCAAAGACCATAGCCTATTTCTAGTCCACACGTACTTAATCAAGTATTCAAGGATTGGGACTTGCAGTCTTTCTTAATCATTTGTTCTACGCAAACAGCTAAGCTACACTACAAATATTTTTCATTTTGTCAAGCGGGAAGCATCGTTTAGTCATATTTACATCATTTTTACAATTCTACAAAACCAGCCGATGAATTTGCTCTGTCACAGTATCATGGTATAATTCCAAGAATTGCATCAATTTCGACTGCATCGCGAAAACGCATTTTGCGATTTTCTTCCCCTGTGCAACCGAGTTGTAATTAATGTAGTAAGTAATGTCTAATTTTATCAATATCAGGGGTGGGCAACTTTGTCGGCCAAAGGGACACATGAGATTTACGAACCATTGCGCGGGCAACTGGAATGTTGATAACCTTGTTTTAGTCGTCCGATATGAGCAAACCGAATTAGGTAACATTGCAAACAATAGTTATACGCTCTAAAATTGATAATATGTCATGTAACTGTGTAGTGCACAATCAGGCCCTTGTCGCGCGAAGCGCGAAATTTTTTGCAATATAATGTCTGAATTATATCAATAAATATGTTGCTAACATACATTGGGTCGCATTTGTATACCACTGGGCTCATTTGGCAAGGACAGAATTATTCGATGTTTAGACATAGCAAAATCGACGGTATCAGTGAACATGCCTTCATCATTTTGTGCAAATGTTTTGTCGACGATCTCGCTGCGAGTGCACAAGCGAAGCCGTATCTCCTTTTTGCGAATATAGTTAGACTCAATTCTGTAAATAATATGTATTTATAATTTTCAGAAGGGGGCTCAAATAGGCCTAATGAATGCAAGAAATCTAGTGACAATGAATCACGCGAAGTACAGAGAAAAATTTCAAGTCAAATAAATCAGCTATGAAACATTCTACTTTATGGTCATATACGAAGATCTGGGATAAATGTGGCTGGCCCCTGGATACGTCAATGCGTCAGAACTGTTGCTTTAGTCATCATCAAATTTCGCGGTCATGCTAATCAAATTTTGGTTGGCCTTGCAATTGTACCTGATGTCTTAAATAATTTCGAGAATTACCTCACAGGCCACACCTAACCTTCTCGTGTGCCAAATTTGGCCTGCGTGCCATGGGCTTGCCGCACGTGATCTGTATGGTTATTAATAACAGTGATAAGTGGTACATAAAAATTATATTGAAAATTCTTTGAAAGCAAATGTTTTCATGATAGAGAAGTTGGAGTCGGAGTCGGAGTCGAAGTCAGGGTCATTCTCACAAACTCCGACTCCGACTCCAGTCAGTACTTTCCCACCGACTCCGACTCCGACTCCGACTCCAGGTATTATAGTTTTCACGACTCCGACTCCGACTCCGACTCCATCAAGCGAAAATTACCCAGACTCCGACTCCGACTCCACCGACTCCGACTCCGACTCCACAGCCCTGGTTCAGTATTAGCGTGTATTAGTCTGTACAAGATGACCACCACCAGAGTTTGACAGCTAGAAAATGTTAAGTATTTGCGTAATGAATTAGAAGTAGTCTGTACATTGAGCTTGGTTCGTTACACACGTTAGAGTTTTCCTGTAGCATTTTCAGGAAAACCAGAAATGAGATTCGAACTATAATTGAAAAACTTGACTGGAACAATATAAAATTTTTGATTAAATTAGTCTAATTAGACAACTAGAATTATCTGGTTGTCCAAGTCTGATGTGCGGACAAGTATTTAACATCTCACAGTAATTCAATAGCAGAAATCGCTTCTTTTACTTGTAATTAGGTTGAAATTTACGGTGTTACATCTACTTGTGCTAGCATAGCAAATATAACTACATTCACTACCCCTTAATGCTATGAGAAGTAATTTTCCCTCGTCGTTGAAATCGCTCATGCAGTAATTAAATAGAAATAATTTACTAGGATAGTTCTATTCAAGTAGCATTGCTGACTACTTTGTCTACCTTCTATCTCCACATGAATGAGTCTTGATCTGTCTTTGAATCGATACATTTACTTGTAATTGAGTAGTACTTGGATTGATGTTACTTTTTTCTTGAGTAGCATTACCGACTACTTTGACTACATTCTATCTCTGCATGACATAGCTTTGACATGTCCTGGAAATTGCAACTTTGGCTTGCAATGGAGTGCAAATTTATGGCGCTACTTCTATTGGATTAGTCATGCGGACTGTTTTGACCACCGATGTGCGATTGAAATAGATTGTAAGCTCCTTTTGTCAGCGAGCTCCTTTTATCCAGACGGTATAGACAGATAGTGACGATACAAAAATAGCCTTACCGAATCCAGCTTCATCTGTCACATCCACCAATCCAATGCACAGGCTGCAAGATCTTCTGCCTCATCTGTTGAATCAAACTCAGTTTTGATTTACAGAAATTCAATATATAGCTAATGCTAACCATTTTTTTGGTCGTGTCATATACTGGCTAGAGTTGTAATTTGGATCTATGATATCTGCTTGACTGGATATGCATACGGAGTTCTTAATCCCTGTGGATTTCAACAACCCTTTTTGATCTGTGTCAAATTTGTACACATGAATATTCTATGCACCATTCCTTGATACATGTTGAACTCGATATATATAGATGGAAATCCTAATAGCTTTGATTTGTACCATTACTTTTTGAATTTAGGATTAGCACCAATTTGAATTTCGACACATTGGTCAACTATACATCGATATCATTTTACAAATTGAATTTGCTTGAAGAATTTTTGATATTCTTATGTTGTCGCGACACTCATAAATTGATTTGCGCCTCAGCCATTACCAGATTAGGATTTTAATATATGAAAGCTCTGATTCGTAGAAGTAGCTTACATTTCACAGGGGAAGTCTATTCAAAATAAAGTCAAGTAGTGGTTAAAAGAAAATAGATACACACCCATATATATAGCAGACTTATCGATCAATTTTTTGAGTTGACACTTCTGGTGATTTGTAACTCTTTATGTAGATCGCCTCTTGCTTGTCACCAAAAGGTTTCTGTGTCTCTGTATTCGCGGCAACTGTCATGTAAAACAATAAGCTGATACAACTATTTGATAATAGCACTTGCCTTTGCGACAAGGGGTGGACAATTTCTTTTACTTTGCAAACAGATAACAGGATAAACTTTGGATTGGTAAGTTTTTCATCTATAAGACCTAATAAAAAGTCGAAGGCTACTTTATACTGTGGTGTAAAAGACACATCCCTGCATACAAGTGTGCAGGTTTGGCTTTTCTAGTTTATTTCAAATCCAAACATAACAAGAGCTGTAAATCTGTTCAATTAAATGCTCTGTACTTTTGAAAATGCGACTTTCGTTACATGTCATATCTTCTGAATATCAGATTTATTGGTGAAGGTGCTAGTTACCAATGTCACATACAATGCAACACTCGAGGCTTATTTTGGGGAGTTCCGGGACCACGAACAGAATAAATAAATATTTTCGCAATCAGTATATATATATATATCGGCTTTCAATTAAATAAAAGGGCAAAAGAAAACAGGAAACAAAGGAACATCAAGATATCAGTTTTGGGCCCTTATCAAGCGCCTCCAGCGTGGGCGCAATCAGTACCGGGGTAGCTTTCGATTGATACTCGTTTTATGAAATTTAGGCTAATACAGGACAAGCCGGACAAAAATTACCGTCAAATAGCCTTCGACCAAATGGAAAGTATGACGTACACCAATTTCACTGAGCCTTGAGATTTGCGTGGTTGTACCAAACCACGGCATTCCGAGTCACAAAAGTCCTTCTCTGATTATAACGTTTGACGTGACGAGTACGAGTAATTCTACAGAGGGTCGCGTCCAAGACCAAATCACAATTTTCAGTCACGAATCATCAACGGGTCATGTTTTACCATATTAAACAAGTAATGTCACGTAATAGTTGATCTTCCACTCAGTGGTAACTTTTGAAACTGATGTATTAGTGAAGTTTGATGAGTAGTTTCAGGCTTCTGGAGTAGTTTTAGAGCGAATTTTAAGTCCTCAAAAACTGGTAGTAAAATATTGTCGAATACTTCGAAATCCAAAATGCTGTCGCGGGCCTCACAAAATGGTCTAGCGGGCCGCATGTGGCCCGCGGGCCGCGTGTTTGAGACCTCTGTATTAGATCATACCACTGTCTTTGTGATAAGGGGTGAAAAATAGGTACGACTGATGGGTCTTCTGCCTTATCTGTCGAATCAAACGCAGTTTTGATACAGAAATTCAACGTATAGCCAGTCAGGCCAGTGCTAACAATCTTTTTACAACGTCACATACAAGCGAGAGTTGTCATTTGGATCTATGATATATGTTCAACTCGATATGCATATGGTTTTCCTTATCGCTATGGATTTCAACATCTATTTTAGTATTTGAGTCAAATTTGTAAATGGGAATATTGTGTGCTCTATTTTCTGATATCCATTGACCTCGATATGCACCTAATAGCTATGATTCGTACCATTATTTTTCGAATTTGAGATTAGCACCGATTTGAATTTCGACACATCGAACAAATTTGCATCAATATCATTTTACAGCTGACATTGCTCAAAGAATTTTTGATATTCCTCACTCTTGAATTGATTTGAGCCTAAGCCATTATCAGATTGGGATTTTAATATATGAAATCTCTGATTCATAGAAGCAGCCTACATTTCAAAGAGGAAGTGTTTTCAGAATTAAGGCAAGTAGTGGTTATAAAATAAATACGCACCTATATACATTGCAGATTTCAATGTCCGACTGGTAGGCTATCGATCAATTTCTGGAGTTGAGCCTCCAGTTCTGCCATATAGAAGTCCGGTGATTCATTACTGTATATATAGGTCGCCTCTGGCTTGTCACCAACAGGTTTCTGCGTCTCTGTATTACCGGCACCTATCATGTAAAACAATAAGCTGATACAAGTATTCGATAATAGCACTCCCTTTACGATAAGGTGTGTAAAATTTCTTTTACTTTGCAAACATATAACAGGTTAAACTTTGCATTGGTAATTTGTTTTATGTATACAACCTCATAAAAAGTCGATTCTGAGTCACGAGTCAATCTTTCTTCTATGGTAATTACTCCAATCATATTCATTTACCAAACAAGTCAAGTCCAAGTCAGAGTGTCGAGACTCGAGTTCCAACACTAGTCATGTTCAACTCCTAGGATTCTAAATACACTCGTTTATCTCACTCTCAACCAGATATGCTCTGTAAAGAAGTACTTTTACTTCGTCAAAGTACTCAAGTAGGTTTTGTCTACTTGCAATACTTACTCAAGTGGTTATGATTGTAGACAAATTTCATTTCTTCATCACAATTTTCGGTTCTCAATCCAAAACAACGCCTGGTATATTGACCTTTTTACCTACTTGGTAATCGCAACTTTTAGTTTTACTTGAGTGTCAATTTACGTCGTTACTTATACTTGAGTATCAGTGATGAATACTTTGACCACCTCTACTCTCAATTGGCTTATTCAAACAGATATAAGACACTTTCTGGTTTGATTTGTCATAAGTTATATGACTTTGTTGAGTCATGTGCAATGACTCGAGTCGAGTCATGACTCAAGTCATTACGACCCCGGTTTGGCTCAAAAATCCAATATTGGTCGTGCTCTCATCGTAACTAGGGTTGAGCACAATGGTTCAAGTACTCTACTTTGAATCGAATATTTATTCCAATGATTCCAATTGACAAGTGAGAGATGATTCTCTGCGGTACTGAAATGATACTCAAGACTCATGCACTCGATTTTGCCCATTCATAACCATATTAAAGACTCGTAAAAATCTCACTTTTCAAACTAGGCTCCATTTGACTCTCCAGTATTGTGGGCGTGATAGCCAAGCAGGTGGTCGGCAGTTGTTGTGGAATGTAGCCTTGAAAGACTCACTGGACAGTGCGTGATTCACGGTAGTTCATTTTAATAGGTCAATAGACAACAACCTGTGAAAATCATGGTAGGTCAGTGTTGGAAACAAGTCACCATGTTCGAGTCGCAAGTCATATCGAGTCATTGCACATTTTGAATCGAGTCAAGTTACTCGATTTTTCGAGGCAAGTCAAGTTACTCAATTTTTGAGTGTGACTCGAGAAGTCAAGACACTTGACAAAGTTGACGCGGTCATCCCCACATTAGAAAAAAAGGCAAAAGAGTTATAACAGACCTTTTGACATGACCACAAGCTGGTGGTGATTATTTTGTAGAATCGTCTATTAAATCTTCTAATGAAAGTTTCCTGCAACGTCTGGCATTCAAGCGGTAGCTCACCGCCCAACAATGCATATACCTACGATAAACAAAAACAAGCATCAACTTATCAAGTCGGATGTTTGTTGCTAGTGCTGGCACAATGATTCGAATCGAGAAGTGAGAGATGATTATTTTCAGTTCTGAAATGAAAGGCTTCTTGCCACAATCAGGTAATTTTATGAACCAGAATTATGATTTCGCCGCCATTTTATAACGTTAAAGGCTGTAAACCTCGACTGACCGTATCACAGCTTAAGAAATATGCAGTATAAAGGTACAGGGTTAGTGGAAATAACATATATATCAAGTTGCGATCAAGCCACAGCATTGTCGCATAGTACAATGAAATAGCAATGATTGAAACGATACAAAATAATTTCATGTGATGTAGAAATGGCATTATATTATTTGTGATCGCATATTTGAACTATCCACAATTTCCATAACGTCATGCTGTCACAAGAGATGATAGTCAAATACTCAATCTGAAGCCTAATACTCGGATCAGGATAAAATCAGTCAGGTACTCGATTTAGCCCCGCCCTACATTTAAGACCCTTGCGACGTATTTTTATAAAAATCCCTAATCAATGGTGTTATTGGTGCATCATAATAACAAAACACAATCCAGCGACCAGATGTCCGCTTCGAAACTGTGTCCATCGTTGCCGAGAACTTCCGGGTCATTAATAGTTGGGACTGCCGCAATGAGTGTGGCTGTCACAGTCGACCGTTTGTAGCTCAATTGAAATCTTCAAACTTCACCTTTATATTGTTCGGAAAGAGGTTCTCCAGCTGTTAATACAAATCTCACATCAAGTTACACAAGTATATAAAGTTGTACTAACTACCAATCCAGTTAAATGATGGCGAATTACGGTAGCTGCTGCTTTTTTGAGTAGTTCTATTTTAGTTGCATATTTGTGTATTTTAAAAGAAAGCAGTTCTAGCTCAAGTTGTGCATTTTACTAAAAATGCAGTCGCCGTACAACTAGAAAATGTGTGTCATCATGATGCTGGTGTTCTGTTGTGCGATGATCTTGCAGCAATTGGTAACTCAAAGTCATCACTACCAAAAGACAGTGATATAAGGAGGGGTGGTTTTACGGAGTCGAAACCCCTCCTGTTGAAATCCAAAACCCCGTCTGTTTAAATTCCCGATTCTATCTCCAATATTGCTTAGCTCATTTGTTATTCAGAAATTAAATTATCTGTTATTACTTAGCTATATTTTAGTTAGTTAGTTGCGGATTTTTTACGGTCGTTGGTTCTGGTCTTAGTTACTAGTTTTGAAAACTAAGTAGTTCTAGTTGTAGTTGCCCATATCAAATATCCAGCAGTTCGCACTGTCTGGAACCACCGCAAACAATGTTACCTTGATAGCTGTCTGAATGATCTTAGAATCGTGAAGGTAAACGACTCCAAGCACAATCAGTTGCATGAAATCACGAGTCTCCGCTTCTGTGATGACGCGCCTTTTTGTCAAGACCCATCGGCCACTGTCAATGAAAATCAAAGCTAATCGTATCGACAGAATGAAATCAATTGCAATATTTGTTGGGTACATAGAAATCAGTGGTTCCCGACCAATGTGAGCTTGAGGGCAGGTAAAATTTAAACAACAAATTTTGCAGATCGGTGAACCTTCCAAGTTAGAAACTTCATATCACGCTGCGATTTTGATATTTGACTTGGTATACGTAGGGCTGTGCAAAATCGAATACCTGACTGATTTAAAACTGAACCGAGTATTAGGCTTCGAGACAGGACGTGTACTTCCGTAAAACTCGTTATGTCATGATAACAGCGTGAATGATGTATAAAGTTCAAATAAGGAGCTTCCATGCAACTACAAGAGTGCAGTCCCAGATTATTTGGCATTTTTGGGACCACACCTATTTCATTGCCCTTTTGACAGTGCTGTGTGTTGATCAAGACTTCACGGATATGCAGCTTTGTACTACATGTTTCATATGCTGCGTACGTCCAATTCAGGTTTACAGCGTTCCACAATGCGAAATACTGTCGAAACCATAATTCTTGTTGCTAAATTACCTCACAATACAATTCAGCTAGGCTTATGAGTAATCATTTTGACTCTTGTGGCACAGAGCGTATCATTTCAGTACTCAAACAAAATTCATGCCTCACACCTTGACTCGAGTCATTAGTATTTATACTTGATTCACATCCGACTAATGGGATGGATAAATTTTTCTAAATTACATTTGAACAATAGCTACCGTTTTTTTTCAAATGTGCTTAGAATTAGAATTACAGCTAGAATTACTAAAGATGTGAAAGAAATACACCAAAAATCAGTAAACTTGATATCAATTAGTTGTCAAAGTCTGCCAGAAATGAACCTTACAGAGCTGATGCGATTGCGAGCCCCACAGTTTGAGAGACATTACAGTTATCACAAGGAAATGCTTTTACCCTTCTTTTGCACAACTCGAGAACGATGTCGACAAATCCTTGTCTTGGAACAATCTGTAAAATCCAACGACGTGCTTGTGATTCAAACTGGCGTGGAGGCTGATATCTTGAGATATATTGTCTTTCTGGTGATCATCCGCGAGCAATGCTTGGCATTCAGATACGGGGTACCAGATTTAGTCGCGGATTTTGAAAAGTGAGTAGTTCTAGTTCAATTTGTGCATGAAAATCAGTATTTCATATTATCAGTTAGGCCTATTAGTTAGTTAATTAGGGATCTTTAACCCGGACTTGAGAAGAAAAGAAAGCAGTTCCATATGCGGCCCTATGCAAATTGTGTTTCGAACTAGGAGTAGAGACGAATTTTACAATCAGGAGATATTGCCAGTTCATGAGTGTCAGGAGATGAGGTTTATTTAAATAAGTTGTAATTATAGCCACACCCATGATATCGTTTGGCCAGTCATATCGAGTCTATAGTAGAGCTGGACCTATATCGGATATGAGAGGTAAAATTATAGGCAATATTTGTGACGTCACAACAGGGTAGCAGGGAAAACTATTATTTGCGATTGCTACATTGGGAATATTCATCTATTTCTCTTAACTGACAAGTGGTCACGTGGGTACTCGAGGATTGAAGTAGTTAAGTAAAATTGTAAATGTCTACTCGAGCATACGCAGAAGTAGCGATTTCAAAGTCAGTACGGTATTAAAGCAAGTATTCTAGAACTGGTTTTGCCGAAAAACTGAACTGCTACATAGGTGGTACACAAGTCGTCTAAAATATGGAGTGACTTGAGTATTAGTGCAGGTATACATCAAAACCTACTTGAGTATTCTGAAAAAAGTGAAGTATGCTATTATTGTTACTGACTGTCTCTGCATACAAGTGTAGTCTTTATAGTATATTTCATGTCCAAGTATAGCAACGGCTCTAAAGTTCAAATCAATGTTCTGAAGGTTTGGAAATGTGCCTTACGCTAGTTGTCATACTGTTTCAATATCAACCGAATATATCGGGGTTGTAGGTGAAAGTGCTACTTATCGGTGTTGGTTCAAAATCTGATATCGGTCGGGCTCTAGTTACGATGAATGAGACTCGAGTACGCGACTCGAAACGTAATACTCGATTCAGAATCGAATCAAACACGAACTCTAATTTGCTATGAGCTAGAAAAAAATCTTACTGTTCAAACTCTATAGAGGTCGCCTTCGCTGTAGTTGGCTTTCCGAGAACCTGGGCGCCATGGTCAAGCAGGTTGTGGGCAGTTTCTGTGGAATGTAACCGTTGAAATACTCGCTCTCCAGCACTTTCTTTACAGAGAGTCGTTGAGAGCAGTCGCACGCCAACATTCTAGTGACAAATCACAAATAGTAACAAAATCACAGATACTAACTCATATTTTTATGAGATTGTTTGGGAATCAAGATTTGTGGATTTAAAACTATAATGTCAATCAATATTTGGTTTTGAAATAGTAAATTATTTCCGATAGGAAGAGATTCAAGTATCAGGATAAACCTATTTGTAGACTTGATCAACTAGAAAATTTCAGCTCTTCCAAATAAGATTACGATTGGAATCACAGCTGCCAAGTTTTTTTATCCACAATAAAGCAGAATTTCACTTATAACAACACAGCTTTTTCGAAATCAATGTATTACAATGATAGCTGCACAGTTTTTCACGAATTAAATTAGATTTGAATTTGAGTTGAGGCAAAACAATTTTAATTCAAATCAGAGTAAAATGATAGCTACACAGATTTTTCAAAATTAGATTAGAATTAGAATTACTGAATTTACAAAACTTTGACATCGAATGTAGCTCAGTCCATATCAAATCAGAATTAATTCTCATCAGCACAAAAATGGCAAATGTCTGTACATCAAGCTTGGTTGGTTTCACGCGATACAGTTCTCCTGCAGCAATTTCAGGAAGTCCAGAAATTAGATTAACGAGAACATAAAAAAAGTGGACAAATTAGATTAGAATTAGGTTACAGGCATCCGCTTGATTGGTTTTATTAGACAATTACACTACAATTATTACCTTGATGCCTCTGTGAATGATCTTACAATCGTGAAGATAACAACGTTAATCGGAATCAGTCGCATGCAATGACGAGTCTCTGCTTCCGTGATGGCGCGTCTTTTTTGTAAACTTTCATCAGCGACTGAAAATATATATCAAAGCTAATCGGATTGATGGGATGAAAACAACAAAATTATTTGCTGGGAACATCTAAATCAGTGGTTCTCAACCTTTATGACTCGGCGGACCTGTAAAATTTGACAACCAATTTTTTGAACCGATAAACCTTCCTAATTCAAAATTTTATTTTATGGTGCCATTTTGATATCCGACTTGTTACACGTAGGGCTGTCAAAAATCGAGTTTGTGGGCGCTTTGCTATTGAATCGAGTATTAGGCTTCGAGTCGAGTGTTCGAGTAGCGCTTATTATGATGCTATAGGCTACCAGTGTTGATGACGTGGAAAGTTCAAATACGTAACTACACCCAATATAACGCCAGTCCTGCATCACATTGAAGACGATTTTGTATCCCTTTGACCATACCTCGTTCATTGCACTTTGCGACAATGCTGTGGGTTGATCACGGCTTCACAGATATGTCATTTCCAGTAATATGCGTCATGCATGTACCACATGTTAAGTATGTTGAGGTACGACCAATCGAGGTTTACAGCTTTGCACTGTGGACATGAGTATCGAAGCAATCGTTTTCATTGATCAATCAACTCTGAATGATAAGGAGCGCAGGATTGCAGTGACGGAACGGATTGTTTCTCACTATTCAACTGGAATCAAGAAAAATAATGCACCCACTGGATTCATTCTGCACAGCCCAAGCGTCAAAAATCTTCACGACAACGTCACATGCGAGCAACAGCCGTAATTTGGATCTATCATATCTCTATAACTTGACATCAATTTGAGATTAGCATGGTCTTCAAGATATCGGCCAGATTTGCGTCTATGTCATTTGACAAACTGGATTTGCACAGAGAATGTTTGATATTCTTCAGTTGTGAAAGTCATGAATGGTATAAAATCTCTGATCCGTACAAGTAGGCCTACATGTAAGAGGGAAGTCAATTCAAAATGAAATCAATTAGGCTACTGATTACATAAATACCAACCTATATTTATAGCAAACTTCAAAGTCGGATTGGTATGCATCAATTTCTTGAGTTGAGCTTCCCATTCTGCCATATGAAAGTCCAATGATTGATTACTGCATATGATGGTCGCTTCTTGCATGTCACATATGTGCTTCTGTGTCTCTGTATTAGCAGCACCTGTCAAGTAAAGAAACAAGATGATACAACATTGAATTATTAGCACTACAATTGTGACGAGGGCTGGAAAAATTCATTTCCTTCGCAAACGCATAATAGGTTAAAATGTCGATTGGTAGGTTTTATGACCCCACAAAAAGACAAATCTAAACTCAGCATGGAGCCAGACAAGAACTCGAATTCGCACAGATTGTTGGCAGGATACTTAACACGCAACCAAATCACCAAGATGCTGGATTTTGCCCAGCCTCGCTGATAATCACGTCAGAAGCCTCTGCGATATGCAATAGCTAAGGCTGGGCACAATCATGCAAGTCGAGTAATGAGAGATGATTTTTTCGAGCACCGAAATGATACCTTCCTTGCTACTCGACAAAAATTATAGATTTGGCAGCACTGTCCACTAGGGTGGGTTGGAAGTGAGTTAAAATTGCTGTGCATCACTCTTTTAGACAAGTTAGCAATTTCATTGGATTAACAGTAAAATTTAACCTTTTTTAATAAATTTAAAAAATTCAATTGGCTCTGCTGCGGTTCGGCTGTTTGGAATTGAGGCAAATTTGGTGGGCAGCGTCTGTGAAGTCACACAGTGCAATAGAATTGGTGTGGTCGAAAATATACGAAATCATCTTCAATGTGATGCAGAATTGCAGATCTGCACTATCCACATCATTGATACTGATGTCACATCGAGTGATACTCAGATACTGGACTGTAAGGCTAACACTGGATTCAGAATCAAATCACTCAGTTGCTTGAATTCTGCCAGTCCTACCGCTAAGACCGGCGCTATCCCCGTTTAATAAGGTTTCAGATGGATGTTCTTATATACTCACAAAGCACAGCCCAGCGACCAGGTCTCAACATCGAAACTGTGCCCATTCTTTCCAATAACTTCCGGGGCAATATACTTGGGCGTGCCACAAAAAGTATTTTTTTGTTTGGCCGTCAAAGTCGACTTTGGTAGCCAAGATGACATCTCTCCGAGATCTGCGATGTACACCTCCATATCGTTCAGGAATAGATTCCAAGCTGTCGAAACAACTTTCATACTCAATTACTCAGGTATATTGATTTGTACAACTATCAATCCAGGCAGTTGATGGTCAACAAACTACTGCCATTTTAAGGAGTTCAGGTTTTAATTGCGTAATATAAAAGCAAGTTGTTCTAGTTGTGCTTACAGATCTTGAATAGTGAGTGGTTCATTCAAAAAAAATTAGTTGCCGACAACTAGAAAATGCGTGTCGTCGTGATACCGGTGTTCTGTTGCACGATATTTTAGCAGACTTTACTTGCTCAGAGCAGGGTTGTGACCAAGTCATAAGTCAATCTCACTTTTATAGTCTTCACTTGAATCAAGTCAAGTCATTTTCAATTCACCATCGAGTCAAGTCCGAGTTCAAGTAAACTAGCAGAAAACTGAGTCCGAGCTCACAAGTCATTATGTTCACTGTTCAGTTATCAGTACAATATACTTTTTCCAATTCTCTTCGAGTGATATAGAATGGCTCGCATTCATAATATTGTTATTTTCCTCAGTTTAACAGTTTCTGGCCCCTTTTTCCAGTATCAGGACTGATATACAAAATACCAATCGTGTGGTGACTTTACTATTCTTCGAAGTTACAGTGACAGTCCTGGTCTTGAGTCATATGACTCGAGTCAAGTCGAGTCACCAAATAAGTGTTACTTGAGTTTGACTCGAATCGAGTCATGACTCGAATCATTGCAGGCCTGGCTCAGAGTTATCCAACCAAACAGTGGTATAGGCAGGGTTGGTCGAAACCACCCCCGTTTTAAGCTCGAAACCTCGTCAATTTGAGATGCCAATTCTTTCTCCGATATTTCTCAGCTCATTTGTAATTTAATAACCAAACAATCATCAGCGAGTTGTCTATTAGTTGGTTAGTAGCGGATTTTCAATGGTCGTTGGTTCAAGTAAAGAATTAGGAAAAGTGAGCAGGTCTAATTCTTGTTGCGCATGTTGAAAATCCAGTAGTTGGTCCAAGTCCACTTTCAAGAGCTTGTAGTGCCATCAATCATTTTACGTTAGTGGTACATAATGTCCATAGTTTTATCTCCAAATTGGCAAATCAATAATCGGTCGGCTCTGGTTCTGACATAATTTTCGAAGATTATTTACAAATGCACTACTGCATACAATATCACCTTGATATCTCTGTGAATGATTTTGGAATTGTGGCGATAACCTACACCAATCAGAATCCGTTGCGTGCGATAACGGGTCACTGGTTCTGGGATGGAGCATCTTCTTTTGAAAACTTCCATCAGCGACTGACAACAAAAATCAATGGTAAATGGTTTGGTGGAATGAGAAAAACAATAATATTTGTTGGACACACGTAAATCAGTGGTTCTCACCCTTTTTGAGTTAGAGGGATGGTAAAATTTTACAACCGTTTTTGCAGACAGGAGAGCCTTCCAAACTATAAATTAATTTAATACTTGCTGTTCGATACTGAATGTGTAAGAAATAGGGCTGGCTAAAATAGATCATGTGAGTGATTTGATTCTGAATCAAGTAATGACTTTGAGTCACTCATATTAATGTCACAGCAACACCACAATATAATGCCGATTCTACAAAGATTATTTGGCCCTTTTTACCATACTTATTTCATCGCGCTATGGGACGATGCTTTTGGTTGATCACAACTTCACAGATATGCCATTTTCAGCAATTTGAGTAGCTTTGTACTACATCAGTGGTTCTTAACCTTTTTTCCTCCAGCGCCCCCTTTCAAAACTTATCGTGCTCCAGCGCCCCCCCCCCAAACTTCATAATGTAAGGAATGTAATAAAGACAATGAGTAAGAGGGAGGGCCGTAACAGCACTTCGTCAATCCCCTAAAAACGATTGCCTTGCGCACCCATAGCGTGATAAACCGAACTTCTGTAGGCTTCGCCCCCACGAACCCCCTATCGTGATTTCGATTGTCAGCAAAGTTTGTGTGGCCTGGTCACCCTAGGTACCAAAATTTTCTTTAATGAATGAATGAATAGGTGGCAATTACACATATAAGTCGCGATAAACTGAGTGAGCTGTTGTATGGGAAGATAAAGGGCACGTAATTAATAATTAAACATATTCGGGCGTGCCCGCAGGCACAATTATTCGTCACCAGGGCCGTAACAGCACTTCGCCAGCCCCCCCAAACAAAAAAAACGTTGGTCCTGGGCCCCCATAGGGTGATAAACCGAGCTTCCGGGGGACTTCACTCCCAGACCCCAATTAGGCTGTCCTCTATTTGCTGAAAGCCTGTTAGGTATCTACATTGGGTGTCCATTTACTGAGGCAGCTATTGTCGCCTAGTCGCGTGAAGCGCGAAATATTTCACTAATTAATGATTGAATTGGTCAATATCATCGGAAATTGCATGTAAATTGAGATTAATTTTTATCCTCTCTCTGCTCACGTAAACACATTTACCGGTAGAGCTGAGTGAGGTGCAATGTTCCCTCTGAGCTGCGCACGTGCGCAGTGCTGACACGGTCTCTGCGCACAGAAAATCTACGTTGCGCACAAAAATCCGAAGTTATTACCTTCTTTTAGTCGATACGCACTGTTGTCCAGGGGTCAGCGCAGTGAGTTGTTGAGTGTGCGCAGACTCATCAAAACTTGAAGCGAACATTGTGAGGTTTCTTGGAAACTGTAGGGCCCGTTACTAATAATTAAACATATTCGGGCGGGCGAACCCGTTGGTATGACTTCGTTGCATGATGTTATTTCGTGACCCCCTATCTGCAATATCAAAAAATATAGAATCACTCAATGGGGATATCGCCCAACAGGAATATCCCTGTCGCCCAATCGTACTAAACTAAAAGACGCACACGATTTCAGATTGGTATTTCTTCACTGACATATAATTTTTCCCTGCCAGATGGAATTCGTCTTCTGGGGTTCAGATTGCCAAGACATGAACATTCGGTGTCAGTTTTTTAGGCGCCCATGGACAATTAACCATATATATATTTTGAAGGCTATATGTAACGAAGTTTTCGGTGATAATTTGCTCTGAATACTCATTAAGGATATGTCCTATCACCACATCATCTACTGCGAAGCCATTTTTCTCCAGCGCCCCCATACCGCCCCCCTGAGCCCAGCGCCCCTCATATCGCCCCCTGAGCGTTTCCGCCCCCTTCAACATCGCCAGCGCCCCCTGGGGGGCGCTGGGGGCAAGGTTAAGAACCACTGTACTACATGCTGCGATACGACCAATCCGGGTTTACTGCTTTTCACAGTGAGAAATATGATCGAAAATATAATTCCCATTGCTTCAGAGCAGCTTATTGTTAATATAATTTTTCCCTTTTGTCGCATGGAACTTATATTGTCTTGTCAGTACTCGAAACAATCATTTCCTACTACTCGACTTAAATTGCGAGAATTGATACCTACTTCCACTTGAAGTAATTTTGACCTGTCTTTAAAATGGCTACTTCTACTTGTACTCGAGATTTACTTGTAGTCGAGAAGTCACGCAGAGTTCTTCATTCATGTTTGTATTTATCGTATTCGATTTTAAGCTCCTTTTATCAGTAGGCTACTGAGTATAATTATATCCTTACACTACTACGATACTAAATTTGCCTTACCGAATTCGTTTTATCCCAATAATCCGCCCGTTTGCTTTTCCACATCACCGGTGCCGCATCTCGGTTCTCTTCCTCACCTGTTGAAATGAGTATAGTTTTTAAACACAGAAATGCAACACATAGCGAGTGTTAATAAATTTGCTGGTGATCTCACATACTGGCAAGAGTCGTCATTTATAAAATGTCTGATTTATAGAAGTAGCATACATTTTGAAGAGCAAATCGATCCATAGTGACTAAATGCTAACCAACCCATATTGATAGTAGACTTTTGTTTTGGATTGGTATCGATCGATTTCTTGAGCTGAGCCTGTCATATGGAAGTCTGTAGATTGGTTACTACAAATGATGGGCGCCTCTGGTCTGTCACCAACAGTTTTCTGTGTCTCTGTAATAGCAAACGTAAACAGGATTATATTGATACAACTGTTCGATAATAGCACTGCCTTTGTGATGAGATTCATTGACTTGACAGACTTATAATCAGAGTCAATTCATCGGTTGCTTGAAAAGAAAAAAACTTTCGCTGAGCAATCATTCTAATTCGACTATAATTCAGAAAAGCTGGAGATTTATCAATGAGGATCACAGTTTTGATAATTTCTACTGAGGTAGGCTGTATACCTTGATTGGTCATATCGCATACGTCTTGATCGACCCACGGCATTGTTACAAAGTGTAATGAAATGGGTACGGTGGCAAACCAAAAATTATCTATACTGTGATGCATATAATGTGATGCAGCAGTGGCATTATATTGTTTGTGGTCTCATGAAAGGTACATAGTTGCACTTTCAAAATCATCCATGTCGCGACGTTATAATAATGATACTCGAATATCTGAAGCCTAATTCTCGATGCAGAATCAAATCAACCAGATAATCGATCCAGCACAGCCCTATACACCAAAGGCTATTGTGACTCTTAACGTTGAGTCATACTTACATAACACAACCCAGTGTCAAGCTGTCCATTTCAAAAACGTGAACCTTCTTGCCGAGAACTTCCGGGGGAATATCATTGGGTAAGCCACTAAAAGTATTCTTTGCTCGGGTGTCACAGTCGACCTTGGTTGCTTGGTCAAGATCTCCAATCCGGATTTTGTGTTGTTGTTTAGGAACAGATTATCCAGCTGTCATTGCAAATTAATATGTTTAATATGTAGCCTATACAGCAGACTTGTACAAACTACCAATTTAGTTGGTTGATGGCCAATCTACTACTGCTTTTTTGCACAAGTTCTAGTCTCATTAAAAAGTGAGTAGTTCTAGTTCTAGTTGTGCAAAAGTATTTTAGTTGTCGATCAACTAGAAACCACACATCTCCATTTGTCGTGAATAATGATACCGGTGTTCCGTTGTGTGATGTTTCAGCCATTGCTAGATCAGAGTCGTCAGTACTAACAGTGACGTAGCCATGGGTGGATATGGGGGTCGAAATGCCATTTATTTCAAACTAGAATTTAGTCTCCAATACTTCTTAGCTCGTTTACAATGAAGTATTTGTATACATTAGCAATTATTGGTTATTCATGTTTAATTCTGTTGCAAGGTTCCAAAGGTCATTAGTTCTAGTGCTAGCTGTTACAAGTTTTGAAAAGTAAGTAGCTCTAGTTCCAGCTGCGAGTTTTCAAAAACGAGTGATTCTAGATCTATTTTGTGTTCTAGTTGCGAATTTTAAAACATCACTACTTTTAGCTCTAGCAGTGGGTAACAGTATGGATGATGTGGAAAGTTGAAATATCTATCATGCGACTACAGAGAATACAACACCAGTTTTACATCACATAATCAGATAATTTGGTATTCCTTCGACCAAGCCTATTTCATTACACTTTGCAACAGTGCTGTGGTTTGATCGCGATTTCCCAGATAAGTCGCGACCAGTGTGTTATATTGATTTTCATGTCTATGGAATATCGAATAAACAACCTTGCAAGCAAAAAATATAATCTGTATGCTGCGATATGACCAGTCAAGGTTTACAGCTTTGCACAGTTTACATACTGGATTTTCGCAGAGAATTTTTGTTATCTTTCAGTTATCGTGACAGTCTATTATGGTATCAAATCTCTGATTCGTAGACAGGCCTACATGGAAGAGGAATTCTATTCAAAATGAAATCAATCAGAGATTACATAAATACCAACCTATATTTATAGCAGACTGCAATGTTGGATTGGTATCGATCAATTTCTTCAGCTGAGCTTCCAATTTTGCCATATGAAAGTCCAATGATTCGTTGCTGCATATTATGGTGGCCTCTTGCTCGTCACAAGTGCGGTGCTTCTGTGTCTCTGTATTAGTAGCACCTGTCAAGTAAAGATATAAGATATTAAAACTTTGAAACAATGACACTGCAATTGTGACGAGGGCTGGAAAAATTCATTTTCTTCGCAAATGCATAATAGGTTAAAATGTGGATTGGTAGGTTTTATGACCTCATAAAAAGACAATCTATACTCAACATGGAGCCAAACAAGAACTGGAATTCGCACAGCTTGTTGGCAGGATACAGGCTACACACCACGTAATCTAATCACCAAGATGCTGGATTTTGCCCAGTTCCGCTGATAATAACGTCAGAAGTCTGTGCAATATGCAATAGCTAAGGCTGGACACAATGATTCGAGTCGAGTAATGAGATGATTTTTTCGAGCACCGAAATGATACGATCCTTGATACTCAACAAAAATTATAGTTTTGGCGACATGTCTACTAGGGTTAGTTTGAAGTGAGCGAAAATTGCCATGCATCATTCTTTTAGACAACTTCGCAATTTCATCGGATTAACAGTCATTATAGCAGTAAACATCAGCAGGCTACCAGGTTTCTGCTGTTTGGTCTACAGGAGGATAAGCTCAAGCTGTGGGGAGGGCAGCAATTTTACCTTTTTGAATAAATTTAAAAATTTCAATTGGCTCTGCTGCGGTTCGGCTGTTTGGAATTGAGCCAAATCTGCTGGGCAGCGTCTCTGAAGTCACAAAGTGCAATAGAATTGGCGTGGTCGAGAATATATGAAATCATCTTCGATGTGATGCAGAATTGCAGATCTGGCATTATATTTTTGTGCTCACGTAAAAGTTATGTATCTGTACTTTGCACATTATTCATACTGTTATGACGTCATATTGAGTGATACTCGGATACTGGACTCTAAGGCTAACACTGGATTCAGAATCAAAGCACTCGGGTGCTCGAATTCTCCCAGTCCTATCCCCAAGACCCTCTGGATTCCCTTATAATAAACTTACACATGGATGTTCTTATATAATCACAAAACACAGCCCAACGACCAGGTCTCCGCATCGAAACTGTGCCCATTCTCTCCGAGAACTTCTGGAGCGATATAGTTGGGAGTGCCACAAAAAGTATTTTTGGCTTGGCCGTCAAAGTAGACTTTGGTAGCCAGGATGAAATCTCGCCGAAATCTCCGATGTTCACCTCCATATTGTTCAGGAATAGATTCCGAACTGTCAATAAAAATTTCATATTCAATTACTCAGGTATACAAACTTGTACAAACTACCAATCCAGATAGTTGACGGTTAACAAACTACTGCCATTATGAGGAGTTCAGGTTTTAGTTGCGTAATATAAAAGCAAGTTGTTCTAGTTGAAGTTGCGGATCTTGAAGAGTGGTTCATTCAGAAAAAATGTAGCCGCCGACAACAACAACTAGAAAACGTGTGTCGCCATTATACCGGTGTTCTGTTGCATGATCATTTTGCAGCCTTCACTAGCTCAGAGCAGGGTTGTAACCAAGTCACAAGTCAATCTCACTTTTATAGTTTTCACCCGAATCAAGTCGAGTCATTTTGAATTCACCATCGAGTCAAGTCCGAGTCCAAGTTAGCTAGTAGAAAACCGTATCTGGAAGTGGAAGTCATTATGTTCACTGTTCAGTTATCAGTACAATATACTTTTTCCAATTCTCTTCAAGTGATATAGAATGGCTCGCATTCATAATGTCGTTATTTACCTCAGTTAACAGTTTCTGGCCCTTTTTTTTAAATATCAGGACTGATATACAAAATACAAATCATGTGGTGACTTCGCTATTCTTTAAAGTTACAGTGATAGTCCTGGTCTTGAGTCATATGACTCGAGTCAGGTCGAGTCACCAAATAAGTGTAACTTGGGTTTGACTCGAGTCAAATCATGACTCGAATTATTGCAGCCCTGGCTCAGAGTCATCCAGTCAAACAGCGGTATAGGTAGGGCAGGCCGAAACCACCCCCGTTTTAAGCTCGAGCCCCCGTCGATTTGAGATGCGAATTCTATCTCCGATATTTCACAGCTCATTTGTAATTTAGTAACCAAACAATCATTAGTGAGTTGTGTATTAGTTAGTTAGTAGCAGAAAATCAATGATCGTTGTTGGTTCAAGTAGAGAATTTGGGAAAGTGAGCAGTTCTAATTCTTGCTGCGCATGTTGAAAATCTTTCAAGAGCTTGTAGCGTCATCAATCATTTTTCGTTAGTGATACATAATGTGCATAGTTTTATCCCCAAATTGGCAAACCAATCATTGGTCGGCTCTAGTCCGGACATAATTTTTGAAGATCATTTACAATTGCACGGTTACATACAATGTTACCTTGCTATCTCTCTGTGAATGATTTTACAATTGTGGCGATAAACAACACCAAGCAGATTCAATTGCGTGCGATAACGGGTCTCTGGTTCTGTGATGGAGCGTCTTCTTTTGAAAACTTCCGTCAGCAACTGACAACAAAAATCAATGGTAATTGGTTTGCTGGGACGAGAAAAAAGTATTATTTGTTGGACACACCTAAATCAGTGGTTCTCAACCTTTCTGAGGGCTGGTCAAATTTGACAACAGTTTTTGCAGACCGGTGCACCTTCCAAACTATGAAGTTCATTTAATACTTGTTTTTTGATACTGAACGTGTAATAGAGCCTAGGGCTGGCTAAGCCGAGTGATTTGATTCTGAATCGAGTAATGAGTTTGAATCACTCATGTTAACGTCACAGCAACACCACAAACAATATAATGCCAATTCCAGTTACATTATAAAGATTATTTTGCACTTTTATGACCATACGTATTCATCGCAATTTGCACTATGGGACAATGCTTTTGGTTGATAACGACTTCATAGATATGTCATTTTCAGTAACATGAGTAGCTTTGTGACACATGCGGCGATACGACAAATCCAGGTTTACAGCTTTTCACAGTGAGAAACATGATCGAAAGTATAATTCCCATTGGTTCAGTTCAGCTTATTCTCAATATAATTTTTCCCTTTTGTGGTATGGAGCGTATATTGTCAGTACTCGAAACAATCATTTCCTACTACTCAAACCAAATGATTAGAATTGATACTCGATTCAGATTTGAGTCATCAAATTATTGTGCCCAGCCCTAGTGATCACAGTTGTGCCACTAGAAAATGATCACATTATCCAAAGTAGATTAGAAATATATTGAACACATTCATCCAAATTATATTAGAATTGCAATCACCTAGTTGGGAAAAGAAATCAAGTTCAGTTCATATCAAATCGGAGTTGATTATCATTCATAAGCATGAGGAGAGTAAATGACTGTTCACCAATCTTGACTTGTTTCACAGTATTGAGTTCTCCTGTAGCATTTTCAGAAAAACCAGAAGTACACTAGCATTAAAAAGACAGCATAGACTAGGTTGACTAATTAGATTGTAATTACATTACAAGTACTTCGCCCTATTTATTTGAGAACAATAATAATCTGGTTGTCCAAGTATGCTAGTAATGAACATTACAGATCTAATGCATTCTCGACCGGCGCAGTTACAGGTAAATTACATTTTTAATGAGGAAATACTTTTACCCTTCATTTACACAACTCGAGAACGATGTCGACAAAACTCATGTCTTGGAACAATCCGTGAAATCCAACGACGTACTTGCGATTCAAACTTCGATGGAGACTGATCTCTTGACACATTTGTCTTTCTCCTGCTACTTCACAAGCAATGCCTGAAATTCGAATAATAGCTTTAGTTGCAGGTTTCAAAAAGTGAGTAGTTCTAGTTCTAGTTGTGCATGTGAAAATATTTTAGTTGCCAATCAACTAGAAAACACGTGTCTTCGTTTGTCGTGAATCATGATACCGGTTTTCCGTAGTGTGATGTTCTTGCAACCGTCTAAGAGTCATCACTACTAATAATAGTGGAGCCGCGAGCAAATCCTTATTGAGTATTCTGTAGAAGTGCTATTGCTACTGACTGAATCTGCTTACATGCATTCAGCTGCATACTTTCTAGTTTATTTCATGTCCAAGTATAGCAACGGCTGCAAAGTGGTTCAAATGAATGTGCTGAAGGTTTGGAAATATGTCTTGAGGTACTTGCCGAATTATTTTAATATAGGTTGAATATATCGAGGTTATCGGTGAAGGTGCTACTTATCGGTATGGGCTCAAAAATAAGACAACTGTTGTGTCATGCTCTTGCTCTAGTTATGATGAGACTCGAGTACACATCTCGAAACGTAATACTCGATTCAGAATCCAATAAATCAGGAACTCGATTTAGCCAAGACTTACGAAAACTAATTTTTTAAACACAAGAGAGGACGTCTGTCTTTGCTGTAGTTGGCTTTCCGAAATTCTAGGCGCCATCGTCATGCACGTTATGGGCAGTTTCTGAGGAATGCAGCCGTTGAAATACTTGCTCGCCGACACTTCCTTTACAGGGGCCGATTTCTAACATTCTAATGAGATCACAGTTATGAACAAAATCACAGATAGTAGGGGAGACCGGGGACAATTGTAACACTTTTTGGATTATCCAACATTACGTGTTGTACTCATGGAAATTTCATTTCCAAAGTTTTATATGAAGGAGCCAACAACTCGATAGTAGTTATCTATACTTTGTTCCGGTTCGTTAAATCATGATATTAACACTACCTTTATGCGTTGCGATCAATCGTTCTCCTTAATCCTGGGTTGATAAATCCAGACGAACGCGATAATCGACTTCATTGCTAATCCAATTTTATTATCTCCGCCCTAAGCCATAATCAAACATCACGTTCCAAGCATGCCGGAAGAGTGATGTTGTTTCCTAATAAACGTGTTTCTGGGTGATTTCAAACAGATCGGTGCATTAATTGCAGCGCTGTGATGACGGATAAAAAGAAGGCGGTGTTCTAGTTCTGAACAAGACTACCACCTCTTACATTTTGCGATTACGAACATATCAAATATATATTTGTTCAGCCGACTGAAATTTTAAGGCAGACTGGCACAGGTCTGGGGACTGGCAGTCGAGAGCCACTGGTTAAGGTGATGCAACTTACGGACAGCCAAAAATCATTACAATACTACTATGGCGAAATGTTTTATAGTGCCCTGCACACTTCTTGCAAAAGGGCATTCTATGTGATCCGCAATTTTGATAAAATCAAAGTTAAAGTGAATGACGATTTTAAGCCATTATGTGCCTCCATAGTGTTGCATTGTCACAGAAGATTAGCGCTATGTTGTCAGTACAATTATTCATCACAAGTTTCACGCAGAATATCCTTCCTTACGCAATCATGATGGCTAGGGAGTGACACTGGTTTTGCTCTGCAGCTGCTCAGTTCTTGGAGAAGCAACCGTCACGAATCAAACAATAAATAAATATCTGGCGTGGCTGGACAGAGGTGAAAACACCGACCAAAACTGATTTTCCGTACAGCCTGCAGCTATAATCCAGCTCTCGCCAACAGTGTCTGTAATGTCTATAGCTCTGGGTAGTTCAATTGACATGCCTACTAATTATTCATATCACGATATACCTCAGTTTGCCTCTTAAGTAAACAGGGTTCATGAGTTCGTCGTAGCAGCCTCAAGGTTTCATCAAACAAAACAAGTGGTGCAGTGTTGTAGCACTATGAATTACAAATAATCTGAATGAAACAAAATCTTATGAAGTAATTAAATCGTTGACAAGATGCAGCGAGTGTATCACAGAAATACACACATTATTTATCAGATATTCAATAGATTTCGAAGCGAAACAGAATAAAAAAAATAAGTGCTGCGGCCGACTGTTCATAATCACATTATCACAAAAGATAGCGATCAATGATGTGCTAATCAACTGTATCACAAATCATACAGGATCCATTACACGTCGTCTTTGTAAGGATGCTGCATACTGCTAGGATTAGGAGTTATTACTAGCAAAAATCTAAAAGAACATCATATCAGACAATAAGGAGCTTCTTATTGTACCTCCATGATTAACCGTTAATATGAATGAATTGAAATCTCAGGAGGAAGTGAAAATGTCGACAAATTACATGAAATGGATGGTAGCAAGAAACACGTCCGGTGATCTGTTATGTGATGCTCTTGCAGTCAGCTAAACAGAATAATAATAATATGTGCTGCGGCTGACTGTTTACAATCACATCATCACAAAGGATAGCGATCAATGATGGGCTTATCACCTGTATCACAAATCATGCAGGGATCCATTTCACATTGTCTTTGTAAGGATGCTGCATACTGCTGGAATTGGAAGATACTACTAGCAGAAGCTGACAGAACACCATATCAGACTATAATGAGCTTATTGTAGCTCTATAATGAACCATTATTATTAACAAATTGAAAATGAGGAAGTGAAAATGTCGACAAATTGCATGAAATGAATGGCAGGAAAGGACACATATTTACAAAATGGCCACAACATTACAATTTGAAATGAAATCGAAAATAATATGCGCAGACCGCTAATTACCCGAGAATGTGACAAAGGATAATGCGCACAAAGCTTAAAATTAAGGTGACATAAACTATAGTATTAGCCCATCACACGGTGATACTAAGATTTGAATATCCACATCAAACTTCTCTAAACAACAGACCCAGCGCAAATTACTATAAAAAAGTGTTCATTGAAACTGATTAGGGCTGTGAAAAACAAATTTTCAGACAGTAATCATACGGTGTGATTAAAATATGAAACGGGAGAAACATTTTCAAACAAAAAAAAATTAGGTGGGAAAAACAACGTGAACATAAATTTTATTGTGCCAGCGACAAATGGACATGGGCAAGAGGCTTAGTAACACGAAGATACAAGACCACCACCATTTATTTCTACACAACACACCCGGCACACACAGAAATCATTTAGCCGGAAAGGTGATTCAAAGATATATGTGTTGAGTACTCGTACAGATTCGATCGCAATATGAAATCGTATCGATATGATAGCAGAGTTACAGCATATTTTAGTATAAGGTATTTCTATCAATATTACTGCATCATGTTCGAGATCATCATCGCGAGAAGAAAAAGACATGCGTTCCACTATTCTACTGCATGTGTATTCCCATGCCTTTTCAAGTTACCAAGCGGGGTAAACGCTTTTCCGCAGATCTGAAATGCATAATTTTTGACTCCGGTATGTGCATTCACATGGGTTTTCAAGTTACTAAATCGGGTAAACGCTTTTCCGCAGATCTGACATGCATAATTTTTGACTCCTGTATGTGTATTCCCATGTCTTTTCAAGTTACCAAGCAGAGTAAACGCTTTTCCGCACGTCTGACATGCATAATTTTTGACTCCCGTATGTGTATGTCCATGTCTATTCAAGCTACCAAGCTGGGTAAACACTTTTCCGCAGATCTGACACGCATACTTTTTTACTCCACTATGTGTATTTTCATGTGTTTTCAAGACACCAAACCGACCAAAAGCTTTTCCGCAGATCCGACAGGCATAGTTTTTGACTCCAGTATGTGTATGTTCATGTCTTTTCAAGTCACCAAGCCGATTAAAAGCTTTTCCACATATCTGACACTCATAATATTTGACTCCGGTATGTGTATTCACATGTGTTCTTAAGTTACTGAGATAAACAAACGCTTTTCCGCAGATCTGACACTCGTAGTTTTTGACTCCAGTATGTGTATCCTCATGTCTTTTCAAGTCACCAAGCCGATTAAAAGCTGTTCCACAAATCTGACAGAAATAGTTTTTTACACCAGTATGTGTATGTCCATGTGTTTCCAAGTGACTCAGTTGTGCAAACGTTTTTCCACAGATCTCACACTCATAGTTTTTGACTCCAGTATGTGTATCCTCATGTCTTTTCAAGTCACTAAGCCGATTAAAAGCTTTTCCACAGATCTGACATAAATAGTTTTTAACACCAGTATGTGTATGTCCATGAGTTTTCAAGTGATTCAGTTGTGCAAACGTTTTTCCACAGATCTCACATGCATAGTTTTTGCTTCCAGTATGTATATTTCCATGCGTTTTCAGTTCGCCAACCCGCATAAACGATTTTCCACAGATCTGACAGTTCTTGTTTTTGACTCCAAGGTGAGCAGGACGTGTATCCGCTTGTCTTTTCAAGTGACCGATGAGATTAAACTCTTTGTCATTGCTCTTGCGTTCATGATTTTTCAAAAGAGTGTGGGATAGTAAATGTTTTTTCAATAAACTGATGGCAGCAAAAGTTTTTCCGCAGATCTCACATTCGGTATTTCTATATATAAGGTGGAATCGCAAGTGAGCTTTCAATCCGTCCTTACGATGGAAGCTCTTTCCACAGATCCAGCACACCTTCCTTGTCATTCTTCTGGATTATCTGTATATTACTTTACTTCTTCAAGCATCACACATCAATCGCTCTCTTCTTGAAAACGAGTATTGAATGATAGCTTGGAATGAGTTATTACATAGTATTATAATTCTTATATTATGACACAGTCTGAAACACGGAAGGAATTAGCAAAAACGGAGCAGTGTGATAATATACAACAATATAACAATTTACAAGATCACAATCACATTTCAGATTCCCTTTTGGACATTCGCTGCGGATAGAACATTTGGGACGTTTATAGCAGTGGTTCTTAACCTTTTCTAAATAACCTTTCGAGCACATACAATAATCTGCAAGCATTCGACAAACCACAAATTTTCGCCTAGCCACAAAGACCAAAATCCATCACATTACACAACTGATGTATTACTATGCAATACTGGTGCGCAAAATCAACTGTGCATAAACAACAGCGACAAAATTACAGAACCATTATTAAATGATTTTCACATGAAACAAAAAATGTTAATGAAGATTTACTGCAAATAAGGGCGACTTCTGCTTTTCAGGCTCTTGAATATTCCGTCAAGAATATCATGTAGCTTCAGCATGCAGATATATCAGTATTTTGTCCCCTCTACAATCCAACTTGTCTTAAACCTGTCCGCACACAATCCGAAATTAGTAACTCTTCACAGGTTTTACGTCGCCTGTACTAAAGCCAATTTAGGTTTGGTCCTAGACTTGGACATTTCTTAGCGAACATGGAAATTTAATTTCAAATACTGTTCATTAGGAGTCATCAAATGTGCTATGTAAGAAAGAGTGGCATTCTACAAAATGTGTCCTAGCCAGACTTTGTGCTTTTTCAGAAAATATCTCAACAGATAACAGGAAGACTTGAACACATAGATATTCAGGTTTTCAAAAACTAGATTAAAATCAGAATTCTAGTAACACATTTCTTTCCAAAATCGATTACAATTATCTGAATTCGTGAAAACTTGAATCAAGTTCACTTCATATCAGTGTCCATTCTCATAAGCATGAGAATAGCAAATGTCTGTACGGCAAGCTTGACTCGTTTTACATTAAACAGAACTACGTTAAACTGAACTACTATAGCCTACCTGTAGCATTTCCAAGAAAACAAGACATTAAATTATAATTAAAGTAATGACACATTGTAAAAATTAGATTAGTATCGGATTGCTGGCATTTTGCTCTAGAACTATCTCAATGTCCAAGTCTGCTAACAACTATAGACATTTATCAGTTACACTCAAATCAGGGAAATTTTCTGTTCGTTCATAGGTCTGGTGATCAGTCAAAATCAAACATCGTTAATAATCGATGGATGTTACGACACAATGACGACATTTAAAATCAAAATAATATTGGGATGATTGCCATTGAAGAATTTCAGAACAACACAAAATTATGTTTGAATAGTATATTCATATTGAAATGAGCCCGAATATTTTCGGCTGACACTCGTGTTTTGTGATACGATTGTTGATATACAATGTTCTTTCCATTTCTCTACTAGTTGCTGACGATTACCCCTGACGAGTGTCAGCCAAAAATATTTGGGTTCATTTCAATATGAATATACTATTCAATTGTATATTGAAATTCTGTACCTCCAAGAAGCTCTTCAAAATTATGTTTACAAAGTAAATAAGAATTACTGAATTCGCAAAAGCTTCAATCTTAAATTAAATTCCACATCACAAAGAAATATCGAAAAAAAAATGAAGCTCAGAATTCAGTCCCATAAAATCCCATAAAATCGAGAATATGAAATGTCTGTAAACAGAGTTTTGTCGATTTCGAACAACACGGATTTCTTGTAGCATTTTCAGGAACAGCAAAAACTTGAGTAGAATTAGAATACATAAACATTTCACAAATTAGATTCCAATTATATAACTACCATACTATTTTGCTCTATTTAGTCTAATAATACAACTAGAATTATCTAGTTATCCAAGTCTGATGTAGTGCTAATAAACATAGGCTGTTACCCAGTATCTCGGCAGCAGTCGTTTGTAAGTCTCGCTATGAATTTATTTGCATTTCCACTTATGATTTTTACGGGCGTTGTGTTGGCAGCATGAAAAATACCAAACCAATTTTCAAATAGTAATGACCCTCCTAATTAGATAGAAACATGATAAGGAATTGTTTACATTTTAAAAAGAGAAATTCAGCTCATAATAACTGATTGCTTTACTTCCAACAAATTCAATCACCGATGGCAGTAATAATACAACCCTAAGGGCGGAGATGATAAAGTTAGCTGATCCGGAATAATGCTAATCATGTGATTAAAAACTGCTCACCTGGATGCATTTTAGGTGGAGATAATAATGTTAGCTGATACGGCAGAACGCTAATCGTGTGATTAATTACTGCAAATCGCGACGCATAAAGTTGGGAAAGGTTACGCGCGATGGATAGTCGAGATGCCCTGAGTTTTCAATCAAGTGGCGTTATCTGTTGCATCATAATGCGAAAACGAGTTATACACTGTCAGTTGTTAATATGTTGAATTATAGAATGTACAGTTGAATGAAACAGCAGCCTCGGTTGATAACGATACTGCAATTGCAGGTAGAATTATCATCATCGCGAAATGAAAGTCTTGTCCAATTCGAATGGTACAGCTACGAAACGGATTATAGAATATTGATATCGCTCTGCAATGGCGGGTACATGATTCATTGATTGTTTAGTGAAGCCATTACCTAGGATATAGTCGGGTTGACATGGTCATTATCGGAAATATTTCTGCGTAGGAATGGTACGCAGCGTCCGCAGTTGCTATAGATAACTAGTTATCTATAGTTTGTTCGTTTTTTTAAATCATGAGATTAACACTAACTTTATGCGTTGCGATCAACCGGTTTCCTTAATCCTGGGTTGATAAATCCTGACAAACGCGATAATCGACTTTGTTGCTAATCGAACTTTATTATCCCCGCCCTTATAGTATCGCATCAAGGAGTGTATGATTACAGTACCGTACTTGAAAAAATCATCTTTAAATACTCAACTTGAATTATCACAATTAATACTACATTCGTGTACGTTACTGGAATCATTGTGCCTGTGCCCATCGGTACTAGAGACATTTTCAACAGTGAAAATATGAATATAGGAACCAACAATAAGAGACCATAATTAAGCAGCTCTATATGCTTCTAACACAAATCATAATGCAACTTGAACCAAACAACATGAGACAAACATCAATACTTCCAGGGATACAAGCTTTATACAAAAACAATAAGTTTGAAGATTTTGACAATTAGCCAACTTATGCATGTGCTGCAATACCTTCTTCGGTATACTGCACACATTGGGAAATGTTCCCTATGATTACCTCCGATCAATGAACCCCATGAACATGCTGACAGTTATGGTTTTTGCGTGATATTTAAGTGCTCCCTATTTTCATCTCTTCTGTCTTCACCTGGATATTTCTTTTAATCGATACGACAATTGAGTTGCATTTGACTTGCGAAATGCAATGCACCTTTGGAATGTGCGCAAACAATACATCATTTTCGATCGCCAAAACGAAAATGTGACAGTGTCAGATATTTCATTTGCGTTTGTGTACCATAGTCTGGTATTTTTGGGAACGCTGATAGGTGGTGATCATGGGGATCACTTCTTAATGTGTAAAGGCGTACTGAACAAGTGCTGGAGAATGTCAATACTCGGTATCATCACCTTTTCGGAGATATATCTTCATGCAAACTCTATTACAGGCCCTTGTTAAGATATGCATGCATGCATGGAAAAAGCACCGTTCTCCGTCAGAGTTGTAGCCTACGACTACTGGATTTTCAAATTGAGTACCCAAAATTCAAATCACTCACTTTTAGACACGCTAGAAAAAACTCTTACAACTATAAAACACAACTAGATTCAATCCCGAATAGACATCATCTTTATCTTATTAGAATCGGCTTTCTGCATGAAGAATGACCATCAGTGCAAGTTTGTTGATAGATGATAACAGACTACTCCGTTGGATTGGTATCGATCAATATCTGAAGCTGAGCATCCGATTCTGTCACATGGAAGTCTGGTGATTTGTTACTGCATACGCTGGTCGCCTCTGGCTTGTCACAAACTAGTGTCTGTGTCTCTGTATTAGCAGCACCTGGAAAATAAAACAAGATTAAATTGATACAACTAGTCGACAATAGCATCAGCTTTGTGATGAGTTGGTAAAACTTCATATAATTGGTTAGAGTGTGAATTAATAGGATTCTTGAAATTCGTAGTCATATTTTATATGTTTCCCAATCCATAGCGGGATTATCAGGCATCGTCACCTACACTAAGCGTAATATATTAACCACGAAAAATAGTTTCAATACAACTGTTATTAACTTCATGGTACGGCGTACTCGAATACTATACTGAAATATAACAATACATTCGGATTCAAATCACCCAGGTACTTGATTTTACCCAACCCTACAACTTAACAAGGTTGGGAGTCTCGGTCATGAATCGTGACAAGACCATGACCGAATTCAGATTTAGGAGTCACAAAAACGCTGATACATTAGGTCGACATTCAAAAGGTCTGGCATCTAGCTCAACCCTTTGTAATCGGCCGCCCTTCAGACAAAAATTTCACTGCATCCATAAAAAGAACATAAAATGCCATCCACAGGGCTTGAATCGACGCCCAATATATTGCCGTAAACCTGAAGTAGACGTCTAGCCAAGCCACCTGTAATTGAGTGAAAACTCTACTTGTAGCTTAGTATCAACGTTGACTACTTCGACCATCTATGTCTGAAGTCTAAAGTGACATATGAATGTTTCCAGTTTAACAGTCATAGATTAGAGTTCTCTAACTCCCTACTACCAAGTTGTGACGTCATCAAGATAGTTGATATTGTATCGCCGCTCATGGCCAATACCGATACTTCTTTCAAAGTCTGATATCGACTCGATATGATTCGCAAACTACTACTTGTCGGGGAGCGATACTAGAATAGTCTACTCGACACTTAGTATTAGGCTCCGAATCGATTCACACAGAGACTTGATTTAGCCCAATCTTACTGATCAGGTTTGAACAATTAAATAATTCTAGTTGTCTAATTACACTAGTTACAGCGAAATGCCTGTAATCTAATTCAATTTTAATTTGGGAAATGCTTCTACACGCTATCATTTTAACTCTAATCTAATTTCTGATTTTCCTGAAATTGCTACAAGAGTACTGTATCATGTAAAACAATCCAGGCTGAAATTTGCCATTCTCGGGCTTATGAGAATGGGCTCTGATTTCATATGAACCGAACTTGATGCAATTTCCTTTTCGCGAATTCTTTAAATCAAATTTTAATCTAATTTAAAAAAACCTGTGTAGCATTGATTTTTATTACAAACTATTTTGAATATATCTAGCTATAATTAGTATTCTAATCTAATTTGGCAACTATTGTGTAGCTGTAATTCTAGTTCTAGTCCAAGTTGAACAAAAAATTGTATTTATAATTGTAACTGTAATGCAATTTGAATACCGTAATTTTCCGAATATAGTGCGCCCCCATGTATAGTACGCACCCTGCATTCGCACTACATGAATAGTTGTGTTTTAGTACACGATGTCCTTCTGTTTTGCGATGTCACTGTTCAACAATCATGACATAACCATCGCTAATCATAATACAATTAACGGCATTGTCTCTAAACGATAGTAGATAGCAGCCAAAGCCAGTGACGCAATAGTTCAGAGGCTAGCGACACATCTTGCGCACGAGGCCTATTAAATGCGATTGCTCAGCCCAACGGTTATGTCGTGCGCACCAGGACTGTTGGAGAGGCGACTGAGCACGGAAGGGATTATCTTGCGCACATGGCCTGTTGTATATGCGATTGTTAAGGCCTGTCGTTGACGCGATGAATTAGCGAGGATTGCCACGCGCGCGTGCAGCAATGCTCGTGTTCGATGACCTAATTTCGCTCGCGTACGAACAGCAGGCAAACTAACTCAGCAGGAGATCGTGTGCTGTGCAGACGACTCTCGTTAATTGGCAACACGCTTCTCCCTAATTGGTAGCGCGTTACACTGATAATACCAATTACTGGGCGCGATGGCTGAAAGTGAAGCGCGTAGGAAACAAACATGAAGAAAGGTGTGATTTCAAGTTTTTATCGAGGGAGATTTTTTTCAAGGTTTGTTGTTACCATGTATAATACGCATCCCCCAATTTTAGGGCAAAAAATCGTGTAAAATTTTGCACATTATACGTGGAAAATTATGGTAGCTGAAAATGATCTAGTCGTCCAAGTCTGCCCGCTACGCAATATATCACAACCTTGTCGTAGAATTATGAAAACCTCACCATTGAACGTTGTCTCGAGTTGATGTGTTGTGATAATGTGATGGTGATAGTCAAGCAGATGGTCGGTAGTTGTTGAGGTATGTCGCCTTGCAAAAACTGGCTGTGGACACAACTTGCTTAGCGGCAGGTCATTAAGATGGGTAAATAGATAACATTCTGTGTTGGGATCAAGTCGACTTCAAGTTACAAGTCATCTCAAGTCTTTCCCAATCTTGACTAGAGTCAAGTCAAGTTACTATTTTCTATTCAGAAGTCATATCAAGTCATTACGTATTCTGACTGAGTAAAGTCAAGTTACTATTTACTAGTCACAAGTCATATCGAGTCATTGCATATCTTGACTCGAGTCAAGTCAAGTTATTATTTTTTACTCACAAGTCATATCGAGTCATTGCATATTTTGACTCGAGTCAAGTCCAGTCACTATTTTCTAGTCACAAGTCATATCGAGTCATTGCATATTTTGACTCAAGTTACCATTTTGAGTCACAAGTCATATAAAGTCATTGCATATTTTGACTCGAGTCAAGTCAAGTTACTATTTTCTAGTCACAAGTCATATGAAGTCATTATCATCATATCGTGACTCGAGTCAATTCAAGTAACTATCTTCGAGCCACAAGTCACATGCCGTTTACACAATTTGACTTGAGTCCATTCTGGCCCTCAAACGGTAAATTAAACTCGAGTCAAGTCCAGCCTGGCTTGCAAACAGTAGCTTACCGGCCAACAATGTATACTAAAGCAAAACATGCATCGAGTTACCAAGAGGAATGTTTGTTGGGCAGATGAGTCTTAATATCAGAAATTTCCAATAGGGTTTGACACAATGATTCAAGTGCTCGAATGTGAATCGAGTATCAATTCTGATAGTTTGAGCTGGGTAGCGAGAGATCATTTTTTCAAGTACTGAGATGATACGCTCCTTGACAGTAGAGTTAACTTATCAACGAGAATTAGAGTTTCGAGACGAATTCACGCTCATCAACTCACAGCATTGTCACAAAGTGCAATGGATTAGGCACGGCCGCAAAAACACAAAATTATCTTTCCTATGATGTACAACTGGAGTTATATCCTTTGTGATTGCATAAAAAGTACAAATTTGAATTTTGTACTTCATTCATAATGTTGTTAACGGTGTCATGAATGCGACTCAAATACTCGACTCGATTCAGAGTCGAATTACTCGGGTGCGCGATATTTTCCATGTCCACACCAAAGAACCTTGAAACCCCAATATTGCATCATACTCACATAACACAACCCATCGACCGGGTGTCCACTTCGAAACTGTGTCCTTACTTCCGTAAAACTTCCGGGGCAATATTGTTGGATGTGCCGCAGAACGTGTCCTTTGTTTGGATGTCAAAGTCGACCTCGGTAGCTAGGCCAAATCTCCAATCTTCATGTTGTTGCTCAGGAAGAGATTCTTCAACTGTCAATACAAATTCCGCATTTAGTTACACAAGACTTGTACAAATTACCAATCTAGTTAGTTGGAGGCCAACAAAAGACTGCTTTTTTAGTAGTTGTAAATGCGGATTTGAAAAGTTTAGTTGTCGGACAGCTAGGAAACACGTTCCGTGTAAATCGTGATACCTTTTTTTTTGTTGTGTGATGTTCTTATTTCTCAGTTCATTACAATTCAGTAATTCATATGTTAGTTAAGTAGTCTGTTGTGGATTCTTAATAGTCGTTAGTTCTAGCACTAGTTGAAAATTCTGGAAAGTGACCAAGTCTAGTTCTAGTACCAGTAGCACATTTCAATAAATTCAATAGTTTGTGCAAACGGTATGACTTCAACCAAATTTCACCTTTATATCCGTGTGAATGATCTTACCTTTGTGAAGATAAACGACTCCAAGCAGAATTTGATGCATGTCATAACGAGTCTCTGCTTCTGTGATAACTTACCGACTTTTGTGCAGTTCCATCAGCGACTGGCAACAAAAATCAAAGCTAATTGGATTGCCCGAATGAAATCAACAATATCATTTGTCGGGCACATCTGAATCAGAGATTTTCAACCTATTTCAGCTAGCGAGCTGGTCAAATTTGACGATTAATTTAGCATATCGGTGAACCTTTCTAATCAAAAATTACATGTAATGCTGCCTATTTGATAATAGACATGTCCTATGTAGGTCTTGGTGAAATGAAGAACCCGAGTGATTTGAATAAAATTCCCACTATAGAAGGCTGTAAGCATCGGTGACATATCTGTGAGTGGTGATCAACCCACAGTATTGTCACAAAGCGTAGTAAAATAGGTGTGGTCAAAAAAATAAAAAATTATCTTGATTGTGATGTGCAACTGGCATTATATTGTTTGCGGTAACATACTTAAACTTTCTACATCTTTCATACTCCTATGACGTCATTATAGATCAGAGGTCTCAAACACGCGGCCCGCGGGCCGCATGCGGCCCGCCAGATCATTTTGTGCGGCCCGCGTCGGCATTTTGGAATTTTAAGTATTCGACAATATTTAACTGCAACATATCTTTTTTTAGTTCTGAGAACTTGAAATTCGCTCTAAAACTACTCCAAAATCCTGAAACTTTTCTCATCAAACTTCACTATCACATCACCTTCAAAAGTGACCATGCGGTGGAAGATCAACTATATACGTTACATTACTTGTTTATGATGATAGGACTTGACCCGTTGATAATTCGTGACTGAAAATTGTGATTTGTACTTGGGCGCGACGTTTTTTAGAATTACTCGAACTCGTACTGAATGGGTGATAAAATAAGGATGACTCGAGTTGAGTCGGGTGAAACGTTACAATCAGAGAAGGACATGTGACTCGGAAAGCCGTGACTTGGTACAACCACAGATGCAACCAACTACCAAAATGTTATAGTAAATGAACTGAACAAACTGAAATAGTAATATATCAAAAGGCCGTAGCTTACGCTGCGGAGCGTATTTAGCCATCTAAGTAGGCCGGTATGGCAACCATTGGCATTCTGTCCCCCCTCCTTAATGTGAAGTTGGTTATTTCCTGCGTAATGTTAGGTCTCTTTAACCATGGTAATATTGCCTATTGAAGGTGGCGAGTATAAATTAGCGGTGTTACGCTCTATTGCTGTAACACCAATGGATTCGTCGGCGACTAGAAATTTATATTGCTATAACACATTAATCGGTCGACAGTTTGTTATTGATCTGTAAATCTAACGCTGATTTAATTTTACTTTGGTAATGGCATGAGCAATAGTCAAGTTATCAGGAGTATGCCCGCAACCCACATTAGGATGTATTGCTCCAATGCTTCGATCAGATCAATATATGTTAAACTTTTATATAATCTACCAATAATTGCGGCACGTCAAACGTCCGCTAGCTGCCAAATTATAACGCGACAGCTTTTGCGATGTCATGAGATGCATTTGTACTCTTGCATGGTGTTTATAACTTATTTTTGGACAAACTATGCCAAGTAGCAACAATTTTATTCAACATATTTTGACAGACTATGCCAAGTACAACAACAATTTTATTAAAACATTTGAAAATGTGATATTTTTTGTACCAGGCGTGAATTCACGATAGTAAATCACATTTCGCGTTGCGTGCATTATGCCAGTTTGCAAGGTCCCATAAAATAAGGCCTATACTGGGAAATACACTGAAAACCCCTATTAATGTTGCTGCGGCCCGCGGCGCCAACAAAAACTATAAATTGGCCCGCGACCACATTTGAGTTTGAGACCTCTGTTATAGATGGTACTCGAGTTCTTACTACGTCATTATAGATCAGTGGTTCTCAACCTTTTCGTCTTCGCGGACCCCTTTCGGAACGTCACGGACCCTGCGGACCCCCACGAAGTTAAACAGTCACAAAATGACTTTTCTTGAAAATAAGATCAAACTATTCATGTAAAACTCGGGTTGACTTCTATTATTTCAAATCGAATTCCGTAACTGCATTTCTTGAAATGTACGGGGTCGTGTCTTGAAAATCCGCGCTTTTGATTTGATATGAACGAGTGCCGAAAATCCATTTGCACAAACATATGTGGTGGCGAATTTAATATTAGCACATAACGCTTCCGACGACGCATATGGGTATAATCGCAACCAATATGGTACCAAAATTGACAAACAAATGTTTTAATGAATATATACCGTCAAGCCTGGTCCTTTCTATCTAGCATTCTAGCAGCTTATCTCGAAGTTATCATGGAAAAATGATTATGTATATATCAGAAGAAAAACGATTTTTGTAAACATTTCGAAGTCTCGTGATTGACTTCAGCCTACTCATCCAACTTTTTTTTTACAATTCCCAACAAAACATTTCTAAACAGCAGAATTTTTGTATCAGTAGGCTATTGGCAATTGAAATGAGTCTGCACAGGGTAGGATATTTAATCTCAGATGGCCATTCTGTTAATGTGAGCTCTGTAGTTTTACTAGTATAATGAACCCAAACTGCCTCGTAATTTTCTGAATTTAAAACAAAATTGGGTTATCAATTATTTTGAGGCTTCGCGGACCCCCTGAAAATGCTTAGCGGACCCCCGGTTGAGAACCGCTGTTATAGATGATACTCAAGTTCTTACTTGAAGTCTAATAGTCAATCTAGAATATGTACCTTTAATGTGACCACAAAGAATGCAATGCCAGTTTTGCAGCTTCTTGGACCACACCTATTTCATTGCACTTTTTGACGATGCTGTGGCTTGATCACGACTTTACAGATATGTCATTTCCAGTAACGTCAGTAGCTTTGTACTGCATGTTTCGTATGCTAAGATACGATCAATCGAGATTTACATCCTTCCACAGTGAGAAATCCTTTCGAAACCATAATTCTCATTGGCAAATTACCTCTCAGGTAGGTTTAGCTAGGTTCATTGATCATTTTGACTCTTCTGGCAAGGAGCGTATCATTTCAGTACCGCACTCAAAACCATATCCCACTACTCGACTCGAATCATTTGATAAATTACTCGGTTGAGATCCGAGTACTCAAATCATTGCGACCAGCCCTCATGAGTTGTGTAACTAGAAAACTTTCAGCTTTTCCAAACTAGCTTACAGTCACACAATCTTTATTTAAGTTGATTAGAATTAGGATTATAGCTGAAAAGTTTTTTTCCTAATTAGATTAGAATTATTGCACCGTTTTTCCAAATCTGCTTAGAATTAGAATTACAGGTTTTCGCACAAGAATTACTGTTAATCAAAATATGTATACTTGATATCAGTTAACAACATAATCAAGCTTTTACCCTTCGTTTGCACAACTCGAGAACGATGTAGACAAAATCCTTGTCTTGGAAAAATCCGTGAAATCCATCGACGTGCTTGTGATTCAAACTGTGGTGGAGATGATCTCACATTTTGTCTTTCTGATGATCATTCACGAGCAATGCCTGAAATGAAGATACTAGTTTGAGTTGCGAATTTTGAAAAGTGAGGACCGACTAGTTCTAGTTCGAATTGCACATTTTGCGTCAATCATGATACCGGTGATCTGTTGTGTGATGTTCTTGCAGTCAGCTAAGAGTCATCACTACTAGGAATAGTGTAGCTGCAGCCCCCTCATTTCAAACTGGGAACCCCGTCCTATTAAAATGCCGATTTTACCGTCAGTATTTCTTGGCTCATTTGCAATTCAGTCATTCTTATCATCAGTTACTGGGCAACAGTAGAAGGAAATTTGTGCGGCCGTGGACACGAAATTCAATTAGTTATGTGTTGGCGGCCGTCGACATGACAATTGAATTTACGAATTGGCTTCCTCATTCTTGAGAGATTAATTAATCTTTGCGAGATTTATTTGACCTTGAAATTTTCTTCGCGCTACGTGCGATTCAATGAGACTTCATTTTTTGATTTTAATGTAGTAATGCCCTTATCAATCTGAGCCCCACAGTCCAGAAGAGATTCTAGCAGCGGGGAAAAATGATGCACTCCATATAGATATACCAACTTGGAATCGTGTGCCCCTCACAAAAGATATTTGTTTCTGGAGCGTTTGGGAGATTGCAATATCTGATAACTAGGGCGTTTTTTTACATGTCAAAATTTGTCAAAATTGTTCAATGTTCATAAATTCAAATTTTTTTTGACGTCTGCATTTCGTTAGTATCATAGATTTTGCACTGTCGATGAACTTATCATTTGATATTTTACAGCTTGTTGCCTTCTTTATAGGCCTACCGTTGTAACTGGCTAATTGTCTGCTGATTGTGAATCATAAACGGTCCAATAAAACAAATAGATGGACGTGGTGTTATGGTCAACGTACCGCAACATTCTAACTAAAGTAAGACTCCTTGGGCATTGCATCATTCTTACATCAAGAAGCGCATGATGAAAATTGTGATGTAGAAAACATTGTCAGAATGAAGCAACACGGTGTGACACCAGCAGTAAGCTTGGTTGTTTTCACAAGATAAAGTTCTCTTGTAGCAATTTCAGGAAAACAAGAAATTAGATTAATGGGAGCATAGAAAAATTTGTCAAATTATATTATAATTAGATGACAGGCAGGACCGTAACTGCCGCACCCCAAAACCCACAATTGGGAGGGGGGCGAGCTCGAAGGGGTCCAAAATTATTTCGTGAATTAGCATAAATTATAGAGTATTTTTGAAAATTCAGGCAACTTTTTCAAAAGCGCGATTTCCGGTTGCCAATTGTCTTGAAATTTGAGTACTCTCTCCCCAAGAAAAAATACGCAAGAGTTATAGATATGGGCATGTCGGCATTGGCCATTACCGCGCCACGATTTACCTACCAAGACATATTAAGTTTTAGGTCACGTAACATGTGACTCCAAGAAGTGGGCCAGGATGATCGGCAGCGAGAAAACTTTGGCTGAAAATGACCGCCCTTATATTGACCGAAAACTTCGTTATACATACAAAATACGAATAGGTTATTTGTCCATAGGCGCCTAAATGACTGGCGCCGAATATTCCTGTCTTGGCAAGCTGAACCTCACAAGACAAATACCATCCCGCAGGGAAAAATTATATGCCAGTGAAGAAATACCAATTTGAAATAGTGTGCGTCTTTTACTTTCGCAGCCTACGTTTGGGCGATTCTATATATTTTGATATAGCATACAGGAGGTCACTAAATAACATCATGTTACGGAGTCATACCAAAAGGCCCTACAGTTTCCAAGACACCTCACTCTACTCTACCGGTAATAGTGATTACGTGAGCAGAGAGAACAAGAAATGGATAGCAATAGATATGCAATTCCCCATCTTTTGACCGATTTTATCATGATTTGTCGAAAGTTTTCGTGCTTCGCGCTGGCTCACTGCACAGTAGGCCCACGGCTAATTTGTGGCAAAAGCGAACGTGATTGGGTGTAGGTTTATCACCCTATGGTAGCCCAAGACCCAAGTTTTTTTGGGGACCCGACGAAGTCCTGTTTTGTTCCTGCCCCCGACGAAGTCCTGTTTTGTTCCTGCCAACCGGTATACGCCCGAAGGTGTTTAATTATTATTGAGAGGTCCTACCTTTTCAAACACACCTCACCTGTAAATCTGATTACGTGAGCAGTGAGAGGATAAAAATTGATAGCAATATATATGCAATTCCCGATCATATTGGCCAATTCAATCATGAATTATAGAAATTTTCGCGCTTTGCGCGTCTAGGCGAGAAAAGCTGGCCCAGTCAAAGGCGCCCAATCTAGATGACAAGTATGACAGTAAACAGCGGATAGCGTGAGGGGGGTCTGGGGGGCCAAGCCCCCCATAGATTCGGTTCATCATCATGTGGCCCAAGACCAACGTTTTTTTTTTGGGAGGGGGGGGCTGACAAAGTGCTGTTATGGCCCTGATGACAGGCATTCGCTCCAATTAGTTTTATTAGACAACTACATTACAATCATTACCTCTGTATCTCTGTGAATGATCTTACAATCGTAAGACCTTCTTCAGAATCTGTTGCATGTAGTAACGAGTCTCTGCTTCGGTGATGGCGTATCTTCTTTTGTAAACTTTCATCAGCGACTGAAAACATAAATTAAAGGTAATTGGAGTGACAGCAAGAAAACAACAATACTAGTTGTTGCGAACGTCTAAATCAGTGGTTCTCAATCGTTTTGACTTGGCGGGCTTGTAAAATTTCACAACAAATTTTTTGAGCCGATAAACCGACAATACTGTAGGTTGATCATTATTTGACAGATACGTGATTTCCAATAATATGCGTACATGCCTGTACCTCATGTTAAGTATGTTGCGATATGTCCAATCGAAGTTTACAGCTTTGCGCAGTGGACATGAGTATCGAAGAAATCATTTTCATTGATCAATCAACTCTGAATGATAAGGAGCGCAGGATTTCGGTGTTGGAGCCGATCGTTTCTCACTATTCAACTGGAATCAAGTAAAATAATGCGCGATTTAGATTCAAGCACCTTCCCGATTTATTCTGCACAGCTCAAGTGCCAACAATCTTGTCGACAACTTCACATACGAGCAAGAGCCCTTTAATTCAAATCTATCATATCTCTATACCTTGACATGAGTTTGAGATAACCATTGATTCCGAGGTATCGGCCTGATTTGTGTCAATGTCATATGACAAACTTGATTTGCACAGAGAACATTTGATATTCTTCAGTTGCCGTGGCAGTCATGAACGGTGTAAAATCTCTGATTTGTACAAGTAGGCCTACATGTGAGAGGGAAATTGATTCAAATGCACTCAATTAGTGATTACATAAATACCAACCCATATTTGTAGCAGACTTCAAAGTTGGATTGGTATGGGTATACCTCTTCAACTGTGCTTCCAATTTTGCCATATGGAACGCTGGTGATTGATTGCTGCATATGATGGTCGCCTCTTGCTTGTCACATATGTCCTCCTGTGTCTCAGTATTAGCAGCACCTGTCAAGTAAAGAAATAACTTTGCAATAATAGCACTGCATTTGTGATGAGGGCGAGAATTTTTTTTTCAGACGTATGACACTTTAAAATGTGGATTGGTAGGTTTTTCTTCATCAAAATGACCTCATGAAAAGTCTATACTCAGCATGGAGCCAGACACGAAATCGAATTCGCACAGCTTGTTGGCAGGATACAGGCTACAAGAACACTCGGCTTCACGCTCAATACCCAACACGTAATCCAATCACCAAGATGCTTGATTTTGCCAAGCCTCACTGATAATAACGTTAGAAGTCTCTGCAATATGCCGTAGGTAAGGCTGGGCACAATGATTCGAGTCGAGTAATGGGAGATGATTTTTTCGAGCACCCAAATGATACGATCATTGATACTCGACAAAAATGATGGTTTTGATAGCACTTGTCACTAGGGTTGTTCAAAAGCAACTTTTTTCCAGACCCCGGTGATACACTGATTAAATTGTAAGGTTGCCTATCACATCAAATTTGGCTCAATTCCAACCACCAGAAGACGCGACATAGCCAAGTAAATTGTCGACAAAAACGATGCAAAACAAATTTGACACACTTCCAACCAACCTGTAGAAGCAAAGTTATTTGAGTTTTTCATCAATAATTGTGGCACTACCCACCATCAATGTTACTTTTGCAAATCCAAAACTCTCGACTGCAATAACTTCGCATCTCCCGTTTGGGAGTGAGCGAAAATTGTTATGCATCATTCTTTTAGGCTAAGTAACAATTCCGTGGGGTTAACTGTTAAATTTGCAATTTTATTTATATTTTTTAAATAAATTAGAAAATTTCAATTGGCTCTGCCGCGGCTTTCGCTGGTTTAAATTTAGTGTACAGCAGCCTTTTTTCGGCTACACAACAAGTTATTCAGTGAATACTCGGGAACCAGTAATTTTTGAACAAACCTACTGTTCACCGTGGAAGCCTTGAAATGTCGATTGGTCGTGTCAGAGCATACAAAACATGCTGTACAAATCTATGCAAGCTAATGGAAATGACATTTCGGTGAAGTTGTGATCAACCCACAGCATTGTCACGAAATGCAATGAAATAGGTGTGGTCGATTAAATACAAAATCATCTTCAATGTAATGCAGAATGGCAGATGAGGCATTATATTCTTTGACGTCGCCTAAAAGGTACGCATCTGTACTTTCCACGTCATTCATACTGTTATGACATCATATTGAGTGATACTCGATTCGTTGTCTCAAAATTCCAATATGGATTCGGATACAAATCACTCAGGCGCGCTGTCTTCAAAAACGATGCAGGATCAAGGATAATCCAAGAATTCTCTTCGGAAAACTCAAAGAGCTGCGCTTGTACGGCGAGGAATTGAGTCAAATTTGTTTTGCATCTTTTTTGAAGACAGCGCAACAATTTCATGGGGTTGAAGGAAAAATTTGAAAATAATTTTGTTTTGCATTTTTGGGCAAATTCAAAATTTTCAAACCGTACGACATCCGCGAATATTGGTTGGAATGAATTAAAATTTGGTGTTCGTCGTTTTTCAAGTCAACCTAACGATTTAATCACGTAGCCAGCAAGATTCAGGAAAGAAGGTTATATTTTACCAGCCCTAGTGTATAGTTTTATTCCCAAATTGGCAAACTACTATATTCGATCAACTCTGGTTCCGACATTCTTTTCGAAGATTATTTACGAATGCACTACTGGATACAATGTTACCTTGGTCTCTCTGTGGAGGATTTTGACGATCGTGACTATAAAAAAAATCAATCTGTTGCATGTGATGACGAGTCTCTGGTTCTGTGATGGCGCATCTTCTTTTGCATACTCCATCAGCGACTGACGCCAAAAATAGAAGGTAATTAGATTGCTGGAATGAGAAAAAAGTATTATTTGTTGGACACAACTAAATCAGTGGATCTCAACCTTTCTGAGTTAAAGGGACGGTCAAATTTGACAACAGTTTTGCAGACCGGTGAAACTTCCAAACTAGAAACTTCACCTAATATTTGCTTTTTGATACGGAACGTGTAATAAATAGGGCCGGCTGAAATAGAGTATGTGAGTGATTTGATTCTGAATCGAGTAATGAGTTTGAGTCACCCATGTTAACGTCACAGCAAGACCACAACAATGGATATAATGCTAATTCTAGTCTATAAAGATTTTTTGGTCTTTTTTTAAATATACCTATTTCATCACACTATGGGACGAAGGTTTTGGTTGATCACAACTTCACAGATATGTTATTTTCGGTAACGTGAGTTGGTTTGTACTACAATGTTTTGTATGCTGCGATACGACCAATCCAGGTTTGCAGCTTTCCACAGTGGGATATATGATCGAAATTATATTCCCATTGGTTCAGTTCTGCTTATTGTTAAATATATTTTTTCCTTTTTGTGGTATGGAGCGTATATTGTCAGTACTCGACACAATCATTTCCTACTAGGCTACTTACTCAAATTATAAGAATTGATACTCGATTCAGATTTGAGTCATCAAATCATTGTGCCCAGCCCTAGTGATCACAGTTGTGTCACTAGAAAATGATCAAATTATCCAAACTAGATTGGGATTTGAATCATATTGAACACATTTTTCCAAATAAGAGTAGAATTAAAATTAGCTAGTTTGGAAGAGAAATTAAGTTCAGTTCAAATCTGAGTTGATTATCATAAGCATGAGAATAGTAAATGACTGTTCCACACTATACATATAGAAATAGTGGACTAGTTATAGTGGAATTATTTACCCTAATATATTATAGTATAATAATGATGTGGTTGTCCAAGTCTACTAGTAGTGAACATTAGAGCTCTAATGCATTTTCGACCAGCACAGTTAGAGGTACATTATATTTGTAACGAGGAAATGCTTTTACCCTTCTTTTACACAACTCGATAGACAAAATCCTTGTCTTGGAAGAATCAATGAAATCCAATGACGTGCTCGTGATTCAAACTTCGATGGAGACTGATCTCTTGACACATTTTTTGCTACTCCACAAGCAATGCCTGAAATTCAGATACTGGCTTTAGTTGCCGATTTTAAAAGGTGAGTAGTTCTAGTCATAGTTGCGTATCTAAAAATATTTTAGTAGCTGATAAATTAGAAAACACGCGTCTTTGTCGAGAATCATGATCCCAGTTTTCCGTTGTGATGTTGTTGCAGCCGTCTCAGAGTCATCACTACCAGTATTGGTGAAGCTGCGGGTCAAAACCTTATTGAGTACTCTGTAAAAGACTGACTCTGCTTACATGTGTTCAGTTGCATGATTTTTAGCTTATGTCATATCCAAGTATAGCAACGGCTGCGAAGTTCAAATAAATGCTCTGAAGGTTTGGAAATATGTCTTAAGCTAGTTATCATATCATTTCAATATCAACCGAATATGTCGTGGCTATCGGTGAAGGTGCTACTTATCGGTATTGGCTCAAAAATACGATATGATGAATGAGACTCGAGTACGTGACTCGGAACGTAATACTCGATTCAGAGTCCAATTAATTAAGAACTCGATTTTGCCAAGGCCTACAAAAATACTCACTGTTTAAACTATGCAGAGGACGTCTTTGCTGTAGTTGGCTTTCTGAGAACTTAGGTTCCATGGTCAAGCAGGTTGCGGGTAGATTCTGTGGAACGTAGCCGTTGAAAAACTCGCCCCCCAGCACTTCTTTACAGAGGGTCGTTGACACGGGTCGCTCGCCAACATTCTAGTGATAAAATCACAAATATGAATCATGATTTGTGGAATTATAATTATAATACAAATCAAGATGTGGATTTGAAATATTCAATTTTTCCGTATTTCGACAGGAAGTATCAAGTATCAATATGAGACGAATAGCAGACTTGGAAAACAAGAAAATTTTCAGATTTCTTAGATTAGACTAGGATTAGCATTAGAGATGAAATTTTTTTCCCCATTAGAGTGTAACTATGTCGGTAGACAATATCTATACAGTTATTCCAAATTAGATTAATATTAGAAAGATAGCTACACATTTTTTTCGTATTAGATTATAATTAGAATGAAAGCTACACAGTTTTTAGAATAACGGATTTCATGAATCGAGTTTCATCGAATCAAGTTCAGTTGATATCAAATCAGAATTAATTCCTGTAAGCACAAGAATGCCGAATGTCTGTACAGGAAGCTTGGCTCGTCTCACGTTACATAGTTGTCCTGTATCAATTTCAGGAAAACAAAAATTGAATTAGAATTAGAATACAGGCAATTTAATTGGCTAGTTGTCCCAGTCTGACCCGAGTGGGGAAAAACCACAAGTCCATCGTCACTGATCACCACCTACTTAGTACAATGCATTACTGCAAGCAACGTTACCTCGATATCCCAGTAAATGATCTTAGAGTTGCGAAGATAAACAACTTCAGCAGAATCTGTTGCATGCAATAATGTACCTCTGCTTCTGTGATGACGCGTCTTCTTTTGTGAAGTTCCATCACAAGAATGAAATTATTAATCTTATTTGTTGGGAATATCTAAATGAAGATGGATTAGAATTAGAATTATGACTTGACTACCTATTCTTCTAAATTTGACCAGAGGTTGAAAGATAGCTAGATGATATTTCCAAATTAGATTTGAATTAAAATTGCAAAATTCTCAGAAGACATAAAACAAAAATCAAGTTCACTTCATCAATTGTAATTCATACACAATAATACAATATAGCCTACTGTTAACACACATAGCACTCCTGGTCAGGTGTAGTTTCCCTGAATGGAATTGCCATCCTATTAAATTCTATGCTCCCGACACTTTAAAATTTATAGTGATAGCCAGGCAACATTCTTGCGTTATAGTAGATGAGGATCGAAAATGTTGCTTTGACCGATCAGATACCTTGTTTGCCAAAGGACAAAGGTGTTTTGTTCTAATTTTCAGAAATGACCCACCAATAGCATACTGTTGATTGGCATTCTTGAAACCGTCATTGGTATGTAATTTTTGTCTTTGTGACCTCACATAACAGCCAAACGAACCCAGTGTGCTTTTGTCTCATAATTAGATTTGACGCCCTGTTCTCATTGGACAGTCTGCCAGTACTGAGCCCTACAAGGCTGATATAATTGCGCTACAGTTTGCGAGACATTGCATTTGTAACATGGAAATGCTTTTACCCTGCTTTTACACAACTCGAGAACGATGCAGACAAAATCCTTGTCTTGGAAGAATCCGTGAAATCCAACGACGTGTTTGTGATTCAAACTGTCATGAAGACGATCTCTCGACACATTTTGCCTTTATCGTGCTACTTCTCAAGCGGTGCCTGAAATTCAGATACTAGCTTTGGTTGCGGATTTTAAAAAGTGAGCAGTTCTAGTTCTAGCAGTTTATGTAAAATATTTTAGTTGCCGACGAACTAAAAAATACACCAGTTTTCCGTTGTGTGATGTTTTTGCAGACGTTTCAGAGTCATCACTACTAATCATGGTGAAGTCGTGGGGCAAAACCTCAACGAGTACTATGTTAAAGTAGAAATACTATTGCTATGGACTGGCTCTGCTTACAGTCGTTCAGATGCATGATTTTTAGCTTATGTCATATCCAAGTATAGCAACGGCCGCGAAGTTCAAATAAATGCTATGAAGTTTTGGAAATATGTCTCAAGCTAGGTGTCATATTATTTCAATATCGTTCGAATATATCGGGGTTATCGGTGAAGGTGCTACTTATCGGTATTGGCTCAAAAATACGATATTGGTCGGGCTCTAGTGAATGAGACTCGAGTACGCGACTCGAAACGCAATACTCGATTCAGAATCCAATCAATCAGTAACTCGATTTTGCCAGACTTATACGAAAATACCCACCGTTTAAACTCTGCAGAGGACGCCTGTGTTGTAGTTGGCTTTCCGAAATCCTAGGCGTCATCGGTTATGGGCAGTTTTAGTGGAATGTTGCCGTTGAAATACTTGCTCGCCGGCACTCCCTTTACAGAGGATCGTTGGAACGGGTCGATTTCAAACATTCTAGTGAGAAAATCACAGATAGTAACTCACATGTTACAAGTATGTTCGGGAATCAGGATTTGTGGATTTAAAACTATAATTTGAATCAAGATTTGATTTGAAATAGTAAACCATTTCCGTATTTGGATCGGAAGAGATTCAAGTATCAGGTTAAGTCGATGTGCAGACTTGGACAATGAGAAAATTTTCAGCTTTTCCAAATTAGACTAGAATTAGCCTCACAGATACAAAGTTACTTTCCACATTAGAGTATAATTATGATGATATCTACACAATTATTTTCAAATTAGATTAGCATTAGAATGATAGCTACACATTTTTTTCCACACTAGATTACAATTAGAATACAAGCTATACAGTTTTTATAATAAATGATTTCGTGAAACCTTGGGACTTGAAATCAAGTTCATTTCATATCAAATCAGAATTCATTCACATATGCTCAAGAATCGCAAATGTTTTTACAGAAAGCTTGGCTCGTTTCGAGCTATACACATTTCTCCTGTTGCAATTGTTCATCAATAGTATGATTTTATTTTCTGGAAAAGTCATTTTGATGATCTTGTAATAATAGCCTAGTGATATTTGCACAATGCAATTGGAGGTAAATTTGAAATAAAAATCGGGGTATGGGGTCTGTCTACTACGGTATTCTACGACTACGTACAGTTGAATCACATCGTTTATGTTCAGTTAATTTGTGACAAAACAATGTAGGCTGGGTAAAAGCAGGCATAAAAATTGTCAAATGATTAGTTGGTACGGCAGGTCACACCAGCCGGTGACACGGTCAAGCTGGCGGAAAAGGTATTGATTCATCAAGTTACAAAGTTGCATAACTTGACCAGCACAAAATACAATTTTGCAAGTCATAGAAGGGCTATTTTCAGATGTAAAGGATCAAGTTCGGAAACATGTTGTTCCTAGAAATAACAAGCTGTCTGTATGATCTTTACAATTTGACAAAACGACCGACGGCCAAAATCGCAACTACTGGATACGGATATAACTACACTCGCATAGTGATGAAATTGACAGGTTGCCTAACAACCAGGGCTGTGGAGTCGGTAAATTTTACCACCGACTCCGACTCCGACTCCACACATTTTCAATATACCGACTCCGACTCCTGAGTTCTTACACATACCGACTCCGACTCCTGGGTCTTTAAACGTACCGACTCCGACTCCCGACTCCGACTCCAGCATTATTACCAATTTACTTCGAAAATTATATTCCACATTGTCGGTTGAATGACTATCATACAACCATTAAACATATGATTAACTGTGGCATGCTAAATTGTTTCATTGTGGCACAACTCGAATTATCCACTTGCAATTAACATGAAATAAAGATTTGCTAAATATCCTTCCTTATTCGAGTTTTTATAACATGGACTCTCTAATATCCTGAAATGTAATAATCATTCAAATATGGCAGATATCCAATACTGTTTAATAAAAATGTAGATAAAAAATCCAAGTGTAGCTCTTAGGTATGACTCAGCAACTAATAAAGAAATTGAACTTACTAATTTTGTCATTGCACACTATCCTGATTACAAGCACAAACAGTCTTACTACTAACAATAGACATTGGTCAGAAATGGAATTTAGTTAAGTAGTCAAAGACCATAGCCTATGTCTAGTCTGCATGTACTTAATCAAGTATTCAAGGATTGGGTACTTGCAGTCTTTCTTAATCATTTGTTCGACCCAAACAGCTAAGCTAAACTACAAATATTTTTAATTTTGTCAAGTGGGGAGCATCGTCTGGTCATATCTACATCATTTTTACAATTTTACAAAACCAGCCGATGCATTTTCTCTGTCACAGTATCACGGTATAATTCCAAAAATTGCATCAATTTTGACTGCATCGCGACAACGCATATTGCGATTTTCTTCCCCTCTGCAACTGAGTTGTAATTTGCAAGTAATGTCTGATTTTATCTATATCAGGGGTGGGCAACTTTTTCGACGGAAGGGACACCTGAGATTTGCGAACCATTGCGCTGGCAACTGGAATGTTGATAACCTTTTTTTAGTCGTCGATAGGAGCGAACCGAATTAGGTAACATTGCAAACAAGACTTATATTAATACGCTCTAAAATTGATAACAATATGTCATGCAACTGTGCAGTGCGCAATCAGGCCCTGGTCGCGCGAAGCACGAAATTTTTTTGCAAGATAAGGACTGAATAGCTTTATCAATAAATGGGTCGCTAACATACATTGGGGGTCGCATCTGTATATCAATGGGCTCATTTGGCAAGGACAGGATTATTCGACGTTTAGACATAGCAAAATCGATGGTATCAGTGAACATGCCTCTATCATTTTGTGCAAATGTTTTGTCGACGATCTCGCTGCGAGTGCACCAGCGAAGCCGTATCTCCTAATTGCGAATACAGTTAGACTCAATTCTGTGAATAATACGTATTTATAATTTTCAGAAGTGGGCTCAAATACTGAATGCAAGAAATCTAGTGACAATGAATCATGCGAAGTACCGAGAAAAATTTCAAGTCCAATAAATCTGCTATGAAATATTCTACTTCATGGTCATATACGAAGATCTGGGATAAATGTGGCTGGTCCCTGGATACGTCAATGCGTCAGAACTGTTGTTTTAATCATCATCAAATTTCGCGGTCATGCTAATCAAATTTTGGTTGGCCTTGCGATTGTACCTGGTGTCGTAAATAATTTTGAGAATTACCTCGCAGGCCACACCTAACCTTCTCGTGTGCCAAATTTGGCCTTCGTGCCACGGGCTGGTCGCACCTGATCTGTATGGTTAATAATAACAGTGGTTGGTGGTACATAAAAATTATATTGAAAATTCTTTGAAAGCAAATGTTTACATGATAGAGAAGTTGGAGTCGGAGTCGGAGTCGAAGTCATAGTCATTCTCACAAACTCCGACTCCGACTCCAGTCAGTATTTTCCCACCGACTCCGACTCCAGCTATTATAGTTTTCACGACTCCGACTCCATCAAGCGAAAATTACCCCGACTCCGACTCCACAGCCCTGCTAACAACTTTAGACACCAAAGTATGGTCGATTTCGACCAGCAAAAGTTAAACAATCTGAAATCGACATTTCGGCCATTTTTCAAAGTAATAGTAACGTAAACCGGGGCAACTTTGGACACTAAGCAGTAAAAGATTTAAATGGTTATTGATGAAAAAGGGTTGCAGCTGGATGTCCAATTCTTTTTCATGAGGCAAGAGTACCACAAGTAGTATCCATAAAAGGTGGATTCATTCCACTACCAGATAAACTTGGCCCAACATTGATAACTTAATGGCTGGGGTCAATTTCATCAAAATTGATGGCCATTAAACTTCTTACAGCCAAACATAGATAGCATGTGATTCATGGATTTAAAACCTGGCAGCAGATACCTCTAAGTAGTCCTAATCCATGGCAAAAATCTCAGTGGCTCACACTTAGATCAATACAAGAAAATCAGTTGTCCAAAGTTATCACGTCAAATTTAATTGGAACGGGGTAACTTTGGACAGTGGAAAATGTGATATTTAGAGCTCTGGAAAGTGGCTGCTTCATCTGTGTCAAAGTGCATTGTGAACTGTATTCGTTATGACCGCCCTAATGGCTTTTTAAAATGGAATGAGAAGGTTAATAAATTAGGATTTTGCCAAAATATGAAAAAATGGGTAGGCAGTAAGCCGAGAGATGTAATCGGGTGTAAGCTACTTTAAAAACTTATCACAATACTCTTAAAGATGCGCCTGCTGAATATGGGATAGGCCTACCGTAAATTACGACAAATATGTCCATCAGAGGACATATGAAAGGCAAAGTGTATCTTTTAAAGAACAGTAAAATATTTGAACATGCTTAATGGTTGCTGTCGATTGCTGACACCGCCAGTGGGATATCCCTTATCACCGTGTTATTAATAAGTCCCCGCTGGTGAAGACATGAGGGAAAATTGAGATGAGCGATGAAGAAGGGGGCGTTAGCGTTTTTCTTGGGGGGGGATTAGGTGGAAATTATGCAATAGGCCGGACGTATGCTATTTTGTTTCAGTTTTAGCCACTGCTACCATCAACTCTTACCAAATAAGCCTCAATTATGAGGTTTCATAAAAAATAGAGTGTAAAGACATACAAAAAGCTACAGTGTCCAAAGTTACCCCACATGCCCGGGTAACTTTGGACACGGATAATTTACGAAAATAAGGTACTTATTCATGACCATGAAGATTTTGGATTAGTTAATTCTAATCTTTGCTCCATGACCCCTGAAAAACACAAAACTTGCCTCCCCCACACCCTAGAATTTCCAAGATACAAAGCGGAATTGTTGAAAATTGTCCAAAGTTACCCCGGTTTACGGTATGTGCGGGGCCAATTTCGACACTAAGCCATAATCAAACATCACCCTGTACCCAGCATGCCTGAAAATAGAGTGATGTTTTTTTTCTGAATAAACGTGTTTCTGGGTGATTTCAAACAGATTGGTACGTCAATTGCTGCGCTGTGATGACGGATAAAAAAGAAGGTGATGTTCTAGTTCCGTAATTAATGAACAAGACTCCCACCTCTTACATTTTGCGATTAGGACATCCAAATATATATTTGTTCAGCCGACTGGATAGTTAACGCAGACTGGCACAGGTCTGGGGACTGGCAGTCGAGAACCACTCCACTGGTTAAGGTGATGCAATCTACAGACAGCCAAACAGCATTACAATACTACTATGGCGCAATGTTTCATAGTGCCCTGCACACTTCTTACAAAAGGACATTGTATGTAGCACACAACTATGATATAATCAAAGTAAAACTGAATGACGATTTAAAGCCATTATGTGCCTTCATAGCGTCGGATTGCCACATGAGAATAGTGCTCTATTGTCAGTACAATCATTCATTTGAAGTTTCACACAGATTTCATTACTTACCCAATCATTTTGGCTAGGGGGTGACACTGGTTTTGCTCTTCAGCTGCTGATTCTTGGAGAAGCAACCGCCACGAATCAAACCATAAATATCTGGTCTGCTGGGCCAGAGGTGAAACAACCGACCAAAAGTGATTTTCCGCGCACTCTGCAGCTATAATCGAGCTCTCGCCAGCAGTGTCTGTAATGTCGGTAGCTCTAGGTCAGAGGTCTCAAACTCAAATGTGCTTGCGGGCCAGCTTTCCAGTTAACGACGCCGCGGGCCGCAGCATTTATAGGGGTATTCTATGTCTTTCCATGTAGGCCATTTGGCGGGAATAAATTATCCTATTGAAAGTGAGCCGATCCAGCAGACTGACAGTAAACACACATCGTGAAAATGTGATTTACTCTTGTATCAATTTAGGCCTGGCACGAAAAGAATCCTCAAATTTATACTATTTGAATAGAATTTTTGTTGTACTTGATATATATTAAGACACCATATATCAAAGAACAAATATTTGATGCCATCATAAAAGCTACCGTGTTATAATTTTCAGCTACCATGAATATTTTGAATCCAACAGATTGATAATAATAGAGACTGATCTGATATCAAAACATTTCTAAGTTGAGCATTGTAATTCCAATCCAGGATTCGGGTATACTTCTGATAAGTAGGCTAATAATCTCATGAACTCATCTCTAATCAAATGTTGGAACGCCGAACGGCCCATTGCTGTTACATCGTTGGAGCGTATCACTATGGTACTCGCTACTCGGTACCTTTAAGTGGCCTTAATAACATGGTTTCGCGACCAAATATGTAACTAACAGATTGCCAATGGTTGCGATAGCTACTTTCTTAGTTAGCGAAATACCAAGCTGCGACCTTCTGATCTATTACTATTCCCCTAAAACGCAATTAGTTTGTTTCGTCCATGCTTCCAACAAATTTACAGCATTCCAGTCACTCCAAGTCCACTCGAGTCATTTTCATTTTGCCATCGAGTTAGCCTGAGTCTGAGTCATTCTAAATAAGGTCGCGTCCAAGCCCAACTCACAAATTTTAGTGACGAATCATCTAAGGGTTAGGTTTTGTCATCATGAATATTACAAATGCGGTGAAATAGTGAATCTTCCACTGCATGTTAGCGTTAGCAATTGATGTGATAGGGAAGTTTGATGAATAGTTTAAGGCTTTCGGAGCAAATTTAGAGGGAATTTTCACTTTATATCCTGACAAGATAGGGGAGATGTGGTACCGATGGATCAAAAATTGGAAAATGATTGCTGGCTCCAAAATGTTCAGCCGAAAACAGCAGATCTTTTGCTGGCTCAGCACTTCGATACAAGCTCTACCTATCGCGCACATATACATGAATATCCGTCTTTTCAAAAAATATTTATGGACGTTCAAAATTTGTTGCTCGAACGTATCATCGGTCCCCACCCGGTGGGTCCAATGGCACACGACCCGGGGACCTATGACCCATATACCCTAAAAACTCAAATGTGCCATCTTTTCTTGCTCAGTATTATAATCTAAGCTACAGCAAGCCAAAGAAGAATGTTTGGTCGCAACCGTCAAAAAATAGAATAAATATTAACTCAAATGTTGTCATAAAATCACGTTTCGATTTTGGCTCGAACTTATAAATTTGAGGGTACATACATATTGCCCGAAAATCGACAGTGTGACTTCCAAATACCTCGTTATAGCGATAACGCATCATACACAATTATTACCTAAAGATTTTCTGTACGTAGGCATTTTTCATTTGTTTCATGATTAGTACGCTTGATTATTGTGCTTGATTTGGCTATTGTATCATCGGTCCCCACCCTACGAATTTTATACATGAATCGAAAAAAAATCCACTCAAGGAAGGTACTGAAAAAAATAATAGGTGCCATTATATAGCCTGATGCAAACCCTACACTTCACAATAAAAATGATTGCTGGTTTGTTCGTGTTGAAGGTTACAAAGAAAAATGTATATGTCGATCTAAATTTAGTTTACACCCCCCAAAACAAAAAACATCTGTGAGAGACCCCATAGCTCGCGCACGTCGAATTTTTTTGTATGTGAGGAAAGATTATGACAGCATGCAATTGTAGACAAGTTCACGGAGTGTAATCATGGAATTATCATGGAGAATTTTCAAAGTATTTTCGGTCCCAGTGATCCGTCGGTACCACATCTCCCCTATATATGACACTTCTATATTGTCAAATTATTAAAAATCGAAAATGTTGTCGCGGGCTGCACGAAATGCTGTGGCGGGCTGAGTGTTTGAGACCTCTGCTCTAGGTAGTTCAATTGATATGCCTAACGATTATTCATACCTCAGTTTGCCTCATAAGTAAACAGGGTTCATGAGTTCGTCGTAGCAGTTTCAAGGTTTCATCAAGCAGAACAAGGTAAAGAGCACTGTGGTGCAGTGTTGCAGCAATATAGATTACAAATAATCTGGAAGGAACAAAATTTTATGTAGGAACGGAATTGTTGACAAGATGCAGCGAGTGTATCACAGAAATACACACAGAATTTATCAGATATTCAATACATTTCAAAGCGAAACAGAATAAAAATAATATGTGCTGCGGCTGACTGTTTATAATCACATCATCACAAATGATAGCGGTCAATTTGCTAACCACCTGTATCACAAATCATACGGGGATCCATTTCACGTTGTCTTTGTGAGAATGCTGAATAATGCTGGAATTAGAAGATACTACCAGCAAAAAGCGGCCAGAACAGCATATCAGACTATAAAAAGCTCCTTACTGTAGCTCCATGATTAATTGTGAACAAATTGAAGTCTCACGAGGAAGTGAAATTGTCAACAAATTGCATGAAATGGATGGCAAGAAACACATATATACAAAATGGCCATAGGCGCCGACTTTTATTTTTTTACGAGGTGGCGAAGTCTTGTGACGTCATAATTTTTCCATATCGATGCCGTCATCGCCGCACTAAAACGCACTTTACTACATGCCGCTGGTTTAAGTGCAGCGTTAAACTATTCTTGTGTCGTTTTAATACCGGCCCTGTGATCATTAATACCAAACCATGCGATCGAGTTATTAAATGGAATCTTAAAACGGTACGAGTACGATCATATGAAAATATAACTGCGCTACTAGTCCGTCCGACGGAATGCACCGAGCAGAAATCATAATTCACGTCACTGAGAATTCGGAGTTGTATCAATGTTATTCACGCGCAATGCGCTGTGGTGTGATTAACTGAATACGCTACGCACTTGCCTGGCAAGTTCGCAATTAACACACAACTCTCGAACATGAGGTTTCAAGCAGACAATAATGATGATTACAAACGCGAAATCGCGCAGCCAATCAATAATTGTCTCTTGCGATTTCTAGCTGCGCGTTGGCGTTGATTAGCTCTCATCGCGGCAGCAATTGTTTGCAGATTAAAACTGCGAATTTGGCGGCATTGGTACATTTCCGATTTACGTTCGCGAAGCATTTTGGGATTTCATCGGTCAATTCGTAATTTCAATTTGCATGTCGACGGCCGCCAACACATACTAATTGACTTACGTGTTGACGGCTGCACAAATTTCCTTCTACGGCCGCTGGTTGGCTACCCCTGGGCAAGAAATATTTCCACTTCCGGGTGCATGCCGCGATCTTATCAATAGAAATCCACTGTCTACGAAATACCCAATAGTTTAATATTCGATATTGTTGTTCTCGATACGAGTACATCCAGCAATCAAGTTGATCGGAATATAGAAGGTTCCCTGTTCAACCGAATCGAATGAAATCAGAATTTGTGCCACCCAGAATCTCGTTATGCATCAATATTTGACAATGGCATGGCATCGCCTAATGCACTTTAATAACGAAAGGAACACTGAAAAATGACTTTGTGCGGCAATTTCGGAGTACGAATGTATCAAGTAGAAAACAAAAAATACGGATGGTTGCAAACGAGAAAGCGTGTATTCTAATCAGTATCGCTATGAATGGGTTTTGAGTTTGACATAGTATTGAGTAGCTGTCGTCGCGACAATTGTTTTCACATTATATCGGTGTTGAAGCTGTATTGCTGCATTTCCAGATTAATCTCACTGGCAAAGCCTTCTTAGTGAAACGAATATGCGCAGAAATGAATTCCAATTTGGAGGCACACACCAACACATCCTCCAATTTCGCGCTCCGATTGAAGACTATCACACGTAGCTAGCTAGCTCAAGATGGTTTTGTAAACGAATGTGGGCGCACATCATTTAGATTTTAAAAAAGCAGATCGTCTATTTGGGTGGATGGTCGGGAGAGTAGATCTAGGATGGTATTCATGTTGACGTTTTACTCGTATGATAAGCTTGCCAAAGAGTCCGATAGTGCTGTCAATTTGAGAATCCCTGATCTGTGGTGAACAATTAAATACGGGCAGTCGCGCACGTATTACGCAGCCTCGATGACAGTTTTCGCAAATCAAAATGTCCGAACTTGACGGCACCGATTTCAGGTGGTTCAGACCTGTGTCGTCTTTTAGAACTCAAGCCATGATACACATCTTCTGATGGTTACGTTCAAGTATTAGCGGGAATCAATTACGCACGTTAAAGTCTCTTTGCAGCTATTCGATGTTATTCAGTTTCGCAATGTCGCTCTTTAATCAATGTAACATAAAACAATCGCCAATCACCGTAAACTCGACCACAGATAGGAGCCAACGCATGCTAGGCCTGAGACGCCATAGTTAAGCCAGCAATGGTATCTTTCGAACCAGGCCTATCGCAGATGCTCATTGCTCATGTATAGTATATGCCTGCAATGATATCGTGTACGCCAGGCCGAAGCCGCCAATACAGATGCGATTGCGCAGGCAAGCGATGGTATAGAGTGAACTGGGTCTATTGCAGATGCAGGCTTGTTCAAGACGCGATAAATCGGGCTAGTGACGATTGCCACGCGCCCGGGAATGACTGACCTAAGTTCGCGACCATCTCAGCGGTAGATCATCACAGAATCTTCTCACCAATTGACAACATGCTTCTCGCAATTCGGCCCGGCGGAACAATGATAATACAATTATTGAATTGCAACTGAATATTAGAGTTAGAATGGTCGTTTCAAAATGACATGGTTTCGCGTTTCAAAAGGTTTCGCCCCCCGAATGCCCCCTGGCTTCGCGCCTGGCACACGCGCGTATCGAACTCGACGACGTCTCTAACGATTCGATGTTATTCAGTTTCGCGATGTCGCTTTTTAATCAATATGACATAAAACAATCACTAATTAGCGAAAACTCGACCGCATTGTCTCCAAACCAGCGAGAGATAGGAGCCAAAGCATGCTATGCCCAAGACGCGATAGTTAGGCCAGCAATGATACCTTTCACAACAGGCCTATTGCAGATGGTATTGTGTAGTCAGCGATGATATCGTGCACACCAGGCCGAAGCCGCCAATGCAGATGCAATTACGCAGGCAAGCGATGATATAGTGTGAAATGAGCCTATCGCAGATGAGATTGCTCAAGTCTGCGGAACCAGGCTTATTGTTCGGGCCGCGATAAATCAGGCTAGCGGGTGGGTGCCTTTATTTTGTGCTAGGAAACTTATGAAACTTATGGAAACTTATGAAACTTATGAAAACTTATGAAACTTATGAAAACTTATGAGACTTATGAAACTTATGAAAACTAATGAAACTTATGAAAACTTATGAAAACTTATGAGACTTATGAAACTTATGAAAACTTATGAGACTTATGAAACTTATGAAAACTTATGAAACTTATGGAAACTTATGAAAACTTATGAGACTTATGAAACTTATGAAAACTTATGAAACTTATGAAACTTATGAAAACTTATGAAAACTTATGAAAACTTATGAAACTTATGAAAACTTATGAAACTTATGAAAACTTATGAAAACTTATGAGACTTATGAAACTTATGAAAACTTATGAAACTTATGGAAACTTATGAAAACTTATGAAAACTTATGAAAACTTATGGAAACTTATGAAACTTGCGGAAACTTATGCAACTTATGAATATTATTGAAACTTATGAAACTTATAATACATGAGGTACATTAATTCAGATTCGAATTTTATTGTGAGACCATTGTCTCGGTATTCGATTCCAAATAGGGATTTTTAAATCGTGATTGCAATAATGGCAATCCAGATTTACATAGACCAGTGGTTGTCAAAATTTTCAACCTCGCGGCAGTGGCGTAGCAGCCACTTGGCGGTTCTGGCTCTGCGCCAGGGGCGGCAGGCTCCAAGGGGGAAGCAAAATGTGGCTGCACAGTGAGAGAGAGAGAGAGATGGTATTATTTTTCGCTTCACCATCGAGATGCTCTGACGACGGAGATGCGAGACGGACTTGTTTTTGTAATAAAGTCATCTAGTCTGCACCCCCGTTTTACCGCCTGTGATTGCTGAGCGCCTAGCGGGATAACCGCGGATACCAGTTTTCGAGTCTTTGGTCTGACCCGGCCGGGGATCGAACCCACGACCCACCGATCAAGAAGCCGGACGCCTCACCATTACACTATCTCGTTCGACACAGTGTACACAGCCGGCTAAAAGAAGCGTTAATTTGGTAGTCCTATAGCTGGCGTCCCGTGAGCTAAAATTTAATCAAACAGATCTCAATCGAAAGCTAGTGTCGCGCTGATTCCGCAAACACGAATTAATCAGTGTTGGGATGACTCGAGTCATGACTTGACTCGAGTCAGACTCGAGTCACCTTTTTCGTATGACTTGACTTGACTCTAGTCACTTTGCTAAAATGACTTGACTTGACTTGACTCGGCGTATCAGAAATGTGGATTGACTCGTGACTCGAAGCAAAAATCACGAGTCAATTTCGAGTCATGAAGCAATCGATATCGCTATAAATCACTGTGTCTGGCATATGGTCGGATTGTTCGCAAAACGGTGGTGTAACCCGTCAGAGCGACCAATCATTCATTCATTGATCGTGTCTTTTACTGAGCCTCCATTGTTCTCTCGCAAATGAATTGACCGCTAACGAAGTGATTGAAGCTTGCAGCTTACGCTGTCGGTAGTAAAGTAATTTAATAGCAAAATGTTTATTTCTGTTATCTGTTATTATACCTTGATCAAACCTCTTGTTTTATTGAAGTTGTTCAACTTGAGATTTTAAAAGGGTTAAGAGGCTGGTGCGGAGCAGTGAAACCACGTTAGATCGTAGTGCAACAGCGTTTCATGTTCTACAGTGGTTAGTTAATGCAAAGCTATTTGATTCGACACCATATTTATGCTCGTGTCTGAAACTTTATCGGACCAATGCGGTTTCAATTGCGAGCTGTGTGAGGCGAGCTTCTCAAAGCTCAAACTGATTAAGTCTTATTTACGTTCTACCATGAATGATGATCGGTTATCACCTCTATCTATTCTGTCTATAAAAAGAGACTACGTTCAAAAACTTGAATTTGAGGATATTATCGCTGATTTTGCTTTGAGGCGGCTATTGATTTTCTATTTGCACAGTACAATCGTTCGCTCTTTCTTAATTGTCTTTATTATTTTTGACATTATTAACGTTGAGACGGTGAGGCTGAGACGCGGCATATTGTTTGTAATTATTTTTATTGACAAGGTTGCTTGAACATGAATCTATGTCGAAATTTTCTGCGGTCTACTTATGGGAGGGGGGCGGCATTTTAGGCGAGAGCCAGGGGCGGCAGCACATGCTGCTACGCCAGTGCCTCGCGGCATCCTCTGTAAATGGAAAATAGTCAGCGGCTAACAGCACACTGTAAACTAGCGGAAGATTTGACAGCACCGATAGACACACGGAGGTGATCTCTGACGAAGCTATTTTACCTATTCGGTGACCGTGAGTAGGCTTTGCCTGCTTGTACTATACGTATAACCATGCAGTAACTAAGTGCCAGCACGCCTAACAAGAGAATGGGGACTGTTCTGATTGCAATATGAATTTATAAACTTGAACATCGACGACACTTCATTTCTTGATGGTAATTAGGAAGGCAATGAGGTCTTGAAAACCGCATTGTCTCACAGGCGCCAGTATGTCTGCGATCAATCAACGCATCGTACGAAACTGGATTAACCCTTCTCGGCACGCGATACGTCTGGTAAACCGAGTTCGCGTGTATATTAGTTGTCGGCATGACAGAAATTTTATTTTTACAAATAAACTTCACATCGAGACCGACGGATTATAATTTAGATTATTGATCGTTTTCTTTAGACTACAATTATTTTAAGCATAATTTCAAATTTTCGAATGGCATACTATAGTGTGGCTCGGCACCATGGTCATGCTGATAGTGAACAATGAGTAAACTAACGTTGAAAACGTCTGGGTATGCAATGTTCTTCTTTGCAATTGCATATGTTTGCTGCGCCGAGGTTCGAGATTCACGTATTATTGCTACGATAGTATTTCGCTGGTGGGAGGGGCAATGTATCGACAAGTGAGTCGCGTAACGCATCCACGCTCGTGATCTTTTATTATAATGTTCGACAAGAAGAATGCTTAGCGTGGATTATACTTGACTAGCTCCCCTTTAGTTCGGTGAATATATTCACAACTCCACCGCTGCAAAACGAATAGGTTGTGAATTCGAGTCAAGCTGAGGTCGACTCCAGTATTCCTACCGAAGTGTTTTGGGTTTATGTAGGCGTGGACTCGTCGTACGATCCGAGTAAGCGGTGTCTTGCGACGGCCCCGAACCATAATAGTCGGCGTATGAGGAACCATAATAAGGAGAACCACTAGCCTGGTGTAAAATAACCAGACCACAGTAGTCGAAACATCATTAATACCAACCTACTACGTTAGTGTGACCATTGACTAGTGTGTGTGACTGGCTGTCTCTTTACGCTGATTTTGCAATTCACATATAGATACATTTGTACGTGTAGCCTACTTGTGGTAGAATCGCAACGTCACCAGAGAGTTAACATGTAGTTATCAAAGCACCTCATTGCAATGTCCCCTCACTTCAGATTTGTGCAAAAGTTTCATAAGTTTTCATAAGTTTCATAAGTTTTCATAAGTCTCATAAGTTTTCATAAGTTTCATTAGTTTTCATAAGTTTCATAAGTTTTCATAAGTCTCATAAGTTTTCATAAGTTTCATAAGTTTTCATAAGTCTCATAAATTTTCATAAGTTTCATAAGTTTTCATAAGTTTTCATAAGTCTCATAAGTTTTCATAAGTTTCATAAGTCTCATAAGTTTTCATAAGTTTCATAAGTTTCATAAGTTCCCATAAGTTTCATAAGTTTCCTAGCACAAAATAAAGACACCCTAGCGGGTAGCGACGATCGCCACGCGCACGGGAATGAATGACCTAATTTCGCGACCATCTCAGCGGCAGATCATCACAGATCATCTCTAATTGACAACACAATTCTCGCAAATCAGCCGCGCGGAACACTGATAATACAATTATTGAATAGCGACTGAATATTAGAGTTAGACTGATCATTTCAAAATGACGGGGTTTCGCGTTTCAAATAGGGACCCCCGAAACCACAAGGCTACGCGTCTGGCACACGCGCGTATCGAAATCGAAGACGTCTCTAACGAGGTCGCCTGGATTCGCCTGATTACTGGTCACAAATCACTTGGGTGTTTGAGCAGAGCATTTTGTACGAGGTGGCCGCCACCTCGTAAATATGGTCACGAGGTGGCTGCGCCACCTCGTAACCTCGTAAGTCGGCGCCTATGAAAATGGCCACAGCATTACAATTTGAAACGAAACTGAAAACGATATGTGAAGACTACTAAGTACCAGAGAATATACCAAGGAAAATGCACACGAAGCCTAAAATTTAGGTGACATAAACTATAGTATTAGCTCATCACACCGTGATACAAATATTTGGATATCAACATCAAACTACTCTGACCACAGACACAGCACAAATTACCACAAATCAGTCTTCATTGAAACTGATTCAGGCAGCGAGACACAAATATCCAGGCAGTAATCATACGCCATAATTAAAATATGAAAATGGGAGAAACATTTTCAAACTGAAAAACAATTAGATGAGAAAAACAATGTATACAGAATTTTTTATTGTGGCAACGACAAATGGACATGGGCAATCGTCTTAGTAACACGAAGATACAAGTCCACCACAATTTCTAGACAGCAGGCACAGTAATCATTTAGCCGGAAAGGTGATTCAAAGATATATGCGTTTAGTACTCGTACAGATTTGATCGCAATATTAAATCGCATTGACATGATAGCAGAGTGAATGAACGTCTACTCTAAGTAACAGCATATTTTAGTACAAGGTGCTTCTGTCAATATTACTGCATCATGTTCGAGATCATCATCGTAAGAAAAAAAAGACATGCGTTCCGCATGAGTGCCTATTCAAGCTACTAAACTGAGTAAACGCTTTTCCGCAGATCTGACACTCATAGTTTTCGACTGCAGTATGTGTATTCCCATGTCTCTTCATGTCACAAAGCTGGGTAAACGCTTTTCCGCAGATCTGACATGCATGGTTTTTTATTCCAGTATGTGTATTTTCATGTCTTTTCAAGTTACCAGGCAGGGTAAACGCTTTCCCGCAGATCTGACATGCATAGTTTTTGACTCCAGTATGTGTATTCCCATGTCTCTTCAAGTCACCAAGCTGGGTAAACGCTTTTCCGCAGATCTGACATGCATAGTTTTTTATTCCAATATGTGTATTTTCATGTCTTTTCAAGTTACCAGGCAGGGTAAACGCTTTCCCGCAGATCTGACATGCATAGTTTTTGACTCCAGTATGTGTATTCCCATGTCTCTTCAAGTCACCAAGCTGGGTAAACGCTTTTCCGCAGATCTGACATGCATTGTTTTTGACTCCCGTATGTATATGTACATGATTATTCAAGCTACTAAGCTGGGTAAACACTTTTCCGCAGATCTGACACTCATAGTTTTTGACTCCAGTATGTGAATTCTCATGTGTTTTCAAGTTTTCGATCCAAGCAAACGCTTTTCCGCAGATCTGACATGCATTGTTTTTGACACCAGTATGTGTATGTTCATGTCTTTTCAAGTCACCAAGCCGGATAAAAGCTTTTCCGCAAATCTCACATTCATAGTTTTTGACTTCGGTATGTGTATTTCCATGACCTTTCAAGTGACTCAGTTGGGAAAACGCTTTTCCACAGATCTGACATACATAGCATTTTACTCCAGTATGTGTATGTGCATGTGCTTTCAAGTCACCAAGCCGAGCAAACGCTTTACCACACGTCTGACATTCATAATTTTTTACTCCCGTATGTGTATTTCCATGGCTTTTCAGGCCACCAAGCTGGGTAAACGCTTTTCCGCAGATCTGACATGCATAGTTTTTGACTCCAGTATGTGTATTTCCATGTCTTTTCAAGCCACAAAGCTTTGTAAACGCTTTCCCGCAAATCTGACATACATGGTTTTTGACTCCAGCATGTGTATTTTCATGTTGTTTTAGGTTACCAAGAAGGGTAAACGCTTTTCCGCAGAAATGACTTGCATGGTTTTTGACTCCAGTATGTATATTTCCATGCCTTTTCAGGTCGCCAACCCGCACAAACGATTTTCCACAGATCTCACAGTCGTGGTTTTTGACTCCAAGGTGAGCAGTACGTGTATCCACATGTCTTTTCAAGTAAACGATTGGATTATACTCCTTGCCAATGCCCTTGCGTTCATGATTTTTCAAATAAGTGTGGGATAATAAATGTTTGTTTAATTTAGTTATTGCAGCAAAGGTTTTTCCGCAGATCTCACATTCAGTATTTCGATCTATAAGGTGGAACCGCAAGTGAGCCTTCAATCCGCCCTTACGATTGAAGCTCTTTCCACAGATCCAGCACATCTTCCTCGTCATTCTTCTGGATTATCTGTATATTACTTTACATTTTCAAGCATCACACATGAAACGCTCTCTACTTGAATATGAGCATTCAACGATAGCTTGGAATGAGCTATTACATAGTAAGATAATTCTTATATTATAGCAACCCGAAAATACAAAAGCAATTAGCAAAAACAGAGCACTGAGAGCAGTGTAACAATATCCAAGAATAACAAACTTATGATCTAATATTACCAGTTCAGTAGAATTATTAGGCATTGTGGTGATCGGCAACCTGACAATTCAGACGATTAGTTCCTTATAGATGTTTCGCACATACTTTGTAGACCACAATTATATTTCAGGTTCCATCGCGGGTTTGCGGATAGAACATTTGGGACGTTCAGGTTTCAACTTGATTGTCCGATAGATTTTAGCTCCAAGACACCAAACTGTTAATTTACTCTGTCTTCAACAAGTCTCCGGGATGACTGAATATTAGATTCAAAACAATTTTGGAACAAGTGTGACACCATCAGCCCGGTTCGGCCAGGCGATTATGGACGGGTAACATCTCAAGTGCTTACTTTATGCAGTGCTCACCTTTACCAACTTTTTTGTATGATTCAAATCGAATGTATATAGTTTATGCTTTTAAATTCTCACGGATATGTAGCTGAGTAGTGTATTGTACCATATCAATTTGTTTCAACATATCGAGGCTTCATATTGGATCCTCTATTTTGGCTGATAATAACACACCGTAGAGCATGTGGCTATACACGTATACAGTTACTCGCGTATTATTTTCGCGTATTGTATTTAGACCACAACCATTTCATAGAACTTTTGACTGTAACAATTCGTGTTTTCAATCTTTTCACAGAAGAAAATAGCATCGAAACTCAAATTCTCATTGACAAGTTACATCTTAGCTGCGAGGATCATATGATTTCGAAACTCATAAAAAACCATCCCTTATTGCCCCAATCAATTCATTAAAACCTGGTGCCCACTAGAACACTACCCAGCCCTAGCAATTACTATGGTAGCGCTTTTCAGATCATCTTTGGAGCTTACAAAAAAATTAGAATCACGGGACCCAAATATCGTTTTGGGTTTCACAAGGCCTAGTTAACTCTGCAAGACTGGAACTGTGCAATGATACAGGCTCATGAACCCGTTCAATCCAGTTTTAACGATGAAATGTCCTATCGGAAATAGTATTATTTTTCATAATCCAACATTTCGTACCCTACTACTTCTATGGGTTGGAGTTGATGAATATGCATCATTCGAAATTGTTGTAGACAACCTAACAATTCCATGTGGGAGCCGATACAATTTCAATGAAATTTTTGATTGTTGTTAAAAATCAATAACTTTCTACCTTATTACTTTTCACTTAACAAACTTGGCACTTTCATCAACTAGGAAGTAAAATTTGAAAACAAAATTGATTTTCAAACAACCCCAAAAGTCTGTCTACTTTACAAAGCCCAATTATTATAACACTGTAATACGAGCAGGAATGTTGGCAGCATCCCAAATATATATCTTCTAGAACAGCGGTTCTCAACCGGGGGTCCGCGAAGCAATTTCAGGGGGTCCGCGAGACCTCAAAATTTTCAAAATAGTTGATAACCTAATTTTTATTTCGTTTTTTTTTTAATTTGAGAAAGCATGAGGCAGTTTCGCACCACAACTGCTAAAACCTCATGACTCATATCATCATCATACTCGTCTGACATGAACTATCGTAGTGTGGAAATTCATTTTCATTGCCAATTTTCCCATAACCTGCTAATACAAATATATTGCAGTTTAGAGACGTTTTGTTAGGGTTTGTGGAAAAAAAATAAAAATAGGGAGATAGTAACGTCAATCAGGGTGACTTCTTAATGTCTGCGAAACCTTCTCGATTTGAAGTTCTCAGTCTCATCAAGTTAGTAAACAGTCGTTTGAAATAAAAATTTCCGAAGTATTTCCCTGATTTGTCCCAGTGCAGAGATTGAAACCTCGCCCCGAAATCCATTTTATCCCGTGATATACATAACCACTATTTGAACCGCTTTTTGGAGGTACAGAACTTCAATTTACAATTGAATAGTATATTCATATTGGAATGGACCCGAATATTTTCGGCTGACATTGGTCATAAATCGGACAATGATATACCTGCTCTTAAAGCTCGGCTATCTGATTTGGAGCATTCTTATTGCGGATGCCTTATCGACAAGGATGTTTTTTTGATGAGCAAGGAGTGTTTCGTAGCTATCAAAGCATTACGCTCCAACCCTGAAATTCATATCACCAGTTATATTGGTAGGCAGCCTTGTCTTGTTGTTGTTTAATTGTTCATGGTCGAAAATGTTTGCTCGTAAATACATACGTAGACCCAAACAAAACAAGTCGTTTCAGGACAGTCTTTCTCGGGTTGGAAAACTTGGATCCATTCTTTGGCGCATAAAATTTGTCTGTACTTTTAGATAAGTATTTCACGTTGAAGGTGGAAACTTTCTGCGTGCCGATCAAAATGCCGTCGCGGCCCGCGGTCCATATGTTGCCCGTCCCTGCGCTAGATCCCGGACGTGTTATGTTTATAAAATATATGTCTCTTCATTTTGGTGCGATAAATGTTGCGATCACACCAAAAGTATCGTCGTAAGCGTTATGCGTTAATATTGCATTAGCCTCCATTTGTCTTTCCGGAAATGGTTTTAGGCACTCCTCGTTCATATCAAAACGAAGACACGTATTTTTCAAGACACGACCACATACCTCATGAAATACAGCAGCAAAATTAGCTTTGAAATAATAAAAGTCTGCTAATTTCTACATAAATAGTATGATGTTATTTTCAAGAAAAAAAAACATGATTTTGCTGTTTATCACAAGCCTACAGTTCATATTTGCACAAGACAGACGAAGGTTGCACCACAATAGAGCTAAAATTATCCTTGATCCGGGGATTATCAACGAAAAACTCAAATAGTTCCGCTTCTACTAGTCGGAATTGACTCAAATTTGAATTGTATCGTCTTTGAAGACAGCTGAACAATTTCATGGGGTTGACAGAAAAATTTGAGAATTTTTTTTTCAATTTTTATTAATAAATTGAAAATTTCAATTCAAGATTGCATGGCCTTTACTGGTTGGAATTTAGTCAAATTTGGTGTGCATCGTTTTCTTGGACAACCTGACGATCTAGTCACTAGGCCAGTGGTTCTCAACCGGGGGTCCGCGAAGCAATTTCAGGGGGTCCGCGAGACCTCTAATTTTTTAAAATGGTTGATAACCTAATTTTTATTTTATTTTTTATTTTGAGAAAGCATGAGGCAGTTTCGCACCACAACTGCTAAAACCTCATGACTCATATCATCATAATAATCGTCTGACATGAGCTATCGTAGTGTGGAAATTCATTTTCATCGCCAATTTTCCAATAACCTGCTGATACAAACATATTGCTGTTTAGCGACGTTTTGTTGGGGTTTGTGGTAAAAATAAAAATATGGAGATAGTAACATCAATCAGGGTGACTTCGTAATGTCTGCGAAACCTTCTCGATTTAAAGTTGTCAGTCTCATCAAATTAGTGAACAGTCGTTTGAAATAAAAATTTACGAAGTATTTCCCTAATTTTTCCCAATGCAGGGATTGAAACCTCGCCACGAAATCCATTTGATCCAGTAATATACATAACCACTATTTGAATAGCTTCTTGGAGGTACAGAAATTCAATATACAATTAAATAGTATATTCATATTGAAATGAACCCGAATATTCACGGCTGACACTCGTCATAAATCGGACAATGATATACCTACTCTTAAAGCTCGGCTATCAGATTTGGCGCATTCTTATTGCGGATGCCCTATCGACAAGGCTGGTTTTTTGATGAACATAAGGAGTGTTTCGTTGCTGTCAAAGCATTACGCTCCAACCCTGAAATTCATATCACCAGTTATATTGGTACGCAGCCTTGCCGTGTTAATGTTCAATAGTTCATGGTCGAAAATGTTTGCTCAAACAGAACAAGTCGTTTCATTACAGTCATTCTCAGGTTGGAAAACTTGGATCCATTCTTTGGCGCATAAAATTTGTCTATATACTTTTAGATTAGGATTTCACTTTGACGGTAGAAACTCTCTGCGGGCCGATCAAAATGCCGTCGCGGGCCCATCCAACCCGCGGTGCGTATGTTGCCAGTCCCTGCGCTAGATGCTGGGCGTGATATGTTCATGAAATATTTGTTTCTTCATTTTGGTGCCATAAATGTTGCAATCACACCAAACGTATAGTCGGAAGCGTTATAGTTAATATTGCATTAGCCTCCATCTATCTTTGCGGAAATGATTTTCGGAACTCCTCGTTCATATCAAAACGAAGACGTGGATTTTCAAGACACGACCACTTACTTCAAGAAATACAGCAGCAAAATTAGCTTTGAAATATTCAAAGTCTACCAATTTATACATAAATAGTATATGATGTTATTTTCAAGAAAAATCAATATTTTGCTGTTTATCACAAGCCTACAATTCATATTTGCACAAAACAGATGAAGGTTGCACCATAATACAGCTAAAATTGAACTAAAACTGGAAGGGGTCCGCGAGGGTCCGTGACGGTCAAAAGGGGTCCGCGAAGCCAAAAAGGTTGAGAACCACTGCACTAGGCGAATGAGATTTGGAAAAAAAAGTTATTTTTGAACAACCCTAATGTATATGTGTGTTGGCCCCAAGTGGGCTAAAACTATGACACCAGTTGTTCACCATTAGCATTTTGAAACGGTGGCATAGTCAGTATTGGTGAATGATGGAGACTTCGACTCAAAATATTAAACTTCCTCAATATTTATCCTACGGCCAGAGGTTGCCGGTATCAAAGTACTTATCCTTTTGGGCAGTTACGCTACTTACTCAGGTGACCCTGTATAATAGACTACTACTAAACAGTTTTCCAGCAACACCACTTATTTGACGCACTTGGTATCTTGACAAGTACAACGTATTTTTAAAATAAAATTATCATGACAACTGGGCGAAACACGACCTGTACCACGGTAACTGAATATATCTCGCAACTACTTGACATTTTTCGTCATCTGCGAAGATCCATCTTGTGAGTTGCGATTTCAAAAATAGACACTACAGATAGAACTGCTTATCATTACCACCTCATCCATATCAACTTTTTGAAACTACAGTACTTTCAAGATCTTTCATTGTGATTGCCTAATGAGATGTCTTCAAGATTACTAGTTCTACTCGTAATTATGTGGAAATGTACCTCGTGATCTCAAAACGGATAGCGAGGTCATGCCACGTTTGAACAGCCATGCACGCCAAAAAACTGTAAGGTCAAACACAAAGCCTGCGGCACAAATTCAATCCGACCCACGATCTCTTTGGATGAATAGAATCAACTCATTTTACAAAAGAAAGGCTTCTATTCAAAAGCTGCTATGGATATACAAGACACAACAATTCGAAGTCATGTTACACTAGGTCAATTAGGCTACATCACAACCACGCGCTACAGAATTGTAATATGGCAACGAACACTTCATTTATGTTATTCACTCTCAGCGCAAAAGAGAATCAGTTGAACAGATTGAAGCGATTCCATTTGCGAACAGAAATGTATTGCTCCGTGTATCAAGCGTGTCATGAAGATTCATCTAAAGTAGAGTCTTCGGACATGAGTCTTTCCAAGATACAATCTGCGTATCGTGGGTGCGCCCCCAGATTACGGTTGTATCGGTGTTTTTGTAGCAGTAACGGCACCAATCAGAGGACACAGGATCAGTGGTGTGGTCCTGCATGATAGAAATACATTGGTCATTCGCTCTGGTGCTCAAAACAGTCAGAGTTATCACTTAAGTAAAGTAACTTCACGCATTTCTACTCAATTACAAGTTGGCGAAGCGATTTCAAGGACAGGTGAAAACTACTCCCATTTCCACTTCGTAGTTTTCTGTTTTCGAAAACTTCATTTTTATTAATTCAGACATCGCTACTTATATTCGAGTAGACATTTACGTAATTCTTGATACTTCTACCTGAGTAGCAGTGATGATTGCTTCATCACTTCTGTTATTTGATTGATCCAGAAGTTGGAATGCAATGGGGTTCAACATCCCCGCTTTACAGTGATTTGCAATCGGAAATATTTGCAAATTTTCATTCTTGAAACATTTCCTTTACAAAATATAATCGTAGCTCACAAAAGGCGCAGTTAATGTTAATGGTTGTTTACATGTAGCACGATGTCACTTGTCCGAAATCACGGTATGACAAGGCAGACGAGCGTACTGGCCACCTTACGTTGGTGCCATGGACGCACCGGCCTGATAGACAAGTCAAAAGTCACCAAGAAAAAGTATGCCGGCATTCAAAGTTCAAACGTACACAACTTACTTGAAACTCAGTCGTTCATTCCAAGGGTTGCGATAAAATCGTTACCTTCGAGTCAAACGTCATTTCAAGTGACTTCAGTATTACATTTATTCTTATACACAGTTTTTTGTCCATATTAGGTTACAATCAGAATTATAACTGTCACTTTTTCTCAATTACACTAGAATTTGAATTAGAGGTAGACAGCATTTTACAAATTAGGTTACAATCAGAATTATAACTACAGTTTTTTCATATTACACTAGAATAAGAATTTAAGCCGGCAAATTTTTCCAAATTCGGTGAGAATAAGAATTATAAGTTTTTTTTTCAAATTATATTACAATTAGATTTATAGCAATAGTTTTTATTTCATATTAGGCTAAAATTAGAGGTATAACCACACAGTATCGTTCCAACTAAGAATATTGATGGCAACACATTTCTTTCGTACAAATTAGATTAGATTTAGTACCACTAAATTAGCGAAAACTTGGAATTTCAATCAACTTCATATCAAATCAGAGTTCTCACAAACATGAGATTGACAAATGTCTGTGCAGCAAGCTCAGCTCGTTTTGCACCGTAGCATTTTCAGGAAAATCAGAAATTAGAATGGAAGTAAAATGAGAGTATGCAAACATTTCACAAATTAGATTAGAGTTATATAGCGCTAAGAAATATTTCACAAATTAAATTATATTACCAGCAATTTACTGCAATCATATCAATTAGAGAACAAGAATGATGTTGTAGTGTAAGTCTGTTATGAAGTCGGTGCCGACCTCATATTTGTGTGGAAGAAAAATAATGCTCGGCCGTGTAGAAGAAATTTGGGTTCTAGTGAAGTAAGCGCCGTAAATTTAGACGGCGCCAGTGTGGAACACTGAATTGTGGGTGTGCGATAGGAGTGTGAATGTTTCACTTTAATAAGATGTGTGCTGTACATGAACATTGAAATGAAGGTTTTTAAATTTACTAGATCTCATATGGAGCAGGTGAATTATCCGCCCTGCCTAATCATAGCACGGAAACAGATAGGAGAGAACCGTCTAGCGACGCGCTGTTGAAAAAAACGGCGTTTCCCCGCAAGAGACAGCAGATACCCTAAAACCTGCACATGCCCTACCATTTTGCTTACGCAGGCGTTCATGGAAGGACATACAACGTATTGCGATTAATTCAAGCGGGAGCGTTGCCCAACGTAGGTGATTGTGTACGGTTTCTAAGGGAGCACGGACTATTGGTGCGAAAAAGGAAGCGTAAAAAAATGCCCTAAAAACGATTACTAGAGACGTTAGAAACTAACCTAAAAACCAAGCCCTATACGCAACCATTGCGCGTAAATCATCGACGCACAATATCAATGCAACGCCGCGTAGATGTGATGGAAACAAAGCGGGCTGTAAGAACAATCGAAACAGATCCGTATTATGTGACGAATACACACCTCTCCATCACCGGGCCGGATCGCCAAATCCAACAGCATGATCAAAAGGTAAGTACCAGAATAACCACTTCAATTTCATCAGGAGATGGCACATCTGGACCAACAACAATTGATCCGAGGGACAATACGGCGATCTTGTCGTCAACTACCAACAGACAAGCTCTGCCGATCGGATCAGGAAACACAGAACTAAAGATGACGATTTTCAATGAACACAGCACATCGCAGAACACCGTAAATGGCGAACTGATCCAAAGTCAGTATGCATGTCTGTCGTATTCTTATTAATATATGTTATTTACAAAAAGTACTGCAATAACGGGTCTAAAAAATATTTTAGAGGTGTTGCTCGACGAAATAACCAAAAATCGTGTATAACAACTATCGCGTGGCAGGACAAACTAAACTGTTAATAGAGAGATAAGTAATAAAGATATTTCTCGATAGTATTAGGCGGGGGCCGAGAGAAGTAAACGCGGGGTTATGGACCGGAGTTCTGAGCGTAAAATATAGTTGGGCCTTTGCGACTAACAAAATGACCCATGACGCCAGAAATAGGCACAATGTTCGAACGTACTTTCAAAATAACCGGCCTTTAGGACAATTTCACAAAGATATGTATTTTACTTGGGGCGAAGATAATAAGTTTGATGAACAACAAGCCCGTAGTCAGAGAAGGGTTGGGGCCCGAAATCACCGCCTTTTGAAACGCGGAGCCCCGTGCTTTCGCAATTGCCGCTCGGGCGCAGGCACCCGATTGCAGTTAGATAGGACGCATGATCGGTGTTGCGCGCGTCTGATTGGGGAGTGGCATGTTGCCGATTAGCGTGATCGTCAGTGCACTTTGCAATGCACAATGTAACTGCGACAGCGACGGGATCTCCAGCTGAGAAGATTGCGAAATCGGATAGCTCTGGTCGATTTTTTTCGGCTTGTTTTGATGTTTTGGAACGAATAATTGAGTTTACCTAAATTGATGATGCTGATTCCGAAATTGCTGTCGGGAGTAGTATAGTCGATCGGTCGCAGATCGTAATGGGTTCTTATGGGCGGGGTGGCGAGCTAACGAGAAACCGGGGGTGGCGAACTAACGTTTTCGTCTTATGGCGGGGGTGGCGAACTAACGTTTTCGTCTTATGGCGGGGGTGGCGAACTAACGTTTTCGTCTTATGGCGGGGGTGGCATGCGGCTATTGTGTCTTATGGATGCGGTAGTGATTCGTACTTTCGTTTATAGACTGCGGGCGGCATGTCGTACTTTCAGCAAAAAAGGTGTGAAATAGTTTGCTAAGTCTAGGAATTACTCTCATGGTAATGTTTGAGTAATTAGATTACCCCAGAGCCGGCGTAGACGGTGATTCGAATATCAACAATAGTCGCGTTCACAAACTAACACTCCAAAAAGGTGTGAAATATTGGTAAAATCCCGCGATCGCTCACAAGATAATACCTGATACATAACCATCGCTCGCGACTCGCTGTTACATACATGCCGATCGTTGACAATGTAATATTCTGGTAATTAGTTTACCACAGAGCCCGCGTAGACGGTGATACCAACAATAGCCGCGTTCACAAACTAACACTTCAAAAAGGTGTGAAATAGGTTGCAAATCCCACGATCACTCACGAGATAACACCTAAGACATAGCCATCCCTCGCAACTTGTTTTTACATACATTCCAATCGCCACAATGTAATATTTTGATAATCGGTATGTCACAGGAACTGGATTTCATTGGCAAAATTTAATAAGTAACGAATAACAGAACCGTCGCAGACGATGATTCGAATACCGACAAATTCTCACTTATTTCTGATCCCACCCAAATCCTTTGCGAAGTTGACGCTTATTCGAAAAGGTGTGAAATAATTGTAAAACCCTACGTCGCTGACAGGATAATGCATCAGACATAGCGATCTAGTTATAGCACGGGTCGGAATCCATTCGGGCTCTATAGGTAAATTGAGATAATCCGAAACCGAATAATTTGACTTTGGCGTAGTGTGAATTGAAATAGGATTGACTAACAAGACTACCAAATTTCAACCCGGTCATATTTAGAGATTATACGCATATTGATTTGAAACAAGTAATGAAACCTTACAACTCTATTCACGATCCGGCTTTCCGTTTGTCAAAGAGACATTTTAACATCTTACCATACTCAAAAGAATTATTCATAATATCAACCGGTGTTAAAAATATAGTTTTCACTTACTTGATTATACCACTACAACTCGCAAACTTGAATTAATTCATCCTGGTTGTATTCATATGACCGATAATTTTTATTCAACTGTAAAGGCCGTTACTACACTGCAAGACAAAGTATTTACTAATCGGTACATACACGACTTGACATAACCTATTACATTTTGAGTATACGAGATTTGAATGTCTGAACAATAACTGAGAATTAAATGATCACGAGTAATCCGTATATTACAGCGTAAAAGATGTTGGAATGTCAGCAACTCTGTACGGTCATAGTTACTACCACTAATTTACCCGGCCAACTCGTCATGATCATTCCTGAAATCTACACAAACATGACCACTGACTAGAGTTAACCACAAAATAGCATCGAGTTTTAAATCCAGTTGTAGCTTACGTATTATTTGAATGCGGGTTATGTTTTGTTATAATTGGGTGTACGGATAAAGTATTAGGTCTCGACATTTTAACATTTTGCCATACTCAGTCAATCAGGAAAACATTGGCAAGTAAATCCGTTTGTAACTTACCCGACCAACTCAAGCAGTCAGCCAAGCATACACGAGTCCATACAATCACTAAAACCTAAAATCCATAACAAGCTCGGTTGTATTCATATCCCGACACATCTTTTTTATTCAACTTTAAAAGTCGTTACTATTCTGTAAGATAGAGGAATTACTACGCGGTATATTCTGCAAGACAAAGTAATTATTACTCGATATATTTTGTAAGACAAAAGTAATTACCACTCGGTGCAGGTGACTTGAGATTAACATAATATGTTTGAGTATACGAGATTTGAAAGTCTGATCAACGTATAGTTGCGAGTTCATTTCTTACAATCGAACGCTGGTGTTATATCGAAAGTTACCATTCTGTGAACATAAGGATTGATACATTGATGTGCCATATGTAATAGTTGATCATGACTTGATTATTAAATTATTCGTGTTAATTAGACCCGGCGTTGTGGTAAAGGTTATTATGACAACAACAATCTTTTCAGTACCGTTGTTATTAACATATCGAGTTGTAAACTATACGTGTCTGAAATGTTCATGATTGAAAAATTATTCCACCTTGGTACATATCACTCTGCGCATCGCGGATATCAGAAAATATTTTACAAATGTAATTGTTTCCAGTAACCAAGACTAAAGATGAAACAACAATTTCGTTTGCTGATTAACAACCGGTGCAATACTTTATTGTCGGAATCTGCGACATCGAATTGAAACATACGCACATTACGCAGTACGAAAATATCACTTTGGGCTCCGGGGCGGTGTCATTTAATCTGTGTTAAACTCTGTTCACACTCTCTGTCGAAAATGCGTGAAATGTAAAAACATTACGAGGTCACACTCTAGACTTTGATCATCAAAAAAGTAAATAGAGGTATCTTTACTGGATGGATTCTATTCAACTGGTCTTGGTTAATACAAAACCCATCACAATAATATCGAACTATGTGCTACACTGAAATCTACAAAAATGTGTTTGTATTGCTGTTCATAGTAGCGATATCGATTTGAACCTCCAGAATAATTGTCATCATGTAACCAAACTAAGGAAAGTTGTTGTCAATTTGTATGATGTTCACTGAATGCATACTAGAACTAATTGTGTAACGCACACGACCAGAGAAATTGGAAATTTTCCCATTGTCATTCGTCACAATACTCGGTCACTAAAATACGTTACTTGGATGTGATTGAATCGCTGGTAGTTAACAGGATAAATCAAACCCCTAAGAAATTTCACTCACTCATTGGATATTAAACAGTGTCGCCTAATCGGTGTGGGTCGCTTTTTCTAAATACAAATCATACCTGGCAATCGCTGATAATTAACTCGGTAAATCAAAACCCTAAGAAATTTCACTCACTCGTTGTATATTAAACAGCGTCACCTAATCGGTGTAGATCGTTTTTCTAAATGTAAATCATGTAGGTCCAGCAGAAAAAACATTTTCACCCACTTGGTTAATGAAGCCGAGGTCGACATTCGATATTTTGTTTGCGGGAAATACTTTGCAATAAACACACTGGGGTGGTTGAGCTTTAACATCGTCAAGCTGTCATCTGTAAATCGAGATCACAGCCGACTTGTAACTGTATCGTTTACCTAACCGAGTTGTATGCACAGTTTCACATTTTTATCATTTAGTGATTGCTGAACATACCAAACGATACACATTCACTTCCGAAATACTGCGTTGATCTCAATTCCCTTTGTCGTGATAACCGAAGTACATTTGTTTCGAATTCGTAACAGCCGACTTTTCCATGACACGATAAATTTTGACAAGTTATGCTTAGAAGATTGGTTGCATATCGCGAAAAATAACATACTGCTCATATTGATACTGTTAATCGGTATTTTCACGCGAGTCGATTTTCAAATGAGTAAAATTTATTACATGAGTTTCTCCGCTTAATGTAAATGAAAACTCAGTCGTCTTTTAACATCACAAAGACATTGATAAAAAGTAAGCAATCAAACACAACACTTTGTACGACACTAATTATTGTTCCACACATCTCATTTCATACTAAGTGTATACGAAAGATATTCATGTTACACGAAAATATTCGCTCATACTACAAACCTGTACAATGATTGGTGGTGTAAGTCCAGCACAATTGCGGTATCCATACGAGTTTAGTTAACACAATTTACGACACCGAGGTCGCCTCATCCTTCGTAAGACAACAAACCAAGGCTTCAGGATATGTCCATGTCATAACAATAAATCAGCTACTCCAACAACAGAGTACATATGTTTTCTAGCACGGTGCTTACATCTTACACACAAATCAACCTACTTTGCTAACGAAAAGTGCTGAGTCATCACATGGTTGTCCTCACAACAATACAACTAAAACATACTATCATACAAAATGGCCGTTATAGTTTGCACACCAACGATACATCGTACAAGTAGCAAGTCTCGAGAATCCAGTTATTAAAAAAACGTGAAAGTGTTTCTACGCCAAGTCGGTATGTTGACGAAAGCATATATTGTAATATCATGATCGATTTACATTCGTTGGTCACAAAATGTCACTACTCTAAATAATTATTTTTCACTCAAAGCGTACTTGTCACCATTCGTTTCATCAAGCACGAGTTCAAGAAACCTGCTACGACATGAATTGTTATTTTTATGTTGTGTAAATAGGTAATAATTAATTTTAGTAACACTATATCAACATCATCGAGTTGCGCGAATAGATTGACATGTGGTCTTGTGGTTTTAATCGAAGTATACAGCACGGTCTAATGTAGAGTCATCTCTACTGTACAGCAACTCGGTAATCGAAATGTATTAAAATTTAAACAACGATCTTGTTTCGTCGCACCAAAAATATGTTTACTATCGCGATACTCTGCACAGGTCGTGTAAATCCTTTTCACACTCGTAATAGTATGTCAACAGCTACCGGCGACAACGTTTAACAATACCAACAACACTAAACATACGATACCTACCCAAGTAAAATTACCATTTTCACCTAGAGGTCGGTCGTTACCCGAGTAGAAATACCATTGTCCTTTGGAGATTTATCGTTTACCCAGTGTAACAACCCCCTTTTCCTTTGGAAATCTATTTTTTCTCTGGTTAACAAACCTTTTTCACTTGGAAATATATTTTTTCTCTGGGTAACAAACCTTTTTCACTTGGAAATATATTTTTTCTCTGGGTAACAAACCTTTTTCACTTGGAAATATATTTTTTCCCCGGGTAACAAACCTTTTTCCCTGAGCAACAAACCATTTTCACTTGGTGGTCCGTCGTTTACCCGAGTAAAAATATCATTTTCTTTCGGAGATCCGGCGTTTACCCAGTGTAACAATACATTTTCACTTGGAAAAATACTTTTACCTAGAGTAACTAATCATTTTCTCCTGGGTAACAAACCCTTTTCGTCTGGAAACTATCATTTACCTGAGTACCAATACAGTTTTCACTTGGGAATCTACCTTCTCCCTGGGTAACAATATCATTTTCGTTTTGAAAACTGACAACCACACCGGACAATTTGATAGTTTTGTATATTGTTACAACGGGCAGTGACAAAATATACACCAACAACGACTCCGATACATTTATCTAATCAAATATTCACTTGCTCTGATGCACCCCATCAAAATCATTGGTTACTCACATACAATAACAATGAGCTGTTGTAAATCGACATGTATGTTTTCGGAATTGGCGAATAAAGGGGTTTCCGATATGTCCGTGATGTCCGGGTTCGTGCTTTGGATTTTCCAGAGTCAAAATGTCTGAATAAAACACCTCCTCGACTTTGGTAGCTGGTTGATACACGGATAATGAATTTATGTTCCCCATCGCGCTAACAACTCCGGGTTACTTGTGAGTTTCCTCAGGTCTGTTTACTATATTGTGTCTTTACTGATCAATACATGTCGCTCCAGTCAGCTGAAACCGGATCACTAATACGAGAAAGTGTGTGGGGGCCTGATCCGGATATTCACTCATGAACCAACGACCAATATTCAAGTAAACATGTTACAGACCGTGTTTTGTCTCCATGAAAAATACCAATGCATACACCATCACATCAAGTACGTCACGATTGTTCACAAGTATTCACGTAGACGAGGTGTACATACAATTTGTCGGTGTACAAACATCATGGAAAACAAATTCATGTTCTCAAGTCTCATCATGCGACGACTCTGTACATTCAATGTGGGCATAGATGACTTGGAGACAGGCAAGCAGCCATATTTGGACGTAACATGGTCTTAGTTTGAACCGACCTCCACCTAACTTGTGAAAAATCAATCTCACACGAGTACAACCCTTTCACGGGTTCACACCTTGATTTTGCAAGATTGTTCGGACTCTCAGGTAGACTTGTATCGTGATCCAGACTTCGACATAATCGGGTTGCGTAACTCGCTCAATCCCTCCGCGTATTGTTCGTCCTAACCTGCGAACTTTCTTGCTGAGACCGCAGTGTTTCACCCGGCGTAATGTATTTGGCGATCACCATCGTTATCAATCTTTCACGCGATGAATATGTGAGATGTCGCTACTCCCACATAACGACTACAGATAAACATCGTGAGCAGTGACTCCGGATTGAAATCGTAAACAGGGACTCTGTGTGTGTGTGTGTGTGAATCTCGAGTTCGATTACGATTAGATAATGTAATCCAAGGCGTGTCTCTGCGAGTTGAAGGCTTATTTCGTGTTAATCACACCGCAAGAGGGTGCTACCTCGTAATTCTACAGGTCGTTATAAAACGTGGTTGGAAACTTTTGGTCTCGTTGATCCAGCTACGTATTGAAACGGTGCACCCACACAGACCATTGAGAAAACGTTGTCATAACCTAACCATATCCACGAGTAAATATGGGACTACGCGTAACTGTCCATAGATTCCTCTGGCCCCACGCCGTGGTTTTACGACACAGACAAGATGCGGCAGTGGAAATATTAAAAATGAAAAACGATACCTTGGTGACATTTGATTTGGATTTTACACCTGAGGAACCATACACTCGATTGGTACATTGGGATGACAACTCTATCGTCAAGGTTGAGGGAAAAGAAATGTACAGATTTGTTGGTGTTGTGGATATTCAGCGAAAATCAGGGTATATGGTTATTAATGGTTCGCATATTTGACTGAGAATATATCGGTACGCATAATGCCCTGTTCATTGTATCATGCCATGTGTCATCTATGCCCACATTGAATGTACAGAGTCGTCGCATGATGAGACTTGAGAACATGAATTTGTTTTCCATGATGTTTGTACACCGACAAATTGTATGTACACCTCGTCTACGTGAATACTTGTGAACAATCGTGACGTACTTGATGTGATGGTGTATGCATTGGTATTTTTCATGGAGACAAAACACGGTCTGTAACATGTTTACTTGAATATTGGTCGTTGGTTCATGAGTGAATATCCGGATCAGGCCCCCACACACTTTCTCGTATTAGTGATCCGGTTTCAGCTGACTGGAGCGACATGAATTGATCAGTAAAGACACAATATAGTAAACAGACCTGAGGAAACTCACAAGTAACCCGGAGTTGTTAGCGCGATGGGGAACATAAATTCATTATCCGTGTATCAACCAGCTACCAAAGTCGAGGAGGTGTTTTATTCAGACATTTTGACTCTGGAAAATCCAAAGCACGAACCCGGACATCACGGACATATCGGAAACCCCTTTATTCGCCAATTCCGAAAACATACATGTCGATGTACAACAGCTCATTGTTATTGTATGTGAGTAACCAATGATTTTGATGGGGTGCATCAGAGCAAGTGAATATTTGATTAGATAAATGTATCGGAGTCGTTGTTGGTGTATATTTTGTCACTGCCCGTTGTAACAATATACAAAACTATCAAATTGTCCGGTGTGGTTGTCAGTTTTCAAAACGAAAATGGTATTGTTACCCAGGGAGAAGGTAGATTCCCAAGTGAAAACTGTATTGGTACTCAGGTAAATGATAGTTTCCAGACGAAAAGGGTTTGTTACCCAGGAGAAAATGATTAGTTACTCTAGGTAAAAGTATTTTTCCAAGTGAAAATGTATTGTTACACTGGGTAAACGCCGGATCTCCGAAAGAAAATGATATTTTTACTCGGGTAAACGACGGACCACCAAGTGAAAATGGTTTGTTGCTCAGGGAAAAAGGTTTGTTACCCGGGGAAAAAATATATTTCCAAGTGAAAAAGGTTTGTTACCCAGAGAAAAAATATATTTCCAAGTGAAAAAGGTTTGTTACCCAGAGAAAAAATATATTTCCAAGTGAAAAAGGTTTGTTAACCAGAGAAAAAATAGATTTCCAAAGGAAAAGGGGGTTGTTACACTGGGTAAACGATAAATCTCCAAAGGACAATGGTATTTCTACTCGGGTAACGACCGACCTCTAGGTGAAAATGGTAATTTTACTTGGGTAGGTATCGTATGTTTAGTGTTGTTGGTATTGTTAAACGTTGTCGCCGGTAGCTGTTGACATACTATTACGAGTGTGAAAAGGATTTACACGACCTGTGCAGAGTATCGCGATAGTAAACATATTTTTGGTGCGACGAAACAAGATCGTTGTTTAAATTTTAATACATTTCGATTACCGAGTTGCTGTACAGTAGAGATGACTCTACATTAGACCGTGCTGTATACTTCGATTAAAACCACAAGACCACATGTCAATCTATTCGCGCAACTCGATGATGTTGATATAGTGTTACTAAAATTAATTATTACCTATTTACACAACATAAAAATAACAATTCATGTCGTAGCAGGTTTCTTGAACTCGTGCTTGATGAAACAAATGGTGACAAGTAGGCTTTGAGTGAAAAATAATTATTTAGAGTAGTGACATTTTGTGACCAACGAATGTAAATCGATCATGATATTACAATATATGCTTTCGTCAACATACCGACTTGGCGTAGAAACACTTTCACGTTTTTTTAATAACTGGATTCTCGAGACTTGCTACTTGTACGATGTATCGTTGGTGTGCAAACTATAACGGCCATTTTGTATGATAGTATGTTTTAGTTGTATTGTTGTGAGGACAACCATGTGATGACTCAGCACTTTTCGTTAGCAAAGTAGGTTGATTTGTGTGTAAGATGTAAGCACCGTGCTAGAAAACATATGTACTCTGTTGTTGGAGTAGCTGATTTATTGTTATGACATGGACATATCCTGAAGCCTTGGTTTGTTGTCTTACGAAGGATGAGGCGACCTCGGTGTCGTAAATTGTGTTAACTAAACTCGTATGGATACCGCAATTGTGCTGGACTTACACCACCAATCATTGTACAGGTTTGTAGTATGAGCGAATATTTTCGTGTAACATGAATATCTTTCGTATACACTTAGTATGAAATGAGATGTGTGGAACAATAATTAGTGTCGTACAAAGTGTTGTGTTTGATTGCTTACTTTTTATCAATGTCTTTGTGATGTTAAAAGACGACTGAGTTTTCATTTACATTAAGCGGAGAAACTCATGTAATAAATTTTACTCATTTGAAAATCGACTCGCGTGAAAATACCGATTAACAGTATCAATATGAGCAGTATGTTATTTTTCGCGATATGCAACCAATCTTCTAAGCATAACTTGTCAAAATTTATCGTGTCATGGAAAAGTCGGCTGTTACAAATTCGAAACAAATGTACTTCGGTTATCACGACAAAGGGAATTGAGATCAACGCAGTATTTCGGAAGTGAATGTGTATCGTTTGGTATGTTCAGCAATCACTAAATGATAAAAATGTGAAACTGTGCATACAACTCGGTTAGGTAAACGATACAGTTACAAGTCGGCTGTGATCTCGATTTACAGATGACAGCTTGACGATGTTAAAGCTCAACCACCCCAGTGTGTTTATTGCAAAGTATTTCCCGCAAACAAAATATCGAATGTCGACCTCGGCTTCATTAACCAAGTGGGTGAAAATGTTTTTTCTGCTGGACCTACATGATTTACATTTAGAAAAACGATCTACACCGATTAGGTGACGCTGTTTAATATACAACGAGTGAGTGAAATTTCTTAGGGTTTTGATTTACCGAGTTAATTATCAGCGATGGCCAGGTATGATTTGTATTTAGAAAAAGCGACCCACACCGATTAGGCGACACTGTTTAATATCCAATGAGTGAGTGAAATTTCTTAGGGGTTTGATTTATCCTGTTAACTACCAGCGATTCAATCACATCCAAGTAACGTATTTTAGTGACCGAGTATTGTGACGAATGACAATGGGAAAATTTCCAATTTCTCTGGTCGTGTGCGTTACACAATTAGTTCTAGTATGCATTCAGTGAACATCATACAAATTGACAACAACTTTCCTTAGTTTGGTTACATGATGACAATTATTCTGGAGGTTCAAATCGATATCGCTACTATGAACAGCAATACAAACACATTTTTGTAGATTTCAGTGTAGCACATAGTTCGATATTATTGTGATGGGTTTTGTATTAACCAAGACCAGTTGAATAGAATCCATCCAGTAAAGATACCTCTATTTACTTTTTTGATGATCAAAGTCTAGAGTGTGACCTCGTAATGTTTTTACATTTCACGCATTTTCGACAGAGAGTGTGAACAGAGTTTAACACAGATTAAATGACACCGCCCCGGAGCCCAAAGTGATATTTTCGTACTGCGTAATGTGCGTATGTTTCAATTCGATGTCGCAGATTCCGACAATAAAGTATTGCACCGGTTGTTAATCAGCAAACGAAATTGTTGTTTCATCTTTAGTCTTGGTTACTGGAAACAATTACATTTGTAAAATATTTTCTGATATCCGCGATGCGCAGAGTGATATGTACCAAGGTGGAATAATTTTTCAATCATGAACATTTCAGACACGTATAGTTTACAACTCGATATGTTAATAACAACGGTACTGAAAAGATTGTTGTTGTCATAATAACCTTTACCACAACGCCGGGTCTAATTAACACGAATAATTTAATAATCAAGTCATGATCAACTATTACATATGGCACATCAATGTATCAATCCTTATGTTCACAGAATGGTAACTTTCGATATAACACCAGCGTTCGATTGTAAGAAATGAACTCGCAACTATACGTTGATCAGACTTTCAAATCTCGTATACTCAAACATATTATGTTAATCTCAAGTCACCTGCACCGAGTGGTAATTACTTTTGTCTTACAAAATATATCGAGTAATAATTACTTTGTCTTGCAGAATATACCGCGTAGTAATTCCTCTATCTTACAGAATAGTAACGACTTTTAAAGTTGAATAAAAAAGATGTGTCGGGATATGAATACAACCGAGCTTGTTATGGATTTTAGGTTTTAGTGATTGTATGGACTCGTGTATGCTTGGCTGACTGCTTGAGTTGGTCGGGTAAGTTACAAACGGATTTACTTGCCAATGTTTTCCTGATTGACTGAGTATGGCAAAATGTTAAAATGTCGAGACCTAATACTTTATCCGTACACCCAATTATAACAAAACATAACCCGCATTCAAATAATACGTAAGCTACAACTGGATTTAAAACTCGATGCTATTTTGTGGTTAACTCTAGTCAGTGGTCATGTTTGTGTAGATTTCAGGAATGATCATGACGAGTTGGCCGGGTAAATTAGTGGTAGTAACTATGACCGTACAGAGTTGCTGACATTCCAACATCTTTTACGCTGTAATATACGGATTACTCGTGATCATTTAATTCTCAGTTATTGTTCAGACATTCAAATCTCGTATACTCAAAATGTAATAGGTTATGTCAAGTCGTGTATGTACCGATTAGTAAATACTTTGTCTTGCAGTGTAGTAACGGCCTTTACAGTTGAATAAAAATTATCGGTCATATGAATACAACCAGGATGAATTAATTCAAGTTTGCGAGTTGTAGTGGTATAATCAAGTAAGTGAAAACTATATTTTTAACACCGGTTGATATTATGAATAATTCTTTTGAGTATGGTAAGATGTTAAAATGTCTCTTTGACAAACGGAAAGCCGGATCGTGAATAGAGTTGTAAGGTTTCATTACTTGTTTCAAATCAATATGCGTATAATCTCTAAATATGACCGGGTTGAAATTTGGTAGTCTTGTTAGTCAATCCTATTTCAATTCACACTACGCCAAAGTCAAATTATTCGGTTTCGGATTATCTCAATTTACCTATAGAGCCCGAATGGATTCCGACCCGTGCTATAACTAGATCGCTATGTCTGATGCATTATCCTGTCAGCGACGTAGGGTTTTACAATTATTTCACACCTTTTCGAATAAGCGTCAACTTCGCAAAGGATTTGGGTGGGATCAGAAATAAGTGAGAATTTGTCGGTATTCGAATCATCGTCTGCGACGGTTCTGTTATTCGTTACTTATTAAATTTTACCAATGAAATCCAGTTCCTGTGACATACCGATTATCAAAATATTACATTGTGGCGATTGGAATGTATGTAAAAACAAGTTGCGAGGGATGGCTATGTCTTAGGTGTTATCTCGTGAGTGATCGTGGGATTTGCAACCTATTTCACACCTTTTTGAAGTGTTAGTTTGTGAACGCGGCTATTGTTGGTATCACCGTCTACGCGGGCTCTGTGGTAAACTAATTACCAGAATATTACATTGTCAACGATCGGCATGTATGTAACAGCGAGTCGCGAGCGATGGTTATGTATCAGGTATTATCTTGTGAGCGATCGCGGGATTTTACCAATATTTCACACCTTTTTGGAGTGTTAGTTTGTGAACGCGACTATTGTTGATATTCGAATCACCGTCTACGCCGGCTCTGGGGTAATCTAATTACTCAAACATTACCATGAGAGTAATTCCTAGACTTAGCAAACTATTTCACACCTTTTTTGCTGAAAGTACGACATGCCGCCCGCAGTCTATAAACGAAAGTACGAATCACTACCGCATCCATAAGACACAATAGCCGCATGCCACCCCCGCCATAAGACGAAAACGTTAGTTCGCCACCCCCGCCATAAGACGAAAACGTTAGTTCGCCACCCCCGCCATAAGACGAAAACGTTAGTTCGCCACCCCCGGTTTCTCGTTAGCTCGCCACCCCGCCCATAAGAACCCATTACGATCTGCGACCGATCGACTATACTACTGTCGGGATTCACTCATCAGGACACAATTTTTTTTTTCCTCAGAAAAGTCGAATAAAAATTTAGTAACTAATTACGTAATGGCAGGGGGTGACTTCGTATTCGTGATCAGCGTACGGAAATGGACTTAATAGTCATTGTTTGGGCCAGAAAACGGAAATGAGGTCGACCAGCGTTATCAATTGCCGCGGGCTCGCTGCGCGATTTGCCACGTCTCCAACAAACCTAGTTCCGCTGGCTTGATGAATCACATATACAATGGACCCGGTGTGCACTATACTATCGGTCGGCGTACACAATCGCATCTGCATTACGCCTGACACGGTAGATGTATCATCACTTATGGCCTAGCTTCATCTCTAGTCTAACTATCGAGCCCCGTACCTGGAATGAGTTGGCTCCTATCTCTCGATGGCTCGAAGCCAATGCCGTTAAGAGTGTGATGAGTGATTAAAGAGTGACGTCGCGAAACTGAATGACATCGAATGTCCGCAAACATGTGCAACGCGTGGGTATATGGGTAATTGATTTCCGCCAACACTTGAACATAACCATCAGAAGATACGTGTTGTATAAGACAAAAGGTTGGAAGCACCTGAACATGCCGTTATTATATCACATACTCCATAAAAACTCGGACATTGTGACTTGCACAAATCGTCGTTGAAGATACTAAAGACGCGTTGATAGGCGATGGTATTTAATTATTCATGACAGATCAGAGAGTTGCTAATTAGTAGCACTCCCGGACTCGTCGACAAGATTATTATGCGCGTAAAATCGTCAACACGAGTGGATTGTATAATCTTTATTTACTCATGTACTTAACCATAACGAAGTGATGCTATATTGATGAGCCAACTATCCAAATCACGAAGCGGAAGTCACAATCAGCCTCTTGCGTAGGTTTAAAGATGAGTTTTAATCACGTTTAGGTCCCACAAGCTACATGTTATATATACGTGATACATTTTTCAATCTACCAGTGGCATAAATATCGAGTCTTCTCGGGTATATTATGCCCGTCACCAACGGAATCCATAATTCTAATATTTCCCATTATTAAGAGCTGGGAAGAAATTTGCGCATCACCTTTTATAGTTGCTGGGGATTTCACTCCGTAGTTCAGCCGAACACCAGTCAAGTGAAATAGACTCAAGGAGCCGCCAATACTTTGGAAGAATAATTTAGTTGAACGCATTACGGTAAATTTCCGTATCGAAACATAGGGGGTTTACATACCCTGAAGTGTTCCGTCACTTTCTGTGATGTGAACTTGGTCGGTCGCGAGTCGATGACCGCAAAGGTGTAACTTGGGTTTAGCCTCGTGTGTACTCAAACTACGGGTATATAATAGGGTTGCCATACGTCCGGAATTTCCCGGACATGTCCGGAATTTCACTGAAAAATCTGCGTCCGGGAGGAATTCCTAAAATATGCCCAAATGTCCGGAATTTTGAAGGGTTGAAGTAGGCTCAAAAGTTTTTCGTAAGTCAACATAAACAGTATTTTTTTCAAGCAGATTTATGATATTCGAAATTCTTCTTCGCGCTGCGCGCGAGGTAATGCAACGTTTATTGGTATTAGTACGGGCACCTGGCATCACATTCGCCAAACAGATGCAATCAAAATTAATGTAAATTACCATAATTTACTGAAATAAGTCCAATGGTAATCGCAATTATAAGCTAACGGTATAGTACTAGAGTTGGTTAGGGCCGATTGGATGATTTAGTCACCGACAGTGGTTCCAAATTCTTGGGCTCGTTTACCTTTATCTGGAGATAGCGATGATGTTGGACGTAATCACCGTCCTAGGCCGGGAGTAAGTTTGGGCAAGCTGAATTTTTTTAGTAACCAGCTTATCAAGTTTTTAGCTGGGCCATGGAACATTTTGAAGTTTGAAATGAGGTCGCGACCATTAAAGGTTGGAAATCACCGGATGAGCAACCTGCTGGTGCATTTTATAGTAGCCCAATGAAAAAATCAATATTATTGAAGAATTCATTCATAAAATTTCACAGCCAAATGCATATAGTAATTGCCCAAGAAGTTACATCGATTACCCTATGGTGGGTTAGAGATCAGTGCTTTTTTTGGGCGGAAGAGGGCGGAAAAAATGTTGTCTCGGACCTGAATAAAATAAAAACACACAATCAAATAGCCGCACCGACCTAACAGTATAGCGGGACTATCAAACACAATCCCGACAGGCCAAACACGGCCCGCCAGACGATTTCATCCGGCAAGTGGAGAAATCTATTGCACACCATAGCAAGTAGCAATCAGCAGAGTTCACATTACAGAGGGTCCAATTCATGACCTATGTCCCACTCCCTTCCTGTATACCAGGGGTTCTCAACTTCCCTTGTACAACGGGCCGCATTTTTACAAATAAAGACGCAGCGGGCCGCAGAATATTATTATCATGTATTTGCGGGCTACTATTAAATTTAGGCTACTACAGCCGATTTACCAGTCGTATACTGGCATTTAGTACATTTTCATGCATTCAGGGGCATTAATGGACACCGTTCGTAAGTTTACAGTGGCTGTTGTTTTGTGAGAATACGTATCTTCCTGCGGCGCAAGTAAATCCCCGATTTGAGTCTGCATTGCATTCGTTTCCAAGTAGGTAGGCCTATATGCACCCCAAACCCTTCCAACAGACAACTGAACTCCCTGTTTCAATGCGTGAGTGAGCAAGTATGAAATTACGGTCACTCTTTCGTTACAGATGCCATTATCATGACTTTCTGCTCTCAGTGATGTGAGAAGAAGTCTGGTGTTCGGGGTCATTTCTGAGCAAACCAATCAACCCTTATCCTTTCCTTCCATGGCTGATGGAGCCCTGCACCAATAGTTACAGGACTCAGCTTTGTAAATTTGTTGTTAAATTTGTTGTTTTTCGCATTTCCTCTGGAAATATGTCTACTCTGATAAAATGCGCCCAGATAATTAGCTATATGCCATGTCGGTGGATTCGTCCAATGCTAGGCTAAAGTGGTCTACGCGGCAACGTGGTTCAGAAAATGCGATAAAAGATCGACTGGTATCGCTGTTACTCTTCTCCATGGTCACGGTTGAATCAGACAACTGTAGCTTCGAAATTCGTCAGTTCATGTTGTCCTCACTGTTAAGTTCTGGAAACAGCGAATATTCGCACAGTATGTTGAAGTCTTATTGAAATCACCCCTTATCTAGCAGATTTCTGGGGTTTAGCGATATTCTGAGCAATTTTGAACGATGCGTCTGCAACGTCGCTGCCAATTTTAACAATGCCCGAATTATGGATTGCTGGACTTGCCACCAAGCTGGCATCGTTTTTTCTAAGATCAGGCGATATGTGAAACTCCAGAAGAAACAGGCGATTCAACGCTTCGCTACGACAACTGTTCTTTGACAAATATGACACATCGGTTTTCCATATATATCTGGGAAAGCAAATTCATTGCTCCACGCAGAGTTACAAATCCAGCTTTCGACGTTTTTGTTCCTAGTACTTGTTTCTGCTCAAACCATTCACGGTGTGTAAAACACTTATTAAAAGTGTTCTACACAGAGAGATTCTCTTGAAGCAGAGTGCAGCCGAATACCGATTCAAAACAATAACAATCTAAACTTCAGCATAGGCCTATATCAATAAAACCAGAACACATCAAAGAATGAGTAATCAAACGAAACCGAGACAGTGCGATAGTAGCTAAATTAATATGTAACAATTCTGTGCCAGTAGTAATTGCTTCCGTAATGAAAGATGTCGCGGGCCGCGGGTTGAGAACCCCTGCTGTATACAGTCGTTTGACAATGCTTTGCTAGCGTGACGTCATGTTGACAGACAATGTGTAATACCTCATTTTAAATCCGCTAGTGGGCGCTACAGAGTGTCCGGAATTTGCTTCACAAAAATATGGTAACCCTAGTATATAACGAAATCTGACATGCGTAACAAGACTAAAGGGCAGCAACTGTTTTGCCGCTCTGGTAGTGACAGTTCGAATGGATATTTTTATACTATGGTTGTGATATCGGAAGTATGGATTTGATTGCTGTGAAGATGCAGATTATATCATCAGAAGCCGAAAGGTATTGTCATACTAGATCCTCCTTGACAGGTCGAACCTTCAATATGATCCGAAAGCTGTATGCCAATTGCTGGCTAGGCTGATTTACTGAACAATTTAAACAGCTGCCAAATATTGAGTAACATAACAGTAGATATGAAAGTAACCAGGAAGGTGCGGGAAAATGCTGCAGCCCTTGAAATTTTTTGTTTAAGAAAATAGAACCCCTATTTGACCTCTTTCGCGCGATCCAATGATTGTCCCGTTATGTAACCTTGTGCCACTTCTGAATTGTATTCGTATTACGCTCATGCGTTAAGCTAGCCTATTTCGTGCTAATTACGCAAATTGTGGCTGAATTTTGGAATTTGGAATTCAGCGAAAGCACGAGTGGCCCATCTCAGTATACGGTAATTGTAAATTACAGTAGGATCTGGCGGTTATAGCTATTATTCATTCAATGTCAATGTGGCACACGAATTAATACAAAGAATGTTAATTTGTCACTGAAGCTATAGCCGTAGGCGAATTTACTTGATTAAGCCTGATCCATAAAGACTGAACAATGCTACATTGCAGCAAGGTGAATAAGCTTGTTCAAGAATCCTTAAAGATACGAACAACAATAAAGTGGGCAAAACCACGCGTTTCGATTGATAGTTCACCCCCGAAAGACAATGCCCTACACGACCTCAGATGGGAGCTCACTTCTCATGCGGTTAGCAGCATTATGATTCGGCTGAATTTTTTACAAGGATACATTTAGCAGTGCACACTTGTCGCATCCCTGTTCATTTATCCGGGTTCCTGACCGACACAGATTCCACACTCCAAAGGTCAAGTTTTGGGAAATCACAGCGCAAAACTAAATTTCAAAAAAAAGGACTTCATATTTGCATGAAAGAACGGTGCAATATTTGATCACACCTACTAGCATGGGTGTGAGTGACAAATGTAATGCCCAAAAGGCGTGATGACTTGAAAATACGACCTGCCTTAGGGAATAAATTACGTAAACACGCTGTTTTCGTCTACAGTGTGTTATAAAAAAAATCAAACGCTGACAAGCGACACCGAGGGAATGCGATCGTATAAAACAGACAAGGGCTAGTAACATAATGATATAGTAGAGAGAGAGAGAGAGATATGATATTCTTTTTCGCCTGCACCATCGAGATGCTTTGGCGACGGAGTTGTGATACGGCCCCATGAGGTCATCTAGTCTGCGCCCCCGTTTTCTTCTCCTCCATGCTATCCGTGATTGCTGAGCGCCTAGCAGGATAGCTGCAGATACCATTTTTCGAGTCTTTGGTGTGACCCGGCCGGGGATCGAACCCTCGACCTACCGCTCGAGAAGCCGGACGCATAACCATTACACTATCTCGCTCGGTAGGATACGAGAAAGTGTATCTCTAAACAGGGCTTTGGAGCAGCCGTAGATTTGCTTTGCTCCGGCTCCGGAGCTTTCTTCGATCGTAGATTGGCTACGGCTCCGGGCCGCATTGTCGCCGCTGCTCCAGCTCCAGCTCTGAAAACTATGAAAGGGGCCTGTCTATATCAGGGGTGTGTATACCATATGTGACCCGCGAGAAGATTTGAGTAGCGCGCGAGCTAACTTTCAATATATTATCGAAATTCTGTTGTATTGTCGAAGTTGAATGGCTCAGATTGTGGGCTCGCAGGGCCAGCCAGGAATGTGGTCGGCGTGGCCGCGACACTTGGATGATGATGACTGAAATGTCAGTTCATGCGCATTGGCAGATCGAGGGTCCAGCGGTCACATTTTTGGTGAATCGTCGTGCATTGCAGTGGACTGAGGGAGTGGTGAAGTCGTTCTTCGTGCTTCGCGTGTTTGATTGTCACACGATTTCTTTCTCTGTAGACTGTCCCCATCTGAAAATGAAAAAGTGCCGGATTTAGCCGATTAGCAATTGCGAGAGAGGGTATATTCGCGTTTGCGCTCACAGAAAGATCGTCAATAGGCACAAAAGGATTATCGCATTTTAGCGGCAATCTTCGATATCGAGATGTCCGGATGCCGAATAGTCCTGTCCTTGCAAACTGAGCCCAGCGGGCGGTAGACAGTCGACCCGCAATATACACACCTCACTCAGCTCTACCGGTAAATCAGATTACGTGAAAAAAGACAGGACAAAAATTGATAGCAATGCATGCAATTCCCAATCATATTGACCAATTCAGTCATGAAACTGAAGAAATTACTTGCGCTTCGCGCGTTTGGGCGGGAGAAGCTAATTCACTCAACGGACTGGTGGTGATTAGACTACCAGACAAGCCGAGACAACTAAATTGATAAGGCTATAGCTGATAGGGAATTAGGACAAACGTAATAATTCGGCATCCCTGTCCAGCTAAACTTAACGGAAAAAGAATTTGAGTCAGAATGCAGTGTAACTGGAGAATAGCTCTGAAGTAGAAGCTGCATTCTTGTATTTCATTTATTATATACACGGATTTATTATACCGATACACAAAATTTATGTTAAGTTCCAGAAAGTAAAGGACATTGTATTGTGATTGAATCGCTAAGTGTGACCCTGAAATAACATCTCGGGGACTACGGATAGTTCAATTACTCGAATGCAAGCTGCTCAATTTCCACCTTATATACAAAAATGAATTTTCGAATAAGTATAGAACATGTTTTGTCTTCAGTGAAAGTCTGTTGCACCGAGTGTTTATATTAAATCGTAGGGTACAAATGCAAATGGTACGCACATTGTAGTGAATGATTTGTTTTAACGCCACAATCATTTACGAGACTAGTGTGGTCCAATTGCGATCGCTCGTCAACCCGAAAAATCGTCATAAGAAGAAGAAGGTAGTAGCAAAAAGCGGATGACAACCCAATTCCAAAAACGGTTCCTTGTATTTTTGATAGCTATCCAACGAGACCAAAACGAACTTCCTACGTAGTCGGGAACATGCCGGGGTCAGAAAAGTTATATAGTATAGAACGGACATGTGACCAAACGAAACCTTCCTCGAGCGGTCCCGAAGCGTTCGGGACCTCGAGCGCGTGACCATACGAGGTTATAACGCTGTGACAATTGATAAATTAACTCTTATTGGCAAGAATTGTATCGTTTCAATACTACAGAAAATCATCGCTCACTACTCGACTCGAATCATTCGATTTAATACTCGAATCATTGCGCCGGTCCTACAGATAACTTCCGGTATTAAGTTATCTGAGCAACAAACATCTAAATTGATAATCTGATGTATATTTTTCCTTATCGCAGGTAGAGCCTACATTATTGGTCGGTAAACCACCGTTCGAATGTCAGATGTTGCACGAAACTTTATCGGAAATGGAGAAGAATGAATACATGATTCCACCCTCTTGCTATCTAATCAGACGGTATGTTATTTCTGAGACTTGAAATTTACGTTTTTGCATGTTTTCTCATGCGTGCTCAGAGGTTGTCAAAGTAGTCATTGTTGGTACTCAAGTGGAAGTGGAAACAACCTTGTCAATTTCTACTCTAGTTCAAATACAAATAGTGATCTCCAAGTGAGAAAAATAATGAATATTCTGGCCTTGGTTTGCCTGGAAACTGAAAACTATTGAGTAGAAGTACCGTAGTCTATGCTCTGACTTAGCTACTGACCACCTCTAGTCCGATCAATGGCAACTTTTTCAGGTGACGTAACCTGATTTGAGTGTCCTTTGTGTGACTTGAATTGAGTTTTAAAAACTAAGTTATTTGGCATCACTTGACTCGAGTTGCATTTGAAACCTAATGCAGTGGTTCTCAACCTTTTTGGCTTCGCGGACCCCTTTTGACCGTCACGGACCCTCGCGGACCCCCTCAAGTTTTAGTTCAATTTTATCTCAATTATCGTCCAACCTTCATATCTGTATTGTGAAATATGAACTGTAGGCTTGTGATAAACAGCAAAATAATGATCTTTCTTGAAAATAACATCATAATATTTATGTAGATATTGGTAGACTTTTATTTTTTCAAAGATAATTTTGCTGCTGTATTTCCTGAAGTACGTGGTCGTGTCTTGAAAATCCGCGTCTTCGTTTTGATATGAACGAGTAGTGACGAAAACCACTTCCGCCAAGATAGATGGAGGCTAATGCAATATTAATGCATACGCTTCCAACGATAGTAGTAGTTAAGTAGATCTCTCGCATGACGCCATTGTGGCTTATGGCGGGGTGGTGAGCGGCTCCTTATACCTTATGGTGGGGTGGTGAGCGGCTATTGCGTCTTATGGCGGGGGTGGTGAGCGGCTCTTATTTCTTATGGCGGGGGTCGTGAGCGGCTGGAAAACCGGGGGTGGTGAGCGGCTTTTATGTCTTATGGCGGGGGTCGTGAGCGGCTATTGTGTCTTATGGCGGGGCGACATGCGGCTATTGCGTCTTATGGATGTGGTCGTGATTCGTACTTTCGGGTATATACATCTCTCGACTGGTGTTGAATATGTATCGAGTAAATAGTCATGTGAATGAATCTTTGTTAATGTGTATATCGTAAATTATTATATATGATGTAGTTTAGTCGTGACAAATGACCGATCGTGTTCTCTTTCGTCGCTATTGATTGCTAGCTGAATAATACTTCAGATCGGATTATTCGCACCTTGTATACCGCTGTTTCGCACCTATAGAATAGTCTGCTGTTCACAGTCGCGACTTCACCGCGATAGCACAATATTCACACCTCGAGCAGTTGAACAACACCGCGCTAACCCAGTTGTCGAATCACATAGGTCAAGCATTTTACACGAAATGAAATATTGTATTGTGGTATACAAATACGCAAACTATTCTTTCAATTCAACAAGTCTAGTTAACTGATCGATTTTCAATCTACCGATACAGTTTTTAACACGAGTGAGTTGATATTTCTTCCCGGGTGCGAGCGAGGCTTTGTTCCATTGATCCAAAACCACCTCGCCAGTATCGTCTTTTAATGTAAAACTGTATAATTTCAACTCCTTTCCGGCGTCAGAATTGACCGTCTTCTCCTCTCGAGAAACACAAGTAGCGGCGATCGAAACGTATTCATCTTTATTTCCGTATACCGATTCGCAGGTCAATAATGGGTATTCTTCAGTCGTATGTCTCGATTTTCCATGCGTGGTTACTGACGAAGCCCGTCCCAGTAATACAGCAGGTTTTCCAGTAAATTTATCAATTTGGACCCAACCGGATTTGACCATAAGTTTTTTTCGTTTGGAGAATGCTTTCTCAATGGCTCCGAACAATTCACGATTGAAACACGTGAAAGATATCTCTTCATTATTATTGTCGATGAATATACCTTTGAGATATTGACAAACGCCGCCTCTTTTGGGTGATGAAACGAATTTGACGCCGACGTGAAAATTTGAAGTTGATCCGACTTGCATGTTGTTGTTGATGCTGTTCGATGTCATATCGTTTGGTAAAGTGAGAGTCATCAACAAATCAATCGTCATTTATAGAATTAACCACGTGTTATAAAACAGGTTAACAGCCTTTGTATAACGCTGATGATCCGTGCGAATAGACTTGGTTTGAAGTAGACTTTACAGGAATTCTGTAGGAAATTACACCATTCACAAGTGGTAAAGGACACGAATGAATTTTCTTCTTACCCAGTCACTTATCAATGTACTGTAGTGAGTATTCAAGATGTCTGTTGTTAAATCTCTGTACACCGCGATGTCATGAATGTCGCTTTTCATCGCTGCAATGCTTATGACACTAAAAACACCATTCCAGTCGACGCCATATGATCGAATCGAGTTAACCAAGGCAGCGAAATCACACTTTCGAACACGGTTCACGTTTTCTCCATGTACATAGAAATCTAGCACTCTGTGGATGAATTTTTCCGTTTCGCTCAAGGTGGGGGTTGTTAAGTTATGATAATACAGAAGGTAATTCTCAATGATCACACTAGTTGTCATAACGAGTAACTATCAACTGAAAAAGTAAACCATGACACCGCGAGGTGTTAAAATGGTGAAATATACCGCTCGATCACCTAGAAAGAAGGGGTCTGTGTTAGCGTGTGAAAAATTAAATCTATAAATAGACACCACCGAGATTCGGTTGTTATACTTCACTGTCGCAGACATAAACGTTGGAGCAGTTAGATTAATTATTATACAATGGCCGAGGCTCAGATAGATAATCTTGATAAATTTGGTTATGAACCAAACGCATTTGAATCGCAATTTGAAGAGAATGCGGATATCTTTGATGCGATTAATCCTGGTGATCTGATGACGCCTGATTTAAGGGTTGAAGCCACAGAACGCGACTCTACGACAACGATCGAAATGCGACCAAACCATGCAGATATAGCGCACCAGGCGTGGCTGAAGTCGGGTCAACTAGCTAGAGAAAGCGTGATTAATGATCTCACGAACTTGGTGACGACACCGTGTGTACCGATCGATGAGGCGGCCGTTAACCTCGAATTACTGAGTACCGAGAAGCCGTCGACTTCTGGTGTGACGCTACCACGCTCTGCTGAGTCGCTATCGGCGGTTGATACTCCTAAATCTGCATCAAACAGGAAGCTGGCTCGAAAAAGAACCATATCGACAACTGTGGGGGTAGGCATACCACCAGCTAAACAGCTTTGTAATGATAAATTGAAAAATTCGACTCGTACTGAACCCAGACAGAAGGCTGGCAAGAAACCTGTGAAGTCTAAAACCGTGAGTGTTTTAAAAGATGACGACGATTTTCGCGACGATACGAGGGGTAAGAAGAAGCAGGAAGAAAAACTATGTCAATACACAGTTGACAAGATGGTCAGCCACCTCCAGACTATTGATGTTGTTAAACCGCATTTAGGTTCAATACTATGCTATGTTGACTCATTGATGGAGAAAAAAAATTTGACAGTCACAAAGCTCATGACTGACATCAAACGACTGCTTGCTGTCAAGGGTCAGCGTTGGAGTCTTGATGAGATTCAACCTGAATTAAACACCGCAACCGACGAGTACTTGCATCGACTTCTAGAGACTAGAACGAAATTGAAGTATAATTTGTGATTGTGCTGAATGATTTTCATTTTTGTGAGTGTGTATTCTCAATTTCTGTTTTCCGTTTCAGATTTTACATTAGAGCCATAAATAAACAATAGCTTCTGAAAGCGCAACCACTAGCGGCGTCGGTGGTCTTGTAATCTCGAATCAGCGGTTTAGGTCTTTCTCTCCGGGCGTCGAGCAGCGAACAACGTGGCTGACTGTCTGGATATATTCGAACGCGGATCGCTGGATAAGGAGTTAATTAGTAAGTTATTCGGTATGACTACTTTGATTTATGAATATAATATGTTATTCCTTCATCCTACAGACAAAACAAACGTCGGAATTGAAGTAAAGAATTGCATAGGTGAGTTATTACTGTTCAGAACTAGTGAACATGATGTAATGATTTTGTTGTTGAACAGACAGAGCAAACTCAAGTCGAACGCACTAGTCTATCGGTAAGTTATCTGCTATAACACAACGTTAATGAGCATAGTATGATGTGTTGCTTGTTTTATTAAGCATAAAGAATCGAAGACACCAACAAAGAAACTAGATTGTAAGTAAGACTAGTTTCATGTTCCTCAAGTGCTGAATTTGACCACGTGTTATTAATTTTACAGATGAGTCGACGCAGACGGAATCGTGTTCGCGAAGAACCGAATGCACCACCAGAGATTGGCGACGAACGCCAAGAAGTTGTAAATCAGAACTGGCAAGCGATAAAATCGTATGTAGTGAAAAAGACCAGTCATGTGTATAATATTCGAGTTATCGATCGTGAGCTAACGGATGTTTACCGCGATATCCAAGCGATATTTTTCTCCGAGTCACATACCTTTAAAGTGAACTACGCACATGCCTTCATTTTATATCACACTGAGACTCTGAGATTTCGGTATTTTCATGCTTCGGCAAACATCGATAGTGTATTAGAAACACCGGCGCTAATTTCAACACTACCTGAATTCGATGAATTTGTTGAATCTATTCGCTTGGAAACCGCACTTGATTTGTTACAAAACTCTCGATCAGATACAAAGTCGCTACCAGTCTGTCTGACTAATGTACAGTTTTATGTATACCCAACGGGTCATTTACTGATTGGTTGTGCCGATATCAAAATACCTCCGGGACTTGCGCAATCAAGATGTATCTTAACATTTACACGTCGAAAAAATAGACATCGGTACAATGACAATCTGTGTGCTTTTCGGTGTATCGCCCACTCACTGGGAAAAGACACCAAAGATTTGGCTCAACAATTTACTTCGGTGTATGGTGTAAATGTAGAATCCGGTGTGACTCTTGATATGCTGGATGATATCGAGGATTTGTTTAATGTTGCTATATTCGTGTACACCAAGACCGAGGGTAAAGCCTGTGCACTCCGGCGTAGTACCTATGAAGCGAAACCTGTGTACTTACATTTAGAAAATGCGCACTTCTGTCTCATTACCGATATGAGGCGATATATAGAGACCTATAAATGTGATGTTTGTCAACGATTGTTTAATTTGCAGCATGAATTGACCAGACACAAATGTACAACGGGTGTCGTTGAAGTGTTTCCGGGTGGTGTGTATAGCCCTCCTCTGAACATTTTTGAAAAACTCGATCTAGAAGGGGTGTTCGTTCCCCACCAGCTTCGTTATTTCAAATACCGTATCGCGTTCGACATAGAGAGCATGTTTGAAAAGTGTGATATTCCAGATTCCTCCAAAACTTCATGGGAGTGTAAACATATTCCTATTTCGGTTAGCATCTCTTCTAATGTGGAAGGATTCTTGGAACCGTATGTAATTGTCTCGAACGGTGACCCAAATGACTTGTGTGCGGAAATGGTTGATCATTTTCATGATATTCAAAGTGAGTCATTTAGGTTGTTACAGATGGAATATCAACACTACTTGGACACGCTCGAATGTAAAATTACCGAAATGAAGGCGCTCGACCCCGCCGAGAGAAAAATACCTCTTGAACGTTTACAAGAGGAGTTTATGCGATATTTAAAACAGATCCCTGTTTTGTCGTTCAATGGTGGTCGGTATGACTTGAACTGTCTCAAAGAGTACTTGATGGGTTTACTTGTTGATGAAAATCTGAATGTATTGAAGCGCGGTAACAACTTCCTCTCGTTGACAACTAACAGACTTAAATTTTTGGATATTGTGAATTACTTGGCACCCGGGTTCTCGTACGATGCTTATTTGAAGGCCTTCAAATGTAGCGCCGCTAAGGGTCATTTTCCGTATGAGTTTCTGACTAGTTTGGAAAAGCTGGATTATACGAGTCTTCCTAGCCACAGCGACTTTTACAGCTCGCTAAAGGGTCGTAATATATCCACAGCTGAATATGAAAACTGTTTGAAGGTTTGGAATGATAACAAAATGACTACTTTACGTGATTATCTCAAATGGTACAACGCAATCGATACTCACTACTTCATTGAGGGGTTAGAAAAACAATTTCAATCTTTCAAAAGTCAGTTCAGTGTGGATATATTCAAAGAAGCTGTCTCCCTACCCGGGGTTGTATCGAGGCATCTTTTCAACAGCATCCCACGTGATTTCACCTTGTTCAATGATAAACACCAGGATCTGGTTTCGCTATTCAGAGACAATTTAGTGGGTGGACCGTCAGTCATTTTCCATCGATTTCAAAAACAGGGTGAAACTCGAATCAAAGAATTTTTTTACAAGGAAAACGCTCAGATCACCCAACATGTAACAGGGCTGGACAGCAATTCGTTATACCTTTTTGCTTTGAGTGAACCTAGTCCAACTGGTTTCCCGGTACATTGGCAACCACTCGATGCTGAGTGTACTAAATTCAAACCTGTCAAGACCGCGCCGAAATGGGGGGAGACAGCAGCTCAATGGCTGAACTGGTATTCGCACATTCACAATGTACATGTCCACCATGCTTTTAATGGACCTGAAATCCGCGTAGGAGCTCGTAATTATCCTACTGATGGGTTCTATCGTAATTCAGCTGGTCAAGGGGTAATCTTGTCTTTTCTTGGGTGTCATTTTCACGCACATCAGTGCAGATTTGGCTGTGATGACTTGGAACGTCGAGAACGAACTAAACGTGTTCATGATTATTACAAAAGCCTCAATTATCAAGTCGTATGTAAATGGGAATGTGACTGGCGCACGGAGAAACAGGAAAATCCTGATATTGTGCGATATCTTAACGGAATTCAACCGCAATTGAATAGAACCAAGTCTGTCACCGCGCATAAATTGATGGAGATGGTAATGACCGGTACATTCTTTGGGTGTTTATCAGTCGATATTTTTACGCCAAAACATTTGCAAAGGAAGTTTGTTGAACTATGTCCGATATTCAAAAATACGATGGTGTCTCGCGAGCATTTGTCAGGACACATGAAACAGTTTGCCATTGATCGTAAATTACTCACCAAACCCACGCGCATGTTAGTTGCTTCATACTGGGGCAAGAAAATCTTGTTGACCTCTGACTTGATCAAGTGGTATGTAGAGCACGGATTGATTATATCAAAAATCCATGAGGCGGTCGAATTCACAAAAAAGACCTGTTTTGACAACTTTGCGAAAAATGTCTCAGACTGTCGACGGGCTGGGGACCGTGACCCTAACCTAGAGATTATTGCCCTGACACAAAAATTAGCCGGAAACAGCAGCTATGGTCGGGTCTTGATGAATCCACGTAAATTCAAACGAACCACCTACTGTGATAAAAGTGAATTGGATGTCAAAGTTGAGGATCGCTTTTTTGTGAAATATGATGAATTGAACGCTGATCTATTTGAAGTAACGAAGCGACCTAAAACGATCAAGTGGGGTAACTGTATTCAAGTGGGGTTCTGGGTTTATAACAATGCTAAGCTCAAGATGCTCTCGTTTTTTTATGACTGCTTGTGTAAATATTTCCGCGACGAGTGCTTCATGCTATTAATGATGGACACAGACTCCCTCTATCTTTCGCATTCAGCCTCATTCGACGATATCCTTATCCCCGAGAAAAGAGATGAATTTTATGTGGAATACGAGAACTGGTTTCCACGCTATTTTTGTGACGAGCATCGAGCTGAGTTTTTGGCTGATCCGGTTTCTTTTGACCGTTCGCGACAGTGTTGCAAAGACACGTATGCCTATTACCTTCGTCAACCGGGTTTGATGAAAGTGGAGTACGAAGGTGGTACATCTTTCTGCGGTCTCCAATCCAAAAATTACTTTTGTGATGGACCAAAGAAAAAATTAGCTTCCAAAGGCCTCCAGAAATCCAACCCAGTCGATTTCGAAACTTTTCTGGGTGTCTTGACATCTAGGCAATCTGTCGGGGGAGTGAACAAGGGGTTTCGGTGCAGAGATAGGGGTGTCTATACATACAAACAACAGCGTAAAACATTTTCCTATTTCTATGCCAAACGCCGAGTGCTCGAGGATGGTGTATCAACCCTGCCATTGAATGTGTAATTGTATATTTTGTGTGCTATTGTATTTTATCTGTGTGTCTGCTATTATTATGATTTATTTGTATTTTTTATGTGTTGATGTGTCATTTGTTTTCCAGATGGATAACGCTATTTCATATATTGAGTCAGTAATGTCAGAATTGGATTTAAATAGTTTGCACAAAGAGACGCTTGAACTGGAGCAGGAATTAACACAGCTCTCGATTCGCGGTACCGATGACAACTCACAAGACCGCACGATACCCGATCGATCCAAGGCGCGCCGTCAGGAACTAGACGAGAAATGGACCCGTGTCCGAAGTGTCTGCATAGAAGCGCTACTTCAACTACAATTTCCCGATCGAAAGATGCCGAGTGATAACCACATCCTATTCAACAGAGCAAAGCTGACAAATTATGTGGTCTTGGGAAAAAATTGTTCGTGGATACCGCTTTTCGGTCACGAAGAGAGACAAGCCTACTTGAGAACCCGCAAGCGACATCGAAAATTCCAATTTTTCCTTGATCAACATAGAGTCGCAAACAGTTCGAAACGACCTCGTTCTGACTCTGAAAGTAGTGATGCTACAACCGATGATTTTTTGCAAACATGATTCCCTTGGTCATTGTGAACATAATCTTGTGGTGAACACTGATAGTTTTAGGTGAAACTTTGTTTACAATCTGTGGGTGTTTTCGAAATGTCAACTTGTAACTAAAACGTTTTAGTGATAATATTTCCTGAAATCTGTGTCTTGTTTTACAGATGGCTAGTGATTATATAATATCTGTTCTGGAACAAGCAGGTCTGACTCGGTTACACGAAAAGACACTTGTGCAACGCCGTGATCATGTACACTTCGTGGAGCTGTATTTAAATCGAGAGATATCACATGAATTATACGAACAACGCGTGTCGAGACAACATAAAGATTTGAAAGAGTGTTCCAAAGGTGAGGTCTATAGTTGTAACGCTGTTAGCTTTTGAAGCGCTGTGAATCCCCTCGTATTATGAATCCTCTTAAGTGATTTATTATTTTGCAGATTGGGATCAGCTGCTTGACGACCTGAATAAAGCGTTCGTAACACTACAACTTCCACTGACGAAATTACGAGGGACAGATGAAGATTTCATAACCCGTGGAAAATTGTTAAATCGAACTCTACTGGGTTTATATATTCCACTAGAACAAGATGACTACAACAGTGGATATTCCCAACCTTGATGATATATAAACACATGCACTTTATCGAGTTTTCAATAAACAACAAACGATGGAATTGATCCACCCTTTCGCATGCATTGTGAGTGGTCCTTCGAGAAGTGGGAAGACTACTTTCGTCACAAAGCTGATTAGGCATGCCACATCAATGATTAAACCAAGTGTTTCCAGAGTCGTATATTGTTACAATAATTATCAGGAGGTTTTCAAGACGATGCATAACGTAGAATTCCACGCCGGTCTAGATATTTTAGAAGAGTTGAAGGTTTGCTCTGAAGACACCTTGATTATAGTGGATGATTTCATGACCGAGACAGCGAAAATTGCAGACTACTTTACAAGATTTTCTCATCATTCGGCAAAGTCAATTTGCTATATCACACAGAACCTGTACCACAAGGGTAAAGGAGCACGTGACTTGAGTCTCTCAAGCTCGTATATGGTGATTTTCAAGAATCCACGCGACCAACAGCAGATCAGTTTTCTTGGTCGACAAATGTACCCAAATTCTAGATTTTTAACAGAGGCTTATCGTGACGCTGCTAGACGACCTCATGGTTATTTATTTCTTGATGTCACGCAAGAAGCGCCTGAAAATTATGACCAATATATTTCCTGGTGAAACCATGGTGGTTTATAGCCCGATGGTATAAATAGCCAAGCACAGAGACGACTTTTAACTCAAAATGACGAAGGTGCCAGCTCGGACACGGCGACATATACCCACACTAGAGTTCCTACATAAAAGTAAACCCGAGATACGCAAGCAAATTATATCGGGAGCCAGCAAAGAATTGATCGAGTGTATATGCGATTGTACAAAGAACATTTTAAACGGTAACATCCCTCTTTCGAAGTATAAAAGAAAGCGACTATCAGCTCATAAATGTAGTTTACGTCGACTTGTCAGGAAAGACATCCCCATTCGACATAAGAAACGTATGGTTAACCAGCATGGGGGTATGTTTATGACTCTATTATCAAGCATCCTACCCGTCGTCACTGGTTTACTCGGTAATCTTTTCAAAAAATGACTTCTTTTAAAAAAATCTTCATAAATCCGAGCCCGATCAACGGAGCTGACGTTCAGAAATTGAATTTGGATATCGACAAATGTATGAGCGACATATTACAGATGAACATACCCCAAGAACGAAAATTAGCCTTATATAACGACGCACTAAATCGTTATCAAACAAAACACGACACACTGAATCAACCGATGAAAATCGATATATCAGAACAAAGAAATCTATTTTCGGCTAGTGAGTTGGACGCACTGCGACGCCTGATCAAGGGTGAACCATCAAGGATTCCTATACCATCACCGAGTAGCCAACGAAGCAAAGTAAAGACTCAGCATGCCCCGACGAAAAGCGGTCGTACACCCAAAACCCCGAGACGATACGGATGGGAGCCATACTAAGTATTTCACGCCAGGGCTACCCGGTAGTTATCGCGGTGCATACGTATTCTCTAGAGGGCGGAATAGAGCCAAAGTCAAGGAGTTTCTTTCGAGCAAGGACGCGTACACAAAACATTTTCCCTATCGAAAGAAATTTAAGAGACCTAGAGTGATTACGTCCGGTCTCGGTGTTCAGTATCAAACCGATCTCATGCATATGCAAAATCTTTCAAAAGAAAACGATAATTTTAAATATGTGTTGGTGACGATCGATTGTTTCAGCCGATTTTTATATCTGTATCCACTCAAAAACAAAACCTCGCAAGGTATTATTCGCGGATTCAAGGAAATATTTAAGGATCGTATACCTCATGTTATTCAAAGTGATCAAGGTTCTGAGTTTACTAATCGTGCGTTTCAGACTTTCTTAAAAGAGAACAATGTGCGACATTTTCATACAAATAGTGAACTGAAAGCGTCGATATGCGAGCGTGTTATTCGTACTGTGAAGCAAGTGTTATACCGTTATTTCACGCATAATAAGACTTTGAATTATGTCAGTGTCCTGTCTGAGATATGCCGGGGGTATAACACTACTTTTCACGTTGCTATAGGGTGTCCTCCAGCAGATGTTGATTATTCAAATCAAGAACAAATTTTCCACAGGTTATACGGTGACATGACCCCTAAAAAACCCAAACTAACTATCGGCACACCGGTCAGGATTTCGAAATCGCGTGGTAATTTTGTAAAAAGTGCCTTGGCGAGTTGGACCGAAGAAATCTTTTTCGTATCTCAATGTCGTAAAGGTGACCCTCCTACTTATCAATTGAAAGACTACCATGGTGAAGTTATAGACGGTCGCTTTCAGCGTGAAGAGTTACAACCAATAACGAAAAATAATAATATTTACAATATCGAAAAAATCCTGTCTACTCGCAGGAAAGGAAAGAAAACGCAATATCTTGTAAAATGGTTGGGTTACCCATCTACATTTAACTCCTGGGTCTCGGATTTGTATAAATAGACGCTGAAAATGTTGTTCAACCAAACTATGGATTCTGATTCCGTCTCATCTCGCGTGGGTCAAGTCTCGAACAGTCTGAAAAACCAGATTGTGTTTATTGTACAGATTTGTATGTTAGTGTGTGTAATCGTGTTTTCATTATATCAAATTTCTGTCGGGGTGGATCGTGAGATATATTTAACGCTACTGTCTTCTTCACTTGGGTATTTATTACCGAATCCATCACCTCACCGTATATGTTGAAAGAAACAATAAAATGTTGTTGACTCTACCTTCGAATGCGAGTTTGGATAAATTCCCGAATACTAGCACAGATTTTCAAACGGAACTTTACAAAGAATTAGAAATGAATCGCCATGAGCTGGGATTATGTGAGCTGACCTTCCCACATGATTTTCAACCGCGAATTGAAGTGACAGCGAAAAGTATAGGTTTTGGATTTGTCGATGCAAATGGATACACCGAACGGTATTATATTCCCGAAGGCTCGTATTACAGCATCGGTGAAATGCTAGAATCGTACGAGAAATATTACATGGGGGACATTTTCATTTTACAAGGATTCGGTGACTTTAGAATCACATTCAGAAGATTAGTCACGAGTAAAAAAAGACACAAGCGAGGTGTACCCATAAATACCGATACCGCAGACTCTAGCGCCAAACACATACCCCATACCACGCATGATTCACCCGAGCCTTACGGACTGATACCGCTTGGTTCTGTGTTGGACACAATAACATTTAGACGCGTTGTATCTCGTCGCCGCGGAGTGGTGGAATTTATATTTACACCTGCGATAAAGTTGGAACGGATTGATAAGGTTTATGTGTATTGCGATCTGATACAACCAAGACCACATGGTAACAAGCTGCAACAACTTTTACGGGTGGTTACTGTAACCGCTAAACCGAATGAAAACCAAATCAACATATTCCCAAAACCATACTTCTTTGCTTTAGCGAGAAACAATTTTAGAACGATACGAATTTATCTACGTGATGCAGCTGGCAACCCTATTAAATTTCGAAAAGCACCAGTGACAGTAACCCTACGCTTCCGTCGTAGAGCTGTTGATTCAATATGAGTTACATCACGTTGTCTGGCACCAAAGGTGAATTCACGGTGGTGTTACCGAATGAAATTATTTGTAATGAGCTTGCGTTGATGGATATGAGTTTTGTCAGTGAATCTCTTGATCGAATTATAATCAATCGTGATCAAGCACTCTGGGAGCTACATAATGAGAAAGATCGAATAGTAGAAGCGTACCTAACACCACTTGGGAATTATGCAAACAACCTCGAGTTGACGCGAAGAATATTATCTGACAGTTTCAAACACTGTTTCACCGAAAGAATCAACGATGAACTTTTCCGAATTCGTTACCCGAAACGTATCACACTCCACCCCACGGATATATTCACGAATTATTTCAGTGTAGTTGATCAAGTGTCGACACCAGTATGTAATGCGACGTCGATCAAACCTAAACCAACTCAACCCCACCTCAGATATCTTTTTGTGTATATCAATGTACTACGACATCATCCGGTGGGTGATTACATGAGTCAATTGCTTCGTGTGATCCAAGTAAATAACGAGACGTGTATGAGACAAGAAGTTGTATATGAAAAACCGTTTTATTTCCCAGTGTCGATTAACCACATCCGCGATATAAAAATCACCATCCGGGACCAATACGGTCAGTTAGTACATGATATAGAGACCACATTGACACTCCACGCACGATGAAAATAGTGACGTTAACCACCTCTATGCTTGGTGCTGATTTTGAACACAGACTACTCACCATCAACAACATCCCGACGAGATATTGTGAATTAGCCCTCATGGAGATCGATTTCACTTTAACCGAACCGGCGATTGGTCAATATTTGTTTGTGTATTGCGATATTATTCACCCTCACTTACTTGGAGATACGTTAGCGCGTTTATTACGAGTTATACCGCTGACACATGGTGATGTCGCACATAATTGGACAGCGACAAACCCGTATTATTTCCCTGTTTCAAAAGATGTTGTAGATTCTGTATGTCTTTACCTCAGGGATGAGTTTGGGGAACCTATAAATATAATAAGTCGTTCATTGCAAGCTACATTTAACATTAGGAAGCGATTATGAAAGTTGTTTTCACGTGTGATCATCATTCTGTCCATCGTCATTATAACCAGACAGGTGATGGTTATGGATATTTCAGTGGTGGAGTTCAAGCCGGTTCCGGTATCGGGAGTTTGTTTAAATCACTCGGTCGTTTAGTGACACCTATTGCGAAATACGCTGGTGGTCAATTGTTACGGACTGGAGGTGAAATAGCGAGAGATCTATTACGGGGTAACTCGATCAAGTCTAGTGTTGTCAAGAGAAGTAAACAAGCTGGTGGTCGAGTGATTGATAAAATTTTAACCCCAAAAGCTATAAAAAGGAAAAAAACAAAGTCAAAGAACACTTCATCCAAACGTCGTCGTAAACAACAGGATATATTCGACTAAGAACTATGTTGATGCATGCGGATTCCCGAGAATGTCATAACTCTGGATTAAACATATTTAGTATACCCCACACACAAACCAGTATTGAGGAATCGCAATATGTCGTCGTCAAACCCCATAGTTTAGGTAATGTCATGGAAGTACAATTACCAAGGACGGATCGATATATGGATCTACAAAACACATTCTTGAGATTACGTTTGAAGCTCACTAAACGCGATGGAACTGATTTAGCAAACGATACACAAGTGGGCCTGGTCAATAACATGTTGGATTCTCTTTTCAAACAAATCGATGTAACTATTTCAAATGAGGTTATCACAAATTCGGATAATTGTCATGCGTACAAAGCTTATATCTCTCGGTTGTTGAATGATACTCACGGGGCCTCGGAGAGTTTTGTGCAAGGCCAAGGTTTTTATAAAGACGTCGCTGGATCTATGGATGTTCTTGGTGCAGCGAATACTGGCTATGTTAAACGAAAAGACCTTACAAAAAACAGCACTCCGCTAGAGTTGATCGGAAAAATTCGAATGGGTCTTTTTGAACAGTCTAGATGTATGTTGGATAATGTCGACATGAAATTAAAGTTTACACGTAACGAAGATAATTTCTGTCTGCTCGGTGATGTGGAGGATGTGCAAATTGTTTTACTCGAAATGGAAGTGTATGTCAAACAGATGAAGATCGCCGAAAGTGTAAGCTTAGCACACAAGTCTGTATTACAGAAGAATACTGCAAAGTATCCCTGGATACGCTTACAAATGTCGACTCATACATTCGCGGCGGGTTTGTCGAAAATTGATAGAGAGTTAGTTAGCGGCACCATGCCAAAGAAGATCGTAATTGGTTTAGTCGAGACCACGACATTTAACGGTGTTCGGACCAAAAACCCATTCAACTTTAAACACTTTGATGTTCAAAATCTTTCGTTAAGTGTGGATGGGCGTCAAATTAACGGACGCGAATTTCATTTCGATTTTGATAAACATGGCGGACTCGAAGGTTATATGACACTATTCTCTCAGACAGGTCGCTGGGAATCCGAGGCACCTTTAAATATTCCACGCAAAGATTATGTCAATGGATACACTCTTTTTGTGTTTGATTTGACACCCGATAATAGTTTGGGATGTTATCAACTTCATAAGACAGGAACTGTGCATCTGGTTTTGACTACGTCGAAGCCTTTACCAACCTCCGTAACCTTGTTATGTTTGAAGGAGTTTCAACATCTTCTACAGTTGAATCAAAAAAGACAAGTCGTCGAAATATGAATACGTCTGAGATCAATGATATTCTCTATAACCATCCTGACACACAAAGTCTATATCTAGGAACTTATCCAGTAGATCAGCTACCGAAGAAACCAACTAGTGGAAAATTCGCTATCACCATTAATTACGATGAATCGAGTTTGCCTGGATCTCACTGGGTGTGTATATACAGAGATGACGATACTCATTTTGATGATTCGCTAGGTTTCGGACCGCTAAAACCTCAGATAATCGAATTCCTGGAGCCGGATCAATTTTCCGTGACTGGGAAACAGCTACAGAGTAAAACTTCAGATGTGTGTGGAGATCATGCTATTGCATTTTTGATTAAAAGAGCACAAGGATTTTCAGCCAAGGAATACTTGAATAATTTTGGGGATGATAAAAAAGTGAATGATACGATTGTGCGTGCTTTTGTGAAGAGTTTGATTTCAGAGTAATAAATGAATGTGTAATGTGTATACTTGTGATTCTTGTTGCGACTGTGAACAGCAGACTATTCTATAGGTGCGAAACAGCGGTATACAAGGTGCGAATAATCCGATCTGAAGTATTATTCAGCTAGCAATCAATAGCGACGAAAGAGAACACGATCGGTCATTTGTCACGACTAAACTACATCATATATAATAATTTACGATATACACATTAACAAAGATTCATTCACATGACTATTTACTCGATACATATTCAACACCAGTCGAGAGATGTATATACCCGAAAGTACGAATCACGACCACATCCATAAGACGCAATAGCCGCATGTCGCCCCGCCATAAGACACAATAGCCGCTCACGACCCCCGCCATAAGACATAAAAGCCGCTCACCACCCCCGGTTTTCCAGCCGCTCACGACCCCCACCATAAGAAATAAGAGCCGCTCACCACCCCCGCCATAAGACGCAATAGCCGCTCACCACCCCGCCATAAGGTATAAGGAGCCGCTCACCACCCCCGGTTTTCCAGCCGCTCACCACCCCGCCATAAGCCACAATGGCGTCATGCGAGAGATCTACTTAACTACTGATAGTTTTGGTGTGATCGTAACATTTATGGCGCCAAAATGAAGAAACATATATTTTTTGAACATATCACATCCAGCATCTAGCGCAGCGAGGGGCAACATACGGACCGCAGGCCGGATTGGGCCCGCGACGTCATTTTGATCGGCCAGCAGAGAGTTTCTGCCGTCAAAGTGGACTCCTAATCTAAAAGTATAGACAAATTTTATGCGCCAAATAATGGATCCAAGTTTTCCAACCGGAGAAAGACTGTCATGCAACGACTTGAGAACCGCTGACCTAATGACTTGACTTCACTCGGGTCGAAATGTGTAATAACCTAATGTTTCCTCTAAGGTAGTGTCATGACTTGACTCTACCTTAGAATATCGAGTGACTCAACTTGACATTGATTTGAATCGCCTCCAAAAATGGAGTAACTGGGCTTGAATCCACTCAAAATATGTAATGAGTTGATGTTACTTGTGACTTGAAGTTAGTGACTAGACTATCAAGTCACTCTTGGAAGCAGACTGTCTTGACTCGAGTAAACTACAAATTTTTTATAATGCGACTCGAGTCAATTAAAATGGAGTGATTTGCCTTGAATCGAGTACCTTTTAAAAATCAAGTAAAGTGACTGGATTTAAAAAAATATAGTGACTTGAACTCAAATCAACAGGGATAATGACTTAATGACTCGAAATTGCGAGATTCATCTTCTCGACTAACACAAATAACTGATGACATTACCGCCATTACCGGTCGATGCAATTTACGGAGATATGTTCACTTACCATGCTACATGGGACACTTTGTCTTAATTGTTGTGACAATATCAATCATAATAGTGATCGGAAAATATCCCAGAATCACTTTATATTTTACGAAATCCAACGTAATAAAAATTAAGTAGCCTATTGGTTAAAACACTGTTGGATAAAAGTGGGAGGAGTACTTCTGCGTGTAACCGAGTATAAATTAGTGTCGTTACTTCTACTTGTGCATGAGTATGTTGAGTAATTCAATATATTTTTCTATCGTGCAGGACTACACCAAAGTGATTCTGTGACCTCTGATGGCGCCGTGACTTACATGGACCAGCAACGTAACTTCACTAACTACAAATTGGAACTGTTACATAAGGACGAATACAATCACAGTTTAGGAGCTTGCCTGTGATACGCAGATTGTATCTTGGAAAGACTCCTGTTCGAAGACTCTACTTGAGCAGATCATTCGCGATACGCTCGATGCAACTTTGTGTGATTGTGTAATTGGATTTTGCAATACGTTCATACATTTACGAATGAGATCACCAAGCTTTACAACGGATTGTCTTATCATCAGGGCTGTAACCAAGCCACAAGGTTACCGGTCAGAAGTCCGTCTCACTTTTATAGTTTTAACTCGAAAACTAAGTCCACTCATTGTCCACTCACCACCGAGTCAAATCCGATTCCAAGTCATACTGTGTCTCACTATGGTATGTTTGGTGACTAGTCTGGATTACTGCTCAGTCTCGAGTTCGGGTCATTTTGTTACAACCCTGCTCGGGTGAAACAAATCTCTCGGCATCATTATATACTCAATTGTCTCACTCTTATCTAATGATGGTCAATAATGAAAGTGTTTTGAGGCTTACATGATTGGTATAAATTAGTCGGCGGTGCTATTTGAGTGGAGGTTACGTCGTACATTTCTACTGAATTTAGCGGTAAGGCTAGCGATTTTCAAGATGTCAAAACTAGTTGCCTGATATATGAGCATGCGACACAATCGAAAACGACAGCTCAGAATGTGACTTTATAACCCTAAAATCAACCCTATCACGAAACAACCCTGAAATTAACCCCGATATATACCCCAAACCTATAATTCAACGCACATGCTCAAGTGTCTGTCGCATACTCATATGTCCACTAGGGTGGAATGAAAATGACTTTTTTTTCAAATCGAAAAACGGGCTTCCTCAATCCTGACAAATGACCTAAAACTTCAATAAAAAGTGACTTCAGGTTATTACCCCCATTTTCCAGCCGGCAACCCCCCAATTTCTGCGCGTATGGGGGGGGGGGGGGTAAAATGGCCCATCTCGGCAACCGCTGGTCGTAGAGTCATGATATATAGCTCAAAATCTGCGGAAGCATCATGTTTCTATCTGTCTCAAGAAGAAAGTTTTCTCTATCGTGAACACAAAATGAGTTATAGCCAAAAAACAATATATACACGCATTTTGTTGAAATTCAGCATTTATTCTGACGAATTGTGATCCGTCATCAGTTTTTTGAAAAGAAAAGTAACACACTGACAATACCGAATATTGGGCCCATAATACAAGTATATTCACAACACAGTCCGTTTACAATCGGTTCAAAACATCAAAATGAAACACTCACATTTAACGACTTATTGAAAATGCATTTTTGTGTCAAATTTTTTCATCAGTTTACGAGACTTAATTTTTGGCGAATGAGGCCATCTCGTCTTTCAAATCCCGAAACTTGTGCTGATGCTTCTGTTACGAGCTTTACAGGTCGTTCCACTGTTTGATTGAGGCATGGATGAAACATAATCAGAGGCTTCTCGAGGCATTCTTCCAACTTTTTATCAGTTAAGTGCTCAATCGCTGAAGGACGTTGTTCATAAGGTTCAATATCAACCAACTCGTGGTATGCCTTTGTTTCCAAGTTCAACTTTGGGACACACAATAAACGAATAGGACCGCAGTTCAATTGACTGGAACTGCTATGACATAAGTACCATAAGTGAATTTTGTTCATCATCGCAATTCAAAACTTTCCATTGGAATTGAGCCAAAGTTGGTGTGCAGCGTTTTTTTTAACCAACCCAACAATTTTATCAAGTAGCTAGTGAAATCTGACGAAAAACTTGTTTTTTTGAACAGCCCTATTGGATATTCATATGACGCTTGAGGTTAGCCGTCCCGGTAAATGCTTTCCCACATACATAACATTATTGCTTTTTGTTACAAGCATGCATATCCATATGACGCATGAGGTGGCCCTTCTGACTAAATGTTTTCCCACATATATCACATTTATGCCTCTTGATTCCAGCATGCATATCCATATGACACTTGAGGGTTTCCTTCTGAGTGAATGCTTTCCCACATATATCACATTCGTGATTTTTCACACCCGCATGGATATCCATATGATTGTTGAGGGTACCCTTGCGCACAAATGAATTCCCACATATATCACATTTATGATTTTTGTTACCGGCATGTATTTTCGTATGACGCTTGAGGTTGTCTTTCTGAGTGAATGCTTCTCCACATATATCACATTTGTGATTTTTTACGCCAGCATGGATATCCATATGTTTGTTTAGGCTATACTTGCGCACAAATGAATTCCCACATATATCACACTTATGATTTTTTATACCAGCATGCACTTTCATATGGTGCGTGAGATCTCCCTTCTGAGTGAATGCTCTCCCACAAACATCACATTTATGATTTTTCATACCAACATGCATATCCATATGGAGTGAGAGCTGGCGATTCTGAGTGAATGCTTTTCCACATATATCGCATTTGTGATTTTTCACCCCCGCATGGATATCCATATGTTTGTTGAGGCTACTCTTGTGCACAAATGAATTTTCACATATATCACATTTATGATTTTTGTTACCGACATGTAATTTTATATGGTGCGTGAGTTCTTCCTTCCTAGTGAATGATCTCCCACAAACATCACATTTGTGATTTTTGTTACCGGCATGCATATCCATGTGAACCGAGAGGTGGCCCTTCCGAATGAATGATTTACCACATATATCACATTTATGATTTTTGACGCCAGCATGCACATCCATATGACGTTCAAGGATTCCTTTTGAAGAGAATGCTTTTCCACATATATCACATTGGTGCTTTTTAGCGCCAATATGTACATCCATATGAGACTTGAGCTGACTCTTCCAAGTGAATGCTTTCCCACAAACATCACATTTGTGATTTTTGGTACCGGCATGCATATCCATGTGAACTGAGAGGTGGCCCTTCCGAATGAATGATTTCCCACATATATCACATTTATGATTTCTGACGCCAGCATGCGTATTCATATGACATCCAAGGATTCCCTTGGCAGAGAATGCTTTTCCACATATATCACATTGGTGCTTTTTAGCGCCAATATGTATATCCATATGAGACTTGAGCTGACTCTTCCAAGTGAATGATTTACCACATATATCACAGTCACGATTAATGATGCCAGCATGCGCACAAATATTAGGCTTGCGGTTAACTTTTTGAGAAAGTGGTTTCTTGGCTATATCGCACAGACGATCTTTCATCTTTATGTGGAAGTGATCACTACAGGTTTACAGAATCTTCAATTTATTCCACCACCTGCTATGTATTATAGTGTGTAACAAATCTAAACAATTTGCATCATTAGAACGTAAACAGTGCATTTGCAATACTGGTATATCCACATTGAGTCTTTAGTTTTGGTTCTAGATGCACATTAACAAATTGATAGGTTGCAGCATGGGCGCCAAGTTACGGCGCGGCGCAGTCCCCCCATGACACATTTATGGGGTGGTGGCCACCCCATACAAAATGCTTAAACACCCGCCTTCTGCGATTTTAATTTTTTGTATATTTCTCTTGTGTGGCCCGGTCTGATCTGAAAGTGTTGACCAATTTTGACAACCTGAGAAAGATGATCATGAAACTATATTCTGTTCGGGGCTACATACATTTGCGAGTAGACATTTGCGACCACGCAGATTAACAAGACAAGGCTGCGTTTTAGTGTAACTGATGTTCACGTGTAAGCCTAGTCTTTACCAAGGGTTACAACTTTTTACAGCCGACATGCAGCCAGAGGCCAAAGAACTTTGGTCGACCACAGATGTCTGATTGATTTCAACAGCTATTCAAGAGCATTAGCTTAATATATTATATTCATAATATTATATTCATTCAATACTGCTTTTGATCTCCATGTTTTAAACTTACAGTTTGAAGAGCTTCTTGGAGGTACACAACTTCAGTATACAATTGAATAGTATATTCATATTAAAATGAAACCCGAATATTTTCGGCTGACAATCGTCACGAGTAATCGTCAGCAACTAGTAGAGAATAAGAAAGAACATTATATATCAACAATCGTGTAACAAAATATGACGTCACCAGCATGAAACTTTGAATGAGAGAGCGTTCGGTGCACAAATAACGTTTTTTACTCCACATTGCCAGGTGGATGACTTAAAAAAAAAAAAAGGTAATCTTTTCGCTCAGACCTAAAATCACCGTTTTTCACTCCGAAATACCCGCCGAAGCTTCACTTCTGTGCTAATATACGGCATATCACTCGCAATTTGCTCTAAATCTGCCTAAATTTTCCAAAAAGAGGAAAAAATCTCAAAAAAGAGGACAAAAGGGCGTCCTCCGAGGACACTTTCAAAAAAGTCAAAAAAGAGGACAAATCTTCTTAAAAGAGGACGTATGGTAAGCCTAATTTAGGGTTGCCATACGTCCGGAATTTCCCGGACATGTCCGGAATTTCACTGTTCAAACTAGCGTCCGGGAGGAATTTCTAAAATATGCTAAATGTCCGGAATTTCGACGTAGGCTCATAATTTTTTTCGTAAATCAGCATAAAAACAATATTGTTTTGGAATATTTATGCCGATGTATGATATTTTTCTTCGCGCTGCGCGCGATTTACTATCACATTTATTAATTTTAATATGGAGACTACCACCCTCGCAAAAACTGCCATAAAATATAAATAAAAACGACCTTCATTTACTGGAATAAGCCAAATTGAAATCGCAATTATAGGAGAACGGTATATTCCTAGTGGTCGTTAAGGCCATTTAAATGCTTTATTCAAAGATAGTGGTTCCAAACGTGGGGGGGGGGGTCATTTGCCTTTATTCTGGGGTTTGCGAATATGTTAAACGTAGTCAGCTTCCAAATAATTTAACGGCCAGATGCATATAGCAAGCACCCCTCCTTCAGAAGTTGCATCGATTACCCTATAGTGTGGGCTCAAAATCATTGTTTATTTGGGCGGGAGGGGGCTGAAAACATGTGCTTTCGGTCCCAGTTACACAACACACAGCCACAAACTCCTGAACCGGACCGTGATCACCTCTGGTCTATGAGCAAAGCTTTGCTGGTGTGACGTCATAACTCATTTTGAAATCCACTAGTGGGCGCTAAAGAGTGTCCGGAATTTGGATTGCTGAAATATGGTAACCCTAGCCTAATTAAACACGCTTCACCCGGCCTTGCACCGCGTAAGAGGTGTCTTACAAGAAGCCTAGAAGTGGGCCGTGCTATAGATACCAAAACATCAGAAGCTGTGTGTTAAGGCCGTGTTATCAAAAGTTGCGACATGTCTGATTCACCTGAAATTGGCATCATTACAGAACAGATTACATAGCCGACTTCAATCATATTTATTTGCGAAATAGCTCGTCTTCACCGTCACCGAGGTTGCGTATTCAATTGTTCGCGCGCGTCTTGGTGGTAAGTGAATACCTGATATTGAAGCGAGATCGAGGAATCGCTACTGAACCGCCGGACTCGCTGGCAAGCTTACGCGTACTTATACGCTGAATTCATTAACACGATGAATCTTGTCCTATCCATCTATTATGGGCATTTACGCATGTACTTAACCGTAATAAATTGATGCTAATTTGTTAGGTTTCGAACAATTTCAAACCCCTCCCCTTTTTCATCTGGCCACCCCATGTAAAAATTTAGGTCGGCGCCTATGGGTGTCAGAACAACTATGGAAAAACTGTAGTCAATTTGCATGAATCGTGATACTGGTGTTCTGTTGTACGATGTTTTGCAGCCAGTTACGAGACACCACTTTTAACAGTGGCGTATCCAGGGGTTGGTTGAGGGTTCAAAACTCCTCCCACTCCTATTCTTTTGAAAGTCATTTTGATTGTGATATAGTAAAAATTAGTTAGTTGCTCCAGCACTGAATCTAGTTGGTGGTTAGTTAATTGCGGATTTTTGAAGTTTGTTAGTTGAAGTTTTCAGACATGGGGTAATCGCGATTAGTAATCGTAATCGATTACAACGATTACAGCATTTTCAAGTAATCGTAATCGCGATCGATTACATTCGAAAAAAATGCGACGTAATCGTAATCGACTACTTCCCATATCTAATCGATTTATTCATGAAAGAATATTACTTTTTATTGGTACAAGGACTATACGACATAAACCAGTGGTTCCCAACCTGTGGTTTTTTCGACCGAAGGGAGTTATTAGTTCAAGTAGGTTTGATTTTGAGTTTTTTGAAGCCGTCGTCCTGGTGGCAAGATTGTCGTTGTGGGTAGGGGAAATCACACCAATAACGGCTTACGGGGAAGAGATCTAGTCATGCAGCATTGGGTTTCTTACCTAACCTAACCGTTTTAGTATATTTGACTATAGGTAACTAATCTACGAATAGCTGCGCAACACGTGATTAATTTAATAGCATGCAGGCGGCTGGTTGTCGGCCAGATTGACTGTTAAAAATGCAGTTATGTTTTGTTCGGACATCACGCAGGGCATTGAGAACAGGTTATTTAGTGGTACAGTACGTCTAGCTATTGGCGCGGGCCATTGACTGGATCCTTAGCTGAAGTCAATATTGAAACTAATTGATAACAATAATTGAATGAATATCATGAATTCTTTCGCTCATCAATTATCCTACTGATATCCTCTGAAAGCCGTACCACAACTGCATTTTCAACAGTCAATCTGGCCGACAAACCAGCCGCTTGCATGGTATGAATCAACCACGAATCAGCAGCGCATCGCATCACTCAATCGTGAATCACAAGATGCGCATCTATCCGCAAGTTAGTTACCGTATGTATAATTTGACCACAAAAAATTCGAATGTATCCACTACAGAATTCATATAATGCGCCCGAAAATGTGCAGTTTATTCTCTGTTTGGCTGCCCTCGGCAGCTCAACACGGTGGGGATATTTTTGAACGTTTTCGCGGCGCACGTAACTTATGTAAGTGGTACGCGAGCACTGCATAAAACGTCGAAATGGTACGAGGGTGGAAAAAGGTTGGGGACCACTGACATAAACTGAACATTCGTGAACAAGGAATAGGTATTATACCAGGTTAGTGATAGCACAAACGTATGATTTTCAAGCGTCACGGCTCATTATTACGTCAAAAGTATTAGCTTTGCCCGTCATTGCTTAAGAAGTATCCACACATAGTAAATAGATATTCGATGCAGCCTACATTGCAGTGCGATTGTAAGAACAGCCGCCCTGCTGTATATCAGGTTATCAATACGCTCTAGACCAGCGGTTCTCAACCGGGGGTCCGCGGACCCCTAGGGGTCCGCGAAGCAATTTCAGGGGGTCCGCGAGACCTCTAAAATTTTTAAATGGTTGATAACGTAATTTTTGTCTTATTTTTATTTTTAATTTGAGAAAGCATGAGGCAGTTTCGCAGCACAACTGCTAAAACCTCATGACTCATATCATCATAATAATCGTCTGACATGAACTATCGTAGTGTGGAAATTCATTTTCATTGCCAATTTTCCAATAACCGACTGATACAAAGATATTGCTGTTTAGAGACGTTTTGTTGATGTTTGTGGAAAAAATAAAAATATGGAGATAGCAACGTCAATCAGGGTGACTTCGTAATGTCTGCGAAACCTTCTCGATTTAAAATTGTCAGGCTCATCGAATTAGTGAACAGTCGTTTGAAATAAAAGTTTCCGAAGTATTTCCCTAATTTGTCCCTATGCAGGGATTGAAACCTCGCCACGAAATCCACTTCATTCTGTGATATACATACCCACTATTTGAGCAGCTTCTTGGAGGTACAGAACTTCAATATACAATTGAATCATAGTATATTCATATTGAAATGAACCCGAATATTTTCGGCTGACACTCGTCATAAATCGGACAATGATATACCTGCCCTCAAAGCTCGGCTATCAGATTTGGCGCATTCTTATTGCGGGTGCCCTATCGACAAGGCTGACTTTTTTGATGAACAAGGAGTGTTTCGTTGCTATCAAAGCATTACGCCCCAAACCCTGAAATTCACATCACCAGTTGTATTGGTATGCAGCCTTGTCTTGTTAATGTTCAATTGTTCATGGTCGAAAATGTTTCCTCGTAAATATATATGTAAACTCGAACAGAACAAGTCGTTCATGACAGTCTTTCTCAGGTAGGAAAACTTGTATCCATTCTTTGGCGCATAAAATTTGTCTATACTTTTAGATTAGGATTTCACTTTGACGGTAGAAACTCTCTGTGGGCCAATCAAAATGCTGTCGTGGTCCGGATCCGGCCCGCGGTCCGTATGTTGCCCGTCCCTGCGCTAGATGCAGGACGTGATATGTTCATAAAATATATATTTCTTCATACTGTTGCCATAAATGTTGCGATCACGCCAAAAGTATCGTCGGAAGCGTTATGCATTAATATTGCATTAGCCTCCATCTATCTTTGCGGAAATGGTTTTCGGCACTCCTCGTTCATATCAAAACGAAGACGCGGATTTTCAAGACACGACCACGTACTTCAAGAAATACAGCAGCAAAATTAGCTTTGAAATAATAAAATTCTACCAATTTCTACATAAACAGTATGATGTTATTTTCAATAAAAATCATTATTTTGCTGTTTATCACAAGCCTACTGTTCATATTTGCACAAGACAGATGAAGGTTGCTCCATAACAGAGCTAAAATTGAACTAAAACTTGAGGGGGTCCGCGAGGGGCCGTGACGGTCAAAAGGGGTCCGCGAAGCCAAAAAGGTTGAGAACCACTGCTCTAGACTGCAGTGGTTCCCAAACGGTGGGGAATTCCCCACTGGTGGGGAATTTCGGGATTTCTGGTGGGGAATAGACTGACTTTTGAAAAAATCTTTACAGTAATATTCTCCTTTATTAAATGTCGTTTTGAAATGCCCACCGAATATTTCATAGCTCATTTGCAATTCAGCGAATCATATTATCAGTGCCTCCAATTAGCGAGAATCACCTGGATAGCGACACGCGATCTCCAGAAATGTTTTTATTCATTTGTACACCATCACTGGTCATGAAACGTAATGATAGAAAAATTCTGATTCGTTGTAATAAGAGCTCATATTGCATTACGTGTCTTCAAGGGAGATCGTGGAGTCGCTAATTGATAGCACACATGGATTCCTTACAAATTAAATTACATATTTATTTACTTCAAGTTCTTTTAGTATTGTGCGAAGGTGTAGTTTACGGTGGCTTATATATATATCGCACACATGAGTTCGTCAACATCAGGAAGTTTATCTGACCCATGTATTATTCGGCATTTACGTATGTAAATTGATGCTACCCCGCAACATTTGGAAAATTTTTAAACCCCTCCTATTTTTCTGCTGGCTGCGCGCCGGGGTAGATACATATATTTACGGAGGTGCGTTGACGTTTACCAGTTAATCGCTGCGTTAATTTTATTGTGTGCTGATCGATTCCGGTGATCTTTACAATCGCCAATAAGCACCACTAGCACCACAAACAAAAGTCTTGCAAAATTTTATTGAAGGTAGCACTTCAAAGGGTAGATATGGATACAGAGATTTTAGGTGCGGAATGAAGGCTCGGAATAAATCGGAAGTGGGGAATTAGGATAAAAAGGTTGGGAACCACTGCTCTAGACGCCACTAACTCGCAGCAGGATAACAATCACCACTCCGCCTAGTTTCAAATAGTAACTCATGCATTGTTGTTGTTGTTTGTGTTGTTCATGGTATTTGTCGACTACTATGGTCATTTACACCAGGCCGATATTTATCATTTTTATTACGTAGCCGCCGACCTGCAGCACGGCCCACCTCTAGGCTTTTTATAAGACACCGCTTACATGGATGAGGTGGCGAGGAGGAGCCTAGATAAACCTCCTGCACTTTAGGTAGGAATTCAGGAGTCGATCTCGGTCGGACTCGAACCCGCAATCCATTGGTGTTGCAGCCGTGGATTATACCACTACGTTATCTCGCCACAACTTATGCATTGATGTTTGGCTATGCTTTGGTAAACGCAGTTTGACCGTTGCTGCTTGGCGAACATTAGGCCTATGTAGTAGGGGAGATGTGGTACCGATGGATCAAAAATCGGAAAATGATCGCTGACCCTGAAATGTTCAGACGAAAACAGCAGATCTTTTGCTGGCTCAGCACTTTGATACAAGCTCTACCTATCGCGCACATATACATGAATATCCGTCTTCTCAAAAAATATTTATGGACGTTCAAATTTTTTTGCTCGAACGTGTCATCGGTCCCCACCCCAATGACACACGACCCGGGGACCTATGACACACATACCCTAAAAAACTCAAATGTGACTACTTTTCGTGCTCAGTATTATAATCTAAGCTACAGCAAGCCAAAGAAGAATGTTTGGTCGCAACTGTCAAAAAATAGAATAAATATTAACTCAAATGTTTGTCATAAAATCACGTTTCGATTTAGCCACGGACTTATAAATTTGCGGGTACATACATATTGCCTGAAAATCGACAGTGTGACTTTCAAACAGGGCTGTGGAGTCGGAGTTGGAGTCGGTGGAGTCGGAGTCGGAGTCTGGGTAATTTTCGCTTGATGGAGTCGGAGTCGGAGTCGTGAAAACTATAATAGCTGGAGTCGGAGTCGGAGTCGGTGGGAAAATACTGACTGGAGTCGGAGTCGGAGTTTGTGAGAATGACCCTGACTTCGACTCCGACTCCGACTCCAACTTCTCTATCATGAAAACATTTGCTTTCAAAGAATTTTCAATATAATTTTTATGTACCACCAATCACTGTTATTAATAACCATACAGATCACGTGCGGCAAGCCCATGGCACGCAGGCCAAATTTGGCACACGAGAAGGTTAGGTGTGGCCTGTGACGTAATTCTCGAAATTATTTATGACATCAGGTACAATTGCAAGGCCAACCAAAATTTGATTAGCATGACCGCGAAATTTGATGATGACTAAAACAACAGTTCTGACGCATTGACGTATCCAGGGGCCAGCCACATTTATCCCAGATCTTCGTATATGACAATAAAGTAGAATGTTTCATAGCTGATTTATTTGACTTGAAATTTTTCTCTGTACTTCGCGTGATTCACTGTCACTAGATTTCTTGCATTCAGTAGGCCTATTTGAGCCCCCTTCTGAAAATTATAAATACATATTATTCACAGAATTGAGTCTAACTATATTCGCAAAAAGGAGATACGGCTTTGCTTGTGCACTCGCAGCGAGATCGTCGACAAAACATTTGCACAAAATGATAGAGGCATGTTCACTGATACCGTCGATTTTGCTATTTCTAAACATCGAATAATCCTGTCCTTGCCAAATGAGCCCAGTGGTATACAAATGCGACCCCCAATGTATGTTAGCAACATATTTATTGATATAATTCAGGCATTATATTGCAAAAAAATTTCGCGCTTCGCGCGACAAGGGCCTGATTGCGCACTGCACAGTTGCATGGCATATTATCAATTTTAGAGCGTAACTATTGTTTGCAATGTTACCTAATTCGGTTTGCTCCTATCGGACGACTAAAACAAGGTTATCAACATTCCAGTTGCCCGCGCAATGGTTCGTAAATCTCATGTTTCCCTTTGGCCGACAAAGTTGCCCACCCCTGATATAGATAAAATTAGACATTACTTACTACATTAATTACAACTCAGTTGCACAGGGGAAGAAAATCGCAAAATGCGTTTTCGCGATGCAGTCGAAATTGATGCAATTCTTGGAATTATACCATGATACTGTGACAGAGCAAACGCATCGGCTGGTTTTGTAAAATTGTAAAAATGATGTAAATATGACCAAACGATACTTCCCGCTTGACAAAATGAAAAATATTTGTAGTGTAGCTTAGCTGTTTGGGTCGAACAAATGATTAAGAAAGACTGCAAGTCCCAATCCTTGAATACTTGATTAAGTACGTGTAGACTAGACATAGGCTATGGTCTTTGACTACTTAACTAAATTCCATTTATGACCAATGTCTATTAGTAGTTAGAGTGTGTGTGCTTGTAATCAGGATAGTGTGCAATGACAAAATTAGTAAGTTCAATATCTTTTATTAGTTGCTACCTCATACACAAGAGCTACACTTGGATTTTTTATCTACATTTTATCATACATTATTGGATATCTGCCATATTTGAATGATTCATACATTTCAGGATATTAGAGAGTCCACGTTATAAAAACTTGAAAAGGGAAGGATATTTAGCAAATCTTTCTTTCATGTTAATTGCATAGTGGATAATTCGAGCTGTTCCACAATGAAACAATTTAGCATGCCACCGTTATTCATATGTTTGAATATGTTTAATGGTTGTATGATAGTCATTCAACCGACAATGTGGCATATCATTTTCGAAGTAAATTGGTAATATTGCTGGAGTCGGAGTCGGAGTCGGGAGTCGGAATCGGTACGTTTAAAGACCCAGGAGTCGGAGTCGGAGTCGGAGTCGGTACGTTCGAAGACTCGGGAGTTGGAGTCGGAGTCGGAGTCGGTATATTGAAAATGTGTGGAGTCGGAGTCGGAGCCTGAGTCGGTGGTAAAATTTACCGACTCCACAGCCCTGCTTTCAAATACCTCGTTATAGCGATAAAACATCATATGCAATTATTACATAAAGATTTTCTATACGTAGGCATGTTTCATTTGTTTCGTGATTAGTATGCTTGATTATTTTGCTTGATTTGGCTATTGTATCATCGGTCCCCACCCTACGAATTTTATACATAAATCGAAAAAAAGTCCACTCAAGGAAAGTACTGAAAAAAATAATAGGTGCCATTATATAGCCTGATACAAGCCCTACACTTCACAATAAAAATGATTGCTGGTTTCTTCGTGTTGAAGGTTACAAAGAAAAATGTATATGTCGATCAAAATTTAGTTTACACCCCCTAAAACAAAAATCATCTGTGAGAGACCCCATTGCTCGCGCACGTCAAATTTTTTTGTATGTGAGGAAAGATGTTGCCAGCATGCAATTGTAGACAAGTTCACGGAGTGCAACCATGGAATTATCATAGAGATTTTACAAAGTATTTTCGGTCCCAGTGATCCATCGGTACCACATCTCCCCTACGTATAGGGTTGCATTCAAAACAAAAATCAATTTAAAACAAACATGTTTAAAATAAGACCCTAATTAAAACATGTTTTTAATGTTTTTTTACTGTTGTTGTTTTAAAGTCATGACGTCACGAACATTCAATTTTGACGTCATAGTGGAATGACATTAACAATTGAAAAATATAGGGTAAATATAGCTCCTTTGACGAAATATCTGTACTATTAATGTTGAACCGACTATTTTAGGGTTTCAACCAGGGCTGTGGAGTCAGAGTCGGAGTCGGTGGAGTCGGAGTCGGGGTCATTTTCGCTTGATGGAGTCGGAGTCGGAGTCGGAGTCGTGAAAACCATAATAGCTGGAGTCGGAGTCGGAGTCGGAGTCGGTGGGAAAATACTGACTGGAGTCGGAGTCGGAGTTTGTGAGAATGACTATGACTTCGACTCCGACTCCGACTTCTCTATCATGAAAACATTTGCTTTCAAAGAATTTTCAATAGAATTTTTATGTACCACCAATCACTGTTAATATTAACCATACAGATCAGGTGCGGCCAGCCCGTGGCACGCAGGCCAAATTTGACACACGAGAAGGTTAGTTGTGGCCTGAGAGGTAATCCTCGAAATTATTTATGACATCAGGTACAATTGCAAGGCCAACCAAAATTTGATTAGCATGACCACGAAATTTGATGATGACCAAAACAACAGTTCTGACGCATTGACGTATCCAGGGTCAGCCACATTTATCCCAGATCTTCGTATATATGACCATGAAGTAGAATATTTCATAGCAGATATATTTGACTTGAAATTTTTCTCGGTGCTTCGCATGATTCATTGTCACTAGATTTCTTGCATTCAGTATTTGAGCCCCCTTCTGAAAATTATAAATAGCCTACATATTATTCACAGAATTGAGTCTAACTATATTCGCAATTAGGAGATACGGCTTCGCTTGTGCACTCGCAGCGAGATCGTCGACAAAACATTTGCACAAAATGATAGAGGCATGTTCAAGCTCACTGATACAGTCGATTTTGCTATGTCTAAACGTCGAATAATCCTGTCCTTGCCAAATGAGCCCAGTGGTATACAGATGCGACCCCCAATGTATGTTCGCGACATATTTATTAATATAGCTATAGCCTAATTCAGTCGTTATCAGGCAAAAAAATTTCGCGCTTCGCGCGACCAGGACCTGATTGCGCACTGCACAGTTGCATGACATATTGTTATCAATTTTAGAGCGTAATAATATAAGTCTTGTTTGCAATGTTACCTAATTCGGTTCGCTCCTATCGACGACTAAAAAAGGTTATCAACATTCCAGTTGCCCGCGCAATGGTTCGTAAATCTCAGGTGTCCCTTTCGCCGAATAAGTTGCCTACCCCTGATATAGATAAAATTAGACAATACTTGCAAATTACAACTCAGTTGCAGAGGGGAAGAAAATCGCAAGATGCGTTTTCGCGATGCAGTCAAAATTGATGCAATTTTTGGAATTATACCATGATATTGTGACAGAGAAAATGCATCGGCTGGTTTTGTAAAATTGTAAAAAATATGTAAATATGACCAAACGATGGTTCCCAATTGACAAAATTAAAAATATTTGTAGTGTAGCTTAGCTGTTTGGGTCGAACAAATGATTAAGAAAGACTGCAAGTCCCAATCCTTGAATAATTGATTAAGTACATAGACTAGACATAGGCTATGGTCTTAGACTACTTAACTAAATTCCATTTATGACCAATGTCTATTATTAGTAGTAAGAGTGTTTGTGCTTGTAATCAGGATAGTGTGCAATGACAAAATTAGTAAGTTCAATTTCTTTATTAGTTGCTGAGTCATACACAAGAGCTACACTTGGATTTTTTATCTACATTTTTATTATACAGGATTGGATATCTGCCATATTTGAATGATTCATACATTTCAGGATATTAGAGAGTCCATGTTATAAAAACTTGAATAAGGAAGGATATTTAGCAAATTTATATTTCATGTTAATTGCATAGTGGTTAATTCGAGCTGTGCCACAATGAAACAATTTAGCATGCCACAGTTAATCATATGTTTAATGGTTGTATGATAGTCATTCAACCGACAATGTGGCATATAATTTTCGAAGGAAATTGGTAATAATGCTGGAGTCGGAGTCGGGAGTCGGAGTCGGAGTCGGTACGTTTAAAGACCCAGGAGTCGGAGTCGGAGTCGGAGTCGGTACATTTAGAGACTCAGGAGTCGGAGTCGGAGCCGGAGTCGGTATATTGAAAATGTGTGGAGTCGGAGTCGGAGCCGGAGTCGGTGGTAAAATTTACCGAGTCCACAGCCCTGGTTTCAACCATCGCACATCGATATACGTCAGCTATATCAGGAGGTAATTGTCCGCAGGATCATACAGCATGTTTTTGGAAAGTAATTGCACAATTGTGGCATAATTTTACAACTTGAAAAGTAATACAATTTTGTTTGTGTTTTAAAATGGCCTTTATGAAAAATACTGTCTAAGACATGTTTTAAACAAAGTGTTTTAAAACACCGTTTGTTTTAAATGCAACCCAAAGTACGTACGTACGTACGTTCACCGGATAAAGATTTGAAATTTTGTACACATTACGGTTTCCACAACGAAGCATTAAAAATCAAAAGCCGCTGATATATATCATTACCCAGCCGTTCTTTGCCGTTTCTCGTAACGGCAGCTTGCAGTATCTGTATTAAGTTGAAGGCAGAATTTAATGGTCACTTCATCTTATTCCCACATGGACATGCATGACTGTACATGAATTATATTTTTCCTTCCTTATATTGCAATAGGCCTATAGTTTGATCAGATCTCCGCCCACATGATCAGAGTTAGCGGCAGAGCTGGTGGAGAATGATGAATTCAAAAATACAGGGAGCGTAATTGTACATCTTTAAGTCAGCTTCTTTGAGGTACAGAACTTCAATATACAATTGAATAGTATATTCATATTAAAATGAACCCGAATATTTTCGGCTGACACTCGTCAGGGGTAATCGTCAGCAACTAGTAGAGAATTCGAAAGAACAGCGTATATCAACAATCGTAACACAAAATATGACGTCACCAGCATGAAATGTCTTTAAGTCATGTTCATGTCACACCGATCAGATTAGTTTTCAGTCTAATGCCGGTGCGCACCACGGAGCTTTATAAACACACCAATCCTGTGCTTTCCAGCCTTTTATGGTCGCGACACCATCTCCAATTTGAAAATGTTCCTTGGCCCAAATCAAAATCTGACGAGCTGGTTACTTGAAGAACTCAGCAGTCAGCACCTTTACCCAGACTTACTCACAGCCTATTTTGGAAGCTGATTATACGTTCAACATCTTCGCGAACCCCATAATACAGTCAAACGACCCTCACGTTTACAAGCATCACTATATTTGTATAAAGCATTTAAACGGCCGTAACCGTCTCTTGGAATATGCCGTTAAACGGCCGTAACCGTATCTAGATACCGTTATCCTATAGTTACGATACAATTAGGCTTATTTTACTAAATGAAGGTTATTATAATTTATTTTATTGCAGTTTTTGATAGGGTGGTAATCCCCATAATAAAATCAATATATGTTGTAGTAAATTGCGCGCTGCGCGAATAAAAATTTCATGTAGCATAAATCTAATGTTAATGTCATTATGATGATTTACGAAAACATTATTAGCCTTCGTGAAGCCGTCAAAATTCCAGAAATTTAGGCATATTCAAGAAATTCCTCCCGGACGCAGTTTGAACGGTAAAATTCCGGACATGTACGGCAAATTCCGGGCGTATGGCAACTGGCAACCCAATGTTAATCTGATCACGTGGGCTGAGAATGGATAAATATTTGACAGTAATATCTGAAACCAGCTTTAAATGCAATATCCATTGTAAAATAAAAAATGGCTATCCAGACCATATTTTAAAATGCGCCATCTCTAGGGTTTTGACAAAATCGGATATAGCTCCCAAATACGGGCCAGAAAAATGCCCGGCATTTTGTACACCTACCTTGGCTAGGTAACGTGTCTAACCGTTTTAAAAAACTCATTAAATCGGCTGTTCGCCGATGTTATTATAGCGTAAATACGCATGTGGTGTACACAACGAAGCCCTTGTTGCCTAACTCTCGAAAAGATGTACTTCCAGCCTTTAATGCAAGTAATGTTGTTTACCAACACAAGTGCCACTGTGATAGTAGGTATGTAGGACGTACATCTCAAAGATTGTTTGAGCGTATTAAGCAGTATATCCCAAAATTGATTCGGTCAAAAACATGTGCAAATACTCGCACGGAGCTTGCACGTCAGTGCAAATTGGCTGCCAAAACAGACTGCTATGACGATTACCAAGCATATGCTTCGTCAATTGGTCAGCACTTGAGTGAAAACCTCGCCTGTGCACAGCACTATATGATGACAATATGTTCACTGTCATTGCGCGTGGTAGGTCTTTGTTTCATCTAAAAGTGCTGGAGTCTACTATTATTCAGTTGAACAAAACTATTTTATGAGACAAAAAGATTTCCTCTATAACCTACAAATTTCTCATTAGTGCATGTGTTTCGCAGTGTTGGGATGACTCGAGTCATGACTTGACTCGAGTCAGACTCGAGTCAACTTTTTCGTATGACTTGACTTGACTCGAGTCACTTTGCGAAAATGACTTGACTTGACTTGACTCGGTGCTTCAGAAATGTGGATTGACTCGTGACTCGGAGCAAAATTCACGAGTCAATTTCAAGTCATCAAGTAAACTGGCTCGACTAAATATCTGTGTCTTGTGTATGTTCGGATTGTTCGCTATACGCCGATGCCACTTGTGAGAATAATCATTCATTCACTGATTGTACGTTTCACTGAACCTTTCTTGTTACATCATAAATAAATTGACCGCAAACGAAATGAGCACAGCTTACGTCGTAGTAGTAGTAGATTAATCTGGTTCTAATAGCAACGCATCTCTGTTTCTTAGACGGCTTCGTGCTTACATTGCGCAGCGCCCACTTTGAATCATCACTCATGCTTCGAAAATTCAATTTGACTTGAACTGTGACTTGACTCGTGACTTGAGTTGACTTGACTCGACTTGACTCGAGTCACCTCCAAAAAACGAGTGACTTGACTTGACTCGAGTCACCTTCGAAATTCGATTGACTTGACTTGACTCGAGTCAAAATGTGCAATGACTCGAGATGACTCGTGACTCGAAGGTAGTGACTTGATCCCAACACTGGTGTTTCGTGCGTGTAACTGTTTATTTACGAATTGCGCTGCTACTATAGTACAGGGTTGTAACCAAGTCACAAGGCTCCGAGTCACAAGTCAATCCCACTTTTATGGTTTTGACTCGAGTCAAGTCGAGTCATTTCAACTCACCACCGAGTCAAGTCCGAGTCCAAGTTAGTGAGCAGAGGGTCGAGTCCGAGTCATGGAATTATGACTCGAGTCCGGGTCCAAGTCATCGCGTTCACTGCTCAGCTTCCAGATAAAGTCTTGGTAAACCCACTTATTGTAACTCTGTTTGGTGATAGCGAACGGTTCGCTTTTAAAATATACCAATTTTTCCCTACTTTTAACAGTTTCTGGTCGCATTTTCAAGTACCAGTACCAACAGAAGAAATCCCAATAGTGTGTTGGAATTACAATGAAATGTCGGTCTTGGCCGTCTGAGTCTCGAGTCAATGACTTGGTTCGAGTCATGCGCAATGTCTCGAGTCCTAGTCGAGTCAATACACAGATTGACTCGAGTCGAGTCGAGTCAATTCCGTATTTTGAAAATATGACTCGAGTCAAGTCGAGTCATTAGAAAATCGTGACTCGAGTCAGTACAACCCTGCTGTTGTACCGTAAGTCCGTATATTTCATAGTTTGTTATTGTTGCCACTGGTACAATGCGACTTTCATGGTCTGTGATTTTGATTGTTATTGAATTAGGTTATAATTAGAATTACTGAATTGACGAAAACTTGAAAATTAAATCAAGTTCCAATCAAAGTTCGTGCTCATAAGCATGATTATGGCAAATGTCTATTAGCCTACACCGAACTTGGCTCGTTTCTCACACTACGGCAGCGGTTATCAAACTGGGAGGCACGCCCCTCTGGGGGCGTGAAAGCATCTGAAGGGGGCGCGGCGCTGCGGTCAACTGAAATTATTTTTTGAGGTCGGCGCGATTTACTTCCTATGCAGAGTTATTACTCTGTGTATAGTCCAAATTTCATTATTTAATTCTCTCATCAACAGTCATAAATAGTTTTCGTTGCAGTCAAATCCTTGGAAAGTTGCATTTATTTTTCGCATAAGTTGAAGTAAATACTTGCATTTATTTTCCACAAAAGTTGCACCGGAAAGTTACATTTATGGACAAGGTCCTTGAAATTATTGGAGTATGAGATACTCGACTCGATTAGTATGCGTGACACTGTAGCAAAACTTAGTGTTGGCGACTTCTCAAATTCAATAGCCTGAAAAAATTGACCCAGTGAAATTAAAAATTTGGGCGGTCTAGCCTGAATTACGTCAAATCAGAAAGGACGTCAAATTTAAACGAGAGCGAAATAAATCAATCGATCTATTTGTATATAGTACCAAATATTTTCAGTGAAAAGTTAGTTTCATGAAAAATCGAAAAAAGTTGCATGAAAAATCGAAAAAGTGCCAAAAATCTGCATGAAAAAAATGGAGAAAAGTTCCACGAAGTTGCAATATAAGACTCCTCCAAATAGCTTAAAACACCATGCTACATAACTTACAAGTATTTAGGAAGCTGACGGAAGCTGTTAAAAGTTGCGAAAACTTACCATAGTCATAACTTTCCATCGCATCAAACTACCTGTTGGGATTGCTAGCATTCTGGTTGCATTTTGTGATATGACGGTACGAGGAGCGCTACATTTTTCGCTATCATTAAGGGGTGCGTGACTAAAAAAGTTTAAGAACCACTGCTCAACGGGTTCTCCCGTAGCATTTTCAGGAAATAAGAAATAAGATTAGAATCAAAATGACAGCATCGAAATATTTCACAAATTAGAATAAAATGTTCGATTGATGGCATTACTGTCTAATTAGCAGGGTTGTAACCAAGTCACCAGGCTCCGAGTCACGAGTCGATCTCAATTTTATTGTTTTGAATCGAGTCAAGTCGAGTCATTTTCAATTTACCACCGAGTCAAGTCCGAGTCCAAGTCAGTGAGCAGAGGGTCGAGTCCGATTCATAGTATTATGACTCGAGTCCGAGTCATTGTGTGGACTGTTCAGTTTCCAGTTAAAGTCTTGTTAACCCCTCTTTTTATAACTGTGTTTGGTGATAACGAATACAATACACTAATACTAATACAATATACTAATTTTTCTCACTTTTAGTAGTTTCTGGTCGCATTTTCAAGTAACAGTACCAATAGACGAAAACCAAATAGTGTGCTTACTTTCCAATTCTTTGAAATTATAGGGAAATGTCGGTCTTGGCCGTCTTAGGCTCGAGTCCTATGACTTGGTTCGAATCATGCGCAATGACTCGAGTCCAAGTCGAGTCAATACATGGATTGACTCGAGTCGATTCATTTCCGTATTTTCAGAAAATGACTCGAGTATAGTCGAGTCATCATAAAATCGGGACTTGAGTTGGACTCGAGTCGAGTCATGACTCGAGTCATTACAACCCTGCTAATTAGTCTATTCAGGCAACTAGAATGATCTAGTTGTCCAAGTCTGTTGTAGCGCTAATATCAGAGGGTGTATGATAACAGGATTTGAAAATCTGATCTCTCCTAACTCGATTCAAATATTTGCAATTGGTGCTCGATTCAGATTCCAGTACTCGAGTCATTGTGACCAGCCGCCGCCGTAGTGACATCAGCTGCAAGAACATCACACAATAGAACACTGGTATCACGATTTCCGTTTAAAAATGACAACGCATGTTTCTAGTTTTGGTTCAAGTCGTATGTTAGCAGCTTTATTTTTTAAAATGCAAAACCAGAACTAGAACTGCTCACTATTCAAAATTAACAAGGACTACTTGAAAATAACGGTATCTGGTTGACCATCAAGTAACTAGATTGGTTGTTTGTACAATTCAGCTCTATATTAAGGCATGCCTGAAATACAATCTTAGGTATTGGCGAACTCAGCAAACTAGCAATCAGAGTAAAGCATGATTCGTTACACCATGTAAATGTCAGAAAATTAACAAGAACTACTTGAAAATAACGGTATCTGGTTGACCATCAAGTAACTAGATTGGTTGTTTGTACAATTCAGCTCTATATTAAGGCATGCCTGAAATACAATCTTAGGTATTGGTGAACTCAGCAAACTAGCAATCAGAGTAAAGCATGATTCGTTACAACATGTAAATGTCATAGACGGGATTCTAGTATTCTGGCAGCTTGAATCATACAAAGTATTATTATTACGCCAATACAAAACATACCACATGCTAAGCTATCTGGCTGAGCCTGACTAGTACTGACCGACTATTTCCCAAAATACGAGGAAATAATGTCTGTGCTACTGTTATTACTACACGCGCGCTTTTGTATGACCTTCGGAAGTGCCGCATATCGATTTTACAATCCGGCACAGGCTACAGGCACACCTCCATGACACCCATTGACCGCGTAAACCAGCACCGGGATTGAGCAGTGAGCACGATATCAGTATAATAGAGATCGATCGATATTGAATTTTGCAGGCCTATAGTGATACCGATTATCGTTACACTCACAAGGCCGATAACTGATATCATAGGTCGACAATAATATGGAAGGAGCAGAGAACCATTTCGATAAAAATATTATATATTAGGCAAAATGACACCTGTACATGCCACTGAATAACAAACGAGAAAACTGAAATTAAAAATAATTATTGCCTAATTGTTCACATTCATTGAAATATGGGATAACCCAAAAAGCAAAACGTGATACAGAATTAAAGATCAGTCTAGTGGAGGTAGATTGTAATGTAGGAATTATATAGTTTCTTTGCATGGTCAATGGTCATCAAGTTGAATTCGTTCTGCAAGGGTAAATCTGTCACGTATCATCCTTCGCGTCGTCGATTTTTTTTATATATAAAATATCGATAATCGTGAAAGATCCAAATATCGGTCTCGATTATCGGCCAAGTCGGTAATCGGTCGACCTCTAATCAATAAATCATCAGATTATATTTTCATCTGAACAAGACACACACAATGTACGATGCGATAAGACAAGGACCGTAACTGCCGCACCCCAAACACCCAATTGGGGGGCCCGAGCTCGAAGGGCACCCAAAATTATTTCGTGAATTGACATAAATTATAAAGTTTTTTTGTATTAAGTTCTGCAACTTTTTCAAAATTTTCATTCATGTTGCCCAATATCGTAACTTGGGTAGGCCTACTCTTCCCCCAACAAAAATATGCATGATTTTTAGAAATGGGCACTTAGGCGTCCGAGAAGTGTACCAGACTGATCAGCAGCGAGAAGACTTTAGACGAGAAGGAATGTCCTCGTGCAGACCGAAAACTTCGATGTTTGATTGTCCAATGTCCAGAGAAGTTTAAATGGCCTACCCGGCGAATGCCATCCCGCAGGCGAAAATTATTTATTGCCAGTAAAGAAATACCAATGTGAAATAGTGTGCGTCCTTCAGTTCAATACATTGCTGATTTTAATATATTTTGACATAGCAAATATAGGAGGTCACGAATATAAGACGCAAGCGACAAAATGAGGTGGCGTGTGGCGGAGGGCGAGGTCGATGGTAAGTCGTGGTCCGGTAATGCTGAAGGCTGGCTAGTATTCATTTGGAGGAAATTGCTTGTATTTCGACTTGAATGTGGACATGCTCGACGACTGTCGGATAGCCGGCTAGATGCTGTTCAACAATCGGCGTCCGGCATACTAGATAGACCAATGCGTTTTCCTGTATTCCGTCCTGACCATATGGTAGCTGTTGTTCTTCGTTGACGTGCGTGAGTTGTACTTGTGTGTTTTTGACTCCGAGGTGAAGTAATCGTTATAATTTGAGGGCCATTGACCGCAAGAGAGAGAGATATGATATTCTTTTTCGCCTGCACCATCGAGATGCTTTGACGACGGAGTTGCGATACGGCTGATTAAATTTGTAGAAAATAGATACAAATGCATTGCTCGTTGTATCACACGTATAGTCTTCATCTTCAAACACGAGTGTTTACAACATACAATCTTTGTATCGCAATCCAACAGCCACACTTTGATTGCATTCATATTGTTATAGGTTGGGATTAGGAATTTACGCTGCTGGTCGATGTAAGTCACGGCTTCCATCAGAGGACACAGAATCACTTTGGTGAGTTCCTGCTGTCCTGCATGTTTAAAAAATATATTAAATCTTTCGCACAAGTGATCAAAGTAATCAGAGTTGCTGGTCAAATAGAAGGTACCTCATAATTTATATAAATTGCGAGCAGAAGTAGTAGGTGGTCAAAGTAGTTACCGGTGTTACTCAAGTAAAAGTGACGTAGTTCATTTCTACTCAATTGCCAGCAGAAGTAACTTCGTTCATTTATATTCACTTTCTTCTCAATTACAAGCAAAAGTAGAGATTTCAAAGTCAGGTCAAAATTACTTGGCATTATTCAAGTATAATCAACTCGTCCATTTCTACTCAAATACAGGTAGAAGTGTCCGTTGCAAATAGGAGTGACGCAACCGAGCCGTCTGGGAGCAGGTGAGGAGCAGCGCGACCGCAAGCATATTGGTGATTGTTGCGCAACCGATTGAGCATTCACACTTACTCTTGTGCGGACTTGCTTCCGAGCTGCTCAGACGCCATGGTTGCGTCACAATACCTAATGCCATTACAATGCAACATTCGATGCTGATTTTGGGGGTTCCAGGACCACGAGCAGATTAAAATTTATATTTTCGCAATCGGTACCGTCGTAGCTTTCGATTGATACCCGTTTTATCAAGTTTAATGCTCGGCCAGCCGGCCACACATCAATTATGGCCGAATGGAAAGAGTGACGTAGATCAATTTCACTGGGCCGTGAGATTTGCTTGTTTCTACACCATATAGGACACTATGATAAAACATACCCATCGCTGCTTAGTTTTCATACGCGTTGATTTATCAATACGAGAATCTTTTATAATCAGCATTTACGCATGTACTCTCCATGTGATGCAAATGCAGGGTGTTGGCTTTTCCCCCCATAATCTACCTGTCATTTTTATAATGCGTATCATACATGTGGGCGTATTATACATGACAAATTACGGTAGTTTCAGTTAAGTTACGCATAGTGAAAAGTGAGCAGTGCTAGTTCTAGTTGTGGAATTTGAAAATTGAGTAATTTCAGTTGTCGTTGCAAATTTTGAGAATCCGGTAGTTTGTACAAGACACAAAGATTCCCATACCCAACCCCGCTTTATCCGTTAAATCCACCTATTTGCTAATCCAATGCATCGGCACCGTGGCTGGATCTTCTGCCTCATCTGTCAAATTAAATAGAGTTTTCAAATACAGAAATGTTACATAGACCAACTGGCAACAATATTTTTACTAACGTCATATACCGGCAAGAGTCCTAATCTGTATCTATGATATCTGCTCAACTCGATGTTCATATGGAATTCATAATTTCTTTGGATGTTAAGATTAGCACAGATTTGTATTTCGCGATATCGGTCAGATTTGAGTCGATGTCATTTTACAAATCGGATTTCAACAGGAAATTTCTGACGTTCTTTAGAGCAGACTTGGACAGCTAGATAATTTTAATCTAATTTGTGGAATGTTTTATGGCAACATTCCAAATCTTATCTAATTTCTGTTGTTCCTGAAAATGCTGCATGAGAACTGTATCACATGAAACGAGCCGATCTCGGTGTTCAGACAATTGTCGTTCTCTTGCCTACGAGTATGAGCCCTGATTTGATATGGATTAAACTTCGTGATATGTCCTAGTTTTTGCAAACTCAGTAATTTTAATGTTATTCTATCTTTGGAAAAAATTGTGCTGCTGTAATACTAGCGATAATCCCAATTTTTTTGAAATATGCAGCTATAATTCCAATTGTAACTAATTTGGAATAAACTTTGTAGCTATCCCAATTGTAGCAGTGTTGGGATCAAGTCACTACCTTCGAGTCACGAGTCATTTCGAGTCATTGCACATTTTGACTCGAGTCAAGTCAAGTCATTCGATTTTCAAAGGTTACTCGAGTCAAGTCAAGTCACTCGATTTTTAGAGGTGACTCGAGTCAAGTCGAGTCAAGTCAAGTCCCGAGTCAAGTCACATTTCAAGTCAAGTTGCCTTTTCGAAGTATGAGGCATGATTACGTTATTGCAATTTGCTAGATGTCTGAAATACAGATTGAGCGGTCATGAATTCCTAACAGATGAACGAATATAGAGTTGAATATACTCGCAAGAAGACACTGTATCGCTCACATATACGTAGAACTGTTGAACCTCGTATTTGCCTAGCCTCAGTTTAAAGTTACCAGCCAAAATAGAGAATAGACAAACGAATTGATAAGATCCAACACGTTACCCATTTACCAATTGATGATACAATTCGAGCCTGTGCCAATGGTTGAGGACTATATTCACTATATTCGATTTCAATAAGACAAGAGGTTGGGTTAAGGTAAGAACAGAGAACAGAAATAGACATTTCGCTATTATATTACTTTACTACTCGTCGAGTTACGACAACGTAAGCTGTAAGCATCGATCACTTCGTTTGCGGTCAATTTATTTGCGAGAGAACAATCGAGACTCAGTGAAACGCATAATATTTGAATGATTATTCGTTCTCACGGGTTACAACAGCGTTTCGCGAACAATCCGAATATATGCAAGATACAGTGATTTTTATCCACACCGATTACTTGATGACTTGAAATTGACTCGTGAATTTTGGTCCGAGTCACGAGTCATTCCCCATTTCTGATACGCCGAGTCAAGTCAAGTCAAGTCATTTCAGCAAAGTGAGTCGAGTCAAGTCAAGTCATGCGAAGAAGGTGACTCGAGTCATCCCAACACTGAATTGTAGCGTCCAACTTGGAGAAACCATGTGAAGCTTTGATTCTACTCATAATCCAATTTGGAAAAACTGTGCAGCTATAATTCTAATTCTAGTCAAACATGACAAAAACTGTGTAGATTTAATTGTAATTCTATTCTAATTCGAATAATCTGAAAATTTTATCATTGTCCAAGTCTGCTTCAGAGTTGTCGCAACACTCTAGAATGGATTTGAGCCATTAGTCAATGTCTATTTTAAAATAACAAATCTATGATTTGTAGAAAGCTACTCAAAATCAAAACAATCAGTGATTATATCGGGACTCACTCATATTTATAGCAGACTTTTGGTATTGCTCAATTTCATGAGTAGTATATTCAATTCTGCCGACTGATTACTGCTGATGATGGTTGCCTTTAGCTTGTCACCTACTGGTATTCAGTGTCTCTGTATTATCAGCACCTGCATCATAAAACAAGAAATTGATACATCATCTCGCCTCGATAAAAACACTATGTTTTTGATAAGGGGTGTGGAAATATCACTGGCGTTAGAAAACTGGAACATTTCCAGCTTGTACAAATTAGGAATCTTTTTCAAGTTGAACTAAAAGTAGAATTATGACTACAGTTTTCTTACAAATTATATTAGAATTATTAAATTCATCCAAACTTGGAAATTTAATCAAGTTCACTTGATGTCGTATAAAATCAGGTCAGCATGAGGTTAGCAAATGTCTGTACAATGCAGTGATGAGCACCGGAGCGGAGTCGGAGTGGAGTCGGAGCGGAGTTTTGCCAATTTTTTGATACCCGGAGTGGAGTCGGAGTTTACAACAGATATTTTTCTGGAGTTTTACGGAGTATTGTTAGTTTTGCCCCCGATATCTTTCGATAGCTTTGACCAGAAGACACTATTGATTACAAACCAAAACACAGACAGTTGACACCTTGTAAAGTTGTAATATGACCGGTAACATGCAAAAATGATTGACAAGTGCATAAAAATCAGCCATCTGCACTGCAATTGGGGACTGGAGAGTAACCTAGTGATCTAGCAAGGCATTTCCGCGGAGCAGTGTCTGTAGTTCACAAACTTGAAGACACCCAATATCGTTCGCAGCGCATCATTTTCTCCCTGCAATGAGATGCAGTCTTTGAATCCACTGCTGAATGTCACCATATTGTGAGATAAGATCTCCAGAATCTTCCACGTTGCTGTCATTGCAGTCTTCTATAGTCACATCATATTCCTCCTTGCGTATTTGTTTCGTGACTAATTTTCATGCTACCCCAGTAATTGTGCGAAACATTTACAATCAGCAACATACAGCGGGGCTTCCCTATGGTACAGCCTTTGGCTACCCTGATTCTTCCAGCAAGTTGATGATCATAACGGAATATATCCCATTATCCTGATGACATTCAATATAGTAATAGGTCCATTTTGTGAAAATGTATTCCCAACGTTGGTATCAGTTGAAACAAGATAATATCCGATACCACTTTTGTGATAACTTTTCGCAACTTTCATCGTACTTGCAATTTGCAGTGAGAGATATCGATAATAAGTGTTACATCAATATTACCTTTATATCTGTGAGAAATATACATACAACAAGCAAGTATCTGGATGGAAACAATAATAACTTATGCAATGTGTTACATGATTTAATGACATTGCGACGAATTTTCGCTAGTAAGATCCGCTCACAGAGGCATACCAGCATCTAAGCCCGCTCTAAAGATTTCAACAATACATAAATCACTAAGGTAAGCTGATCTTACCCAGTAAAAACAGAATATTCCGAATTTCTGAACAGCCACACTAAATAATTACAACCGTCTGCTTTGCTCTGCTCGCATCAACTCAACTACGCTTCCTTCAATATTGATTGACGTAGTCAGTCATCCAGAACTCTTCTGAATTTTCGTCATGTAATGTTTGGTTTGATTGAGAAATGACTTTGATGTGATATGAAAAATCAGCACCGCAATCAAGTTTCTGCTGCTGGTCTGTCACAGACTCCAAATTCCAGATATCATGTATCAGCTTCAAAATTGGAAGTCACTAGTCATTTAGTCAACTTCAAGGAGCGTCGATCGGTGCGTGAGTGATGCATCATGTATGTTTAGTACAGTGCAGTTCCATCAACTGTTTCATGGCGATACGGAACTTAATTTACTGAAACCCGTGATGTGATCATCGATTTCGGTGGTGTTAGTGGTAGTTAGTTCGAACTGACTGGTCTTCCTTCGTCGTTTTAATATAATGGCTGAAGCACCGTCGACGTCAAGTGGGTTACTCACTAAGACGCAGAAAAAAAATGACGTGTGGAAGGATTTCACTCTGATGCTGCATGATAATAACGGCCAGTATACTGGGTTTGCGAGATGTCAAAATTGCAATGTTCAGCTAAAGCATCACAAGTTGACAAGTGGTACGTCGCATCTTCGAAGACATATCGAAGCTTGTAAGAAGAATTGATCGCAGTTGAAATGCAAGTAAGCGAGTAATCAAAGGAGAAGGTGATCATGGGGAACACTGATCGCCGGGTGGAGAATACCGAAGAAGTGCCGGTTTGCCGTGGTGACTGGTGTTGTGCAGAAGACGTTTTGCTATCCAGATTTACGGTGAAACGTAAGTTCGATGAGGAGGCTTCATCTTTGAAGCAGAAGCTGTCAGAGGAACTAAGAGTTGCTATTAAGTGTTATGGGCTGGCTGGCATCACCACAGATATGTGGACCGATCTAAAGGGTCGCAGTTCTATTAGCTTGACTGTCCATTTTGTTGGAGAGAACTTGACTCTCAGAAGTAATGTTGCGACTGTTCGGCAATTCACGGATACTGAAAAAACTGGTATGAATATCAGACAGGCTATCGAAAACATCGATTGGGATTCTTCGACAATGGTCTGAATATATTTCGGGGACTGGACAAGATTCTTCGGGTTATCTCGGAGTCGGAGGGACTTTGCCTCAGAGACCAAAGTTGTCGGAGGGACTCGGAGTCTCGAAAAGCAGACTCCGCTCATCACTGGTACAATGTACAACAGGATTTTCGCACCATATAGTTCTCCTTTAGCATTTTCAGGAAAATTCAAAATCACAATTTAAATGGAAGCATAGACACATTTCACAGATTGCACGATCTGTAATTAGCAATAGAATTACCTAGTTGTCGAGGTCTGGCTGATGCATCAACCAAAGGAGGGTGACTTTGAGATGGTCTCAAGCTATGTAAATGTCTGCAAATTCCAATGATTTACAAAGTAGCATTGGGTGCCACAAGACAGCACTACAAGCTTAAAGGATAGCATCAATTAGTAGGGTTGGGCAAAATCATTGCACAACTTCAATTCAACTCCATTAGCAACTGTAATGATTCGAGTCGTGTAGGCCTACTCGCTCACCAGAGACCTTACCAAGACATAGATGAAGCGAGATGCAGGGACATTGAACCTGACCTAAAATGGTTTGATGGAATGAAGTCATTCGTCAACGATGGATAAAAGGGGTTGCTCATGTATTTCTCAACTGGATTCACAAGTACAGGTGATAACGTAGTCGAAATACTGAGGGAGCAGCTGAAGTTATGATGGCCATGCAAATCAACCTGGATGGAAAGTCAGTGACATCAACCATGGTTTTCATGTCAAAGGTGAAAGCCCTGTCATCGCAAAGAAAATGTCTAAAGGTAAAAGTAGAACACCCAGCAAGATATGGATGTTGCGACAAGCTCACAGTAGGAGTTCACTCCTTTCCCGCTGTCCCTGTTCAGCAACAAAGATCAGAAGATGAACAAGGCTACCAAGGCAGAATGTTTGAATACAACCCTGTAAGCATAAACTGACCCACTTGATTTGACTAACCAACCATGTTGCACCCGCATAATTGATGGTGGATGGCTTCTGTACATGGTGAAGTGGGAACAACGTCAGACATGACATGGTATTGCCAACAATTACCCAAGTTACGTGCAGTATCTGGCCCGTTGCTTTCAAAATGTCATTGTGGTATCGTCATTATTGGCGAGAAATGGCTTTAACATTACATTGCTGTCGTTAAAATACATTCATTAAATACGATTTATTCCTTGTATATGTGGATAAATGGGCGAATAATGTATCAATTCAGCAATCCGGCCCGCCAAGTACTTAATTTTCCTATATCCGGCCCGCCGAATGAAGAAGTTGCCTTCCCCTGGGTTAAGGGATAGGGTATCGTAGGATTGGGTTTAGTTTTGTAGCTGTGGTGGCGTAAAATTGAGGTCGGGTTAAAGGTCATGGACGCTTCCACAAAACACTAAACCTAAACCACTCATGAATGCCATAAATGTTGACGTAGTCACTTGGAACCGTGATCAATGATGGTCATGTTGTCATGCAGTTGTTATTGGCGTGTTTCAAACTGTGTTCAGTGAAAAGTGATACGCAATCTTCAGAGATGAATTGTCATAAACCTGAATTTTTATTTTATGTCTATGGTTGGCTATGAATTGGGTGCAATTCACCGTTAAATATTCAATCGTATATTCAGTGGTAAATTAATTATGCACCGAGTCCACTGACTATCATGATTGTTGATCGTCCAGTAATGTGCAACAAGACTAGCTTATAACTAGGGCAATTTTTTTTTTACCTAAAAAACGGAAGATTTTGACCTAAAAAATTTAAATTTTGACTTTTTTTTACCTAAAAAAACTGAAATTTGACCAAATTTTGACCTCACGTATGCAAATTAGGTGTTTTCGCACGTAATGTTAAAATTGTACTACTTATCTTCATTTCTGGTTGGAACTGTTTGGCCTTACAAAGTAGATTGGCCTGAAAAAACGTTTTTTGCTCAAACACGGACAAGTTTTTACATGAAAAACTAGTGTTTTAACAAAATCTGGCTCTATGAAGAATTCCAGTAGTTACATCCCGTATTTTGGTGGAAATAATTAATATTTGTTGTAGTACAACGAACGAAAGATACTTTCCTACGTTCTCGGGTTGAAAATATCTGTCCTTACTTAGTAGCTTGCCAAGAATGGAGGAAGAACGTTCAACAGCAGCAGTTGTTGGCTGACAACACTGAAGTTGTGTGCACACTGCTGGTAACACACCGTGTTGCTTCATTCTGACAATGTTGTCTATATCACAATTTTTCAGCTTGCGCTTCTTGATATAGCAATCATGCAATGTCCAAGCAGTCTTGCTTCAGTTAGGATATTGCGGTACGTCGACCATAAAACCATGTCACTGTTTGTTTCATTTGACCGTTTATGATTCACAATGAGCAGACGATGGGCCGTTTAAACAGTAGGCCTATAAAGAAGGCTACAAGCTGTAAAATATCAAATGATAAGTTCACCGACAGCGCAAAATCTACGATACAAACGAAATGCAGAGGTCTAAAAATGTTTGACTTTGTAAACAATTTTGACCTAACGCTACAATTTTGACCTAATTTTGACTTTTTTTGACATGTCAAATAAAAATCGCCCTACTTATCACTTACCATAGGCGTTGTGGTGACGCAGTGCTTCTGACAGGAAAGACAAGCTACAAACTAGCAGGAATATTTTTCTTTTCAGCCTATATAAAAGTAAATGTAACACTGTTAATGTGAACTTTAATACTGAGCAAACTACTTCAAGGCATATTCATTGAAGCTGCTCAATTTTCATGGTAACAGATATATCTTTTTTGTGGTTATATGAAAATTTCTCTAATTCATTTGCAGATATACACCGACGTGCGCTACTGTCGTTGTGTTTTTTCTCGTGTTAATTATGATTTGTAACTAAAATGATCGAAACTTGATATACCAGTCCAATATTGATGATGTTCGACTAAATGAAACAATAAGACTACCGGTACCTTACAATGTATTATAATGATTTTTACACTCTCGTTGCTGCAGTCATTTCCATGTAATTGATAGTTTTGTATGTTGTACTCTATCCCGGTATCGTGATTGCTCTGTCTACAATCTTATAATGGTCCTTGTTTAAATTAGTTTTACACTTTCATGCATTGCAGATGTGGTCATACTATAATTGTACTAAGTTTATATGCTGAACTGCTGAAAATCTGTGGGTCTTTTCCTTAGTGTCATAAAGAAAAGCATTCTGTGGATCCAGTATTAACTATTGTTCATGACTTGAAAGAACGCCAATTCGATATATATTGGAAACTGGAAAGCATTTACCGGGAATATTTACCTCAAGCATCTTATAGATATGCATGCTGGCATCAACAATGTTGAATGTGATGTATGTGGTAAAGCATTCACTCGGACAAATACCCTCAAGCGTCATATGGATATGCATGCTGGCATCAAAAATCATATATGTGCTGTATGTGGTAAAGCATTCACTGAGAAGGGACACCTCAAGCTTCATATGGATATGCATGCTGGCATCAAAAATCATAAATGTGCTTTATGTGGTAAAGCATTCACTCAGAAGTGTACCCTCAAGTTGCATATGGACAATCATGCTGGCATCATAAATCATGCATGTGCTATATGTGGTAAAGCATTCACTCAGAAGGGTCACCTCAAGCTTCATCTGAATATGCATGCTGGCATCAAAAATCATGTATGTGATATATGTGGGAAAGCATTCACAGAGAAGGGTACGCTCAAGTTGCATATGGATAAGCATGCTGGAAACAAAAATCATACATGTGCTATATGTAGTAAAGCATTCACTGAGAAGGGTCACCTCAAGCGTCATATGGATGTGCATGCTGGAATCAAAAATCATGTATGTGCTGTATGTGGTAAAGCATTCACTGAGAAGGGACACCTCAAGCTTCATATGGATATGCATGCTGGCATCAAAAATCATAAATGTGCTATATGTGGTAAAGCATTCACTCAGAAGTGTACCCTCAAGTTGCATATGGACAATCATGCTGGCATCATAAATCATACATGTGCTATATGTGGTAAAGCATTCACTCAGAAGGGTCACCTCAAGCTTCATATGAATGTGCATGCTGGCATCAAAAATCATGTATGTGATATATGTGGGAAAGCATTCACTGAGAAGGGTACGCTCAAGTTGCATATGGATAAGCATGCTGGAAACAAAAATCATACATGTGCTATTTGTAGTAAAGCATTCACTCAGAAGGGTCACCTCAAGCGTCATATGAATGTGCATGCTGGAATAAAAAATCATGTATGTGCTATATGTGGTAAAGCATTCACTGAGAAGGTTCGCCTCAAGTTGCATATCGATATGCATGCTGGCATCAAAAATCATGAATGTGCTATATGTGGTAAAGCATTCACTCATAAAGGTGCCCTCAAGTTGCATATGGATAAGCACGCTGGAATCAAAAATCATGCATGTGCTATATGTGGTAAAGCATTCACTGAGAATGGCACCCTCAAGGTTCATATGGATAAGCATGCTGGAATCAAAACTCATGCATGTGCTATATGTGGTAAAGCATTCACTGAAAAGGGTCACCTCAATTTGCATATGGATAAGCACACCGGAATCAAAAATCATTCATGTGCTATATGTGGTAAAGCATTCACTCAGAATGGTACTATCAAGCTTCATATGGATATGCATGCTGGCATCAAAAATCATATATGTGCTATATGTGGTAAAGCATTCACTCAGAAGGGTAACCTCAAGCATCATATGGATATGCATGCTGGCATCAAAAATCATGTTTGTGATGTATGTGGTAAAGCATTCACTGAAAAGGGTCACCTCAAGCTTCATATGGATATGCATGCTGGCATCAAAAATCATATATGTGCTATGTGTGGTAAAGCATTCACTCAGAAGGGTACCCTCAGGCATCATATGGCTACACATGCTGGCACCAAAATTCGTTACTGTGATATACCGTAATTTCCCATGTATAATACGCCCCTGCGAGGCTTGCGACGCGATAGTTCATACCTGCAACGATATCATGCACACAATCCCTATCATAGATGCGATTGATCAGGCCAACGATCAGGCCTATATTAGACCTGTTGGAGGTGCGTCTATTTCGGCCAGCAATTATATCTTGCTCTCTGGCCTGTTGGAGATGCGATTGTTCGGGCCTGTCGTTGATGCTATAAAGTACGACGATCTCCAGCGCTCGTGTGCAGCACCGCGCTCCTCGTTAATTGGCAGCGCACAACACTTCTAATACGAGTTACTGGGCACGGTGGCTGAATGTGATGCGGGATTGACAGCAAACATGTAGAAAGGTGTGATTTCAAGTTTTATTTCGAGAAAGATTTTTTCAAAACTGATACCAATGCGTAATGTGCATTATACATGGAAGATTACGGTATGTGGAAAAGCATTTACTAAGAAGATTACCTGCAAGCGTCATACAGTTCTGCATGCTGATAATCAAAAATCATGAACGTGAAACTTTCTGAAACGGCCAAGCAGGGCTGTGGAGTCGGAGTCGGTGGAGTCGGAGTCGGGGTAATTTTCGCTTGATGGAGTCGGAGTCGTGAAAACTGTAATAGCTGGAGTCGGAGTCGGTGGGAAAATACTGACTGGAGTCGGAGTCGGAGTTTGTGAGAATGACTATGATTTCGACTCCGACTCCGACTCCAACTTCTCTATCATGAAAACATTTGCTTTCAAAGAATTTTCAATATAATTTTTATGTACCACCAATCACTGTTATTATTAACCATACAGATCAGCTGCAGCCAGCCCGTGGCACGCAGGCCAAATTTGGCACACGAGAAGGTTAGGTGTGGCCTGCGAGGTAATTCTCGAAATTATTTATAACATCAGGTACAATTGCAAGGCCAACCAAAATTTGATTAGCATGACCGAGAAATTTGATGATGACTAAAACAACAGTTCTGAGGCATTGACGTATCCAGGGGTCAGTCACATTTATCCCAGATCTTCGTATATGACCATGAAGTAGAATATTTCATAGCAGATTTATTTGACTTGAAATTTTTCTCGGTACTTCGCATGATTCATTGTCACTAGATGTCTTGCATTCAGTATTTGATCCCCCTTTTGAAAATTATAAATACATATTCTTCACAGAATTGAGTCTAACTATATTCGCAATTAGGAGATACGGCTTCGCTTGTGCACTCGCAGCGAGATCGTCGACAAAACATTTGCACAAAATGATAGAGGCATGTTCACTGATACCGTCGATTTTGCTATGTCTAAACCTCGAATAATCCTGTCCTTGCCAAATGAGCCCAGTGGTATACAGATGCGACCCCCAATGTATGTTAGCGACATATTTATTGATATAGCTATAGCCTAATTCAGTCGTTATCTTGCAAAAAAAATTCGCGCTTCGCGTGACCAGGGCCTGATTGCGCACTGCACAGTTGGATGACATAATGTTATCAATTTTAGAGCGTAGTAATATAAATCTTGTTTGCAATGTTTCATAATTCGGTTCGCTCCTATCGACGACTAAAAAAAGGTTATCAACATTCCCGTTGCCCGCGCGATGGTTCGTAAATCTCAGGTGTCCCTTTCGCCGAAAAAGTTGCCCACCCCTGATATAGATAAAAGACATTACTTGCAAATTACAACTCAGTTGCAGAGGGGAAGAAAATCGCAAGATGCGTTTTCCCGATGCAGTCAAAATTGATGCAATTTTTGGAATTATACCATGATACTGTGACAGAGAAAATGCATCGGCTGGTTTTGTAAAATTGTAAAAATATGTAAATATGACCAAACGATGCTTCCCATTTGACAAAATTAAAAATATTTGTAGTGTAGATTAGCTGTTTGGGTCGAACAAATGATTAAGAAAGACTGCAAGTCCCAATCCTTGAATACTTGATTAAGTACATGTAGACTAGACATAGGCTATGGTCTTTGATTACTTAACTAAATTCCATTTATGACCAATTTCTATTGCTAGTAGTAAGAGTGTTTGTGCTTGTAATCAGGATAGTGTGTAATGACAAAATTAGTAAGTTCAATCTCTTTATTAGTTGCTGAGTCGTACACAAGAGCTACACTTGGATTTTTTATCTACATTTTTATCATACAGGATTGGATATCTGCCATATTTGAATGATTCATACATTTCAGGATATTAGAGAGTCCATGTTATAAAAACTTGAATGAGGAAGGATATTTAGCAAATCTTTATTTCATGTTAATTGCATAGTGGATAATTCGAGCTGTGCCACAATGAAACAATTCAGCATGCCACAGTTAATCATATGTTTGCATATGTTTAATGGTTGTATGATAGTCATTCAACCGACAATGTGGCATATAATTTTCGAGGTAAATTGGTTATAATGCTGGAGTCGGAGTCGGAGTCGGGAGTCGGAGTAGGTACGTTTAAAGACCCAGGAGTCGGAGTCGGTACGTTTAAAGACTCAGGAGTCGGAGTCGGTATATTGAAAATGTGTGGAGTCGGAGCCGGAGTCGGTGGTAAAATTTACCGACTCAACAGCCCTGACATCAAGTATCATATGGATTAACATGTTTTGTTCAAAAGTCACGCAAGGTCTCAATCAAGTGAAAAAAGGTCGGAAGTATTCGAAATGACCTCCAGTACCAGTGTTCTTTCAATGAAAAACTCAATTTTGCCTAGAACCTGATCAATCACCAATTTGCTCATGTAAGAAGGCATACTTGGTAACTTATCGAAATTCGCGTTGCATATTCATACAGATGCCGAATTACGTATATTTCACGTCTGGAGCTGGTTATGATCGAGTAACTGCTAGCAGTGCCAGTGCCAAGTGATTGCCCTGAAGAGTGAACGTACTACTACATCTCTCTTGGCTATCATACTGTATGAGCTCACATATTTTCCATGTACATTTTATGATACTCATGCAGCCTATTGCATTACCACTGGTCAATATGAAAGGGACCCATATCGGTATACATTTTTGTGTATTGATGTACATTTGTTAACAAGCGTTGTACATTTCTTGAATATCGTTAAGATCGGTTTTGTTTGTGTGATGTTCTTGCAGCCATTGCTAGCTAGTAATTGCTTAGTTTATCCTGTATAGTGGTAGTTCTGTCAATCTGATTCTTCAGTAAGATTTTACTGATGTAAATGTGGAAAGTCAATCTGATTCCGATAAAATATAATGAATGAGTTGCTTTGGAATCAAATCCATTGAGTTGTGTTTTCGTTAGTCACTGATTTTCAAATGTCGTTCGATCTGATTTAGTTGTGCTGTTTGAGCAACCAGTAGTTTGTGTAAGTCTGGTGCCAGCATGTTAATGTACGATATTTCATTCTGCAGATTGATTTTGATTTGATTTCACGATTATGTCTAAAAAAGTATACCTTGCGACGAAAGAGATCTCCGAATTGATGTGTGATGACTTTCTGGGAACTATACACGCAAGGTCCATTTCTTGACAAAAGCTGATTTGCCAAATGCTTTCAAATCACTGGAGTCGAAACAAAACAAGCTTTCGCTTGATAAAATGTGGCAAAGGTGAGACGTCTTTATCGACACTTTAAAATCTGCGTGAATGATTATATTTGTCTCATGCTCTAACACCATTTGTAAATACTCTTGTGAGAACAAATACGGTCAAGAACTTGGAGGTTGCCATTTCTACATGCTTTGTATAACTAGAGCTAACTGGATTTCGGGTTTTTGAGCCGATACCAATGAAACTGATACCAAGCACCTTCACTGATAGCCTTGATATTCTCCAAGATTTGGCCACATTTTCAAAAAATAACAGCTTCACAGTCATTGTTATACCTGGACATTAAAAAAAAAACTACAAACGCTGTATATGGACACTTGGAAAATATAAGGAATCTATCAATATTTCCAGTGTTGCAGTCGCATTGTTTTTATGAGCACGTTGTGGCCACGCAGAAATTATCGATATTTTTTGCCTCTCATTGCCGATGCCGGTATATCTTTCAAAGCGTGACATCGACACGATGTTATTGGCGAACGTATCACGGGCCAGGCAGTAAATGTGATCAATAATTTGGCGTTAATATCAGGCACTTCTTGTGAATAAGCATCATAAAGACAAAATGTGTCAAGAGACCAGTCTCCATCGCGGTTTGAGTCACAAACAAGTCGTTCGATTTTATGGATTTTTCAAAGACAGGAATTTTTCCTATATCGTTCTGGAATTGTGCAAAAGAAGGGTAAAAGTATTTCTTTGATACAACTGTGATACCTTGGCAATTTCATCAGCTCTGCCACGCTCATTACTAACAGGCTTTGCCAACTAGATATTTTTTGAGGTCTTAGACTAATTATAGAGGAATGGCGATAATTAAATTCCACCCAATTTGTCAAATGTTTATTTGCCCTATGTTTAATTCTAATCTGCTGTCTGTGAAAATATTACAGGAGAATTGTACCGGGAAAAACGAGCAAAACTTGGTGTATGTTCACTGCACAGACATCTGCTATTCTCGTGCTTATAAGAATAAACTCAGATATGATATGCACTGTACTAGATTTTGCTGCATCTTCTTAGTGAATCAAGTAATTCTAATTCTTAACTAATTTGGAAAAACTATCAATTACACAGCTTTGATCACTGGGACTGGGCACAGTCATTCGAGTCGAGTAGCGAGACAAACATTTTTTGAGTACTGAAATGACACGATCCTTGCTACAAGAGGATAAAGGATTAACAATAAACTAAACCGAACTGAACAGAGTTAATTTACTAACACATGATCAATGATCATGCTGGCGTGACGACAAAATGAGTATATAACCAGATATATCGTTAACGCCATTTTAATATTTGATCAATGAGGATTTTATAAAACCTTACCTAATTCCATGAAGTGAAAATCCGATAAGACCTCCGTGATTCGGTTATATATCGTGTGAAATATAGATACATGCAAATACATGCTACGATATTTTGTTCGTAATCTCTCATGGCTATGATATATACGCGTGTAATACCACGTAGAAACATTAAATTCAATTTCATGATTCTGGGATACTGTTACCCAGTCGTACTTTGATTCAATAAATTTGCAAGTCGTGTAGACAGAAGCAAAATATTTGTCCGTGTGATCTTCGAATACGTGTGCACTAGACAGGCTTCGTGGTATGTCATCCAACGAACCCTGCGGCTCGGGACACCGTTCCGTCAAAGGAAAGATATACGACTCAACGACTCAAAAGTAGCCTAACCTTCATAGAGTCAGATTACACACAAAACAACAACAACAAACAGTCGCTCTGCGTTAAAAGTAATACTTGATTCAGAACCGCGCCCAGCCTTACATAGGCCTATTACACGTCTATCAGAAAACCAGTATTAATTAAACGATCTAATTTGAAAGGTTCACAACTCTGCAAAATTTGTTGTTAATACAGCCTGAAAATCACCAATATAGAATTGTCCAACAAATAATATTGTTGTTCTCATTCTAGAAATCCAATTATCTTTGATATTTGTTTTTAGTCGCCGATGGCATTTTACAAAAGAAGGCGCGCCATCATGTAACCAGAGTCTCGTTATGACATGCAACAGATTGTGTTGGATGTCATTTATCGTCACGACTGTAAGACCATTCACAGAGATATCGAGGTAACAAATACCTGACTATGATAATTTTGACGTTGTTTACGGGAAATTTGTTATTGCTAGTCGGTAATTGCCTAGTTTATCCTGTATTCTGGTAGGTCTGTCGGTCTTATTCTTCAGTAATTTTGTTGTTCGTGTGGGAAGCCAATCTGATTCTGATAAAATGTATTTATGTAGTTGTGTTTCAGTTAATTGTAAATTTTTAAAAGTCATTAGTTCGAGATCTAATTGTTGATTTTGCTACTCGAGTAGTTTGTGCGTGTCTGATGCCAGTGCGCTAATGTGCGATATTTTATTTTGCAGATTAATTTGGATTTGATTTCAAGGTAATATATTAAAAAGTAGATTTCACTACTAAAGAGATCCATCAAGTCTTGTATGATGAGTGACTCTACTGAGAAACGATACACGGGAGGTCGATATCTTGGCAAAAGAGGATTTGCAAACTGCTTTTGAAATCACAGAAGTCGGAACAAAACAAGCTTTTGCTTGTAAAATTGTAGCAATGGTGAGCCAAGTTTATTGACAGATTCGAATCATCCACGGGAGCGACTATATCTGTCGCATTCATTAATGGAATTTTTGTGAATATTCAACAAATATGATTAAGGACTTGCAAATTGCCATTTTAGTCATGCCTATTGTAACTATAGTCCGACTAATTTCGGATTTTAAGCCAATGCCGATAAAACCGATACCCATAGCACCTTCGTCCATAACCTCGATATTGTTCTAGCGTGGGCAAATTTCCGAAAATGGAGCAACTTTACAGTCATTTCTATGCGTGGACATTACATGAAACAAACTAGAAAAGATGCACCCGGACACTTGTAAGCTGTAGAAAATATGTTAATGTTCCCAGTGTAGCAGTCACAGATGATAGTTCTCTGAGTCCCTACTACCATTCTGTGATGTCATGGATAATGCCGATATCTTTTCCCTCACGGCTGAAACCGATATTTCTCCCAAAGTCTGATATCAGTACGATATTATTGGTGAACTCATGATGGGCCGCGCTTTGATTACAAGCATCAATTTCGTGTGAATTTCAGCTTCAGGTAGTACTTGTGAATGAGCATCTTGAAGACAAAATAAGTCGAGAGATCAGTCTCCATAGCAGTGTGAATCACAAGCACGTCACTGAATTTCATGGATTTTTTTAAGACAAAGATTTTGTCCAGATCGTAATGTAATTTGGAATAAAAATTGTAGCTATCATTCTAATTGTAATCTAGTTTGGAAATATCGAAAATAAAGCTATTATCACTAGGACTGGGAACAATGATCTCAGTACCGTACCATAATCAAATCTGGATCAATATATTGTTTGTGGTCCCATAGAAGGTACATATGTGAAATTTCTAACTCATTCATACTGCTTCGATGTCATAATGAGTGATACTCGAATACTCGACTCGAAGCCAAACACTGTATTCTGAATGGAATCACTCAGGTATTCAATTTTTCCCTACGTATTGACAACACTGATATCAAAACGGCAGCCTGAAATGAATTTTCTAATTTGGACGGTTCACTGGGTCTGCAAAATTTGTTCTTGAATTTTACCAGCCGGCTAGCCCCAGAAGGTTTCGAACCACTGATTTAGATTTTCCGGCAAATAATATTGTCAATCTATCAATCCAATTACAATTGATTTTTGTTGATCAGTCGCTGATGAAGTTTGCAAAAGAAGACACGTCATCACAGAACCAGAGACTCGTTATTACAAGCAACAGATTCTGCTTGGAGTTGTTTATCTTCATGTTTGTAAGATCACTCACAAAGATATGGAGGTAAAATTGCTTGCAGTGGTGCCAGAATTGTACAAACTACTGTGAGAATTAGCGAGAAACGTGTTGCAAAACGAGCAGCTCAGCCAGGGTTATCCCTGAGCACAGCACGCGGTCTCCTGCTGAGTCAGTTTGCCGTTTTTACGCGAGCGAAATTAATTGGGTCATTGAGCACGAGCATTGCTACACGCGCGCGCGGCAACCCTCGCTTACTCATCGCGTCAACGACAGGCCTGAACAATCGCATATATAACAGGCCATGCGCGCAAGGTATAATCGCTTGCGTAAGCAGTCGTATCTCGAAAAGATCTGGAGCGCACGACGTAATCGTTGGCCTGGGCAATCGAATCTGTAATAGGCCTCGTGCGCAAGATGTCGTGTCGCTGGCCTAAACTATCACGTCGTCTGCCTCGCAGGATTTGCTGCTATCTACTTTCGTTTAGAGGCAATGCCGTTAATGGTATAATGATTAGCAATCGCATCTGTAATAGGCCTCGTGCTCAAGATGTCGTCTCGTTGGCCTGAAGTATGTCGTCGCCAGCCTTGCAGGCTTTGGCTGCTATCTAACACGGTTTAGAGACAATGTTGTTAATTGCATAATGATTAGCGATCGTTATGTCATGATTGTTGAACAGAGACATCGCAAAACAGAACGACATGGTATACTGAACCACAGCTATTCATGTACTGTGAATGCAGGGTGCGTACTATGCATGGGTACAGGCTTAGTTCTTAAAACTCGCAACTTCACAAATCGCATCTTTAACTGGAACTAGACCTTACTCAAATTAGCAATAGTTAGTTGACCGTCATCTAAGCAGTTTGTTAGTTTACACAAGTTCATGTATGCCTACTTGTGTAACTGTATGTGATTTTTTTCTTGACAGCTGGATATCTATTCCTAAACAATAGCATGGTCGTGAAATTCGGAAATTTCGACCTAGCCACCAAAGCCGACTTTGCCGACCAAAAGAAAGAATTATTTTTGCGGCACATCCAACTATATTTACTCGGAAGTTCTAGGCAAGAAGGCACACAGTTTCAGAGTGGAGACCTAATCGTTTAGTTGTCTTTTTTGAGTATATATAATAACATTTATGCGGGACTTTAATGAATGAGTAAGTCTGGACAAAATCGAGTATTTTGATTCGTTCCGAGCTCACTCAATATGAAATATGTAGAAAGTTCAACTACGTACCTTTTACTCGAGCACAAAGCATATTATGACGGTTCTACATCAGTTTAAGGATAATTTGGTACTTTTATGCATAACTAGTTCATTGCATTTTGTCACAATGCTGTGTATTGATCACGACTTCACATATATGTCATTTCCACTAAAGTGCGTATCTTGGTACTACATGTTTCGTATGGTGCGATATGGCCAATCTATATTTCATGGGTTCCACAGCGGAAAATAATATCAAAACTATAATTCGATAAATTTCATCTTGATGGCAACGAACGTATCATTTCAGACCTACAAAATCATGTCTTACTTCTCGACTCCAATCATTAGAATACTCAACTGAGATTCGAATATCCGAATCGCTGTGTCTAGTCCTAGCCACAAACTTCCCATTTGATAACTTGATGCATTTTTTCTGTACCCTAGGTGTACATGGTTGGCCGGCAAGGCGACATACTGGATTATCAAATTGTGCGGCAATAGAATCACTCTCTCCAAAATATGTAGCCACAACAAGAATCTAGAATTACTTGCGTTTCCAAGTCTACAATTACAAATAGAGCTACAGTCAGAGAATGGCGTAGTTAGTTGCTCGTAACGTAACTGGATTTTTTATTTGCACGAGTCTCAATTTCAGGCAATGATCATCAGAAGGACAAAAGGTCAAGAGATCACCTCCATTGCAGTTTCGTTCATAAACACGTCGTTGGATTTTACATATTCTTCCTGGACAAGGATTTTGTTGACATCGTTCTCGAGTAGTGCAAAAGAAGGTAAAACATTAACTTGTTAAAACTGTAATATCCAGGGTTGTAATGACTCGATCATAGTCGGTATTTTTAGTGACCCGACTTGACTCGAGTCAATTCATGTACTGACGCGACTTGTACTCGATTAATTGTGCATGACTCGAACCAAGTCATATGACTCGAGACTAGGACGGCCAAGACCGAAATTTCAATGTAACTTCGAAGGCTAGTACAGCCACCACATGATTGGTATTTCGTCTATAAGTCCTGATACTTGGAAATTAGGCCAAGAAACTGTAAGGGCTGAGGAAAATCACGATATTGTGAATGCGAGCAATTCTATATCGCTAGACCAGAGTTGAACAAAGTGGGTCGAACCGGATTGAACTCAAAACTGAAGAGTGAACACAATGACTTGGACTGGGTCTTGGATCATAACACCATGACTCAGACTCAACCTTCCACTCACTGACTTGGACTCAGGCTTGACTCGGTGGGGAATTGAAAATGACTCGAGTCAAAGCTATAAAAGTGAGATTGACTTGTGACTTGGAACCTTGTGACTTGGTTGCAACCCCAGTACTGTCTCTAATAATGATGTGGTCACAATTGCATCAGCTCTGTAATGCTCATTACTAGCATACTTGGAGAACTAGATAATTCTTGTCTAATTAGCCTAATTAGAGCCAAATACCGATAATCAATCTAGTTAGTTAATCCGATTTGACAATGCTTTTACGTCCTCATTTCAATGTCAATCTGATTTCTAGTATTACCCAAATTGCTACAGGAGAACTGTATCGTACTAAACGAGCCAAGCTTGGTGTACATGAATTTGCAATTGTCGTTCTTATGAGAATAAAATGGAAATTGATATCAAGTAAACTTTTTCTACTATTTCTTTGATGAATCTGGTAAATAGAATTCGAATCTAATCTGGAAAGACTTGAGTAGCTATCATTGTAATTCTGGTCAAATTCGAAAGAAAGTTCATCTATCATGTTATGCTTCACTACAAATGAAGACTCATGTTTTTTAGTTTGATCGGCAACATAAATTATTTTAAAATCACAAATAGAACTAGAACTAGAGATAGTCAATTTTCAAAATCCGCAACTGAAACCACTACCCGGTATCTAAATTCCAGGCATTGCTCGCGGATGATCACCAGAAGGACAGAATATGTCAATCATCAATATCCCAGTTAGCATCACAAACACGGATAATCCGAGAATTATCAACGGAAAACTCGAATAACTCTGCTTCTACTAGTCGGAATTGACTCAAATTTGTTTCGCATCGTCTTTGAAGACAGCTCAACAATTTCATATGGTTGACAGAAAAATTTGAGAATTTTTATTTTTTCAATTTTTTTTAATAATTTAAAAATTTCAATTCAAGATTGCACGGCCGATACTGGTTGGAAATGAGTCAAATTTGGTGTGCATCGTTTTCTTGCACAACTTGACGATTTAGTCATTAGGCGAGTGAGATTTGGAAAAAAGTTTTTTTTGAACATCCCTACTGAGCAGCTATCATTATAATTGTACTTCAATATGGAAAAAAGACTTTGTAGATGTACTGTGATTGAAATCGTAGTATAATTTCATAAAGCTGAAAATTTTCAAGTGGTCCTAGTCTGCAAATCTGCCTCTCCTGATCCTTGAATCTCTTCCTATCCAATCACAGAAGATGTTTATGACATCAAATCCAAATCTAGATTCGTGTTATAATTATAATTCCTCAAATCTTGATTTCCAAATATAACGGAGTTAGTATTTCGGTCAAGTGACATCGTGCTACATGTAAACAACCATTAACATTGACTGCGCCTTTTGTGAGTTACGATTATATTTTGTAAAGGAAATGTTTCAAGAATGAAAATTTGCAAATATTTCCGATTGCAAATCACTGTAAAGCGGGGATGTTGAACCCCATTGCATTCCAACTTTTCGATCAATCAAATAACAGAAATGATAAAGCAATCATCACTGCTACTCAAGTAGAAGTATAAAGAATGACATAAATGTCTACTCGAATATAAGTAGCGATGCCTGAATTAATAAAAATGAAGTTTTCGGAAACAGAAAACTACGAAGTGGAAATGGGAGTAGTTTTCACCTGCCCTTGAAATCGCTTCTTCAACTTGTAATTGAGTACAAATGTGTGAAGTTACTTCTACTTGAGTGATAACTCTGACTGTATTGAGCACCACAGCGAATGACCATGTATTTCTATCATGCAGGACCACACCACTGATCCTGTGTCCTCTGATTGTTGCCGTTACTGCTACAAAAACACCGATACAACCGTAATCGGGGCGCGCGCCCACGATACGTAGATTGTATCTTGGAAAGACTCATGTCAAGACTCTACTTTAGAAGAATTTTCCTGACACGCTTGATACACGGAGCAATACATTTCTGTTCGCAAAAGGAATCGCTCCAAGCTGTTCAACTGATTCTCTTTTGAGCTGAGAGTGAATCAATTAATGCAGGGGCGGGCAACATACGGCCCGCGGACAGTTTTCCGTCTTACATGATAATGGGCCCGCGGCCCCAGTCTGCCGGGATTCCCAACTACTTGCTTACTACGTCAAATTGTAGTGACTGTATGTCATTTTATACGTGTGTGCGCACGCGCAGCGTTGCGAGACTGGAGCTTATGCCTAAGTTCGTCGAAGCGAGAAGACTTGCATTATCGACATTTACGATGCACTCAACCCTAATGTCGTCTGTGGTAATCATGATTTTTGTTAACTACAATGGTCATTGGTCATTTACACAAGGCTGATATTTCTTATTTTAGATTCTGTAACCGCCGACTTGTAGCACGGCACACTTCTAGGCTTTTGTAAGGCACCGCTTATGCCAGGGGTCGCCAACTATAGACGGGTCGCAGGCCACTTTTCAAATTTCGTATATAGAGGACGCGGGCCGCATGAATTCAATATCGAGATTAACTAGGCCACACAGTTGAACAACGACGCTATCTCGTCACGTAGGCTACTCAACCCTAATGAACTCGTCAACTTGGTAAATCAGGGTTACCGGGCTTATCGAACGCCTTGAAATCTTAATTAGGGATTGCACCGTGTGTTGATTGATAATGATCAGAGAGAAGCAGACATGGCAGCGCCTATAACAATGTTATTCTCAAGTCCACATTGTCTTCGCCATTATCGGCGAGAAATGGCTTTGAAGTGACATTGCTGACGTTAAAATACATTCATTAAATACGATTTATTCATTGTATATGTTGATAAATGGGCGAATAATGCATCGATTCAGCAATCCGGCTCGCCAAGTACCTAATTTTCCTATATCCGGCCCGCCGACTGGCGAAGTTGCCCGCCCCTGAATTAATGCATAACATAAATGTATTGTTCGTTGCCATATTACAATTCTGTAGCGCGTGGATGTGATGTAATTCATTCAAGTCGAAATACAAGCAATTTTTTCTAAATCAATACTAGCCAGTCTTCAGGATTACCGGACCACGACCTAACATCGACCTCGCCCTCCGCCACATGCCACCCCATTTTGTTGCTTGCGTCTTATATTCTCTGCATTACTTTTCATTCAGTGTGTAGTGCATGCCTCTTATTTACTTCGCCTAGGCTAAGGTGGGTGTCTGATCTTAATGGCTACTCCAAGTTGTTTCGACACCTTCCTATCATTTCATCGCAGTCTTGTGATGTTTTGAAACGATGAAAATATTAATAAACCTGATTGATTGATTGACTTAGTGTTAAATGACTTCGAATTGTTGTGTCTTGTATATCCATAGCAGCTTTTGAAGGGACGCCTTTCTCTTGTAAAATGAGTTGATTGTATTTATCCAAAGAGATCGTGGGTCGGATTGAATTTGTGCCGTGGCTTTGTTTTCGACCTTACAGTTTTTTGGCGTGCAGGGCTGGTCATGACCTGGCTACCCGTTTTGAGATCACGAGGTACATTTCCACAGAATTACGAGTAGAACTAGTAATCTTGAAGACATCTCATTAGGCAAGCACAATCGAAGATCTTAAAAGTACTGAAGTTTCAAAAAGTTGATATGGCTGAGGTGTCAATTATAAGCAGTTCTATCTGCAGTGTCTATTTTTGAAATCGCAACTCACAAGATGGATCTTCGTGGATGACCAAAAATGTCAAATAGTTGCGAGATATATTCAGTTACCGTGGTAAAAGGAGTGTTTCGTCCAGTTGTCAAGATAATTTTATCTTAAAAATACGTTGTAGGCTACTTGTCAAGATACCAAGTGCGTCAAATAAGTGGTGTTGCTGGAAAACTGTTTAGTAGTAGTCTATTACAGGGTCGCTTGAGTAAGCAGCGTAACTGCTTAAAAGGATAGGTATTTTGATACTGGCAACCTCTTGCCGTAGGATAAATATTAAGGAAGTTTAATATTTTGAGTAAAAGTCTCTATCATTCACCAAAACTGACTATGCCACCGTTTCAAAATGCTAATTGAGAACAACCGGTGGCATATTTATACTTTTGGCGTTGTGAGAAGGAGAGATTCATTTCGTCAAGCGATGAGGCCAACACACGTATACATGTTCGTTTCTAATTGCTCAATTGTACATCAGCTACGAAATGTTAGAGATAAAATCTGAATTTCAAACAACGGTGATTTGAGTTTGAAATAAAGAGTGGTTCCAAGCCCTAACATCTCGGCTACGCAAGCGTTGAGGTCCCCAGGAAAAACAGATGGAATTATAATAGCGGAACTGATCATGAGCGGTGACGGTAACATCATAGTGTCCTATTATGGTGTCGACACAAGCAAATCGCACGGTTCAATGAAATTGTATCACGTCACAGTTTCCATTTGGCTACAGGCAATTTGACGGTGATTTTTGACCGGCTTGCCGAGCATTAAATTTGATGAATCGGATATCAATCGAAAGCTGACTCTGCACTGATTACGAAAATATAAATTTTATTCCGCTCGCGGCCCTGGAACCCCCACAATCAGCCCCCAATTATTCATTGTCGAGTAGATTGGCAGTGTGACGCAACAATGCTGTCTGGCGAAACGAGAGACTAGTTCAAGAGCAAGGATGCGGCCGAGCGGCGAGAGTGGGATCAGCTGACGTCGCGGCAATAGCGATGTGCAAACGCGCCACAGAGAAACGCTGCGCTGTTGATACTTTTTCTATGCGTTTCGGTAAAAGCGAGCACATACCAGCCTTTCCTTGACTTGTAAGGGTAGAACTGGGTCCACAGAATGTATTAGGGCCCTACCAAATTTCGCGCAATATCCTTCAGCTGATAAAGATAGGGCTGCGTCTAAGTAGTCTACATTGGATATGTCAGATTATTATGATATCGATTGCCTTAGCCCGCTTGTTGCGTAGGGCTCCAGAGACACGTCGCGCTGTTGATGGCGGGTGTCGATACTTTCTATAGTCGCTTTTATGGTTAAGTGTGAGCAAGGAGCATTGAGCATGAGCATACATTACAAGCTTTTATTTGATCCGTATGGGTAGGACTTGGTCCGCGAATGCAGCAGGTAAAATGTTGATTGTTGAATAAAGTTTAACAGCAGGAGTGTCGAATTAAACTGGTATCGCTGTCCGGATTCAATCCGTTACTAGAAAGCTTGCGGACCATACCTGCCAAATGATTCCAAATGTTACCACCAAATTCATACCTTTGTTTTTCACTGGAATATATCTGATATCACTATAAACGTCGACGTTGGAATTTGGTTTAGCATTTTTCAATCACCAAATAGTTTTTTTGAATGCCGGGGACCTTTTGCGTCAAAAGTAATACAGTGGTATCACAGATATTTGAATTATATTCATTCTGTAGCCTGTATATATATTCCTAATGTAACTTACGTAAAACGGATTTGCAGTATTTTTTTCGCATCTGTGAATAACTTAATGTCCATTGTCCATTCGGCCCAACAGAGTTTGCACTTTTTCGCCTTCTCGGAATTTGGCAAGGTCACCGACGTGGTGCTTATGGGGACTAGAGTGAAAACTCAACACTGTAGTTGTATTACTACAATATGATATATTTACATTATCTAAATTTGCTGTCTTGAGTGAATCTTAATATTACTTGAAAGTATATTTTTCTTACTAGAAATATCTCTAACAGCTGATGGATTGCGCGAAAATTGGTAGGGACCAAATACATTCTGTGGACCCAGTTCTACCATTACAAGTCAATGAAATGCTGGTGTATGCTCGCTTTTAGCGAAGCGCATAGAAAAAGTATCAACAGCGCCACGCATCTCTGGAGCCCTACGCAACAAGCGGGCTAAGGCAATCGATATCATAATAATCTGACATATCCAATGTAGACTACTTAGAAGTAGCCTACATATCTCTATCAGCTGAAGGATATTGCGCGAAAATTGGTAGGGCCCTAATACATTCTGTGGACCCAGTTCTACCCTTACAAGTCAAGGAAAGGCTCGTGTGTGCTCGCTTGTACCGAAACGTATAGAAAAAGTATCAACAGCGCAGCGTTTCTCTGTGGCGCGTTTGCACATCGCTATTTCCGCGACGTCAGCTGATCCCACTCTCGCCGCTCGGCCGCATCCTTGCTCTTGAACTAGTCTCTCGTTTCGCCAGACAGCATTGTTGCGTCACACTGCCAATCTACTCGACAATGAATAATTGGGGGCTGATTGTGGGGGTTCCAGGGCCGCGAGCGGAATAAAATTTATATTTTCGTAATCAATGCAGAGTCAGCTTTCGATTGATATCCGATTCATCAAATTTAATGCTCGGCAAGCCGGTCAAAAATCACCGTCAAATTGCCTGTAGCCAAATGGAAACTGTGACGTAATACAATTTCATTGAACCGTGCGATTTGCTTGTCTCGACACCATATAGGACACTATGGTAACATCCTAATTTCTCGGTGTCTAGTCCAGAGAGATAATTTGATGATAATTCGCAAATTGAGAAATACAAGTCGCGTGGGATAATTGGTATTAGTCTTTGACACTGGTAAAAGGTTATGTAATAAAGTATATAGCTTCTTCTTTTTAATAACAGTAATCTGAATTATACTTTTGCAATAGATTACTAACTTTCGGAGGTTAGTAATCTATACTTCTAATCTATACAGTCCATCCTCAAGATTACCGGACCACGACTGACCTATCGATCTCTCTTCCAGTGTTGGGATCAAGTCACTACCTTCGAGTCACGAGTCATTTCGAGTCATTACACATTTTGACTCGAGTCAAGTCAAGTCAATCGATTTTCGAAGGTGACTCGAGTCAAGTCAAGTCACTCGAATTTTGGAGGTGACTCGAGTCAAGTCGAGTCAAGTCAAGTCAAGTCACAAGTCAAGTCACAATTCAAGTCAAGTTGCATTTTCGAAGTATGAGGCATGATTACGTCATTGCATTTTGCTAGCTGTCTGAAATACAGTTCGAGTGGTCATTGATTCCGAACCGATGAACGAATATAGAGTTAAATATACACCAAATAAGGCGATGTATCGCTCATATATACGTATAGAACTGTTAAACTACGTAAGTAATTGCTTAGCCTCAGTTTATAATTACCAGCCAAAATAGAGAATAGATAAACTAATTGATAAGATGCAATACATTACCCATTTACATATTGATATGATACAATTCAAGCCTGCGCCAATGGTTGAACAGTATTCGAATTCAATATCAATCAGACAAGAGGTTTGGTTACTACTACTTTACGACAACGTAAGCTGTAAGCTTAGATCACTTAGTTTGTGGTCGTTTACTTGTGAGAGAACAATGCAGGCTCATGAAAAGGCGCGATCATTGAGTGATTGGTCGCTCTCACGGGTTAAACCAGCATTTCGCGAGCAATCCGAACATATGCAAGATTAGCAAGATACAGTGATTTTTATCGACAACGATTAGTTGATGACTTGAAATTGACTCGTGGATTTTGCTCCGAGTCACGAGTCAATCCACATTTTTGATACGCCGAGTCAAGTCAAGTCAAGTCATTTTAGCAAAGTGACTCGAGTCAAGTCAAGTCATGCGAAAAAGGTGACTCGAGTCTGACTCGAGTCAAGTCATGACTCGAGTCATCCCAACACTGCTCTCTTCCCATGACATGCCGCCCTATTTCTTGTCGCTTCCTTTTTCTATACTATCTTCTTTACTTTCATTCAGTGCGCATGCCTCCTCTTTACTTCTCCTAGGCAGCACCGTAACTGCCGCACCCCAAACCCCCCAATTGGGGGGGCCCGAGCTCGAAGGGGGCCCAAAATTATTTCGTGAATTAGCATAAATCATAGAGTATTTTTTGAAAATTTAGGCAATTTTTTCAAAATTTTTTCGCGCCGTGCGCGAATTCAAGTGGTCATTTGTCTTTATTATTGGGTATTGGGCCATTACCGCGCCACGACCTACCAAGACATACAATCAAAGTTTTGGCCATATAACACGCTACTCCAAGAAGTGTGCCAGAACGATCGGCAGCGAGAAAAGCTTGGCCGAAAAGGTCTATGCCTTTATGCTGACCGAAGACTTCGTTATATATACAAAATACATATAGGCTTAATTGTCCATAGGCGCCTAAATGACTGGCGCCGAATGTTGCTGTCTTTGCAATCTGAACCTCACAAGACAAATACCATCCCGCTGGTAAACATTTTATGCCAGTGAAGAAATACCAATTTGAAATCGTGTGCGTCTCTTTAGTTTAGAACAGTGATTCCCAAGGGCGGCCCCGAGGGCCGCATGCGGCCCCCAGATAGCCTTCGTGCGGCCCCCAAAATATATTAAGAAATCGATTTATGACAAAAAATAAAATTTATATTTATAATATGCTTTTGCTTGGCTTGGCCTCTGTAGTTTTTAATTATAGAATTGCAGGAAAGTTGTGAGTATAGACTGCTAACGTTACGTCACTGCTGTTTCAATGCAGTGCACTAACTTTCCAGTTGAACGAGCAGTAGCTATAGATATAAATAGGTATTGATAACTTTCAAAACCGGAGGAAAATCCTGAAAAAATAATAAATTTTTTCCACTTCGTGGTCGCTTGACTAAAAAAGAAAAAGAGGCTCAACTCCCGGAAAATACAGTTTTTTTCACATTAACAGGTGGTTGACTGAAAAAAATTGTCAACTTTCCGGTCCAGATCCCGAAATAGTCGCCGAAGCGTTCCTAAAGTGCTGACTTAATATCAGTCGAATTTGGCCCTATATGTAACCAGGGCCGTAACAGCACTTCGTCAGGCCCCCCCCAAAACGTTGGTCCTGGGCCCCCCATAGGGGGATAAACCTAACTTCTGGGGGGCTTCGCCCCCCAGACCCCCCTCAGGCTGTGCGTTGTTTACCGCTGCTTGTCATCTATATTGGGTGTCCGTTTAGTGAGTCACTTTTTATCACCTAAACGCGCGAAACGCGAAACATTTCTATAATTCATGACTGAATCGGGCAATATGATCAGGAATTGCATATATATTGCTATCAATTTTTATCCTTTCTCTGCTCACGTAATCAGATTTACCGGTAGAGCAGAGTGAGGTGTGTTTGAAAGGGTAGGACCACTCAATAATAAATAAACATCTCCGGATGTATTGTATACCCGTTGGCAGGAACGAAACAGCACTTCGTCGGGCCCCAAAAAAACTGGAGTCTTGGGCTCCCATAGGGTGACAAACCGACCCTCCAGGCCGCCACCACGTAGTTCACTTTGTCACGAAAGTATAGATGTATTGCGTAGTAAGCCAGCGCCAAGCGCGAAAATTTTCGATAATTCAAGATAAAATCGGTCAATAAGATCGGGAATTGCATATATATTGCTATCATTTCTTGTCCTCTACACTCAGTTGCTCACGTAATCAGATTTACCGGTAGAGCTGAGTCAGGTGTTGTCATGGAAAATGTAGAGCCCGTAAATAATAATTAAACACCTTCGGACAGGTGGACCCGTTGGTATGACTTCGTTACATGATGTTATTTTATGACCTCCTGTCTGCTATATCAAAAATATACAATCGCCGAAACGTACTAAACTAAAAGATCTCACGATTTCAAATTGGTATTTCTTCACTGGCATTTAAATTTTTCCTCCGGGTGGTATTTGTCTTGTGAGGTTCAGATTGTCCAGACAGGAACATTTAGGTGCCAGTCATTAAGTCGCCTATGGACTATTAAACCCACATGTATTTTGTATATATAACGAAGTTTTCGGTGCAAAGCATAAGGGCAGTCCTTTTCGGCCAAGGTTTTCTCGCTGCCAATCGTTTTGGCACACTTCTTGCAGTCGCATGTTACATGGCCTAAAACTTTATACGTATTGCTGCATCATGGCAAGGTAATGGCCGACGCTGATATGCCCATTTCTCTAAATCTTGTGTATTTTTTCTTGTGGGAAGAGTACCCAATATTCAAGATACTTGGCAACTTGAAATCGCGCGCAGCGCGAAAAATTTTTGATAAAGTTGCTTAAATTTTCAAAAATACTCTATAATTTATGCTAATTCATGAAATAATTTTGGGCCCCCTTCGAGCTCGGGCCCCCCCCAATTGGAGGGTTTGGGGTGCGGCAGTTACGGCCCTGTATGTAACCAAAATCCTCAATAAAAAAGACATAATCTCAAAAAAGAAGACATTTGGGTGTCCTCCGAGGACACTTTAAAAAAAATCAAAAAAGAGGACAAATCATCTTAAAAGAGGACGTATGGTAATCCTATGATAACTAGATGTGGAACACGTGACTCACGGTTGAATACGCCGAGATGCATACTGCTTAGCCGGATAAAAGCAGCATAATTGGTAGTCCTATAGTCACGGCCGTAACTGCCGCACCCCAAACCCCCCAATTGAGGGGGGCCGAGCTCGAAGCGGGCTTAAAATTATTTCGTGAATTAGCATAAATTATAGAGTAATTTTTGAAAATTTATGCGAATTTTTTGAACATTTTTCGCGCTATGCGCGATTTCAATTCGCCGCATAACTTGATTATTGGGTAGGCTACTCTTCCCCAAGAAAAAAACGCAAAATTTATAGAAATGGGCATATCAGCGTTGGCCATGACCGCACCACAACGTTCCAAGACATATAAAGTTTTAGGCCATGTAACATGTGACTCCAAGAAGTGTGTCAGAACGATCGGCAGCGAGAAAGCCATGGCCGTAGAGGAGTGCTTTTATGCTGACCAAAAACTTCGTTATGTATACAAAATACATATAGGTCTAATTGTCCATATAGGCGCCTAAATGACTGGCGCCGAATGTTCTTGTCTTGGCAATCCGAACCTCACAAGACAAATACCATCTCGCAGGAAAGAAAATTATATGCCAGCGAAGAAATACCAATCTGAAATCGTGTGATCTTTCAGTTTAGTAGGTTTGGGCAATTCTACATTTTTGATATAGCAAACAGGAGGTCACGAAATAACATCATGTAAAGAAGTCATACCTAGGGGTCAGCCCGCCCGAAGATAGAATTTTACGGGGTCTGCCTGCAGTTTCAAATACATCTCTCACTCAGCTCTACCGGTAAATCTGATTACGTGGGCAAAGAAGACGACCATGCAATTCCTGATCTTATTCACCGATTTTATCATGAATTATCGAAATATTCGCGCGTCGCGCTGTCTCACTAAACAGTACAACTTAATTTCGTGGCAAAAGCGAACAACGTGATGCGGGGTCAGTTTATCACCCTATGGGAGCCCGGGGTCCTGACGAAGTGCTGTTACGTTCCTGCCAACGGCCTATACCCCAGAGATGTTTAATTACTATTGAGGTGGCCAATACCTTTTCAAACACACCGCACTCAGCTCTACCGGTAAATCAGATTACGTGAACAGAGACAGGATGAAAATTGATAGCAATACATGCAATTCCCGATCATATTGACCGATTCAGTCATGAAACTAAAGAAATTTCTCGCGCTTCGCGCGTTTAAGCGAGAAAAGCTGATTCACTCAACGGACACCCAATACAGCAGATAAGTAGTGGTAAATAGTGTACAGTTTTGAGATATCGCCAGGGCAATAAAACTACTCCGAAATAGCCATCATGACTGTTTGGGTCCGTTTCATAGCCGTAGTATTCGTGCGGCCCCGACCGTACTCTGAAATTCTAAATTTGGCCCTCACATCGAAAAAGTTTGGGAACCACTGGTTTAGAAGCTCACGTTTGGGCGATTCTATATTTTTTGTTATATCAGACTGGAAGTCACGAAATAGCATGTAACGAAGTCATATCAACGGGTCCGCCCGCCGAAGATGTTTAATTATTATTTACGGGCCCTCCCGTTTTCAAGACACTTCACTCGGCTCTACCGGTGAATCTAATTACGTGAGTAGCGAGGACAATAAATTGATAGCATAATATATATGCAATCGCCGATCTGATTGACCGATTTTATCATAAATTATCGAAAATTTTCGCGCTTCGCGCTGCCTCACAATAAAGCACAGATGATTTCGTGACAAACGCGAACAACGTGATGGGGGGGGGGGGTCGTTTTACACCCTATGGGAGCCCAAGACCCACGTTTTTGGTGGCCTGACGAGGTACTGTTTCGTTCCTGCCAATGGATATACGCCCGAAGATGTTTAATTGTTATTGAGTCGTCCTACCTTTCAAACACACCTCACTCAGCTCTACCGGCAAATCTGATTACGTGAGCAGAGAGAAGATAAAAATTGATTACAATATATATGCAATTCCCGATCATACTGACCGATTCATTCATGAATTCTGGAAATTTTCCGCGCTTCGCGCGCTTAGGCGTCAAAAGGCCATTCACTAAACAAACTCCCAACAACACGATAAATAGCGGTAAACAGGGTATCGCGGGAGGGGGGTCTGGGGGGGGGGGGCAGAAGTTCGGCCTATAACCCTATGGGGGGCCAAGACCAGAGTTTTTTGGGGGGGATTGACGAAGTGCTGTTACGGCCCTGCTCCTAGGCCAAGGTGGGTGTCCGATTCCATGGACAACTCCTAGTCGCTTCGACATCTTCCTTTTTTTTCATTGTATCGCATTTTTTGTGGTGTATTGAACTGATAAAATTGCTAATAAACCAATGATGATGATGATGATGATATTTTTGCTGACCATTGAGCAATCAAATATATACTCAGACAGAGGGGAATCACCCATCTATATGGCGGCTGAGGTCAATGAGCCGTAAACGAATGACACAAAGACAACAAAACAGACGACAGTTTTTTATTTCGTCGATCATACAAAAGCTAATGTTAATAACCATGCAAGATGTGGAATGATAGATTTATTATTCTGCGAAACTGATATTAGATCAGTGGTTTTCAACCTTTACTAACATGACGAACTCTGCGCTAATCAGCAAGCCTTCTATGGCCTAAAATTATTGCCCAGTAAGAGTAACATAGAATACGAAAATCTACCTCATTACACGTCTGATACATCACTATAAAATATTGGTACCTATAGTCAACAGTGCATCAAAAGAACGACACCCTACGATTGTCTCACGATAAAAAAATATTAGAAAGAAAATTTCCTGCCAGGCAGTTCTGCTTTCTACTTTTTTGCCGCTGTACAACCCTAAGGTGTCGCTATGACTCCTTAAGGTATGCCCAATGATTGGGTATGCGAGACCTCAGGTGTTCTGCTTTTCATATTCACTGCTCTGTGCTCAGTTTAGTGTAGTTGTTGGTTGTTGGTCTAATTTTCAAGTAGTTATACTTCTAGTTCGTGATTTCGAATAGGTTATAGTTATAGAAAATAAGCTGCCGATAAACCGAAACTTGAATCAGAAGTAGAAAACGTACTGTCATCTAACGTAAATTGTGATGCCAGTGTTTTATTGGTTGATGTTCTTGCAATTGTAACTAATAACTATTGCAAGCTCAGAATCATCACTAGTAACGGTTGACCAGCTAAGTGGTGGTTTGCGAGGGTCAAAACCCCACCCATTTCAAACTTTCACTGATGCTCATTGTTCATGTGGAAAGCCGATTCTAATAAGATAAATATGAAGTCGATTCAAGATTGAATCTATACTTGTGATTCATTTCTATTCTTTTCTAGCGTGTCTAAAAGTGAGTAATACGAGTTTTGTTCACTCAATTTGAAAATTCAGCAGTCTGTACAAGTATGACTGAGAACGGTGATTTTTCCATGCGTATGTCTATCTTGAAAAGGGCAGCCTGCAATAGAGTTTGGATAAATATATATCTTTGAGAAGGTTATCTGACATTCTGCAGCACTTGTTCGGTACGCCTTTACACATTGGAAAGTGATCCCCATGATCACCACCAATCGGCGTTCCCAAAAACTCCATGACTATAGTACGCGAATGAAATATATGACACTGTCGCATTTTTGTTTTGGATATCGGCCAGAGTGGAATTGGTGCCACGCATAACTTTCGCTTAATTACTTGATTATTCTTTACAAGAAACCCTTCTGTCACGCGCAACTTATTGCTGAAAACAACCACTTTTTCCAGTCTGGGCGTACAGAAATGATGTATTGTTTGTGCATATTCAAAAGGGGCATTGTATTTCACTAGCCAAATGCAACTCAATTGTCATTCGATTAAGAGAGTTATCCAAGTGAAAACAAAAAAGATGAAAATAGGGAACACTTGAATATCGCGCAAAAACCATAAATGTTGACATGCTCAATTGCTCATGAGGAACATTGATTAATGGTAATCATGGGCAACATTTTCCAGTGTGCGGAGTATACTAAAGAAGGTATTGCAGCATGTGCATAAGTTTGCTAATTTTACCAATGTTCAGACTGATTATTTTCGTATAAAGCTTGCATCGCTGGAAGTATTGATGTTTGTCTGATGTTTTTGGTTAATGTTACATTATCATTTGTGAGAGCTGCTTGTATATGGTGTCTTATCGTTGGTTCCTATGTCCATATTTTTACTGTTGAAAATGTCACGAGTGCCGATGGGCACAATGATTACATTACTGTATTCAAATTAAGTATTAATTGCAATAATTCAAGTTGAGTAGTGAGAGAATGTTTTTTCAAGTACGGTAATGTAATCATCTACTCCTTTATACGATACTAAGAGATATATTATTACTACCATACATCGGTGATCGAATTTGTTGGAAGTAAAGCAATCAGCTATTATGACCTGAATTTCTCTTATTAAAATGCAAGCACTTCCTTATCCTGTTTCTATCTATAATTAGTAGGGTTATTACTATGGTAAATCTTCATTAATATTTTTTGTATTTTTGTGAAAAACATTCAATAATTTCGACGCTGTTGTTTATGCACAGTTGATTTCGCGCACCAGTATTCTATAGTAATGCATCAGTTGTGCAATGTGATCGATTTTGGTTTTCGTAATTAGACTAAAATTTGTTGTTTGCTAAAGGCCTGCAGATTATCGTATGGGCTTGCCTAGTTATCGTAGTTAGGAAGGCCAAGAACTACTGCTAAAAGAGTTACAGCTTTCACAATGCCTTGCCTTTTGATTTGATAAGTGGGTGGTGGAAGTTTTTAATATTGACCGAGGAGGTGTGTCTTAAAAAGTTCTAGAACAGTGGTTCTCAACCTTTTTGGCGTCGCGGACCCCTTTTGACCGTCACGGACCCTCACGGACCCCCTCAAGTTTTAGATCAATTTTAGCTCTATTGTGGTGCAACCTTCGTCTGTCTTGTGCAAATATGAACTGTAGGCTTGTGATAAACAGCAAAATCATGTTTTTTTTTCTTGAAAATAACATCATACTATTTATGTAGAAATTAGCAGACTTTTATTATTTCAAAGCTAATTTTGCTGCTGTATTTCATGAGGTATGTGGTCGTGTCTTGAAAATACGTGTCTTCGTTTTGATATGAACGAGGAGTGCCTAAAACCATTTCCGGAAAGACAAATGGAGGCTAATGCAATATTAACGCATAACGCTTACGACGATACTTTTGGTGTGATCGCAACATTTATCGCACCAAAATGAAGAGACATATATTTTATAAACATATCACATCCGGGATCTAGCGCAGGGACGGGCAACATATGGACCGCGGGCCGCGACGGCATTTTGATCGGCACGCAGAAAGTTTCCACCTTCAACGTGAAATACTTATCTAAAAGTACAGACAAATTTTATGCGCCAAAGAATGGATCCAAGTTTTCCAACCCGAGAAAGACTGTCCTGAAACGACTTGTTTTGTTTGGGTCTACGTATGTATTTACGAGCAAACATTTTCGACCATGAACAATTAAACAACAACAAGACAAGGCTGCCTACCAATATAACTGGTGATATGAATTTCAGGGTTGGAGCGTAATGCTTTGATAGCTACGAAACACTCCTTGCTCATCAAAAAAACATCCTTGTCGATAAGGCATCCGCAATAAGAATGCTCCAAATCAGATAGCCGAGCTTTAAGAGCAGGTATATCATTGTCCGATTTATGACCAATGTCAGCCGAAAATATTCGGGTCCATTCCAATATGAATATACTATTCAATTGTAAATTGAAGTTCTGTACCTCCAAAAAGCGGTTCAAATAGTGGTTATGTATATCACGGGATAAAATGGATTTCGGGGCGAGGTTTCAATCCCTGCACTGGGTCAAATCAGCGAAATACTTCGGAAATTTTTATTTCAAACGACTGTTTACTAACTTGATGAGACTGAGAACTTCAAATCGAGAAGGTTTCGCAGACAATAAGAAGTCACCCTGATTGACGTTACTATCTCCATATTTTTATTTTTTTTCCACAAACCCCAACAAAACGTCTCTAAACTGCAATATATTTGTATTAGCAGGTTATGGGAAAATTGGCAATGAAAATGAATTTCCACACTACGATAGTTCATGTCAGACGAGTATGATGATGATATGAGTCATGAGGTTTTAGCAGTTGTGGTGCGAAACTGCCTCATGCTTTCTCAAATTAAAAAAAAAAACGAAATAAAAATTAGGTTATCAACCATTTTGAAAATTTTGAGGTCTCGCGGACCCCCTGAAATTGCTTCGCGGACCCCCGGTTGAGAACCGCTGTTCTAGAAGATATATATTTGGGATGCTGCCAACATTCCTGCTCGTATTACAGTGTTATAATAATTGGGCTTTGTAAAGTAGACAGACTTTTGGGGTTGTTTGAAAATTAATTTTGTTTTCAAATTTTACTGGCTAGTTGATGAAAGTGCCAAGTTTGTTAAGTGAAAAGTAATAAGGTAGAAAGTTATTGATTTTTAACAACAATCAAAAATTTCATTGAAATTGTATCGGCTCCCACATGGAATTGTTAGGTTGTCTACAAAAATTTCGAATGATGCATATTCATCAACTCCAACCCATAGAAGTAGCAGGGTACGAAATGTTGGATTATGAAAAATAATACTATTTCCAATAGGACATTTCATCGTTAAAACTGGATTGAACGGGTTCATGAGCCTGTATCATTGCACAGTTCCAGTCTTGCAGAGTTAACTAGGCCTTGTGAAACCCAAAACGATATTTGGGTCCCGTGATTCTAATTTTTTTGTAAGCTCCAAAGATGATCTGAAAAGCGCTACCATAGTAATTGCTAGGGCTGGGTAGTGTTCTAGTGGGCACCAGGTTTTAATGAATTGATTGGGGCAATAAGGGATGGTTTTTTTCTGAGTTTCGAAATCATATGATCCTCGCAGCTAAGATGTAACTTGTCAATGAGAATTTGAGTTTCGATGCTATTTTCTTCTGTGAAAAGATTGAAAACACGAATTGTTACAGTCAAAAGTTCTATGAAATGGTTGTGGTCTAAATACAATACGCGAAAATAATACGCGAGTAACTGTATACGTGTATAGCCACATGCTCTACGGTGTGTTATTATCAGCCAAAATAGAGGATCCAATATGAAGCCTTGATATGTTGAAACAAATTGATATGGTACAATACACTACTCAGCTACATATCCGTGAGAATTTAAAAGCATAAACTATATACATTCGATTTGAATCATACAAAAAAGTTGGTAAAGGTGAGCACTGCATAAAGTAAGCACTTGAGATGTTACCCGTCCATAATCGCCTGGCCGAACCGGACTGATGGTGTCACACTTGTTCCAAAATTGTTTTGAATCTAATATTCAGTCATCCCGGGGACTTGTTGAAGACAGAGTAAATTAACAGTTTGGTGTCTTGGAGCTAAAATCTATCGGACAATCAAGTTGAAACCTGAACGTCCCAAATGTTCTATCCGCAAACCCGCGATGGAACCTGAAATATAATTGTGGTCTACAAAGTATGTGCGAAACATCTATAAGGAACTAATCGTCTGAATTGTCAGGTTGCCGATCACCACAATGCCTAATAATTCTACTGAACTGGTAATATTAGATCATAAGTTTGTTATTCTTGGATATTGTTACACTGCTCTCAGTGCTCTGTTTTTGCTAATTGCTTTTGTATTTTAGACCGGGTTGCTATAATATAAGAATTATCTTACTATGTAATAGCTCATTCCAAGCTATCGTTGAATGCTCGTATTCAAGCAGAAAGCGTTTCATGTGTGATGCTTGAAAATGTAAAGTAATATACAGATAATCCAGAAGAATGACGAGGAAGATGTGCTGGATCTGTGGAAAGAGCTTCAATCGTAAGGGCGGATTGAAGGCTCACTTGCGGTTCCACCTTATAGATCGAAATACTGAATGTGAGATCTGCGGAAAAACCTTTGCTGCAATAACTATATTAAACAAACATTTATTATCCCACATTTATTTGAAAAATCATGAACGCAAGGGCATTGGCAAGGAGTATAATCCAATCGTTTACTTGAAAAGACATGTGGATACACGTACTGCTCACCTTGGAGTCAAAAACCACGACTGTGAGATCTGTGGAAAATCGTTTGTGCGGATTGGCGACCTGAAAAGGCATGGAAATATACATACTGGAGTCAAAAACCATGCAAGTCATTTCTGCGGAAAAGCGTTTACCCTTCTTGGTAACCTAAAACAACATGAAAATACACATGCTGGAGTCAAAAACCATGTATGTCAGATTTGCGGGAAAGCGTTTACAAAGCTTTGTGGCTTGAAAAGACATGGAAATACACATACTGGAGTCAAAAACTATGCATGTCAGATCTGCGGAAAAGCGTTTACCCAGCTTGGTGGCCTGAAAAGCCATGGAAATACACATACGGGAGTAAAAAATTATGAATGTCAGACGTGTGGTAAAGCGTTTGCCCGGCTTGGTGACTTGAAAGCACATGCACATACACATACTGGAGTAAAATGCTATGTATGTCAGATCTGTGGAAAAGCGTTTTCCCAACTGAGTCACTTGAAAGGTCATGGAAATACACATACCGAAGTCAAAAACTATGAATGTGAGATTTGCGGAAAAGCTTTTATCCGGCTTGGTGACTTGAAAAGACATGAACATACACATACTTGTGTCAAAAACTATGCATGTCAGATCTGCGGAAAAGCGTTTGCTTGGATCGAAAACTTGAAAACACATGAGAATTCACATACTGGAGTCAAAAACTATGAGTGTCAGATCTGCGGAAAAGTGTTTACCCAGCTTAGTAGCTTGAATAATCATGTACATATACATACGGGAGTCAAAAACAATGCATGTCAGATCTGCGGAAAAGCGTTTACCCAGCTTGGTGACTTGAAGAGACATGGGAATACACATACTGGAGTCAAAAACTATGCATGTCAGATCTGCGGGAAAGCGTTTACCCTGCCTGGTAACTTGAAAAGACATGAAAATACACATACTGGAATAAAAAACTATGCATGTCAGATCTGCGGAAAAGCGTTTACCCAGCTTGGTGACTTGAAGAGACATGGGAATACACATACTGGAGTCAAAAACTATGCATGTCAGATCTGCGGGAAAGCGTTTACCCTGCCTGGTAACTTGAAAAGACATGAAAATACACATACTGGAATCAAAAACCATGCATGTCAGATCTGCGGAAAAGCGTTTACCCAGCTTTGTGACATGAAGAGACATGGGAATACACATACTGCAGTCGAAAACTATGAGTGTCAGATCTGCGGAAAAGCGTTTACTCAGTTTAGTAGCTTGAATAGGCACTCATGCGGAACGCATGTCTTTTTTTTCTTACGATGATGATCTCGAACATGATGCAGTAATATTGACAGAAGCACCTTGTACTAAAATATGCTGTTACTTAGAGTAGACGTTCATTCACTCTGCTATCATGTCAATGCCATTTAATATTGCGATCAAATCTGTACGAGTACTAAACGCATATATCTTTGAATCACCTTTCCGGCTAAATGATTACTGTGCCTGCTGTCTAGAAATTGTGGTGGACTTCTATCTTCGTGTTACTAAGACGATTGCCCATGTCCATTTGTCGTTGCCACAATAAAAAATTCTGTATACATTGTTTTTCTCATCTAATTGTTTTTCAGTTTGAAAATGTTTCTCCCATTTTCATATTTTAATTATGGCGTATGATTACTGCCTGGATATTTGTGTCTCGCTGCCTGAATCAGTTTCAATGAAGACTGATTTGTGGTAATTTGTGCTGTGTCTGTGGTCAGAGTAGTTTGATGTTGATATCCAAATATTTGTATCACGGTGTGATGAGCTAATACTATAGTTTATGTCACCTAAATTTTAGGCTTCGTGTGCATTTTCCTTTGTTATATTCTCTGGTACTTAGTAGTCTTCACATATCGTTTTCAGTTTCGTTTCAAATTGTAATGCTGTGGCCATTTTCATAGGCGCCGACTTACGAGGTTACGAGGTGGCGCAGCCACCTCGTGACCATATTTACGAGGTGGCGGCCACCTCGTACGAAATGCTCAATAGGGCGGTTCAAAAATAACCTTTTTTCCTTAATCTTGCGGGCTACGTGATTAAATCGTTAGGTTGCCTTAAAAAACGACGCATACCAAATTTGAATTCATTCCAACCAATATTCGCGGTTTACGTAGAGTTTGAAAATTTTGAATTTGCCCAGGAACGCAAAAAAAAAATTTTTTCAAATTTTTCTGCCAACCCCATGAAATTGTTCGGCTGTCTTCAAAGACTATGCAAAACAAATTTTACTCAATTCCAAGCCGTAGAAGCGGAGTTATTCCAGTTTTTCGATGAAAATTATTGGATTATCCACCGATCAAGGATAATCCCAGAATTATCAAAGAAAAACTGATATAACTCCACTTCTACGGCTTGGAATTGAGTCAAATTTGTTTTGCATAGTTTTTGAAGACAGCCCAACATTTTCATGGGGTTGGCAGAAAAATTTGAAAAAAAAAAAATTTTTGCGTTTCCGGGCAAATTCAAAATTTTCAAACTCTACGTAAACCGCGAATATTGGTTGGAATGAATTCAAATTTGGTGTGCGTCGTTTTTTAAGGCAACCTAACGATTTAATCACGTAGCCCGCAAGATTAAGGAAAAAAGGTTATTTTTGAACCGCCCTAAATTGCTCAAACACCCAAGTGATTTGTGACCAGTAATCAGGCGAATCCACGCGACCTCGTTAGAGACGTCTTCGATTTCGATACGCGCGTGTGCCAGACGCGTAGCCTTGTGGTTTCGGGGGTCCCTATTTGAAACGCGAAACCCCGTCATTTTGAAATGATCATTCTAACTCTAATATTCAGTCGCTATTCAATAATTGTATTATCAGTGTTCCGCGCGGCTGATTTGCGAGAATTGTGTTGTCAATTAGAGATGATCTGTGATGATCTGCCGCTGAGATGGTCGCGAAATTAGGTCATTCATTCCCGTGCGCGTGGCAATCGTCGCTACCCGCTAGCCTGATTTATCGCGGCCTGAACAATAAGCCTGGTTCCGCAGACTTGAGCAATCTCATCTGCGATAGGCTCATTTCACACTATATCATCGCTTGCCTGCGTAATTGCATCTGCATTGGCGGCTTCGGCCTGGTGTGCACGATATCATCGCTGACTACACAATACCATCTGCAATAGGCCTGTTGTGAAAGGTATCATTGCTGGCCTAACTATCGCGTCTTGGGCATAGCATGCTTTGGCTCCTATCTCTCGCTGGTTTGGAGACAATGCGGTCGAGTTTTCGCTAATTAGTGATTGTTTTATGTCATATTGATTAAAAAGCGACATCGCGAAACTGAATAACATCGAATCGTTAGAGACGTCGTCGAGTTCGATACGCGCGTGTGCCAGGCGCGAAGCCAGGGGGCATTCGGGGGGCGAAACCTTTTGAAACGCGAAACCATGTCATTTTGAAACGACCATTCTAACTCTAATATTCAGTTGCAATTCAATAATTGTATTATCATTGTTCCGCCGGGCCGAATTGCGAGAAGCATGTTGTCAATTGGTGAGAAGATTCTGTGATGATCTCCCGCTGAGATGGTCGCGAACTTAGGTCAGTCATTCCCTTGCGCGTGGCAATCGTCACTAGCCCGATTTATCGCGTCTTGAACAAGCCTGCATCTGCAATAGACCCAGTTCACTCTATACCATCGCTTGCCTGCGCAATCGCATCTGTATTGGCGGCTTCGGCCTGGCGTACACGATATCATTGCAGGCATATACTATACATGAGCAATGAGCATCTGCGATAGGCCTGGTTCGAAAGATACCATTGCTGGCTTAACTATGGCGTCTCAGGCCTAGCATGCGTTGGCTCCTATCTGTGGTCGAGTTTACGCTGATTGGCGATTGTTTTATGTTACATTGATTAAAGAGCGACATTGCGAAACTGAATAACATTGAATAGCTGTTGCAAAGAGACCTTAACGTGCGTAATTGATTCCCGCTAATACTTGAACTTCAGAAGATGTGTATCATGGCTTGAGTTCTAAAAGACGACACAGGTCTGAACCACCTGAAATCGGTGCCGTCAAGTTCGGACATTTTGATTTGCGAAAACTGTCATCGAGGCTGCGTAATACGTGCGCGACTGCGCGTATTTAATTGTTCACCACAGATCAGGGATTCTCAAATTGACAGCACTATCGGACTCTTTGGCAAGCTTATCATACGAATAAAACGTCAACATGAATACCATCCTAGATCTACTCTCCCGACCATCCACCCAAATAGACGATCTGCTTTTTTAAAATCTAAATGATGTGCGCCCACATTCGTTTACAAAACCATCTTGAGCTAGCTAGCTACGTGTGATAGTCTTCAATCGGAGCGCGAAATTGGAGGATGTGTTGGTGTGTGCCTCCAAATTGGAATTCATTTCTGCGCATATTCGTTTCACTAAGAAGGCTTTGCCAGTGAGATTAATCTGGAAATGCAGCAATACAGCTTCAACACCGATATAATGTGAAAACAATTGTCCTACTTAATACTATGTCAAACTCAAAACCCATTCATAGCGATACTGATTAGAATACACGCTTTCTCGTTTGCAACCATCCGTATTTTTTGTTTTCTACTTGATACATTCGTACTCCGAAATTGCCGCACAAAGTCATTTTTCAGTGTTCCTTTCGTTATTAAAGTGCATTAGGCGATGCCATGCCATTGTCAAATATTGATGCATAACGAGATTCTGGGTGGCACAAATTCTGATTTCATTCGATTCGGTTGAACAGGGAACCTTCTATATTCCGATCAACTTGATTGCTGGATGTACTCGTATCGAGAACAACAATATCGAATATTAAACTATTGGGTATTTCGTAGACAGTGGATTTATATTGATAAGATCGCGGCATGCACCCGGAAGTGGAAATATTTCTTGCCCAGGGGTAGCCAACCAGCGGCCGTAGAAGGAAATTTGTGCAGCCGTCAACACGTAAGTCAATTGGTATGTGTTGGCGGCCGTCGACATGCAAATTGAAATTACGAATTGACCGATGAAATCCCAAAATGCTTCGCGAACGTAAATCGTAAATGTACCAATGCCGCCAAATTCGCAGTTTTAATCTGCAAACAATTGCCGCGATGAGAGCTAATCAACGCCAACGCGCAGCTAGAAATCGCAAGAGACAATTATTGATTGGCTGCGCGATTTCGCGTTTGTAATCATCATTATTGTCTGCTTGAAACCTCATGTTCGAGAGTTGTGTGTTAATTGCGAACTTGCCAGGCAAGTGCGTAGCGTATTTAGTTAATCACACCACAGCGCATTGCGCGTGAATAACATTGATACAACTCCGATTTCTCAGTGACGTGAATTCTGATTTCTGCTCGGTGCATTCCGTCGGACGGACTAGTAGCGCAGTTATATTTTCATATGATCGTACTCGTACCGTTTTAAGATTCCATTTAATAACTCGATCGCATGGTTTGGTATTAATGATCACAGGGCCGGTATTAAAACGACACAAGAATAGTTTAACGCTGCACTTAAACCAGTGGCATGTAGTAAAGTGCGTTTTAGTGCGACGATGACGGCATCGATATGGAAAAATTATGACGTCACAAGACTTCGCCACCTCGTAAAAAAATAAAAGTCGGCGCCTATGGCCATTTTGTATATATGTGTTTCTTGCCATCCATTTCATGCAATTTGTTGACAATTTCACTTCCTCGTGAGACTTCAATTTGTTCACAATTAATCATGGAGCTACAGTAAGGAGCTTTTTATAGTCTGATATGCTGTTCTGGCCGCTTTTTGCTGGTAGTATCTTCTAATTCCAGCAGTATTCAGCATTCTCACAAAGACAACGTGAAATGGATCCCCGTATGATTTGTGATACAGGTGGTTAGCAAATTGACCGCTATCATTTGTGATGATGTGATTATAAACAGTCAGCCGCAGCACATATTATTTTTATTGTGTTTCGCTTTGAAATGTATTGAATATCTGATAAATTCTGTGTGTATTTCTGTGATACACTCGCTGCATCTTGTCAACAATTCCGTTCCTACATAAAATTTTGTTCCTTCCAGATTATTTGTAATCCATATTGCTACAACACTGCACCACAGTGCTCTTTACCTTGTTCTGCTTGATGAAACCTTGAAACTGCTACGACGAACTCATGAACCCTGTTTACTTATGAGGCAAACTGAGGTATGAATAATCGTTAGGCATATCAATTGAACTACCTAGAGCAGAGGTCTCAAACACTCAGCCCGCCACAGCATTTCGTGCAGCCCGCGACAACATTTTCGATTTTTAATAATTTGACAATATATAAGTGTCATATATATCTTGTCAGGATATAAAGTGAAAATTCCCTCTAAAATTGCTCCGAAAGCCTTAAACTATTCATCAAACTTCCCTATCAAATCAATTGCTAACGCTAACATGCAGTGGAAGATTCACTATTTCACCGCATTTGTAATATTCATGATGACAAAACCTAACCCTTAAATGATTCGTCACTAAAATTTGTGAGTTGGGCTTGGACGCGACCTTTTTTAGAATGACTCAGACTCAGGCTAACTCGATGGCAAAATGAAAAATGACTCGAGAGGACTTGGAGTGACTCGGAATGCCGTAAATTTGTTGGAAGCATGGACGAAACAAACAAATTGCGTTTTAGGGGAATTGTAATAGATCAGAAGGTCGCAGCTTGGTATTTCGCTAACTAAGAAAGTAGCTATCGCAACCATTGGCAATCTGTTAGTTACATATTTGGTCGCGAAACCATGTTATTAAGGCCACTTAAAGGTACCGAGTAGCGAGTACCGTAGTGATACGCTCCAACGATGTAACAGCAATGGGCCGTTCGGCGTTCCAACATTTGATTAGAGATGAGTTCATGAGATTATTAGCCTACTTATCAGAAGTATACCCGAATCCTGGTTTGGAATTACAATGCTCAACTTAGAAATGTTTTGATATCAGATTAGTCTCTATTATTATCAATCTGTTGGATTCAAAATATTCATGGTAGCTGAAAATTATAACACGGTAGCTTTTATGATGGCATCAAATATTTGTTCTTTGATATATGGTGTCTTAATATATATCAAGTACAACAAAAATTCTATTCAAATAGTATAAATTTGAGGATTCTTTTCGTGCCAGGCCTAAATTGATACAAGAGTAAATCACATTTTGACGATGTGTGTTTACTGTCAGTCTGCTGGATCGGCTCACTTTCAATAGGACAATTTATTCCCGCCAAATGGCCTACATGGAAAGACATAGAATACCCCTATAAATGCTGCGGCCCGCGGCGTCGTTAACTGGAAAGCTGGCCCGCAAGCACATTTGAGTTTGAGACCTCTGACCTAGAGCTACCGACATTACAGACACTGCTGGCGAGAGCTCGATTATAGCTGCTGAGTGCGCGGAAAATCACTTTTGGTCAGATATTTATGGTTTGATTCGTGGCGGTTGCTTCTCCAAGAATCAGCAGCTGAAGAGCAAAACCAGTGTCACCCCCTAGCCAAAATGATTGGGTAAGTAATGAAATCTGTGCGAAACTTCAAATGAATGATTGTACTGACAATAGAGCACTATTCTCATGTGGCAATCCGACGCTATGAAGGCACATAATGGCTTTAAATCGTCATTCAGTTTTACTTTGATTATATCATAGTTGTGTGCTACATACAATGTCCTTTTGTAAGAAGTGTGCAGGGCACTATGAAACATTGCGCCATAGTAGTATTGTAATGCTGTTTGGCTGTCTGTAGATTGCATCACCTTAACCAGTGGAGTGGTTCTCGACTGCCAGTCCCCAGACCTGTGCCAGTCTGCGTTAACTATCCAGTCGGCTGAACAAATATATATTTGGATGTCCTAATCGCAAAATGTAAGAGGTGGGAGTCTTGTTCATTAATTACGGAACTAGAACATCACCTTCTTTTTTATCCGTCATCACAGCGCAGCAATTGATGTACCAATCTGTTTGAAATCACCCAGAAACACGTTTATTCAGAAAAAAAACATCACTCTATTTTCAGGCATGCTGGGTACAGGGTGATGTTTGATTATGGCTTAGTGTCGAAATTGGCCCCGCACATACCGTAAACCGGGGTAACTTTGGACAATTTTCAACAATTCCGCTTTGTATCTTGGAAATTCTAGGGTGTAGGGGAGGCAAGTTTTGTGTTTTTCAGGGGTCATGGAGCAAAGATTAGAATAAACTAATCCAAAATCTTCATGGTCATGAATAAGTACCTTATTTTTGTAAATTATCCGTGTCCAAAGTTACCCGGGCATGTGGGGTAACTTTGGACACTGTAGCTTTTTGTATGTCTTTACACTCTATTTTTTATGAAACCTCATAATTGAGGCTTATTTGGTAAGAGTTGATGGTGGCAGTGGCTAAAACTGAAACAAAATAGCATACGTCCGGCCTATTGCATAATTTCCACCTAACCCCCCCCCCAAGAAAAACGCTAACGCCCCCTTCTTCATCGCTCATCTCAATTTTCCCTCATGTCTTCACCAGCGGGGACTTATTAATAACACGGTGATAAGGGATATCCCACTGGCGGTGTCAGCAATCGACAGCAACCATTAAGCATGTTCAAATATTTTACTGTTCTTTAAAAGATACACTTTGCCTTTCCTATGTCCTCTGATGGACATATTTGTCGTAATTTACGGTAGGCCTATCCCATATTCAGCAGGCGCATCTTTAAGAGTATTGTGATAAGTTTTTAAAGTAGCTTACACCCGATTACATCTCTCGGCTTACTGCCTACCCATTTTTTCATATTTTGGCAAACTCCTAATTTATTAACCTTCTCATTCCATTTTAAAAAGCCATTAGGGCGGTCATAATGCACTTTGACACAGATGAAGCAGCCACTTTCCAGAGCTCTAAATATCACATTTTCCACTGTCCAAAGTTACCCCGTTCCAATTAAATTTGACGTGATAACTTTGGACAACTGATTTTCTTGTATTGATCTAAGTGTGAGCCACTGAGATTTTTGCCATGGATTAGGACTACTTAGAGGTATCTGCTGCCAAGTTTTGAATCTATGAATCACATGCTATCTATGTTTGGCTGTAAGAAGTTTAATGGCCATCAATTTTGATGAAATTGACCCCAGCCATTAAGTTATCAATGTTGGGTCAAGTTTATCTGGTAGTGGAATGAATCCACCTTTTATGGATACTACTTGTGGTACTCTTGCCTCATGAAAAAGAATTGGACATCCAGCTGCAACCCTTTTTCATCAATAACCATTTAAATCTTTTACTGCTTAGTGTCCGAAGTTGCCCCGGTTTACGTTACTATTACTTTGAAAAATGGCCGAAATGTCGATTTCAGATTGTTTAACTTTTGCTGGTCGAAATCGACCATACTTTGGTGTCTAAAGTTGTTAGGCAACCTGTCAATTTCATCACTATGCGAGTGTAGTTATATCCGTATCCAGTAGTTGCGATTTTGGCCGTCGGTCGTTTTGTCAAATTGTAAAGATCATACAGACAGCTTGTTATTTCTAGAAACAACATGTTTCCGAACTTGATCCTTTACATCTGAAAATAGCCCTTCTATGACTTGCAAAATTGTATTTTGTGCTGGTCAAGTTATGCAACTTTGTAACTTGATGAATCAATACCTTTTCCGCCAGCTTGACCGTGTCACCGGCTGGTGTGACCTGCCATACCAACTAATCATTTGACAATTTTTATGCCTGCTTTTACCCAGCCTACATTGTTTTGTCACAAATTAACTGAACATGAACGATGTGATTCAACTGTACGTAGTCGTAGAATACCGTAGTAGACAGACCCCATACCCCGATTTTTATTTCAAATTTACCTCCAATTGCATTGTGCAAATATCACTAGGCTATTATTACAAGATCATCAAAATGACTTTTCCAGAAAATAAAATCATACTATTGATGAACAATTGCAACAGGAGAAATGTGTATAGCTCGAAACGAGCCAAGCTTTCTGTAAAAACATTTGCGATTCTTGAGCATATGTGAATGAATTCTGATTTGATATGAAATGAACTTGATTTCAAGTCCCAAGGTTTCACGAAATCATTTATTATAAAAACTGTATAGCTTGTATTCTAATTGTAATCTAGTGTGGAAAAAAATGTGTAGCTATCATTCTACTGCTAATCTAATTTGAAAATAATTGTGTAGATATCATCATAATTATACTCTAATGTGGAAAGTAACTTTGTATCTGTGAGGCTAATTCTAGTCTAATTTGGAAAAGCTGAAAATTTTCTCATTGTCCAAGTCTGCACATCGACTTAACCTGATACTTGAATCTCTTCCGATCCAAATACGGAAATGGTTTACTATTTCAAATCAAATCTTGATTCAAATTATAGTTTTAAATCCACAAATCCTGATTCCCGAACATACTTGTAACATGTGAGTTACTATCTGTGATTTTCTCACTAGAATGTTTGAAATCGACCCGTTCCAACGATCCTCTGTAAAGGGAGTGCCGGCGAGCAAGTATTTCAACGGCAACATTCCACTAAAACTGCCCATAACCGATGACGCCTAGGATTTCGGAAAGCCAACTACAACACAGGCGTCCTCTGCAGAGTTTAAACGGTGGGTATTTTCGTATAAGTCTGGCAAAATCGAGTTACTGATTGATTGGATTCTGAATCGAGTATTGCGTTTCGAGTCGCGTACTCGAGTCTCATTCACTAGAGCCCGACCAATATCGTATTTTTGAGCCAATACCGATAAGTAGCACCTTCACCGATAGCCACGACATATTCGGTTGATATTGAAATGATATGATAACTAGCTTAAGACATATTTCCAAACCTTCAGAGCATTTATTTGAACTTCGCAGCCGTTGCTATACTTGTATATGACATAAGCTAAAAATCATGCAACTGAACACATGTAAGCAGAGTCAGTCTTTTACAGAGTACTCAATAAGGTTTTGACCCGCAGCTTCACCAATACTGGTAGTGATGACTCTGAGACGGCTGCAACAACATCACAACGGAAAACTGGTATCATGATTCTCGACAAAGACGCGTGTTTTCTAATTTATCAGCTACTAAAATATTTTTAGATACGCAACTATGACTAGAACTACTCACCTTTTAAAATCCGCAACTAAAGCCAGTATCTGAATTTCAGGCATTGCTTGTGGAGTAGCAAAAAATGTGTCAAGAGATCAGTCTCCATCGAAGTTTGAATCACGAGCACGTCATTGGATTTCATTGATTCTTCCAAGACAAGGATTTTGTCTATCGAGTTGTGTAAAAGAAGGGTAAAAGCATTTCCTCGTTACAAATATAATGTACCTCTAACTGTGCTGGTCGAAAATGCATTAGATCTGTAATGTTCACTACTAGTAGACTTGGACAACCACATCATTATTATACTATAATATATTAGGGTAAATAATTCCAATATAACTAGTCCACTATTTCTATATGTATAGTGTGGAACAGTCATTTACTATTCTCATGCTTATGATAATCAACTCAGATTTGAACTGAACTTAATTTCTCTTCCCAACTAGCTAATTTTAATTCTACTCTTATTTGGAAAAACGTGTTCAATATAATTCAAATCCCAATCTAGTTTGGATAATTTGATCATTTTCTAGTGACACAACTGTGATCACTAGGGCTGGGCACAATGATTTGATGACTCAAATCTGAATCGAGTATCAATTCTAATCATTTGAGTCTAGTAGTAGGAAATGATTGTGTCGAGTACTGACAATATACGCTCCATACCACAAAAAGGAAAAAATATATTTAACAATAAGCAGAACTGAACCAATGGGAAAATAATTTCGATCATATTTCCCACTGTGGAAAGCTGCAAACCTGGATTGGTCGTATTGCAGCATACAAAACATTGTAGTACAAAGCAACTCACGTTACCGAAAATAACATATCTGTGAAGTTGTGATCAACCAAAACCTTCGTCCCATAGTGTGATGAAATAGGTATAGCTAAAAAAAAAAAAAATAATCTTTATAGACTAGAATTAGCATTATATCCATTGTTGTGGTCTTGCTGTGACGTTAACATGGGTGACTCAAACTCATTACTCGATTCAGAACCAAATCACTCACATACTCTATTTCAGCCGGCCCTATTTATTACACGTTCCGTATCAAAAAGCAAATATTAGGTGAAGTTTCTAGTTTGGAAGTTTCACCGGTCTGCAAAACTGTTGTCAAATTTGACCGTCCCTTTAACTCATAAAGGTTGAGATCCACTGATTTAGTTGTGTCCAACAAATAATACTTTTTTCTCATTCCAGCAATCTAATTACCTTCTATTTTTGGCGTCAGTCGCTGATGGAGTTTGCAAAAGAAGATGCGCCATCACAGAACCAGAGACTCGTCATCACATGCAACAGATTGATTTTTTTTATAGTCACGATCGCCAAAATCATCCACAGAGCTATCAAGGTAACATTCTATGCAGTACTGCATTCGTAAATAATCTTTGAAAATCATGTCGGAACCAGAGTTGACCGAGTATAGTAGTTTGCCAATTTGGGAATAAAACCATACACTAGGGCTGTTGAAATATAACCTTTTTTCCTGAATCTTGCTGGCTACGTTATTAAATTGTCTGGTTGCCTTAAGAAAACGACGTACACCAAATTTGAATTCATTCCAACCAATATTCGCGGATTTCGTACAGTTTGAAAATTTCGAATTTGCCCAAAAATGCAAAAAAAAAAAATATTTTTCAAATTTTACTGCCAACCCCATGAAATATCTTCAAAAACGATGCCAAAGAAATTTCACTCAATTCCACGCCGTAGAAGCGGAGTTATTTGATTTTTTCAATAAAAATTCTTGATCCTGCATCATTTTTGAAGACAGCGCACCTGAGTGATTTGAATCTGAATCCTGTATTGGAATTTTGAGTCGACGTTTCGAGTATCACTCAATATGATGTCATAACAGTATGAATGATGTGGATAGTACAGATACGTACCTTTTGCGCGACGTCAAAAAATATAATGCCAGATCTGCCATTCTGCATCACATTGAAGATGATTTCGTATTTAATCGACCACACCTATTTCATTGCATTTGTGACAATACTGTGGGTTGATCACGACTTCACCGAAATGTCATTTCCATTAACTTGCGTAACTTCGTACTGCATGCTTGTTATGTTCTGATACGACCAATCGACATTTCAAGGCTTCCACGGTGAACAGTAGGGTTGTTCAGAATTTTTGGATTTCAAGTATTCACTGATTATATTGTTAGGTAGCCTAAAAAAGGCTGTACACCAAATTTGCCTTGATTCCAACCAGCGAAAGTTGCAGCAGAGCCAATTGAAATTTTCTCATCATGCAGCCAGACGAAGATTAATAAAAAATAAAAATTAAATTTCAAATTTAACAGGTAACCCCACGGAATTGTTAATTTGCCTAACAGAATGATGCATAAAAATTTTTGCTCACTCCCAACTGGTAGATGCAAAGTTATTGCAGTCGAGAGTTTTGGATTTGCAACAATAGCATTGATGGTGGGTAGGTCCACAATTATTGATGAAAAACTAGAATCACTTTGCTTCTACAGGTTGGAAGTGTGTCATACTTCTTTTGCATCGTTTTTGTAGACATTTTGATTGGATCTGCCGCGGCTTCTGATGGTTGGAATTGAGCCAACTTTGGCGTGCAGCCTTTTTTAGCCAACATTACAATTTAATCAGTGAATCCCCGGACCCCGAAAAAAAGTTGCTTTTGAACAATCCTAGTGAACAGTGTTGTCAAAACTATAATCTTTGTCGAGCAGCAAGGATCGTATCATTTCGGTGCTCGTAAAAATCTCTCATTACTCGACTCGAATGATTGTGCCCAGCCTTAGCCTACTGCATATTGCAAAGACTTCTGACATTATTATCAGCGAGACTGGGCAAAATCCAGCATCTTGGTGATTGGATTACCTGTTGGGTATTGAGCGTGAAGCCGGGTGTTCTTGTAGCCTGTATCCTGCCAACCGGCTTTGCGAATTCGATTTCTTGTCTGGCTCCATGCTAAGTATAAACTTTTTATGAGGTCATTTTGATGAAGAAAATCCTACTAATCCACATCACAAATGCAGTGCTATTATTGCAAAGTTATTTCTTTACTTGACAGGTGCTGCTAGAACCGAGACACAGAAGCACATATGTGACAAGCAAGAGGCGACCATCATATGCAGTAATCAATCACCAGCCTTCAATATGGCAAAATTGGAAGCACAGTTCAAGAGGTTTACCCATACCAATCCAACTTTGAAGTCTGCTATAAATATGGGTTGGTATTTATGTAATCACTAATTGATTTCATTTTGAATCGACTTCCCTCTCACATGTACTTGTACTTGACTTCCCTACTTGTACGAATCAGAGATTTTATAACCATTCATGACCGTCGCGACAACTGAAAAATATCAAATATTCTCTGTGGAAATCCTGTTTGTCAAATGACATTAACAAAAATCTGGCCGATATCTTGAAATCAATGTTAATCTCAAATTCATGTCAAGTTATAGAGATATGATTTATCCAAATTACGGCTCTTGCTCGTATGTGACGTTGCCGAGAAGAGCTGTGCAGAATGAATCGGGTGTGTGCTTGAATCTGAATCGCACATTATTTTCTTGAATCCAGTCGAATAGTGAGAAACGTTCCGTTCCATCACTGAAATTCTTCCCTCCTTGTCATTCAGAGTTGATTGATCAATGAAAATGATTGCTTCGACACTCATGTCCATTGTGCCAAGCTGTAAATCTCGATAAGTCGTATCACAACATACTTAACATGTGGTACAAGCATGAACGCATATTAGTGGAAATGACGTATCTGTGAAGTCGTGATCAACCTCAGCATTTTCGCAAAGTGCAATAAAATAGGAATCGTAAAGGGATACAAAATCGTCTTTAATGTTATGTAGGACTGGCGTTATATTGGTTGTAGTTACATATTTGAACTTTCCACGTCATCAACACTGGTATGGCATCACAATAAGCGCTACTCGAACACTCGACTTTAAGCCTAATACTCGATTCATATCCAAATCATTCAGGTACTTGATTTTTGACAGCCCTACGTATAGCGTAGGTTGCCCGACATATGAGCATGCGACACAATGGAAAACGACAGTTCAGCTTGGAACACATCAGCATGCGTCACTTCAGCATGTGATTGTATAACCCAAAAACTTACCCTAACCCTAAACATAGCCTAACCTAACCTAACCTAGCCTAACCTAACCTAAACCCTAACCCTAACCCAACCATAAATCCAACCCTAACCTACCCCTAACCCGTAATTTAACCCACATGCTCATGTGTCGCATGCCAAATTGTCGCATGCCGAAGTCTCGCATGCTGTAATGTCGCATGCTCATATGTCCACGGACCATAACAAGTCAGGTATCAAAATGGCAGCATGAAATGAAATTCAGAATTAGGAAGGTTTATCGGTTCAAAAAATTGGTTGTTGAATTTTACAGGCCCGCCAAGTCAAAAAGGTTGAAAACCACTGATTCAGATGTTCCCAACAAATGATATTGTTTTTACATCCTGCCAATCCGATTAGCTTTAATTTTTGTTTTGAGTCGCTGATGGAGGTTTTACAAAAGAATGCGGGCCATCACAGAAGCAGAGACGCATTATTGCATGCGACAGATTCTGATTACCATCGTTAACTTCACGATTATGAGATCACTCACAGAGATATCAAGGTAACAATTGTGATGTAGTTGTCTAATGAAAATAAATACAGCGAGGCTGTAATCTACTTCGAATTCTAATCTAATTTGTCGAATTTTTCTATGCTCTCATTAATCTGATTTCTGATTTTCCTGAAATTGCAACAGGAGAACTGTATCTTGCAAAACCAACCAAGCTCGGTGTACAGACACTTGCCATCCTTTTGCTGATGAGAATGAAGTCTGATTTGGTACGAACTGAACTTCATGTCCAAGGTTTTGTCGATTCTGAAATTCTAATTGTAATTTAATTTTGAAAAATCTGTGTAGCTATCATTTTACTCTGATTTAGAGGAAAAACTGTTTAGCTTTAACCCGAATTCAAATCTAATTCGTAAAAAAAACTGCGTAGCTATCATTGTAATTTTTTGATTTGGAAAAAGCTGTGTAGCTATGATTCTAATTCTACTCCAACATTCATAAAATAACGTAGCAGCTGTGATTTCAATCGTAATATAATTTGGAAAAGCTGAAAATTTTCTAGTTGATCAAGTCTACAAATAGGTTTATCCTGATACTTAATCTCTTCCTATCGAACTACGCAAGTAGTTTACTATTTCAAATCCAAATCATGATTGATATTATGGTTTTAAATCCACATATCCTGATTCCCAAACAATCTCATAAAAATATGATACTAGCTGTGATTTTATTACTATTTGTGATTTTTTTCACCAGAATATTGGCATGCGACCTCTCAACGACCCTCTGCAAAGGAAGTGCGAGCGAGCGAGTATTTTAACAGCTACATTTCACAGAAACTGCCCACAACCTGCATGACCATGGCGCCAACTACAGCGAAGGCGACCTCTATAGAGTTTTAATGGTAAGATTTCTTTCTAGCTCCGAGCAAATCAGAGTTCGTGATTGATTCGATTCTGAATCGAGTATATGGCAACTAGCGTGAGGCACATTTCGAAACCTTCAGAACATTGATTTGAAAAACTTTAGAGCCGCTGCTATACTTGGACATAAAATATACTATAAAGACTGCATCTGTACACTTGTATGCAAAGCCAGTCAGTAACAATAGTAGCCTACTTCATTTTTTAAGATTACTGAAGTAGGTTTTGTCATATACTTACACTAATACTCAAGTCACTCAAATGTTTTAAGACTAGTTTTGTACCTCCTATGTAACAGTTCAGTTTTTTGGCAAAACCAGGTCTACTTCAATCTACTTCAATCCTCGAGTACCAACGTGCCCACTTGTAAGTTAAGAGAAATAGATGAATATTCCCAATGTAGCAATCGCAATAGTTTTCCCTGCTACCCTGTTGTGACGCCACAAAAATTGCCTGTATTTTTACCTCTCATAGCCGATATAGGTCCAGCTCTACTATAGACTCGATATGACTGGCCAAACGATATCATTGGTCTGGCTATAATTACAACTTATTTAAATAAACCTCATCTCCTGACACTCATGAAGTGGCAATATCTCCTGATTGTGAAATTCATCTCTAGTCCTAGTTCTAAACACATTTCGCATAGGGCCGCATATGGAACTGCTGAAATAGAATGACCATTTTTGATTAGTTTTAGTAACTCAATTCTTCTCAAGTCCGGGGTAAAGATCCCTAACTAATATGCCTAACTGATGATACGAAATACTGAATTTCATGCACAAATAGAACTAGAACTACTCACTTATCAAAATCCTGTATCTGAATTCCAGGCATTGCTCGCGGATGATCACAAGAAATGCAATATTTCTCAAGAGATCATCTCCATCGCAGTTTGAATCACAAGCATGTCGTTGGATGCTACAGATTCTTCCAAGACAAGGTTTTTGTCGACATCGTTCTCGAGTTTGTGCTAAAAAAGGTAAAAGCATTTCCTTGTTACAACATTAATGTCTCTCAAACTGTGGAGCTCGCAATTGCATCAGCTCTGTAATGTTCATTTCTGGCAGACTTTGACAACTAATTGATATCAAATGTACTGAATTTGGGTGTATTACTTCTGCAAATTTAGTAATTCTAGTCTGATTTGTGAGGAAATTACTTAGCTGTAATTCTAATTGTAAGCACATTTGAAAAAAAAAACGGTTGCCATCATTCTAATCTAATTTGGAAAAATTTATCCAGCTTAGTACTCGGATCTGAATTGAGTATCAATTCTAATGATTTGAGTCAAGGTGTGAGCCATGAATTTGGTTTGAATATACTGGAATGATACACTCTCTGCCACAAGAGTCAAAATGATTACTAATAAACCAAGCTGAGTGTTGATTTACCAACGAGAATTATGGTTGCGACAGTATTTCTCACTGTGGGAGGCTGTAAACCTGAATTGGACGTACGCAGCATACGAAACATGTAGTAAAAAGCTACACAGATTACTGGAAATCACATCTGTGGAATCTTGAGCAACCGACAGCATTGTCAAAAAGTGCGATGAAATAGATGCGGTCCAGAAATTGCCAAATAGTCTTTAACGTGGTGATGCAAAATTGGGATTGCACTCTTTGTGGTTGCATCAAAGGTCCTTATTTGAACTTTATACATCATTCACGCTGTTCTCATGACATGATGGAGTTTACAGGAATTCTCGATCTGACTAAAAGGCTAATACTCGGTTCAGTTTTAAGTCAGTCTGAAATTCCATTTTGCACAGCCCTACGTATAATAAGTAAAATATCAAAATGGCAGCGTGATATGAAGTTTCTAACTTAGAACGTTCACCGATCTGCAAAATTTGTTGTTGAATTTTCACCTGCACTCGAACTCAAAACGGTTGAGAACCACTGATTTAAATGTACCCAACAAATACTGCTATTGATTTCATTCTACCAATCCGATTAGCTTTGGTTTTTATTGACAGTGGTCGAAGAATCTGGACAAAAAAAGACGCGTCATCACAGAAGCAGACTTGTTATTACATGCAACAGATTGTACTTGGAGTCGTTTACCTTCACGATCGTAAGATTATTCACAGAGATATCCAGGTAACATTGTCTGCGTTGGTTCCAGACAGTGCAAACTACTGGATTTTTAATATGTGCAACTACAACTAGAACTAATCAGTTTTAAAACCTCATAACTCACACTAGAATCAACAAGCGATAAAAAAACCGCAACTAACTAACTAAAATATAGCCAAGTACTCACTGATATTTTAATTTCTGAATTACGAATGAGCGAAGAAATATTGAAGATAGAATGGGCATTATAAACAGACATGGTTTTGAGTTTCAGACGGGAGGGGTTTCGACCCTGTAAAACTACTCCTGGTTATATGACTGTCTTCTGGTAGTGATGACTCCGAGTTACCAATGTACGCAAGATCATCACACAACAGAACACAAGCGTCATGATGGCATGCATTTTCAAGTTGTTCGGCTACTAAATTTCTATTACAATGCACAACTTGAACTAAAACGGCATGCTTTTAAGATGCGTAAATGTACAACTAAAACTAGACTACTCAAAAAAGCAGCAGTTACTCTAGTTTGTCATAATTTAACTGGATGGATCGTTTGATGTAAAGCTCTATATACTTGTGTAACTTGATGTAAAATTTGTATTGGCAGCTGGAGAACCTCTTCCTAAACAATATTGTCGTGAAGTTTGAAGAATTCAGTTGAGCCACCAAGGTCGACTGTGACAACCACACAATGAATATGTCTCTTAGTGGCACCGCGGCAGTCCCAACTATTATTGACCCGGAAGTTCTCGGCAAGAATGGACACGGTTTCGAACTGGACACCTGGTCGCTTGGTTGTGTTTTGTGAGTATGATGCACCAATAGCACCATTGCTCCGGGATTTTTTATAAAAATAGGTCGCGAGGGTCTTAAATGTAGTGTAGGTCTGGGCGAAATCGAGTACCTGACTGATTCTATCCTGATCCGAGTATTCGGCTTCAGGTTGAGTATTTAAGTATCGCCTCTTGTGACGGCATAACGTTTTGAAAAATGTGGAAAGTTCAAATATGCGACCACAAAGAGTGTAATGTCATTTCTACACCTCCCTAAATAATTTTGTATTTTTTGAACCATACGTATTTAGTTCCACCGTGTGACAGTGCGTTGCTTGATCACGACTTGATATACATGTCATTTCCACTAACACTGAACCTTTATACTAAATAGTTTTTAAGCTGCGATACGACCAATTGAGGTTTACAGCCTTCCACGTTATAAAATGGGGACGAAATCATAATTCTCGCTGATAAAATTAACTGCTGGTGGCAAGAAGCATATCATCTCACAACTAGAGTCGAATCATTGTGCCAGCACTAGCAACAAAATATGACTTGATAATTTGATGCATGTTTTTCTTTATCGTTGGTATATGCATTGTAACCGCTTGAATGCCAGAATGAATTCCGCAAAATAATCACCACCAGCTTTTGATCGTATCAAAAGATATCTCTGACTTCGGGGTTGATATTTTGCCTTTTATTCTAATATGTTCTGCAGTATTGGGATGACCGCGTCAACTTGTTCAAGTGTCTTGACTTGACTCGAGTCACATTAAAAATCGAGTAACTTGACTTGCCTCGAAAACTTGAGTAACTTGACTCGATTCAAAATGTGCAATGACTCGATATGACTTGCGACTCCAAGACAGTGAGTCGTTTCCAACACTCACTTACCATGATTTTCACAGCTCGTTGTCTATTGACCCATGAAAATGAACTACCGAAGAGCAAGCACTGTCCAGTGAGTGTTTTAAGGCTACATTCCACAACAACTGCCGACAACCTGCTTGGCGGACACACCTACAATATCACAAAGTCAAATGGAGCCAAGTTTTAAAAGTGACATTTTTACAAGTCTTTAATATGGTTATGAATGGACAAAATCCAGTGCTTGAGTCATGAGTATCATTTCAGTAATTGAGAGAATCATCCCTCACTTGTCGACTGGAATCATTGGAATAAATACTCAATTCAAATTCGAGTACTTGAACCATTACGACCAGACCTAGTTACGTTGAGAGCACAACCAATATTGGATCTTTGAGCCGAACCAGGGTCATAATGACTTAGTCATGACTCGACTCAAGTCATTGCACATGACTCAACGAAGTCATAACTTATGACAAATCAAACCAGAAAGTGTATTTTATGTTTGAATAAACCAATTGAGAGTAGAGGTGGTCAAAGTAGTCATCACTGGTACTCAAGTAGAAGTAACGACGTAACTTTACACTCAAGTAATGCTAAAAGTAGGGATTACCAAGTAGGTTAAACGGTCGATATTCCAGGCCTAGTTTTGGATTGAGAACTGAAAATTGTGATGGAAAAATGGCATTTGTCTACAATCATTACCACTTGAGTAAGTATTGCAAGTAAACGAAACCTACTTGAGTACTTTGACGAAGAAAGAGTACTTCTTTACTGACCATCTCTGGTTAAGAGCGAGATAAATGAATATATTGTGAATCCTAGGAGTTCGTTTCACTAGAGTAGAGTTAGGAAAAGCAGTTAAACACGACTCGGGTACGGACTCGAGTCCCAAAACTATGACTCGGACTTGACCGTTTGCACGTTGACCGGGACTTGACTTGTTTGTGAATTGGATATGATTGGAGTCAATACCATGGAAGAAATATTGACTTGTGATTCAGAATCTTGTGACTTGGTTCCAATCCTGTCCGATACCGACAAGACCGGTAACTAGCACCTTCACCAATAAAGCTGATATTCAAATGATATGGCATCTAGCGTAAGTCGCATGTTCAAAGGTATAGATCATTTATTTGAACAGCTTCACAGCTCTTGTTATGTTTGGATATGAAATAATCTATAAAAGCTGCACCCGAACACTTCTGTGCAGGGATGCCTGTTTTACAGCAGAGTATAGAGTTGCCTTCGACTTTTTTGAGGTCGTATAGATAAAAAGCTTACCAATCCAAAGTTTAACCTGTAGTATGTTTGCAAAGTAAAAGAAATTTTCTACCCCTTATCACAAACATAGTGCTATTATCAAATAGTTGTAGCAGCTTATTGTTTTACATGACAGGTGCCGCTAATGCAGAGACACAGAAACCTGTTGGTGACAAGCCAGAGGCGATCTATATATACAGTAACGAATCACCAGACTTCCATATCGCCGAACTGGAGGCTCAACTCCAGAAACTGATCGACACCAATCAGACATTGAAGTCTGCTATGTATATGGGTGCATATTTATTTTCTTTAAACCACTACTTGACTTTATTCTGAATAGACTTCTTCATTGAAATGTAAGCTACTTCTGCAATTCCTAGATTTCATATATTAATATCCTAATCAGGTAATGGCTCAGGCTCAAATCAATTTATGAGTGTCGCAATAACATAGGAATATCAGAAATTCTTCAAGCAAATTCAATTTGTAAAATGATATCGATGTATAGTTGACCGATGTGTCGAAATTCAAATTGGTGCTAATCCTAATTTCAAAAAGTGTTGGTACAAATGAAAGCTATTTGGAGTTCCATATATATATATTGAGTTCAACATGTATCAGAGAATGGTGCATAGAATATTCCTGTGTACAAATTTGGCTCAAATTCAAAAAGGGTCGTTGAAATCCACCGGGGTTGAGAACTCCGTATGCATATCGAGTCAAGCAGATATCATAGATCCAAATTACAACTCTAGCCGGTATATGACATGACCAAAAAATGGTTAGCATTAGCTATGTATTGCATTTCTGTAAATCAAAACTGAGTTCTATTCAACAGATGAGGCAGAAGACCCTGCAACCTGCTCCTGTGCATTGGATTGGCGGATGTGACAGATAAAGCTGGATTCGGTAAGGCTATTTTTGTATTGTCACTATGTCTGGATAAAAGGAGCTCACTGACAAAAAGAGCTTACAATCTATTTCAATAAATACATCGGTGGTCAAAACAGTTCGCAAGACCACTCCAATAGAAGTAGCGCCATAAATTTACACTCTATTTCAAGTAAAAGTTGCAATTTCCAGGACATGTCTATGCTATTTCATGCAGAGATAGAATGTAGTCAAAGTAGTCAGTCGGTAATGCTACTCAATAAAAAGTAACATCAATCCAAGTAATAGTCAATTACAAGTAAATGTATCGATTCAAAGACAGATCAAAACTCATTCATGTGGAGATAGAAGGTAGAAAAAGTAGTCAACAATGCTACTTGAATGGAACTGTCCTAGTAAATTATTTCTATTCAATTACTGCAGTAGCGATTTCAACGACAAATGAAAATTAATTCTCGTGGCATTAAGTGGTAGTGAAAGTAGTTATATTTGGTATGCTAGTACAAGTAGATGTAAAGCCGTAAATTTCAACTCAATTAGATGTAAAAGAAGCGATTGCTGCTTATTGACTTACTGTGAGATGGTTTTCCTGAAAATGCTACAGGAGAACTCTAACGTGTGTAACGAACCAAGCTCAATGTACAGACTACTTCTAATTCATTAGGGAACTACTTAAGATTTTCTAGCTGTCAAACTCTGGTGGTGGCCATCTTGTACAGACCAATACACGCTAACACTCAACGCGAACTGAAAACTAGGAATTGTGTCAATAAAGAACCGCTTCCATATTATATGATATGATTCTGTCTTGTGTAATATATCTTGGCGTTTCGTTGCTCGAGGATGTATGTAAGTATTTTAATATTGTCCCGAATAAAACCGGCCTTGGGATGTCTGTAATAAATTCATTAATTCAAATTCAAATCCAAATTCAATATTATCATTACTATAGCAGGCCTTCCAATAGCTGCAAAATGATGTTTTTATTCAAATTTCAGGTTAGCAACTATGTGAAAACAGCAAAGACGTACTTTTCAACAGTAGCACGCTAATACTTCTGTAATCAGACAATGTGCAAGTGGAATACATTGACAGAGACATGACATAGTCTTACTGCACAGTGCCTGAGCACTCAAACCGAGAAGGAAACCTTGCTCAAATATTTCTGGACCTACATGTGCTAGCATTCGATCAAGTTTGATGGAATTATTTTATTGTACTTGAATTGAAAATTTATGAAATGGCTTGACTAAAGTGTTACCTGACATGACAATTGATCAAACGACTTGCTTTGACTCGAATAAAGTCTACATTTGTGTGATTTGACTTGGAAAATATATCAAGTGACTCGGATAAAGTCCGAATTTGCGTGACTTGACTGAAAAATTTATGAAATGGCTCTATTAAAGTCTGGACTTCTACTCGAGTAGCATCACTGATTACCTCAGCCACAAACAATCGCTTCAAGTAGTTTTTGTCTTTGAAATCGTTACTTCGGCTTGCAGTTGATTAGGAATTTATGAGGTTACTTCATCTGTAACATCACCGACTGCTCAAGTCACCTCCTATTTCCAATTGTAATTGACTCTCAATTTACGACGTTACTTCTACTTGCATAGCAACACTGACTAATTTGATGACCTCCTCCTACCAAGTTGTAACTCAATATAGATATGTGGCATTAATTCTACTTTTACTTGTAGTTGATTGGAAATCTACAATATCACTTACAATGGGACTTAGTTTGAGCACCTCTGCTTCTCTCATCTATTTTTTCATCATCCAGGACCACACCAAAGTGATTCTGTATCCTATGATGCGATCATGTGATTTACATAGACCGAGAACGTCACTTCACAACCTACAAATTCAAACTGCTACAAAAATACGGATGCAATCTTGCGAAGATTCATGTTTGAAGATGTGAAGAGGATTCGCGCAACGCTGAATACGACGAGCAGTATACTTCTATTCGCAAATTGCATCGCTCTAAGCTTTGCAGCTGACTCTTTCTGAGCCTAAAGTTAACCAATGAATGCATACTATGAATGTATTGTTCTTTGCAATATTCTGAGTCTGGACAGCATGAATATTATGTGATTGACTTTGTATAAAATGACTTCGGATCGTTGTGTGTGAATAAATCCAGTGTAGCTTTGTCAGTAGAACCTTTCTTCTGTAAAGTGAGTTGATGTTATTTATCATAATAGATCATGTGTCGGATTAAATTATTGCAGTAGTCACAGTAAAAGGTCACTCAGTAAGGTGTCACAGGTAAGGAAGGTTAAAAATAGGCTAACCTTGTTACTCGATTTGAAGTGGAATTCACGAAGTACCTATTCATTGGATTATGGGCGCAATTAGAGATGCTGAAGACATCTCGAAACTTCTTGCAGAGGGAGATATTGAAAGACCACAAAAGTGCTGTCGTTTTAAAAATTGAATATGGTTGATCAGGATCGAAACAGTGACTGAACTTAAAACTACGCTCTACTTTTCAAAATACAAAGTGTGTCAAGTAAGTAGTGTTGCCGCAAAATACTTGAGTGGCGAAATAGCGCAGTGGTATAATCCGCGGCTGCAGCATGAAAAGGTGCTGATTCTAGTCCGACCGAGGTCGACTTCAGAATTCATAAGCGTAAGCGGTGTCTTACAAAAAGTCTAGAAGTAGGCCGTGCGGAAAAAGCATGAAGAGTATCGGCCTGGTGTAAATGACGATAGCTGTCGACAGACATCATGAATAACAAAAAAAACATGAGTGGAAATAGTAATAACAGAGTCACTTGAGTAAGTACCGCAAGTGCTTGCGATGCCTCATTGTCAACAATGAAAAAGTGGGAGTAGACTAATTCGTTACTGACTATGATGACGCAGGGGTGGCTGTTTAATAAAGATTGAGACAGTCTTCCCCATACAGCCATGATGACTATATCACTGTTTCACGGGGCTAGATAAGTACCACGTATATTTCTTGCATTTCTATAATTTTAGCGTTGTATGTGTGCGAGAGATTCATTTCGTACACCGTACGAGGTCAATCCGCGTATACGAAAACGTAACGTATGCGTTAGCAATTGTAAATGACCTATAAAATATTGAATATGCCCGGAGTTTAAATTTCAAAGGACGTTAATTAGAGTTTAAAATGTGAGAGATCTCACACCCACTAAACGCTGGATACGCCACTGGTAATAGCCAAGACCCTAAGCTGACAATATGGCTGTAATACCATCACATAACGAAACACCGGCAACACGATTCACGCAAAACGACGATACGTATTTTCTAGTTGTTTTACAAAAAAATCGCACTGAAATGCGCAACTACGACTACTTACTTTTCAAAATTTACAACTAGAACTAGGCCTACTTGACCGTCAAGTAACTGGTCTGGTAGAAGATAGTCTTCTCTTGGGTGGTCATAAATCAAGGACGACTGCTTATAGGTTGTCCGCAAAAATTAGACACAACATTCCCGCGTGCATTTTCTTCCTGACAGCTGAATGTGCAACGAAGGTTGGCTCTTTCACATGTATTCATCGGATAAGTTATCGCAATATGTTGTATGGTCTCAAAATGTGAACCTGAGTCGATACCATGTTTTTACCGACCGGTTACGTGAATGGCTGCGGGCACAATGATTCGGGAATTAACTTCAGTGATTCTAGTCGAGTAGTGAGATGTGATATTTTTGTGTAATGAAATCAAATGCTCCTCTTCTATGTGAGTTAATTTATGCAGAGAATTACACCTTTGATAGTTTTCCACTGTGGGGATTGTAAACCTCGATTGGTCGTATTGCAGCATACGAAACAACCCATAACTGTCCACGCGTTAGTTTAAATAACATTTCCGTAAAGTCGTGATTCACACCGGTGTCCCAATAAAGTGCAATGACATAGGTACGGTCAAAAAGTAACATATACTCTTTATTGTGATGTATAACTGACTGATATTCATTTCGGTCATATTACAGGTACATTATTAGAACTTTCCACACCATTCACGCTGTTTTGATGTAAAAATGAATTAATATAGCTTAGTACACGATTCGAAGCCTGATACTCGATTCAGAATAGAATCCCTTCGATATTTGATTTTACCAAACCCTGCATGCCTCACTTGCTGGCACTTGAGATTATACTCAGGATTGACATTTCGTTACAAACGTTACACTCATGGCTATTGGGATGAATAATATAATCATTCACATAACATTCAAGGTGACCAATTCGATAACATTCTTTCCTGCATATACGACATTACGATTTTGAAGTCTCATAGTTTCAATTGCTTTTTCTTCTATGTTATCCTCTGCTACTTTTAACACTTATTTACATATTCGAGACCAAGGTTTGATCGAAATAATACACCAATTTATTTCGACGTCTTCCCCGTCTTGCGATTCTATCAGCACCATCGAGTATTTTGAAATGATCAATCAATAGAACTGTACATATCAAACTGCATGACACTCGAGGCAATTGTACAGTGGTACAGAGTTAATGTTTTGGCAGAAAAATGCAAACATAGTTAACGATTCCACCATACATATCCGTATTAAGCCTTTGTTATGTACATAGCAGTAAAATATTTTTCGCACCCCTTCATTTTAATTATTGACACCAACATAATATGACGCTTATAGTAATTATTTCCCACAAATATCAGTTTTGACGTCTGGATGCATATACATATGACGCTTGAGGTTGCATTTTTGAGTATATGATTTCCTACATATGCCGCATCCATGCTGTTTGATGCCAGCATGCATATCCACATGACACATGAGGTATCCCTTCTCAGTAAACGCTTTCCCACATACTTCACATTTATGATTTTTGATGCCAGCATGCATACATGTGTCGCTTGAGGTTACTCTTCTGAGTAAATGCTTTCCCACATACATCACAGAAATATTTCTTAACGCCAGCATGTATATTTACATGACACATGAGGTCTCTCTTCCTAGTAAATGCTTTCCCACATACATCGCAGGTATGATTTTTGACGCCAGCATGGATATCCATATGATGCTTGAGGCCATCCTCCTGTGTAAATGCTATCCCACATACATCACAGAAATGATTCTTAACGCCAGCATGGATATCTACATGACGCATGAGGTCACTCTTCCTAGTAAATGCTTTCCCACATACATGGCATTTATGATTTTTGACGCCAGCATGGATATCCATATGAAGCTTGAGGCTACCCTTCTGTGTAAATGCAATCCCACATACATCACATAAATGACTTTTACCGCCAGCATGGATATCCATATGAAGCTTGAGGCTACCCTTCTGTGTAAATGCAATCCCACATACATCACATAAATGACTTTTACGGCCAGCATGGATATCTACATGACGCATGAGGTCTTGCTTCCTAGTAAATGCTTTCCCACATACATCACAATCGTGATTATTGACGCCAGCATGGATCTCCAAATGAAACACGAGATCTGTCTTCCTAGCAAATGCTTTTCCACATACATCGCAGATATGATTTTTAACGCCAGCATGGATATCCATATGAAGTTTGAGGTCCCCCTTCAGTGTAAATGCTTTTCCACATACATCACAGAAATGATTCTTAACGCCAGCATGAATATTCATATGACGCATGAGATTGCCTTGCCGAGTAAATGCTTTCCCACATACATCGCAGTTATGATTTTTGACGCCAGCATGGATCTTCATATGACGCATCAGGTCTCCCTTCACTGTAAATGCTTTCCCACATACATCACAGTTATAATTTTTAACGCCAGCATGGATACGCATAATATGAAGGTTGATGCTACCCTTCCTGGTAAATACTTTCCCACATATATCACAGTTGTGATTTTTCATGCCCGCTTGCATATCAATATGGCGTTGGAAGTCCAACATTCAAGATCAAATGCTCAAGTTGAAAATGCGAGGAACAAATTTCCATCTGATTCTTGAACGAATATTCAGCGGATAAGGCTTATCTCAATGACAATATGCCCACATCGGCCATGTATGAATGTGTAGAATTAATCTAAACGAAGAGTATCATTAGATTGTGTAGCAATCGTCATACAGCGATATTGTACAACATAAAAAATATCAACAGCACGAAAATTACTGCTGTCGATTCTATTATGAAAACACTCATCCGCCCGATTTTTGCGCTATGATTTGCTTCGATCATGCTCAAATAATTTGGGGGGATGAATCCGAGTCTGGTGTTACTTTTGCTCCATCACATCACATTTTCTATCAGACTATGCGACTTGCTATATGTTTTCAAACGCAAGATCAAGACCGTTTTATTCACACGAGCGTTCGAACTAGAGTAGTATTCATTCCGCCCTACAACTATGCACTTCGTCTTTTATACATATCGATTACTTCTACATAATTACTTCTACACGAACACTGATTGGTGATGGGCAATGCGCATGACTTTGATATGGATAGGAAAGGACTTGAATGTATACACCTGATCGCAGCAGTGGCTACTAATGATTTTATCACATTGTACATATTATCATTGAGGAAATACGAAAACAAATTCCGCGAACATGTCATCATTTATTACCGTTATAAGTGGTTCAAGGTTGGGTTATTGTACAAGCATTCAATACCCTTGCCACGACCCTATTCTTAATACACCACACCAGGGGCCGGCATCCTTTTTTGTGCAGCGTGCCAAAATGTCAAATATTTATCAGCTTGCGTGCCAAACATTTAATTTATCGATATTCAACGTTTCAAGCAAGGAATACCACCGACCGTTTTTCTGCAGCTGGCAACGGCATCCGTTACGCCAGTGATTCTTGAATTACAATTCAGTTCAATAATTATTGATCTTGAACGGAATAAATTTTTTTTCGACAGTTAAGCGAGAAAGTAGACTTTTTAAATTTATTTTAGTCAACCGATTACCAATTCGCAAGAAATTTATCCAATATTTCCGAGAGAGAGTCTTATTTTCATCCAACTCAATTACATAACACACGGCGGTGGTGGTGGTACAGAAAATATGCTTGCACAGTATTCGGTATTAGATAGTAATGATCGATAAGACCATCAAGATCATCTAGTCTGATCACATCAGCATCAAACAGGTACACTTGACTGTAAACAGTCTGGCTGTAAAAAAGGTTACAGTAGTTAAAAAATAAAACAGACGATAAATTAAACGATGGTAGCAAATGATCAATGAAGCAATGTCTGGGCGAGGTAGGGCAACAGTGTTAGTGTAACGTCAAGAGGTGATCAAGTAGGGCTTTTTTGGATCTATTATAAGGTAATTCACGGATATGTGGTGGTAATGCATTCCAGATGATAGGTCCCGAGTAGTCGATAGATCTCTTAGTTAATTTGCTATTGGGTGGGGATTTTACTCCGGCACTGTAAGTCTAGACTCCCAAAATGTGGTAAACCTAGGTAAAGATTGTCATTGCTCCAGATATCTTGGAATCCCTTGCCACCAGTCGAAACTGAAAAAAATATCTCCTTCTGAGAGATGAACATCATTCCAAATTTGCATTTCGACACGGGGGCTCAGTATTTTCCTCGGCAGGTCTCATTTGTGCAACTCCCTATCCCTAAAGCAGACCTGGACACCTACATAATTCCAGCTGTCTGATTACAGTCATAATTCTGATTACAGTTATAATTCTAAATGAATATGTGAAATGTTTCTATGCTCCCATTTTATTTTTAAATTAATTTCAAGTTTCTTCGAAATTACAGCAGGAGAACTGTATAGTGCGACACAATTCAAGTTTGCTGAAAAAACATTTGGCCTTCACATGCTCATGAGAATCAACTCTGAATTATATGAACTGAACTAACTTGATTCAATTTCCAAGTTTTTGCGAATTCAGAAATTCTAATTCTTATCTTTTATGGGAAGAAATGTGAAGGCTTGGCTATAATTCAATTGTAGTCTATTTAGAAAAGCTGAAAGTTCTGAGGTTGTCCAAGACTGCCCTAAACCAATTATTAGTACCCCATGACTTCGACTAATTTGTGGGGAACACTGATTGGTGATGGATATCAAGTAGGTATGAATTGGAAAAGACTCGGAGATATTACTTGATCCCAGCACTGTCTTCAAAGGATGGTGGGACTAAACTTCAAGATTTTAGCACACTTTACACGGAGTCATTGAGAAAATGCAAACACAACTTCAAAAAATCAAACACCAAATACACAAACTAGTAAAAGAATAGACAAATTGTCTGACACAGCACAATATCAGGTTCTATCTAACATGATATTTTGAAAGTACCACTGGATATCCTTTCTTAAATTCAGTGTGCAGTGTGCATGCTTATTATTTGCATGATCCATGATGTAGGCCAAGGTGGGTGTCTGACCGAAAGATTGCTCTCAATAGTTTTGCCACCATCCTATCTTTTCATTATATTGCAATTTTGTGGTGTATTTTAATAAATGATGATTAACACAAAAAATGGCAGGTTGCATCGAAAGTAGGCCTATATCTGACTGAGGCCTCAGTAAACAATATGTCGATTTGTTAGATTCTGAAATCACGATAACTTGATTTTTATAGAAAGCTCCAGACTTGTAGATTGTACGAACTATGATCCTAGTTAGTTGATGGTCAACTGATTGCGGATTTTACTGAAGAAAGCCTAGTTCTGATTGCGATTCACAGTCAGTAATGCTAGTTCCAATTCAAGTCAAGTTTTTTTCAAAATCCAGTGCTCAGTTAGTCTGTACAAGTATGGGAAGCACTATTATCCCAATGCAAAATATACAACAAACTAAGTTATCTGAATAAGCCTGACTAACAACTTCCTTATTTCCCATAATACCCACCTGCCAATATATGGGCGCTTCTTCGTTATACGATCAGAGAGAACCAGTGCTCCCCATGATACCGATCAACAATGTTCCCATTGAACATGTCACTATGTAACGTGTTTCACATGATATCGAGCTGTGCTTCCCCTAAACCTGATATTTTTTCTGCGCAGGAGACCCTGGTTCGATTCTCGCCAGTACCCTCTTTCTGTGAGACGCTGTCGGGAAATCCGGTGATGGGCAACGAGATTTAAGCGAACGTAAAGCAGCATGGAGGAGTCTGAATGACGATAGCCAAGAGAATTTGTTTTATATTCACTGAACACTGTGTGAAAGTGGTTTTTGCCCGTATTTTGCATAGTTATTATATGCGGTAAAGATATTATACATTAGGGTCATATTGGAAGTACTGTACCTCGTATCAGTTATTGGTTCTCAGAAGACCTAGAACGTGACAGTTCGGTCTTGCTCACATCATCGCTAGTCAGGCAGAGGTAGATGACAGGGCTATAATGACTCGAGTCAGACTTGAGTCGCGATTTTCTTGTGAATTTTTCTGGAGATTTAAGCGAATGAAGAGCAGCAAGGATTAGAGTCTGAATGAAGATTGAAGAGATATGATAACAACATTAATTGATGCAGCATCTTCTGCGGAGATTTTAGTAAAGCATCGCGGCTAGACCAAAGAATGGGTTAACAAAATAAGAAATCGTTTGGCATTGCTAGCATTCTGGTTGTAGGCTACTTAGTACTTATTAATAATTTGTGATATCGTGATAGAGGGAGGGGGCGAAATTTGTCACTATCATAAAGAAAGGCGTGCCTAAAAAAGTTTGAGAACCACTGTTTTAAAGTCTCAATAGAAAAGCGTATTTCCTACTTCTCATTTGGCCCGCAATAGCAGAATGCAATGACAAGCCTTTGAGAAATAGACATGCTTTGAAATGCTAAAAGTATCGTTACAGTCTTAGAACCCAACAGGATAATCTGGCTAATGATATACTCGAAAGCAATCGGGAAGAAACATACAGTTTACTAAGCCAGTGCTACTCAACCTCTTTTTCAGTTCACGACCCATTTCATACAAATTCCATTGCGCGATCCACCTGACGCCCTTTCGCGACTAACGTTTAAACCAGTTTTTATGTTTCCGTGCGTTACAGTTATCTGGTCGCGCCTAGCGCGTATATTTTCTCGAATTCATGATGACATTCGGTCAATGATATTGACAATTGCACATACTAAGCTACTATGAATTATTGGCGGCAGCAATATTTGGAGACAGACATTGGACAATTTTAACAGCAAATATGGATCTTTTCTTGTGCCACTCAATACGTAAAATACATCCACCCTTCAACCGATATCAGAAAATCAATATCATTAAATCATATATATTCTCTACATAGCATAGCTATACTCCGAATTTCACAGATGGATCTAAAGACTTCCTATTTTTAGTATTCTTATCCGAACTAATAGCTACTTCAGATGCTTTATCTTTGATGCTGAATAATACCATCAGAAGATGGCAATACTCAGTGGTTGTTTGAGCGCATTAACATGTCTAGCGAATTTCAATTTCGCAGCTCCTCTTCTCATTGCCGAGATGACCGAGAAAATGTCATAAACATAGAAGATATGCGGAAACTAGAAATCGCCAAGTTTATGTATCAGTTTCACTGCGGTCGTTGCCCCGAATACTTCAATGACTTCTTTACCTCTGAATCAAAAGCGCACAAGTACAACACACGCGCGTCCACGTCGTCCAAATATCATATGATCGACGGAAAAGATCATCCCTTTATCAAGTATGCTGAACCTGATGTACGGAACAGTATCCCGCCGGCCATCCGGCAGTCGACGAGCATGTCCACATTCAAGTCGAAATACAAGCAATTAATTACTACTAAATAAATACAGTTCATCCTTAGGATTACCGGACCACGACTGACTTATCGATCTCGCTTCCCATGACATGCCGCCCTATTTCTTGTCGCTTCTTTTTTCTATACTATCTTCTTTACTTTCATTCAGTGTGCATGCCTCCTCTTTACATCGCCTAGGCCAAGGTGGGTGTCCGATTCCATAGACAACTCCTAGTCGCTTCGACATCTTCCTTTCTTTTCATTGTAAACCAATGATGATGTACCAATTGAAACAACACGAGGTCACACTATCTCACGTGTGCGGATTCTAGCGCACCGTGGCATTCAACTCAATGCAATCGCCGAGCAATTTTGCAAGAAATGCTGCATCATCAGAAACACCGCCTCGCTCACAGTTGGACTTCGTTTCCATAGGGGATGCGAAGGGGATGACATCACCACTAACTAATTAAGATAAAATGTGATTTCGGGCGTAGAGAGATATCGCGGTTTCGATTTCTGTATAAAAAAGTCGCAAAAGTTGGACAAACTTGCCCTAGTAATGAGCGATTTCGTAAATGCGATTTCGAGTGTAGAGAGGTATCGCAGTTTCAATTCTGAGGGTACACGTTTAGATACTTTCCTCAGATATTCTATTATGTCTATTTAGGACTAATGCGGATGGTACTAAAAATAACTGTGCACCGTTTTTTATGGCCACATATTGCAGTGTTGCGATATAAGCCTGATACGTTTGTCCAAGCTCTGAAAGCTAGAAAAGACACTCTCATATTATTTGATTGCGATTTTAATCCCACGTAATCTCAAGTTATTCGTAGTCAGACATGGGGTGATTAATTCATGAATGTAATCGATTCCGATTACAGTAAAATCAGGAAGTAGTCGATAACGATTACATTTCAAAAGTAATCACGATTACATTGGTTTTGCTTCTTTAGAACTAATTTTAGCGTTTCGGGAGTACATTGGTCAATTCGTAAATTCAATCTGCATGTCGACGGCCGCCAACACATGCTAATTGAATTACGTGTTGACGGCCGCACAAATTTCGTTGTACGGCCGCGGGTTGGCCACCCTTGGGCTAGAATTAATTCCACTTCCGGACGCATGCCGCGATCCTACCAATAGAAATCCACTGTCTATGTAATGCCTAATAGTTTAATTTTCGATAATGTTGTTATCGATCCGAGAACATCCAGTAATCAAGTTTATCGGAATGTAGAAGGTTCGAACGAATCGAATAAAATCAGAATTTGTGCCACCCATAATCTTGTGATGCATCACGTAAATAATGATAGGAAGACTGAGAAATGACTTCGTGCGATAATTTCGGAGTACGAATATATTAAGTAGATAACAAGAAATATGGATGATCTCAAATGAGAAAGCGTGTAGTCTGTAATCTAATCAGTATCGCCACTAATCGGTTTTGAGTGTAACACCGTATTGAGTAACTTTCGTCGCGACAATTGTTTTCTCATTATATCGGTGTTTAAGCTGTATTTCTGCATTTTCCGATTAATGTCAATGGCCTTGATAGAGAAACGAATCTGCGCAGAAATGAATTCCAATTTGCAGGCACACACCAACACACCCGCCAATTCCGCGCTCCGATTACCTATCATGAATGGTTTTGTAAACGAATATGGGTGCACATAATTTAGAATTCAGAAAATCAGAACGTATATCTGGGCGCCTGGTCTTTTTTCTTATTTACCAATATAGCATCAATTCAATTAGAGTCAAGTACATGTGTAAATGGGGAAATGGCGATTATATAATATCTTCGTATCGACGGTTTTAGGCGTATGATAAGCTTGCCAAAGAGTCCGGCGATGTTTGTATATTCAAGGAAAGTTGCTATTTCATTTCTCAGTTCATACACTGCAAGTGCAAGCATACCTTCTCGACTTAATGTGCAAACATGGCAGATATACAAGACATCGCCATATTGATGCTCTGCTTCTAGTGATATCTGAGGTAGGCTAACTGTCCGTGATACAGTTTGTGAGACAAAATCAGCTTTCATCATTGTGTCCAAAACACTATTCAGGTTTGTTGTCTTGGCGTAAAATGTCTTCTGGTGAATTAAACTACAGATGACTAACCTACGGATGCTAGTTATCAATAATGCAACTAGTCGACTGCATTCGCACCAGTTTTATGGCGTGACAATAAACTAATACGACGTAGGATATACTTTATATCGGAGCAATGTCGCATTCTTTCCAAGCAGTGCTGCACTGCAGATTGGAACTCATTACGAAACGGCGGGCCGTATTCTCGGGGTAACTAGTTACTGTTGATTTCTGGTTGTAAACGTTTCGGAAATTTGTTGTAGAAGTCATCAGAGATTCACCTGTGCTAGATGTCAATCCTGTACAAAGCATTTAGAATGATATCGTCAGAATTACGCAGAAATCCATCGGTAACGTAGTCGTATTACGGTACTCAACTCTGATCATATGTACCTAAATTTATGCATTTGAAGTAAAGCGATTGGTTTATATTCTGGTAAGAGTATTTGTTAGTTTGTTTAAGCAGTAATATTTGTCTGTTGTAGAGCCTGATTTTGGATGAAGATATGACTGAAGCAGCCGGGGCCCGCAAGGATCAGGATATACTGTCTGCTGGTGTGCTGCTATAAAACAAATGTCGCTGAACACATCGGAAGTATCTGTTGGGAGAACCTGCCATCAAGACTAAGCAAAGCAGTGCACTTTATTGTTGCCTTATACAATGCCGATTTTATTAGCACTACTTCGCAACTGCGATTGAAATGGATTTGGCAAATCACACGCGATTTTGATAAATAGTTGATATCACATATATGCGCTATTTAGAATCTTTAGAATCTTCATTCAGACTCTAATCCTTGCTGCTCTTCATTCGCTTAAATCTCCAGAAAAATTCACAAGAAAATCGCGACTCAAGTCTGACTCGAGTCATTATAGCCCTGTCATCTACCTCTACCTGACTAGCGATGATGTGAGCAAGACCGAACTGTCACGTTCTAGGTCTTCTGAGAACCAATAACTGATACGAGGTACAGTACTTCCAATATGACCCTAATGTATAATATCTTTACCGCATATAATAACTATGCAAAATACGGGCAAAAACCACTTTCACACAGTGTTCAGTGAATATAAAACAAATTCTCTTGGCTATCGTCATTCAGACTCCTCCATGCTGCTTTACGTTCGCTTAAATCTCGTTGCCCATCACCGGATTTCCCGACAGCGTCTCACAGAAAGAGGGTACTGGCGAGAATCGAACCAGGGTCTCCTGCGCAGAAAAAATATCAGGTTTAGGGGAAGCACAGCTCGATATCATGTGAAACACGTTACATAGTGACATGTTCAATGGGAACATTGTTGATCGGTATCATGGGGAGCACTGGTTCTCTCTGATCGTATAACGAAGAAGCGCCCAAAAGTCGAATTACTCACTTTTAGACACGCTAGAAAAGACTAGATCTAACTGCCTTCGTAACTATGAATCACAAGTATAGATTCAATCTTGAATCGACTTCATATTTATCTCATTAGAATCGGCTTTCCGCATGAACAATGAACATCAGTGCAAGTTTTAAATGGGGGGGGGGGGGTGGGAGGGGGGTTGACCCTCGAAAACTAACCCTTAGCTGCTCAACCGTTACTACTTACTAGTGATGATTCTGAGCTTGCAATTGTTATTAGTTGCAAAGAACTTCACCCAATAAAACACTGGCATCACAATTTACGGTTGATGACAATACGTTTTCTACTTCTGATTCAAGTTTCAGTTTATCGGCAGCTAATTTTCTTCAACTATAACCTATTCAAAATCACGAACTAGAATTAGAACTACTTGAAAATTCGACCTACAACTAACAACTAAACTAAACTGAGCACTGAGCAGTGAATAAGAAAAGCAGAACACCTGTCTCGCATACCCAATCATTGGGCATACCTTATGGAGTCATAGCGACACCTTAGGGTTGTACGGCGGCAAAAAAGTAGAAAGCAGAACTGCCTGGCACGAAATATTCTTTCTAATATTTTTTTTCGTGAGACAATCATAGGGTGTCGTTCTTTTGATGCACTGCTGACTGCAGGTACCAACATTTTGTAGTGATGTATCAGACGTGTAATGAGGTAGATTTTCGTATTCTATGTTACTCTTACTGGGCAATAATTTTAGGCCATAGAAGGCTTGCTGATTAGCGCAAGAGCTCGGTATGTTAGTAAAGGTTGAAAACCACTGATCAAATATCAGTTTCGTAGATTAATAAATCTATCATTCCACATCTTGCATGGGTATTACCATTAGCTTTTGTATGATCGACGAAATAAAAAAAAAACTGTCGTATGTTTTGTTGTCTTTGTGCCATTCGTTTACGGCTCATTGACCTCGGCCGCAATATATATGGGTGATTCCCCTCTGTCTGAGTAGATATTTGATTGCTCACTGCTCAGTGAAAGTATAGATTACTAACCTCAGAAAGTTAGTAATCTATTGCAAAAGTATAATTCAGATTACTGTTATTATAAAGAAGAAGCTATATACTTTATGACATAACCTTTTACCAGTGTCAAAGACTAATATCAATTATCCCACGCGACTTGTATTTCTCAATTTGCGAATTATCATCAAATTATCTCTCTGGACTAGACATTGAGAAATTAGGATGTTACCGTGACCGCTCATGATCAGTTCCGCTATTATAATTCCATCTGTTTTTCCTGGGGACTTCAAGTTGAGGTTCTGTGCAGACTTCTACAAATTATCGATCTTGTTGCCTGACGGTCAATTAATCATCGCTCTGGACTATTAACCGAGATGGCACGATGATACCATCACCGCGAATCATTATCCATTTCGCTACTATATTTTTATCTGTTTTACTTGAGGTTCTGTGCCGACCTCTACAAACTACCTATCCAGTTAGTTAGCTAATTACTGGTATTTTGAGTAGATCAAGTTTCATATCAATCAGTAGCGTACTTTGAAAATTCCCAGTTGTATAGTTCTATAGTTGTGCATTTAGAAAGAAATTAATTGCCAAACCACTATAGAAAACTCGTGTCGTAATTTAGTATGAATCGTGATACCCGTGTTCTGTTGTGTGATGTTCTTGCAGCAAGCCATTAGCAATGGCCCATTGCTAGCTCGAAGTCATCGCTACTAACAGGGATGTAGCCTGGGGTTATAGTTCCAGTTTTAGCTGTCTAGTCTTCTAAAGGCCTAGTCTTTGAACTACAAGTATAAAGTATGAATCAAGTTTGTTAAACAACAACATATTTTTTGGACAACCTAACTATTACGGTATATCAACTAACCAGTAAAATTTTTCAAAATAAGGTATTTTTAAACAACATAATAGACTTTGTTCCGGTATCAGTTTGCCTGTCTGTTAATACAAGATATTTCATTTTCCAGACTGATTTGTATTTGATTTCACTATAATATAAGATAAAGTTGAGATCGCTACTAAAGAGATCCCGTAGTCGTGTGTGATGACTCCACTGGGAAACGATACATTTCTTGGCAAACGGGGATTCGCGAAATGCTTCAAAAATCACGCAAGTCGGAACAAAATGAGTTTTTGCTAGTAAAATTGTGCGGAAGGTGAGTAAAGTTTGTTAACGCAAGGAATCTATATGTGACTGGTATAAGCCGTATGCACCAATGACTTCTGGTGAAAACAAGGATTTGGTATGAAACTTGCAAGTTGTTATTCGACTTTGAACTGAGAGGGGTTTCGGCCCCACACCCACACCTTGCTAAGCCCTTGTTAGTAATAACGACTCTGAGCTAGCAATGACTGCAACAATATCACACAACAAAACATCGGTAGCAAGATTTGTGTCGACTAATTGTAGGGTAACTAATTTTGTGCAAATGCGAATCTAGAACTAGAACTGCTCACAAAACCAGTATAGCTAATTGACCATCAACCAATTAGATTGGTAGTTCATGCAAGTCTATATTGTTGTGTCACTGGATTTGCATTGACAGCTGGATAACGTCTTCCTGAACAACAACATAGAGGTGAAGATTGGAGATTTTGGACAAGCTACCAGAGTCGACTTTGACAACCAAACAAAGAACATTTTTTGGGCCACACCAAACTATATTGCCCTGGAAGTTCTCGGCAAGAATGGACACAGTTTCAAAATGGACACCTTGTGGCTTGGATGTGTTTTGTGAGTATCACTTATCTAGGACTTACTAATGGGGGTTGCAGCGGTCTTAGGTGTAGAAATGGGTAAAATCGAGCACATGAGAAATTCGATTCTGAATCACTTATTAGTCTTCGACTCGAGTATCACTCGTTATGACTTCATATTATTCACGCCATATGAGTAATGCTCCTACATAGGATATGTCTAATATCAAACCTTTAGGCATCATTACATGTCATTGTCTATTTGCAAGGTTCACCGATACGCAAAATTTGTTGTCAGATTTGACCGTTCAGGTTGAGAACCGCTAATTCATATGTGCCTAACAAATAATATTCTCTAGCAATCCAATTAGCTTTTCATTTTGTTGTCAGTCACAGGTGGAAGTTTACAAAGGACGACGAGTCATCACGGAACCAGAGACCTGTTATTACATGCAACAGCTTCTGCTTGGTGATAGTTATCTTCACAGAATATCAAGGTAACATTGCTTGCAGGTATACCGGACTTGTACAAACTGCTGGATTTATTAAAATGCGCTACTAATACTAGAACTAGACTTGAACTTGACCAATTACTTGAACTAAAACGTGACTTACTGAATTGTAATGATCTAGAAAATGAGAACAGCATACAACAGAAAAACGGTATTACGATTCACACCGAACGTGTTTTCCTATTTGTCCAACAATTAAACTCATCAAATCCGAACTAGAACTACTAAAAAAGCAGTTGTTTGTTGGCCATCAATTAACGCGTTTGGAGATTTGTACAAGTCTGGATGCTTGTGTAACTAAATGCAAAATTTGTATTGACATCTTAAGAACCTATTCCTGAGCAACAACATGACGATGAAGAGTGGATATTTTGGCTTAGCTACCAATGTCGACTTTGACAGCTGACCAAAGAACACGTTTTGCGGCACCTCCAACTATATTGCCCTGGAAGTTCTAGGAAAGTAAGGAAACAGTTTCAACGTGGACATCCGGTCGATGGGTTGTGCTATGTGAGTGTGATTCAACATTGGGGTTGTAAGGTTCTTGGGTATAGAGATGGAAAATATGGCGCACCCGAGTAATTCGACTGTGAATCGAGTCGAGTATTTGAGTAGCATTCATGACAGCGTTACCCACATTATGACTGATATGAAAAATTCAAATATGTACCTTTTATGCAACCACAAACACTGTAGTGCCAGTCCTACATCATATTAAAGATAATTTTGTATTTTTTCGGCCGTGCCTATTTCATAGCACTTGGTGACAATGCTGTGGGTTGATTCCTTCAGAGATAAGTCATTTCCACAAATGTGTGTAGTTACGTACCTCATATCTTGTTAGGTGCGATATAGGGTTGGATTATCCGGATAACGGTTAACCGGTTAACCGGTTAACCGGTTAACCGCAGGTATTTTCACTATCTGATATCCGGATATTTTTCTGCCGGTTAACCGGATAAAAAAGAATCGTTGCTAATGCATTTTACACGTTTTAGTAAGCTTCAATAAGTCGCATTCAGTGTTGGCGCGGCTGATTAACGAGAAGCGTGTTGCCAATTAGCGAGATACGTCCGTACACATTGCACAATGTAATGTGACGCGATCTCCTGCTGAGAAAATCGTTAAATTAGGATGATTGCCGCGCGCTCGGCTATCGTCTCTGGCCTGATTTATCGCGTCTTCAACAAGCCGATAGTTCCACTGGATTGAAGAATCGCATCTGCAATAGGCCATGTGCAGTGTACACACTATTCCATCGCTGGCCTGCACAATCGCATCTTCATTGGCTTGGTGCTCACGATATTATCGTTGACCTAACACAATCGCATCTGCAATAGGCCTACGAACGATATAATCGCTGGCCAAACCATCTCGGACCCAGCATGCATTGGCTCCTATCTCTCGATGGCTTGTTGACGATATGCCGTTAAGTGTATTCTAATTAGTGATTCGGAGAGTGACACCGCGAAACTGAATGACATCGAATGTTCGCAAAAATATGTGCATGCGTGCAAGCGTAATTGATTTCCGCTGATGATTAATTCGAAAAAAAAATCGAAACCCCCTGATTTTATTTCAATCCCCCTACATTTTCGGCTGGCTGCGTGTCTGATCACGTGAATTAGAGCGAGGTATCATGTCGGCATCAATTCCAGTATCAGCTAGTCGTCCTTCTAGTACTCCAAACCTAAACATAAGGATGGTCAAAAGGATGTAAAGCCGTTGAAGTTTCCGGCGTACGACCTGCCAACCTTTTGACTCTCTACGAAGCGCTGCTCTCTATTCAGCCCACTTCTGTGGAAGCTGAAAAAGCATTCAATGAACGTGGACTCTTTGTTACAAAATTCCGGTCCCGGCTACAGGATCCCACAATTGATGCATCTGTGCTTTATAAAGAGGGCATTACAGAAGCAGTGAACATCAAATTTGCGTGGTTTTTCTCGTATTCGCTCATACTGCGCCCGTAGGTAGGTACTCTACAATAACACTGTGTAATGATTTTGCGATCCGTTTTACATGCAGACCTAATGAAATCGATTGTCTCACTTGACAGTTATTATCCGGTTAACCGGTTAGATAAATTCCAAAATATCCGGATATATCCGTTATCCGGATAGTGAAAATTATTGATATCCGAACTAACCCTAGTGCGATATGATCAATCGTTACTTCATGGCTTCCACACCGGAAAATCATATCAAAACTATACCTCTAGTTGATAGATTTCCTCTTGGTGGCCAGGAGCGTATCATTTTAAAACTAAAAAACTCATCTCTCGCTTGTCAACTCCAATCATTAGAATTGATGCTTAACTCAGATTCCAATATCCGAATCACTATGCCGGTCCTAGCCACGAGCTTCCCACTTTATAACTCGATGCAGATTTTTTCATCACCCTAGGTATACATGGTTGGTAGGGTTGTTCAGAATTGACCGACTTTCAAAAAGTCCAGGTTTTCAGTCCGATTCCCATGCCTTATACCTTAAAAACATATTCTGGCTACTTTTTTTGTCACTCGTCCCCTGCATCCGTGTGCACATTGAGCTGGAAGAATAGCAGCTGAAAATAGGGGATTCCCCTAAAATCTGAGTGTCACGATTTTACCTAGCCTAGTTAAAGTGACATATAACATGGATTTATGCAGCTGTTGCGGTTTGGAGTGCTACAAAACCCCACTATATAAGGCATTCCTAGTTCAGGATATCATTTCCATTTCCCACACTGCCTTAGAACTGCTTAAAACTACCTAAAACTGATAGCATTTTGTTGGATCACATATCCTACACCCCTCAAACCTACCCGGCGCTGTTCATCAATTTCCTGGATCCCCGTGCGCAAGAATACAACTGTAAATGTAACATACACTCACAGCCACATAATAAACATCACAGGAAACGAAAAAATAAGGCAAAGAAAGAGATCAACTTGGCAAAATATTACATAAATCAGATGGATGAAATGGTTGCTTTCGAGAAATCTGCATATCTGTTCCGGTGATCTTCCACAGCTTGTAGGAGGCTCGCTCGCTGTTTTTTGTCATCCGTTATGAACGCAGCATAGTCGGAAAGTGCTACAGGAAAAGCACAGGCTGATGCATCATGTGAACTGCTGGAACTTTGGAATTTAACAAAATCTGTTAGAGCTCTTGTGTTTGACACAACATCCTCAAACACTGGTAAAAACAAAGGTGCGGTTCCGTTACTTGAAGAATTGATTAACAGGAAAGTTTTCTACAATGCCTGTCGCCATCATATTTATGAACTGGTCATTCGAGAGGTTTGGAAGTGTTTGTTTGGATCGACAACCACAGGCCATGAAAACAGGATTTGAATACCTCCAAGAAGAAGTGGAAACATATTGATAAATCAAGATACTATAAAACGCTGAAGTTTATTGAAGGCAGCTGGTTGGCGATGAAAGCTGATGAAGTAAAGCAAGAAATAATTCCACTGATGAAACCCAATGATGGAAAGAAGAAAGAAGTCTTGATAAGAGATGACTACAGAGAATATGCAACAGGGACCTTGGCGATTTTGGATGACAAATATGTTGAGCATCGTTTTCGCAAGCCTGGTGCTACTCATAGCGCCAGATGGACGAGTCAAGTCCTGTACTGTCAAAAAATGTTCATGTGGAGTGAGCAAATGGACTATTCTGAAGAGTTCATTGAAAAGTTGGAACAAATCAATACATTCATTGCTTTGTTTTATGTTCCAGCTTGGTTGAAAACTGGTATTGCATGTGACACACCTTGGAATGATCTCAAATTCATTCATGACATGAAAAACTTTTCATTATGCGATCTCACTGTTGCTGATGTGGCATACAAGAAATTGCGAAAACATCATTGGTATCTAACTGAGGAAATGGTGGTATTTACCAGCATGTTCTCGGCTAATCCAAAGATTCTTGACAAACTGAAGGCAGCGATGGCTGCTAAATTGCTGAAAATGCCAATCCCTGAAAAATTTCGCAGAGGTATGCCTCTCAGTCTGATCTCTGACTCTGTCTCTGAGTCAATGAGTATGGTCGATTTGATTGGGCCAGAATCGTGGTTTCTATTTGATGCTATACATGTGGAACATGATTGGTTGAGTCTTCCAGTTTCGGAATGGCATACTGATCCGGATTTCGTGACTGCTCAAGAATATGTGAATACTGTTGAAGTAGTTAATGATGCAGCAGAGCGTATGGTAAAATTGAATACCGACTATGCTGCGTTCATAACGGATGACAAAAAACAGCGAGCGAGCCTCCTGCAAGCTGTGGAAGATCACCGGAACAGATGTGCAGATTTCTCGAAAGCAACCATTTCATCCACCTGAGTTATGTAATATTTTGCCAAGTTGATCTCTGTCTTTGCCTTATTTTTTTCGTTTCCTGTGATGTTTATAATGTGGCTGTGAGTGGATGTTACATTTACAGTTGTATTCTTGCACATGGGGATCCAGGAAATTGATGAACAGTGCCGGGTAGGTTTGAGGGGTGTAGGATATGTGATCCAACAAAATGACTATCAGTTTTAGGTAGTTTTGAGCAGTTCTAAGGCAGTGTGGGACATGGAAATGATATCCTGAACTAGCAATGCCTTATATAGTGGGGTTTTGTAGCACTCCAAACCGCAACAGCTGCATAAATCCATGTTATATGTCACTTTAACTAGGCTAGGTAAAATCGTGACACTCAGATTTTAGGGGAATCCCCTATTTTCAGCTGCTATTCTTCCAGCTCAATGTGCACACGGATGCAGGGGACGAGTTACGAAAAAAAGTAGCCAGAACATGTTTTTAAGGTATAAGGCATGGGAATCGGACTGAAAACCTGGACTTTTTGAAAGTCGGTCAATTCTGAACAACCCTAATGGTTGGCCGGTAAGCTACCACACTGGATTTTCAAACTGAACAACCATATAACGACTCAATATCCAAAATGTACAACTATAACTAGAAGCCTACAACTACTTACTTTTCCGAGTCCACAATTAGACATAGAGCTAGTCAGAGAAAGATTCAGTTTGTTGCTCGTCACATAACTAGATTGACCATTTATGCGAATCGCAATTTCAGGCAATGACCATCAGAAAGACAAAATTTCAAGACATCAGTCTCCATCGCAGCTGGAATCACAAGCACATTGGATTTCACGGATTTTTCCAAGACGATAATTTTTTCGTCATCATTCTCGAGTTGTGCAAAAGAAGGGTAAGAACATTTCCTTGTTACAGCTGCAATGTCTCTCAAACTGTTGAGGTCGGAATTGCATCAGCTATGTAATGATCGTTACTAGCAGATTTGGACAACTAGATAATCGAGTATTACATTTTGAGTGGCGTACTCAAATCTCATTCATGATAACTAGAGCACGGCCGATATCGTATATTTGAGCCGATAACGATAAGTAGCACCTTCACTGATACGCCCGATATACTCGGCCGATAACAAAATAATATGGCAACTAGGTTGAGGAACATTTCCAAACCTTCAGAGCCTTTATTGGAACAACTTTGCTTGTTGCTATAATCCTGTAAAGTGGTCAGTAAAAAGAGTACTTCTACTTTGTCAGAATACTAAAGAAGATTTTGATGTGGCGTAGACATGCACTATTTCTCAGATCACTTAAGGGGATATTATTTTGAACTACTAGCATACCTCTATGTAACAGTTTTTTTGCAAAACTAGTCCTAGAATACCTACTTTATAGCCTACTTCAGAATCGCTACTTCTGCTTGTACTTCATACGACGTTACTCCTATACTCGAGTATCAGCGATGAATAACAAATCGATGAATATTGTAGCAATCGCTGATGATAGTTCTCCGACTGCCTGCTACCATGTTGTGCTGTCATGGAAATTGCTGATATTTTTTTTTATCTTTCATGGCTGATGTCTTTCGAACAATAATACAGACTCGATATGATTGGCCAAACAATATAATCTGCCGGGTAATCAGGATACCTTATTAAAATATACACCTCCTGACACTCCTGTCACTAGTACCTGGTATTTAAATTCCAGGCATTGCTGCGGATGATCACGAGGAAGACAAAATGTCAAGAGATCATCTTCGTCACAGTTTGAACTCACAAGCACGTCGTTGGATTTCATGGATTCTTCCACGACTAGGATTTTGTCTACATCGTTCTCGAGTGGTGCGAAAGAAGGGTAAAAGCATTTCCGTGTTACAACTGTACTGTCTCTCTAACTATAGCGCTCAGAAATGTACCAGCTCTGTAATGCTCCTTACTAGCAGACTTCAACAAGTAATTGATATCAATTTAACCGATTTTTGGTGTATTTCGTTTGCGAATTCAGTAATTCTAGGCTAATTTGTAAAACAAAATTACGTCATTGTAATTCTAATACCAAGTACAAGTGGAAAAACCAGCTGTAATTCTAATTATCATCTTATTGAGAAATAAATTGTGTAGGCTACAGATAATTTTGATTCTAAGCCAGTTTGGAAAAGCTCAAAATTTTCTTGATAGACAATTCTGACCATTAGGGCTGGACACAATCATTCTAGTCAAGTAGTGAGCTATGAAATTTTAGAATTTTGAAGTATATGCCACAAAAGTCAACAATAAAACTAACTGAACTTACTGAGAGTTATGGATTCAAATGTATTTTCCACTGTGAATATCTGTAAACCCAGATTGGTCGTATTGCAGCATACAAAAAATGTAGTAGAAACTATACCCACGCTAGTGGAGAAGTCATATCTGTGTTGTCGTGATCAACCTGCAGCAATGTCACAGACTGCAAAAATAGGTACCACACCAGTATAATTCATCCTAAACCAGGGGTTCTCAACCTGGGGGGCTGATCAAATTGGGCATGGCAGGACAGAACGGCGCCGTTCTCTCTGTAGTCACTACCAGCATCAGGATTAGTCTCGGTGCAACCTACCTTGAAATTAATTGATGTCCTTTTCAATATTTTTTTGTTATTTTCAAACAAGTTTAGGGAAGTTTGTCAGTAATGTAAAAGAGTAAACAACTGGAATGCGGATTTAAAATTGGCGTAAGATATACCTTATGTATACTATTAGATCAGGGGTGGGCTGCCCGTATGGCCACATGCGGCAGTAGAAGGGAATTTGTGCGGCCGTCGACGCCTAATTCAATTAATATGTGTTGGCAGCCGTAGACATGCAAATTGCAATTACGAATTCACTCCCGAATTTTCAAGAGAGTATATTTAATCTTGAAATTTTCTTTGCGCTCCGCGCAATTCAACAAGGCTTCATTTTTCGATTTTAATGCTGTAGCGCCCTTCTTAATTGGAGCAGGAATGGGAATCCTCAAGAAATAACAATTCACTCGCGGCTCTGAAAAATTTGCACTCCGCGCGACAGTCTGCACTCCCAGCAACTATTCATAACATCGCCACTCGCGATTTCGGTGCGTACAATAGGCCGTTGTGAAAAGTAAAATAGTCCGGAGTTCACCGGAAATGGATATGGACAGTTTACCATGGGTATTTTGCGTTCGGATCGTTCATTGCGGCTATGCCCTGGAATGCGACCTTAGGCTACATAAGTAATCGAAATGCGGCCATGATGCCATGATTAGCAAGAAGGTTGCCCACCTCAGTATTATGCTCTTTTTGACATGACGATAAATGTAAGGGGGTCAGTGGGGCGCAATTTGTTTACCATCGCCAAGGGGGGCGCGTGTCAAAAAAGGTTGAGAACCGCTGCCCTAAACGAAGACACTTGGTTTTCAATCCATCAGGAACTAAAATTTTTGTAAATGCACAAATAGTACTAGAACTACTCCCTTTTCAAGATTCACAACTAGAACTAGTACACATTACCTGTATTCCAGACATTGCTCGCGGCTGATCGCCAGAAAGACAAAATATGTCGAGAGATCAGTCTCCACCAAGTTTGAATCATAGGCACGTCGTTTGATTTCACGGATTCTTCCAGGGCAAGGATTTTGTCGACATCGTTCTCGAGTTGTGCAAAAGAAGGGTAAAAGCATTTCCTCGTTACAACTGCAATGTCTCTCTAACTGTGGCAGTCGCAATTGCATCAGCTTTTTTGCAAATTCAGTAGGCTAATTCTAGTCTAATGTTTGAAAACATTATGTTGCTGTAATTTTAAATCCAAGCACATTTGGGAAAGACAGTAGTTTTAATTCTAATCTAATTTGGAAAAACTGAAAATTTTCTAGTTCACGAGACAACCACGATCATTAAGGCTAGGCACGATGATCTACTACTGGGTCTTAATGGAGTGTTTTATCTAATGATTTTGAGTCGAGTGGTGAGTTAGGATTTATTTAGCACTGAAATTATACGCTTTTCGCCAAAAGAATCAAAATGATAAACAATAAACCTGATCGAACTTCTAAAAGAGTTTATTTACCAACGAGAAATACGGTTTTGAATGTATTTTCTCGCTGTAGAAGTCTGTAAACCGAGATGGTGTCCGGACAATACCGAGAAAACCATTACCGAGAATGCCATTACCGAGAATGGACACCACCGAGAATGGACATTAGCGAGAATTGACACCACCGAGAATGGACATTACCGAGAATGGACACCACAGAGAATGGACGCTACCGAGAATTGACACCACAGAGAATGGACATTGCCGAGAATGGACACCACAGAGAATGGACATTGCCGAGAATTGACACCACAGAGAATGGACATTACCGAGAATGGACACAACAGAGAATGGACATTACCGAGAATTGACACCACAGAGAATGGACATTACCGAGAATTGACACCACAGAGAATGGACATTACCGAGAATGGACACCACAGAGAATGGACATTACCGAGAATTGACACCACAGAGAATGGACATTACCGAGAATTGACACCACAGAGAATGGACAGAACCGAGAATTGACACCACAGAGAATGGACATTACCGAGAATTGACACCACAGAGAATGGACAGAACCGAGAATTGACACCACAGAGAATGGACGCTACCGAGAATTGACACAACAGAGAATGGACATTACCGAGAATATTGAAAATACCGGGAATGGACATTACCGAGAATATTGACATTACAGAGAATGTAGATTACCGAGAATGGACACCACAGAGAATGGTCATTACCGAGAATATGGACAATACCGAGAATGGACATCAAAGAGAATGGACACCACCGAGAATTGCCATTACCGAGAATGTATATTTCCGAATATGAAGAATATCGTGAAATCTAAACCAGAAAATACCTAATATCACGACGTTGGGATCAATGTTATTTATAGTTGTTACGCGCTGTTGTCCAAGGGACCGCGCAGTGAGTTGGGGAGTGCGCGCAGCCTCATGAAAAATTAGAGAGTGATGCACATACGATTTGTGTTTGTGCAATGTGCATATGCATAACATGCGTGCATTATAGGCATTGTGCATATGAGACAGGACAGAAATGTGGTAATCTAACCCGTTTACTGTAAAATGTCTCGTACTACTTTCTGCCACCGATAAGGTGATAAGCGTCGCATTGTTTCCTTCTCAACAATTAACAATTAATAATAACAATATGCTGCTGGAAGGGGAAGGTGCAGAATAGCCTTATAAGGCTTTCTAAGTCGAGCAAAGTAAACATTATTGAGAGGACATTACTAGTAGCCTAAAGCCAACCGTTTGCTGAAAATGACTAAGCTGCATCAACCGAAAATGTAGGCCATGATCCGCCTAGATACTTGTTTATCCCCTTTTCGAGATTTGAAAGAATTGATGCCTTCTTGCTTCATACCAATCACAGCAGCTCGATGAGTTCCGCTAGTATTACAGATATCCGTTCCTTTGAAGAAAACTATTGTGTCATAGTTTGCCTTTTCGCTTCCAAGCAGATAAAACGAATTGAGATACGAATCACAGCAGGTTGATGGGTTAATAGAGGTATCCATGCCAGTGAAGCGATGGAATTCCTTATCGAACCATAGTTTCTTTAGTGGCTCTTAATCATATTATGCTCTTTTAAGATTAGAATCACAGCAGGTTGTTACAGATTTGGGCGCCAGTGAAGCGAAATTATTCAATGTTATGCCGTAGTTGCGGTATCATCACCACACTAATGTGGAGTGTTCGAGACAATCAGCTGTTTTAAAACCAACCGTATCGGTCAATCACATGCTTTACGACTAAAAGTCATGACAGGTGTTGGTCAGCTAAGGGAGGTGGACGACGAAATGGCAGAACAATCAGGATCTAATGTATTAGCAAAATACATTACTTCGACCCGAGGAAATAAGTTGATCGCTGTTGGCGAGTTCGTATTTAGGAGAATGAAAGTTTCGAATGGTACTTCGTACTGGATATGCACGCATTATGACAGAAAAAAATGTCGGTGTTCATTGAAAGTCCTTGAAGGATCAGAGCCACCAATCATTCTGAAGCAATCTCAAGAACACAATCACTGTGCTACGTTTGGCATAGTAGAGGCAAAAGAAATGGTTCAAAGGTATGATGTTATTTCAATATCGTTTTATGGGAAATGTATTCACGTCTAGCCAGACCAGTGGTTCTCAAACTGGGGTCCGCGAGACAATTTTTCGAGACCGCGAAACACGTTCCAACAAAGTCACTAATAACATTGAGTTTCCCGTTTGCTATTTCGGCTCGTTCGTGAATAGCGCAATACCGTTTGTGAACCGAATGCATAAAGAGTAGTGATCAACCGCGTTTTCGGGGGTTGCATTTGAATTTGAAATGGTTGAATGTTATTCACAAAACTAGACGCTGGAATTAAATATATGAAACAGGAAAAATCCTGATAAATGGTGGTAAAGTAAAATGATTCAATAAATAGTTTGTTACCCACACATGGCAACAAACCTTCAAGTCTATTTTTGAATGCAGTCCTCGAATTGTGCTATGATGACGTCAAGTTTCATTACGTTTGAAGCTGGTCTTTCGATATGTTTACTTGCCATGACGCTAACGTATGTTGCAAGTTTATTATAGTGCTTACCAAGAATGGCATTTTCTTTGGGATCAGCTAACAGTCTCTATTTAGAATAAAAATCCAAGGTTCCGTAAGCAACGAAGCACCATCGAAAATATATGCCTCTGTAATGGCATCCGCACAATTAAGTCCCTCAGGGGCAATTGCGATGGGGAGGAAAGAAGCCGTAAAACGAGCCATACGTCGTGTTAGATACAGAAATAATCAAGCGGTAAAGTATAGAAATAATATTAGCTATTTGTTAAAATGAAATATATTTCAGTTACATTGCTTTCAGCCCTCTCTACCAAAGTACTGGAGATTGGTACCTTGGAAACATCCGGAGGGGAAAATCTGGTCCTGTATGACAGCGGGCGATCAGCCAGTAACAGGAGATTTATCGTCTTTTCTAATGATACATTACTAGAAAACATGACAAGGTAAGGACATATCTCGCTTTTTTATTAATTCGATACGTTGCACATGTCTGAGCAGCGTAGGCCAATGTATATATTTCTATAGTGGAGTGCCGTTATCGTTAATATTTTGGTTTGGTGATGTCTTTCTATGTAATGTATATAGCAACAACCGTTAGCTAATCTATTGTATTGTCGCACTGCTGCTAATTTCATACTAAGCATTTTTAAAAGGGTTGTTTTTCTTCTGCCTTATTCTCGATTATTCACCAGATACACAGAATGGCACGCCGACGGCACATTTAAAACTGTGCCAAATCTCTTCCATCAGATGTACACCATCCATTTTACAAAAGATCATGAAACTGTCCCTGGAGTTTTCGCTCTCTTGACCCATAAAGACGTATCCATGTACAAAGGGTTACTGCAGGTAAATCATAGACGTCGTTTCGATGGGTTTACAAACATGTGTAGAGCGCTACACCTGCATGAGCAGTGAGTCTGCATATTCGACTATGCGTAACTGATTAGCCTATTCCTATATCAACAGGTGCTAAAACAAAGAAGGCCAGACTTGAATCCGACAACACTTATGCACGACTTTGAATCCTCAGCGATTCGAGCATTCTCGGAAGTATTTCCGAACATTAAAATCACGGGCTGCCTATTTCATTTGAGCCAAAATGTGCAGAGAAAGGTCCAGGAATTAGGTTTGAAAACTGAGTATCAATCTAATTCCGGTTTCTCCGCTCAGGTAGGCGTTCATTTTAGCTACGGCGTCAACGCTAAGTGTAAAACGGGATGATTACTTTCAGGTGAAGTGCTTGACGGCCCTTGCTTTTGTGCCCGAGTGCGACGTCAAACAGTGCTTCGAAATATTGACTTCTTCCAACTCAGGCTGGCCAAGTTTTGCCGAAGACTTGGCTAATTATTTCAGGGACACATATATAGGTAGGCTATATTAACAGATGCAATCTTTTTCACTGTTGCAGATTGGATTGGCCACATTGAAATTCTTGCTGATCTGGATTATTTTGTATTGCGTCATCAGGTTTGAATCAGTGTAAGATAGTATAGCATTTTTGATTGATGACACTTTTGCGAATTGTCCATGACTAACGTCTTTTCATTACCACATTATATCAAACATTGATAGTACAGATTTGCTTCGCGAATATATGAAGTATTTAACTCATTATTGTTTCTGCTTAGGTATCACGAATGATCAACAAGGCAGTAATAGGCGGCCGCTGTTCCCACCCAGCATTTGGAATGTGCGATAACGTACCATCGATGGCATGCACCGAACCAACAATTCTGTTGAAGGATGGCATCACGGCTTCCGCGTTCTAGTTGGAGGATGTCACGTAACCATTTGGAAATTTTTAGAGTGTATAAAGTGAGTATAAACAATGGAAGATGTATATGTGTACTTGGTTTCAACTTGAATATACATATATTTTTGAAGGATGGATGTCATGCAAAATCGAGTGCAGCTGTTACAAACTTCCACAGGCCAGGCAACGCCTAAAAGAAAGAAAAAATACGTCGACATTAGCGACAAATTGAAGCGGCTTTGTGATGAAGCGTGGTTAACCGACATGACTACAGATTTTCTGCCTAGAGTGGCATACAATCTAAGTGAATAAATAGATAATAGCGATCACCACATATTTAGCATCCTTTCTGATGAAGAAACGCCAAGTCTGTGTTGGTGATCACCGCTGTACCTATTTATCCTCTGGATGTTTCATTTTAGCATGCTACAGACAAGTAATAAAATGCCGTATCCGGACAATACCGAGAATGCTATTACCGAGAATGCTATTACCGAGAAGGACAATACCGAGAATGGACATTACCGAGAATGGACAATACCGAGAATGGACATTACCGAGAATGGACAATACCGAGAATGGACATCACTGAGAATGGACAATACTGAGAATACTATTACCGAGAATGGCTATTACCGAGAATGGCTATTACCGAGAACACTATTACCGAGAATGTCTATTACCGAGAATGACCATTACAGAGAATGGACATTACCGAGAATTCTATTACCGAGAATGGCTATTACCGAGAAAGCTATTACCGAGAATGCCTATTACCGAGAATGCCATTACCGAGAATGACCATTACCGAGAATGGACATTACCGAGAATGACCATTACCGACAATACACTTTGGCGCACTAATGCTCGGCGACCTCACGTCCCAGATACGACCCGAGGGTGTCGACGCGATAAGCGATCTCCCCCTTTGCTGTACAGACGTATGTTATAAAAATGAGTGATGTAGCTAGACAGACAGTGTCGCAATGACCTAGATTTGTTTTGCTACACGTGTTACACGTCTACGGGTACTTTGGTCGTCTCCAATTCCACTGTGTTCGGTACCATAGTCATACAGTGTCAGTCCCATCAAATATGTTACGGCAAAGTCCGTTCTCGGTAATGTCCATTTTCGGTAATAGCATTCTCGGTAATGTCCATTCTCGGTATTGTCCATTTTCGGTAATGTCCATTCTCGGTAATAGCATTCTCGGTAATGTCCATTCTCGGTAATAGCATTCTCGCTAATGTCCATTCTCGGTATTGTCTATTCTCGGTAATAGCATTCTCGGTAATGTCCGTTCTCGGTAATAGCATTCTCGGTAATGTCATTCTCGGAAATGTCCATTCTCGGTAATGTCCATTCTCGGTATTGTCCAATCACGGTAATGTCCATTCTCGGTATTGTCCATTCTCGGTAATGTCCATTCTCGGTATTGTCCGTTCTCGGCAATGTCCATTCTCGGTGATAGCCTTCTCGGTAATGTCCATCTCGGTAATAGCATTCTCGGTAATAGTAGGGAACCATAAAATGCAAATAACCTGGAACATGATTGCTTATAATGTTGGAACTAGAGTTTCTGGGCTTACAGTAAATTCAGAACTTCTCAGTCTCTTATTTTTGCTAGCCGTAGAAGCTTTAAAACAGTAGGAAAGGAGCGACAAGGAAATATAGCGTGACTATCTGCAAGATAGCGTAATGGTTGGCTGTCAGTTGTCAGGTTGCTGAGTAAAACGGCAGCCTACTGATACAATATTCTGCGATTGTAACAGGTAGAATTATCATCATCGCGAAATGAAATTCGGGTCCAATTAGTACGGTACAGCGACGCAACGTATCATTGAATATAGATATGATATATTGCATTACAAAGGTAAGTGCATAATTCGTTGATTGTCCGATTGTTGAGCGAAGCCATTACCTAGGAATCACAATCGTCACGGTCATAATCGAATATATTTCTGCGTAGGAATATTACGCAGTGTACAGTTTGTCTAGGTTTGCTAACTGCTTTAGATGAAAAATGTACTTCGGTTAATTGTATACGCAGCGATCAACGAAGTTTCTTTATCTTGTGCTGTTCAATCCTGATGAACGCGATAATAGAATTTTTAATCAACCCAACTTCATTATCTACGCCCTACATTAAATTGTGTTTGCGCCCAGAATCACCAAAAGACACGTTCTCTTACAATAATTCGTGAGCCAGATTTTCGTGACGGTCACTACTGATTAAATACGCACTTTCTCCATAGTAATCATCTGCTACCAATATTAATTCTTGTCTACTTGATACACTCTATTCCCGAATTATCGCGTCAGCCTAAACATATGAATTATCGCGTCAGCCTAAACATATATGTTGACCAATCTATAGAATGACTAACCGTCTACTGAAAATGAGTAGGCTCATGCCGCAAATGAAAAATGTAGACCATGATTTGCCAGCATATTTGTTACTCCCTTTGCGAGCTCTGTGAGAGTTGATGACTTGTCGATTTCAACCATATTATACTCTTTTGAGATATGCATGACAACTGGATGCTCCAGATTTCCGTATCAGTGAAGCGGAGTAGGCTAATTCGTATGTCACGGTTTTTACACGAATCGGAAACGTTGTAGACAATCATCTGATATTGTAAAACCGCTTTAAAACCAACCCCATTGATTGATGATCATATGCTTTAGGACTATGAGTTCGCGTGTACAATTTATGCATGCACTCATGCAGGCATGTCATGCATATGTAGGTACAGATCGCGTGTATGTGCATCACGGCGTTGCCACATTCGGTGTCAATTCGCAGGTATAATTTTCCCGACAACGTTCGTCTCAGTAAGATAGATTCTCGACATTGGCAATTCTCGGTAATGTCCATTCTCGATAATGTCCATTCTCGGTATTGCTCATATTCTCGGTAATGACCATTCTCGGTGGTGTCCATTCTCGGCAATGTCCATTCTCTGTGGTGTCCATTCTCGGTAATGTCCATTCTCGGTGGTGTCAATTCTCGGTAATGTCAATTCTCTGTGGTGTCAATTCTCGGTTCTGTCCATTCTCTGTTTTGTCAATTCTCGGTAATGTCCATTCTCTGTGGTGTCAATTCTCGGTTCTGTCCATTCTCTGTGGTGTCAATTCTCGGTAATGTCCATTCTCTGTGGTGTCAATTCTCGGTTCTGTCCATTCTCTGTGGTGTCAATTCTCGGTAATGTCCATTCTCTGTGGTGTCGATTCTCGGTAATGTCCATTCTCTGTGGTGTCAATTCTCGGTTCTGTCCATTCTCTGTGGTGTCAATTCTCGGTAATGTCCATTCTCTGTGGTGTCAATTCTCGGTAATGTCCATTCTCTGTGGTGTCAATTCTCGGTAATATCCATTCTCTGTGGTGTCAATTCTCGGTAATGTCCATTCTCTGTGGTGTCAATTCTCGGTAATGTCCATTCTCTGTGGTGTCCATTCTCTGTAATGTCCATTCTCGGTAATAGCGTTCTCGGTAATGTCCGTTCTCGGTAATGGTTTTCTCGGTATTGGTATAGAACCAACCGAGATTGGGTGCATCGCAGCATACGAAACATGTAGTACAAATAGTTCAAATCTTCGCACATTACTGGAAAATACATATCTGTGAAGTGATGATCAACCCACAGCATTGTCACAAAGTGCAATGGAATGGGTGTGGCTGGAAAAATACCGAAATATGATTAATGTCATATACAACTGGCATTGTCTTCTTTGTGGTCACGCAAAAGGGTAGGCCTACATATTTGAGCTTTCCACAGAATATGTGATACTCGAATGCTTGACTCAAATCCTAACACTCCATTCGATTAAGAATCGTACGACTCCCGTACTCGATTTAACCCAGCTTTACTTGTCACAATCCAAATTACAAGTTTTCCGAGATCATTAATTTAATGATATTGCCCAGTATTTTCGAGCTTTTCAACCTGATGTGTTACTGAAAGCTTCTTTCAGATGTTGCCAATAATTATTATAGTTGTTTTGATTTCAGCAATCCCATGTGTGTTTTCTGTTGTCGGTTGCTGATGGAAGTTTAGAAAAAACAACGCACCATAACAGACTCCTTATTGCATGCAACAGTTTGTGCTTGGAGTCGTTTATCTTCACGATAGTAGGATCGTTGACAGGGATATTAAGGTAACTTTGTTGGTTGCAGCTAATCTAATTCTAATGTAATTTGTCAAATGTTCGTATACTTTAATTTTAATCTAAATTTGGTTTCCCGAAATTGCTACAGGATAACTGTACCGTCAATATGTGAAATAAGGCAATGGCTTCAAGTACATCACATAACAGAACATAGCTATCACTGTTTCTGTCAACTAGATGTTCGTAAACAAATTTCATCTAAGTGCCCATCTAGAACTAGAACTACTAAAAAAGGCAGTAGCTAGTTGACCATCAATTACCTAGATTGGCAGTTTGTACAAGTTTTTCTAGTTGTGTAACTGGATTTGTCTTCACAGCTAGAGATTCTCTTCCAGAGCAACAACATGGAGATGAAGTTTTGGAGTTTTGGCCTAGCTAACATAATCGACTTTGATAGCCAAACAAAGAACACTTTTTGGCCACGGATGTATTCTGTGAGTATGATGCAACACTCATCTGGGGTTTATTAAACGGAGTTGCAAGGACCTTAAGTGTAGAGTTGAGCAAAATCCATTGTATGAGTAATTCGATTTTGAATCGAGTATTGGTCTTTGACTCGATTATTCCAGTATCAATCATTATGACGCCATAACAGTAAGAATAGCGTGAATGTTGCAATATGTACCTTTATGCGACCACAAAGAATATAATTCCAGATCATATCAAGGATAATTTTTTTTTTCGACCATACTTATTTCATTGCGTGTTTTGAATCACCTTTACAGCAATGTCATTTCTAGTACCGGTAACACTGCACTTTCATAATGCATATTTCTTAAGCTGCTATATGACCAATCGATGTTTACAGCCTTCCACAGTGGGAAATGGTATCGGAAAATAGTTGTCATTGATAAATTATTTCTTCGTGGCAAGAAGCGAATCACTTCGGAAATCGAAAAAATCATCTCTCACTTCTCGACTCGAGCCCTTGTGCCAGCCCTAGCAACAAACTGTTGTTGGGGTCACTGAGTCAACTTGTCCAAGTGTGACTTTACCTGATTTGAGTCATTGAGTGACTTAACTTGACTCTATAAAAATATGCAATTACTGTATATGACTTGTGACTTGAGAATACATCTCGTTTCCGAACTGACCTACCATCATTTTTCGCAGCATGTTGTCTATTGACCCATCAAAACGACCTACCGGGAAGCAAGCACTGTCCAGTGGGTTTTTCCAAGGCTACTTTCCACAACAACTACCGACCACCTGCTTGGCTAGCACGCTCAGCTTACATGAACGTCAACTGGAGCCAACGTTTCAACGGTGAGATTTTTACTATTCAACAATATGGTTACGACTGGGCAAATACAAGTACCTGAGTGACTCGATTCTAGATTGAGTATCAGACTTCGAGTCAAGAACTCGAGTACCATCTATAATGACGTCATAGCAGTATGAAAGGTGTAGAAAGTTGAAGTATGCTACCGCGAACAATATCACGCCAGTTGCACATCACAATCAAGATAATTTTGTATTTTTCGACCACACCTATTTCATTACACTTTGTGAGAATGCTGTGGGTTGATCATGACTCACAGATATGTCACCGATGCTTACAGCCTTCTAATGTGAAAGTTATAATCAAATCACTTTAGTGCTTCATTTCACCCAAGACCTACATAGGACATGTCTATTATCAAATAGGCAGCATTACATGTCATATTCAATTAGAAAGGTTCACCGATATGTGAAATTAGTTGTCGAACTTGACCAGCCGACGAACTCGAACAGGTTGAAAACCACTGATTGAGATGTGCCCTTGCCCAACAAATAACATTGTTGTTTTCATTAGGGCAACCCAATTAACTTTGATTTTTGTTGCCAGTCGCTGATGGAACTTAACAAAAGATGGCGAGTCATCACAGAAACAAAGACTCGTTATGACATTAATCAGATTCTGCTTGAGTCGTTTATCTTCACAATAGTAAGATCATTCAAAGGAATGTCAAGGCGACATTTTCTTGCAGTGATACCGCACTTGTACAAACTACTAGATTTATTGAAATGTGCTACTAGAGGTAGACTCGCTAGACCTAGAACTAACAACCATTAGGAATCCACAACTGACTACTTGACTAACACTTGAACTACTGAATTGCAATGAGAAAAGAAATAAGAACAGCACACAATAGAAAGTTGGTATTAAAATTCACACCAAACGTGTTTTCCAGTTGTTCGACAACTACACTTTTCAAATCCGCAACTACAACTACTAAAAAAGCGGTCGTTTGTTGGCCATCAACTATCTAGATTGGTAATTTGTACAAGTCTGGATGCCTGTGTATCTAAATCTGAAATTTGTATTGACAGGAGAATCTATTCCCGAGCAACAACATGGAGATTGGAGATTTGACTTAGCTACCAACTATATTGCCCCGGAAGTTGTAGGAAAGTAAGGACACAGTTTCAAAGTGGACACCCGGTCGATGGGTTGTGTTTCGTGAGTATGATGCAACATTGAGGTTGTAAGGGTCTTGGGTGTGGGGATTGAAAATATTGCGCACCCGAGTAATTCGACTCTGAATCAAGTCGAGTATTTGAGTAGCATTCATTACAAATTCAAATATGTACCTTTTATTCAACCACAAAGAATGTAAAGCCTGTTGCACATCATATTAAAGATAATTTTGAATTTTTTTGGTAGTGCCTGTTTCATTGCACTTGGTGACAATGCTGTGAGTTGATTCCTTCAGAGATATGTCATTTCCACTAACATGTGTAGTTTTGTACTACATATCTCGTATGATGTGATATGATCAATCAATATTTCATGACTTCCACAGCGCAATATCATGTCAAAATTATAATTCTCATTGATAGATTTCCTCTCAGTTGTCCACTTCGTCCAGTGCAGGCCACAAGCTTCCCACTTGATAACTAGATGCCTTTTTTTTCTTTACCCTAGGTATACATATATTGTTGGTCGGTAAGCTACTTACTGGATTTTTAAACTGCAACGATAGAACTACTGACTTTTCAACTTCATAATTAGAAATAGAACTAATCAGAGAAAGATGTAGTTAGCTGCTCGTCATGCAACTAGAGTCGCAATTTGTACAAGTCTCAATTTCAGACAATAATCATCACAAAAACAAACATGTCAAGATATCATCTACATCGCACTTTGAAGTGACTTTCTCAGTGACTTGGACTTGACTAGTTTGTGAAATGAATGTGATTCGAGTCAAAACCTTAGAAGTGAGATTGAATCGTGACTCGAAATCTTATCAGTTGGTTATAGCCCTGGCTGCTACCGATAAAAGCGTTCACTAAACAAGCCACAGTGAACCTGTTAGGCAAAGCGAAAGTAATTTTAATTAATACAGAGACACAGAAACCTATCTGTGACAATCCAGAGGCAATCAGCATATGCAGTAACGAATCATCAGACTTCCATATGGCAGAATTCGAAGCTCAGCTAAAAAAATGATCGACACCAATCTGACTATGACGGCCGCTTTAAATATGGGTGAGTAGGCTACTTATTTTATTGCCGATAAGTGGTTTAATTTTGAATAGAATTCCTCTTCAAAATGTAGTATAGCCTACTTCTACAAATCAGAGATCCATTGTATTAAAATCCGAATCTAGCAATGGATCAATTCAATTCATGCGGAAGAACTCTGAAGAACATCTGAACATCCCATATGCGTATCGAGATCAACAGATATCAACTATCCAAATAGCAACGTATGTGACAGCAACAAAAATTTTGTTAGCACTTGCTATCTGTTATAAATCTGTATATTAAAACAACTTAGAATTCAACAGTTGAGGTTGAAGACCCAGATGCAATACCAGTGCTTTGGATTACCAAATGGGTGGGTCTGACGGAGTAAGCCCGGAATTGGTATGGAGATTTTTGTATGAGATCTGTGTCTGGATATCAACACGCTACTGATAAAGGGGTTGCTTGTTATCTAATCGATAAGTACAGAGCTGATGAAAGTATTCAGCGTGAATTCTGGAATGGAAGTAGAAGTGACAGAGTAAATTTCAATCGGTATCACTAGTCCTGGAAAAACGATGATACGCGGCAACTCATTGCTTTGGAAACTCTAACTAGAACTACTCACTTTTCAAATCCGCAACTAGAACAGAACTACTCAGAAAACCAGTACTCAGTTGGCCATCTACTGACTATGTTAGTAGTTTGTTCAAATTTGTATACTTGTGTAACTCGATGTGAAATATGTAATGAATCTATTCCTGAACAACAGTGTCTGTGGCAAGGAGAGTATCATATCAGTAGTAGAAAATTACGTCCCTCACTCAAATCATCAGAATTAATAGTCAATAAGATTTGAGCATTCTCATTGTCCCAACCGTAGCTGCAAGCACCCCACTTAGCTACTTAATAACATAAATTTTGTAATTGCAGGTCTGGATTGTTAGTCAGCAAGATACCGTTTGAAATCCGGACGTTGCAGGAAAACTAAACTTCACGAAAATGGAGAAGAATGAATATATGATCCGCAAAACGTAGCACTTGCAATTTGTGGTCTTATGAAAAGTATGTTGTATCTGAGACTTTGATTTGATATTTTTGTATTTATTACCGCATGCACTGCAGTGTTGGGATGGCTCGAGTCACGACTTGACTGAAATCAAACTCAAATCAAACAAAAATTGAATAACCTAGATTCATTAGTTGACGCCACTCAATTCAAGTCAAAATGGTTAATAGCTCGATACGGCTAGTGCAGGGGTGGCCAACCTCCGGCCTTAGAAAGAAATTTGTGCGGCCGTTGACATGTAATCAATTGGTATGTGTTGGCGGCCGTCGACATGCAGTTTGAATTTACGAATTGACTCTCGATTTCTTGAAATATTTTAATTTAACTTGAAAATTTCTTCGCGCTACTAGCTATTCAATGTGAATTCCTTTTTCAATTTTAATATCGTAGCGATCTTTGGAATCAGAGCACCACAGTACAGATGCGACCCATATAGAAATACCAACTCGGAATCGTGTGTTCACACTGTACCGATAATTCTTATGGGAGACAAGCAGTAACAGCATGTAACCAAATGACTAATAACTAGAACGATTTTTCTTTTTCTTAACAACGGAAGATTTTTACCTAAAAAATCAATTTTTTTACCTAAAAAATCTCAATTTTTATCAAATTTGACCTCACGTATCCAAATTCGATGTTTTCCCACATAATGATAGAATTTACGACTTATCTTCATTTCTGGTTGGAACTGTCTGTCATTACAAAGAAGTTTGCCTGAAAAAAAAAATTGCCTCAAAAACTGAAAATTTTTTACACAGTACATCTTTATTTTAACAAAATCTGGCCCTATGTGAATGGGCTTTCTGATTTTAATATAGGTACCATCAGAAAGTGTGCTGAAAATGGACAGGGGCTCGAGAAATTTTTTTGGAAGCACAAGGGGTACGATTGCTAAAAAGGTTAGTAAGCAATGCTATTACTAAGGCTCAATAATGATTATATTCAAGTTGTTATTGATTGGTTCCAATAATTATCGAAGTCAAAATCTAACGTTTCTTTAATTTGAATTTGGCAGTGACAGTAACAATAGCCTACTTATCACGACTATACCAAAACCAGAATTAGGCTACACCGTTCGAATGCTCTGATATCAGATCAATCTTGAGTAGATTTTAAAATATTCTACATAAAATTGTGGCACGTCATCGGTTCCATAGCTGCAATATTATAACCCGAAAGTTTTACAATGTAATGATGCGTCATCTCGCATGATGTCCATGCCTCATTATTTTAACAAATTATGCTCGGCACAAAAACAATGTTATCAAAATATTTTAAAATGTATTTTTTTCCGTGTCAAGCGTGAATAGTACAATAGTAACTTACATTTCCGCGATGTTTGAGGAATGCCTGTCTGCAAGGTCCCCTCAAATAAGGCCTACTTGTAAATTTATACATTGGATATCCTCTTACTGATTCTGCGGCCGCGGCGTCATCAAAAACTAGTAAATTGGCCTGCGAGCGCATTTGAGTTTGAGACCTCTGAGCTAGTCCATCACGACTATGCCCTGGAATGCGGCCGTAGGCCACATCAGTAGTAGAAATGTGGGCGGAAATGGCAAAAAGGATGGCCACGCCCGGGATTGTGAGTCTTCTGTGGTGATTGACTTGACTCGAGCCAACCCAAAAAACTCTAATGACTCGAATTTACTTTAGTCACTTCAATTTCAAGAACCATGACTTTACCTGAAAATCCGTAAAACTCGATGTGACTTATGAGTTGACGGTATAGTGATTTGGCTTGACTCAAGTCACATTCAAAAATTGAGTGATTCGACTTGGCTCTAGTCCAGTGGTTCCCAACCTTTTTCGACTCATCGCCCCCTTTTCAAACTCCACACCGATCATCGCCCCCCAAATATTGGGAACCGAAAAATGGGCATACAGACTGAAATCACCGGCGAGTCGACTAAGAAAAGGTCAACTTTTCGGCTCGACCTCGAAATTACCCTTTTCCAGCTAAATTTTGGTGAGTTGACTAACAAAAAAGGTGATTTCTCCGAATTATGATTCCTAAAAGACCGTAACAGCACTTCGTCCCCCCCCCCAATACGTTGGTGTTGACCCCCCTCCCCCTCCATAGGTCGATAAAGCTAGTCGGATTAATTCGCGCGAAGCGCGAAAAATTTCTATCATCCATGATTGAATCGGTCTATATGATCGGGAATTGCATATATATAGCTGTCAATTTTTTATCCTCTCTCTGCCCATGTATTCAGATTTACCGGTAAAGCTGAGTGAGGTGTCTTGGAAAATGTTGGGCCCGTAAATAATAATTGAAGATATGCGGGCGGACCCGTCGGTATAATGACTTCGTTACGTAATGAAATTTCGTGGCCTGTCTGCTATGTAAAAAGATATTCAAATCGCACATACGTTCTGAACTAAAAGTCGCACACGATTTAAAATTGGTATTTCTGCACTGGCAATCAATTTTTATCTGCGAGATGGCAGTTTAGTTCTGGGGTTCTGATTGCTAGGACAGGAACATTTGGCGCCAGCCATTTAGGCGCCTATGGACAATTAAATATATATGTATATCGTATCTATATCGAAGTCGGTCAGCATAAAGGCAGTCCTTTTCCGCCAAGGTTTTCTCGTTCTGGCACACTTCTCGGAGTCGCATGTTACATGGCCTGAAACTTCATATGTCTTGGTGCGTCATGGTGTGATAATAATGGCTGACACCGAGATGCCCATTTCTATCGATCATGCGTATTATTCCTTGGAGGAGGGGTATCTAATAAGCAAGAAACATTTGACCGAGAAATGGCGCGCAGCGCGAATTTTTTTTGGGAAAGTTGCCTAAATTTCCTAAATAATACTCTATAATTAATGTTAATTCACGAAAAAATTGTGGGCCCCCTTCAAGCTCGGGCCCCCATCTCAATTGGGGGTTTGGGTGTGGCAGTTACGGTCATGGACGCCAATATAGCCATTTCAACGCGCCATCGCCCCCCTATCGCCCCTTCGTCCGTTTTCGCCCCCCTATCGCCCCCTTGGCTATTTTCGCCCCCCTGGACCGAAAAATCGCCCCCTGGGGGGGCGATATCGCCCACGTTGGGAACCACTGCTCTAGTCAGAATGTGTAATGACTGGTTACTCTGTGGTTTTAACATGTTAACAGCACTGACCTACCATGATTTTATCCACAGCACGCTGTCTGTTGACCCATCTCAACAACTTTCCGCAAAGCAAGTTGTGTCCAGCCACTCTACATACCTCAACAACTTTCAACCACCTGCTTGGTTACACGTCCGTCCATATTATCATCAAAGTCAACCAAGCCAACTTTCAATGGTGAGATTTTTACAATTCAAACGCAAGGTTGAGATATATTTTCAGGAGAACCAGAAATGGAATAAGAAGTAAAATTAAAATGTCACAAATTAGATTAGAGTTAGATTACCGGCATTTCTCTCCAATTAGCCTAATTAGACAACTATAATTATCAAGTCATCCAAGTCTGTCTTTTGATCCGAATATTACTTTACTCAATGGAATTAGCAGAGGATCATCCAGCTGTTAGATACTCACTAGTCACTGTTGCGTTGTAATTCCTGGATTGGTTTTGCATTAACCTATATTTGTTTCCCTCTGTTTCACTGACAATCTTGCAAGAAACCATTTAATATGAATTACCTTTATTGTGAGAATAATTTTTTGAAGCCTCATCCAAGTTTTCTGTACTGTAACTTATTCCTTGATTCATTGTCAGCGATACTTTGTAAAACATCAGGAGGTTACCAAGTAGGTCAACGAATCAGGCTACTGTGTTTTTGACTAAGCCTACTGCCACGTCTGGTTCTAGTTGCCCATTTTTAAAATTGAGTATTTCTAGTTTTAGTTCTGATTTCGCATTTTAAATATTCAGTACTCTGACTGGTCTCATTCCGAGTATAGAGTTCGACTTTTGGTGGAAGAAGTAAAAAGACTTACCAAATCACATCTTAACCTATTGTATGTTTGCAAAGAGCACGCCATTGTTGGTAAGTTGCATCAGCTTACTCTAAATTTTCTTTACAGGTGCTGCTAATGCATAGTCACAGAAACCTGTAGGTGACAAGCCAGTAGCACCCGTCGTTTGCAGTACCGGATCATCCATGTGGCAAAATTGGAAGCACAACTCCAGAAAATGAATCGATGCCAATCCATCCTCGAAGTCTGCTATAAATATGGGTTGGTTCTCGTATTACTATTGTTTCCGTCTCTATTGCCTCCGTCTTTAATAGACTTGCAGTTAATGTAGGCTACTTCCACGAATCATAGATTTATATCATAAATTATCTGCCTGATTCCATTGTGTCGAAATACTATTTCGGTCTAATATCAAATACTAAAAGTGATGTTAAATTTAGAATTTATTAGTAATTTCATAGTAATATCGAGATCAACAGATATCGTAGTTCCAATGACGACTCTTGCTCCTAAGTTACGTTATTATGAATTCGGTTAGCACTATAGGGCTTCCCATTATTGATTATTAATTCCATGATTCGAGTCGATGATATAGGCGCGGACGACAACATACAAATCATCTTTATACGATGTGGAATTGGCATTACATTGTTTGCGTTGGGATCAAGTCACTACCTTCGAGTTACGAGTCATTTTGAGTCATTGCACATTTTGACCCGAGTCAAGTCACTCGATTTTTAGAGGTGACTCAAGTCAAGTCACGCGCCGAGTCAAATTAATTTTTGAAGTATGAAGCATGATTCGTAATCATTACTAGTGAGACACCAACAATTCTTAATCAAGAAACGAATATAGGGTAACTGTACAGTAGGGATGTTCAAAAAGAACCTTTTTTCCTGAATCTTGCTGATTACTTGATTAAATCGTTAGGTTGCCTTAAAAAACGACGCACACCAAATATGAATTCATTCCAACCAATATTCGCGAATTTCGTAGAGTTTGAAAATTTTGAATTTGCCTACTCTACGAAATTCGCGAATATTGGTTGGAATGAATTCATATTTGGTGTGCGTCGTTTTTTAAGGCAACCTAACGATTTAATTAAGTAATCAGCAAGATTCAGGAAAAGAGGTTCTTTTTGAACAGCCCTACTGTACAGTGTACAGCTTCAGTTTGTAAATTTCAGCCAAAATCGATTATGAAATCTCGAGATGTTGAACTAAATTGATATGATGCACCACCCCTCGAACAATTCATTAGATATAATATAATCTTGATCCCGTTTACCATTAATATAAACGCACAAACTATGTCCGGTCGATTACTAACTCATACAAGATGCTTGTTTATGGTGAGAACTGTGCAATGTGCGCTGGCTATAGTATAGATCTGCATTGTCATTTGATTAATTTACAAGTAGTACGACAACGTAAGTTGTAAGATATTTGATCATTTCATTTACGGACAATTTATTCGTCAAAGAGCAATTTAATCGACACGGACTTCTTGATGACTTGAAATTGACTCGTAGATTTTGCTTCTAGGCACGAGTCAATCCACATTTCGTAAAAGTCAAGTCATGCCAAAAAGCTGAGCTGATTCAAGTCGTAACTCGAGTAATCCCAATACTGCTGTAATACATTATAATGAGTGATACTCAAATATTCGCGATCATGAAATTTTCGCGCATGTTCAAAGTATTAGGATATCCATAGCAAGATCGGCGAATATCCTAGATGCAAGTTACGACACTTGCTCCTATGTAACGTTACCAAAAAGATTGTTAGCACTTTATATATGTTACGTTTCTGTGTATTACAACTGTGTTTGATTCAACAGATGAAGCAAAAGTCTGAGCAGCTGCAAACGCTTTGGGTTGGCAAATGGTTTGATCTGACGGATAAAGCAGGATCTGGTATGGAAATATTGGTATCGTAACTGTGACTGGCTATCTAAGCAGTGCTGATATGAGGTTACAATCTAATTCCATAAATAGACAAGTAAATGAAGTAGTCTTCATGACTACTCGAAGATAGAAGTACAAGTACCGTCGTACATATCAACCCAATTGCAAGTAAAAGTAGTCATCGTTCTGGTTGTCTAATTTAGGGCAAGTTTTTGTTGCACTGAAAACCTGAGAAAGTTGCATTTATTTTTTTAAATTTTAACAAAAGTTGCAGAAGTTGTTAGACCACATTTTGCTCGATTGACTAAAAAAAGGCTATTTTCCCGCTCAGCTCTCGAAATACCCGTAGAAGCGTTATTTCGGTGCTGATTTACGGTGTTTCAGTCGAATTTGGCCGTGTGTTTCACCAAAATCGAAAAAACTTTCCTTTCAAAATTTGCATGAAAAAAATGGACATAAGTTACAAAAAGTTGCACTATAAGATTCCTTCAACGTGCTTAAAACAGAATTGTACATATCTTACGAGTACTTAGGAAGCTGCCGGAAGCTTTAAAAAAAAGTTGCAAAATTTGCAAAAACTTGCCCTACTAATTAGCCTGATTTAATCGCAATGTCGGTAATCTAATCCAATTTGTGAAATATATCAATGCCCTTATCTGAATTCTGATCTAATTTCTTGTTTTCTTGAAAATTCTACAGAGAACTGTGTTGTGTGTAATGAGCATTTGACATTGGAGACATTCGAATTTTTTGTTTATCAGAATTTATTTTCAATTTTAGAGTTTTTCAGGAATTCAGTCATTCTAATTCTGATCTAATTTGAAAAGTAAACTGTAGCTAACATTCTAGTTCAAATCTAATCCGGATATGCCTAGAAGTTCCAAGTCTGCCGTTGATGCTCATCTCCTCGTAGAAACTACTAGGCGCTAATAGTGAAAACAGAAATTTGGTCACTGCTACTTCCATATTAGGATAAATGGTTATGTGTTGCGTAACATGACTAGGTATTTCGCTGCACAAGTATGTGTGCAAGTGTTTCCATACTGTCGATGATACAGAAGCCCTTCAAATATCTGCAAAATATTCATTGATTCAAATCAAATTGCAATACTGTCCTTAAAAGACCCTCAAATATCTGCAATTTTTGACATTCATTAAATTTCAGGCTACCAACTATGTTGCAAAAGCAACGGTGTACTGTTCTCCACTCAAACAACGAACAATGACAGAGACATGGCTGTACCAGTGGTTCACAACTTTTTCGTCTTTACGGAGCCATTTTGGACCGTCACGGACCCCCGACGTTTTAGTTCAAATTTAGCCTAATTATTTCACAATCGTCATCTGTCTTTTGCAAATGATAACTGTAGGCCGTAGTGATGAATAGAAACAAAGGGACTTTTTTTTTTAATGGCATACTAGTCATTTATTTTTACTCAATTGCAAGCAGAAGTAGCAATTTCAAATAAACGTCAAAACTACTCCACGTAGAAGTAGTTGGCGATGCTGTAAATTGCTACTCAATTACAGTTAGAATGTCCAAGATTTGTCGAAACTAATTCCAAGTACATAGTTTTAAAGAGTAGTTTAGGTCAAGGGGTCACATACTTGGTACTTTTTTTAGCAATTCTGACAAAATATGGTAGGCCAACAAATTTTTTCTACACGCTCAAGCAGTAGATAATTCTAATTGTCCAATTAGACCAATTGAAGCGAAATGCCAGCAATATCATCTAATTTTGGAATAAGTCAATGCTATGATTCTAATTCTTGTCTAATTTGTGAAATGTTTTATGCTCTCCTCTTATCTATAATCTAATTTCTGGTTTTCCTGAAAATGTTACAGAAGAACTGTATCGTGTGAACCGAGCCAAGCTCCGTGTATGGACATTTACCATTCCAAGAGAATTGACCATTCTGAAAATCAACTCTGAACTAAGCTTGATTTTTTTTATTTCTCTCCAGGTCGGAAGTAATTCAATATCCAAGTTTTGCAAATTCAGACGTTCTAATTCTAATCTAATTTGTAAAAAGTATCAAACTATAAATATTATTTGAAAAAACATGTGTGATTATAATTTTAACTGTGGCATTATTTAGAAAAAAAACTAGTTATAAATCTCATTCTAACTTAATTTGGAAAAAAATAGCTGTAGATCTAATCCCAGTCTAATTTGAAAAAAATCAATGTTATAATTCTAATTCCATCTTAATTCGAAAAATAAAATGTTGCTATAAATTTTAATCGTATTATAGTTCTGGAAAAATATATAGTTATTATTATAATTCTGACCAAATTTGGAAAAATTTTCAGCTATCGATCTAATTTTTTGTCTAATTTGGAAAAAAGGTGGTGTTATAATTCTAATTCTAATCTTTGTCTAATTCTTACTGTATGCTGTAATATGTTTTTGAACAAACTGTGTAGTTGTCATATAATTAAAATTTGACCCGAAGCAGCGTCTCTCGGTTACGGCTTTTTACTTTAGTCAAAACGAAGGAAATCAAAACATGTTCAAATACACATCAAGGTACAAATGAGTGAAATGACACTAAAATTTTGATTGTCGATATTAAGGAATAGGATCGGGGAAGTGACGTCCCAAACTATTCGCAAAAAAGGTGTTTTGAAAAAATGGAGCACTTCGTAAATCAATAAGCTGCTCTTCTGCAAAACGATGGCCTAATTAATGGCTCACTAATGTATTGACTGCTTACCTATATTTTTTAAAAGCAAATCGCGAGAACTATTGTTAAAGTGTAAGTTGAATTACAACCTTTATGGCACGATTTCTAGACTGAGTTGATGTGAAACAAATCAACGAACTTTTTCCAGACAGAGCTGCCCAGTGATCATGTAAAAACGACCCTATTCGTAGGCAATGCCGTGTTTGGTTTCATGGACATGGTTGTATACGTTTATTCATCAGCCTGCTGAAAAAGCTGTACAGCTTTATAATCGCATCTTTTAGTCTGAATCCCTTATATTCAATAATATACAGTATTGTTCCAAAATCCTAGAAAGACTCACGGCACAACTGCGAGTCTGTGGCGTAATACAGTTTGGGAATCACTGCACTATTCAATTGAATAACATATTCATATTGAAATCAACCTGGATATATACGCCTCTCGGTTTTCGTTCAATGGAACCGGTTACTTTGCTCTTGGAGGCATAGATCTTTAGTATACAGCTGAGAAATATGTTGCAAATATTGCAATATTACGTTCAATTACATACGGAAAATCAAAACTGCAAATTTTTGTTCATTTCTTATTCTTTGTCGGAGTTCTCAAGTCGACTTCGCCTATTCACCTTATTTACTCGGGTGAATTATGAGCATAAGTAGCGATGTCAAGGACCGGTCAAAACTACGTTAGGGGGAAGTAAGAGGTGGTCAAAGTAGTGAGCGATGCTATCCAAGTAGGAGGTGGTAACTGTAGTCGGCGATGCTGCTCAAGTAGAATTAGCATCACACATTTCTACTCGTTTACAAGTAGATGTTCCGATTTCGATGAAATATCGAAAGTACTTCAAATGAAAATAGGAGGAAGTCAAAGTAGTCAGCTACTCAAGTAGAAATAACGTTGTTACCACTCATTTTTGATCAGACTTTGAAATGTTTACTTCTACTTGTACTTGTAAGGCGTGACTTGTAGTTGAGTAGGTTTGCCGACTACTTAGACACCATCTTATTTCTTCTTGGGGTAGTTTTGATCTGTCCTTACATCCCTACTCTTTTTAATGGAGTAAAATGGTGCAAGGTTGCTTCTATTTGAGTAGTAGCAGCAATGACCACTTTTACCAACTCCTACTTCTAATAATTGATCAGAAATGGGTTAGGTAATTGCATGACTACTGAGTAGCTTATGCAGACTACTTTGAACACCTGTGCGAGTGCTTTAAAATGTATTTTGTGTCATGCAGGACCACACCAAAGTGATTATGTGTCCTCTGATGCAAGTCGCGAATTACATTGACCAGTAACGTTACTCCACAACTTGAAAATGGAGATGCTACAAAAATGCGGGTGTATGGGCGCTCTTTTGTTATACGCAGATTGTATCCTTGAAAGACTCTTGTTTGAAGACTCTACTTTTGAAGATGATTCGTGATACGCTTGATGCAACGAGGAATACATTTCTAAACTGTGCAACTGACTCTGTTTTGAGCTTAAGAGTGAATCAATGAATGAATAATATGACTGCATTCTTGTTCTTCGCCATATTCCAGTTATGTACCACGTGCATATTATGTGATTGACGTTGTGTAAAATGACTTCGGATGGTGGTGTCTGTGTATATCCATGGCAGCTTTGGTAGGAAAGCCTCTCTCTTGTAAAAATAGTGAATACTAACGAATTAGATCATGTGTGGGATTGAATTTGTGCATTACGCTTCTTTGTGTGTTGTCATTGCAGTCTTGCGGCATACAAGCAGAGGTGGTTAGTAACGAAGTACTTCTACTTTTTTCTAAGTACTGAACTAGTCTTCCACTACTTCTGCTACTTACTCGTGTAAATCAAATTTCTGCTAATTATACTCAATAATATTTTGTGATCTACTTACTTACCGCTATTTTCGGTTTGCCAAGTAGAACTAGTTTAACTCTCCAATAAGAAAGAGATTGTTTTCACATAGTATCAGTTTATTAAATTTCTTATCATTTCAAAACTGCGGTACAGTGAAAAGATATTAATAACAATAAATTTTGATAGAAATCGAGTAAACACCAGAATTCTCGTCGCGCACAGTAGCTAAGGAGACAGATATGTTTCACGAAAGTAAAGGTGAATATAATTTCGGTAGCAAGTATGGTTCCGTTCACACCGCATTTTCGCCCATATAAAATCACAGTAAATATGGCCCGTCAAAACGTGGTGAATTGCCATTTCGCAAACCGATAATCACCTATCATATCGTGATCTAGCAGCACATGGCGTGTCCCAATCTGGAAAAGTGGACTTTGACATTTTTGAGCGTTAGTCGTGTTTTAGGTTAGCAGACCAAGCCTGAGACCTTCTGGACAAGAGACATAAACATATTTTTCACCGGTTAGAAGTAGTAGGCCTATTACTTGTATTTTTCTCTCAATTAGCAGTATCGTTTTTCTAAATATAGGCTCGGTTCTTTTGTCTGGAGAACATACCTGTTCAATAGGGTGGAGTGAAAATGACTTTTTTTTTCAAATCGCAAAAAGGGCTTCCTCACCCCTGACAAATGACCTAAAACTTCAAGAAAAAGTGACTTCAGGGTGTTGCCCCCATTTTCCAGCAAGCAAACCCCCCAATTTCTGCGCGTGGGGGGGGGGGGTAAAATGGCCCATCTCGGCAACCGCTGGTCGTAGAGTAATGATATATAGCTCAAAATCTGTGGGAGCATCATGTTTCTATCTTTCTTCAGAAGAAAGTTTTCTCTATTGTGAACACAAACTGAGTTATAGCCGAAAAACAATATATACGCACATTTTTGTTGAAATTCAGCATTTATTCTGACGAATTGTGATCTGTCATTAGTTTTTTTTTAAAGAAAAGTAACACATTGACAATACCGAATATTGGGCCCATATTACAAATATATTCACAACACAGTCCTTTTAAAATCTGTTCAAAGCATCATAATGAAACACTCACATTTAACGACTTATTGAAAATGCATTCTTTTGTCAAGTTTTTTCATCAGTTTACGAGACTTAATTTTTCGGCGAATGAGGTCATCTCGTCTTTGAAATCCCGAAACTTGTGCTGATGCTTCTGTTACGAGCTTTACATGTCGTTCCACTGTTTGATTGTGGCATGGATGAAACAAAATCAGAGGCTTCTCGCGGCATTCTTCCAACTCTGCATCAGCTAAGTGCTCAATCGCTGGAGAAAGTTGTTGATATCGAAGTATGAGGCATAATTACGCCATTACATTTTGCTAGTTGTTTGAAATTCAGATTGAGTAGTCGTTGGTTCTGAACATATGAACGAATATAAAGTTAAATATACACGCGAGAAGGTGCTGTATCGCTCACATATACGTAGATCTGCTAAGTAAGTGATTGCATAATGCATATAGCCTCAGTTCATAGTTACCAGTCAAAATAGAGAATGGAGAAACGACTTATAAGACGCAATACATTACCCATTTACAAATTGATATGATACAATTCGAGCCTCCGCTAATGGCCGAAGCTAATATAAACTATATTCAATTTCAATAAAACAAGAGGTTTGGTTTTGGTAAGAACAGAAATTGAAATAGACATTTTGCTATTAAAATAATTTACTATGCTAGTTTACGACACCGTACGCTGTAAGCTTTGATCACTTCGTTTGTGGTCAATTTATTTGTGAGAGAACAATAGCGGCTCAGTAAAACGCACGATCATTGAATAATTGGTCGCTCTCACGGGTCACACTAGCGTTTCGCGACCGATCCGAACATCTGCAAGATAGGGTGATTTTTTATCGACAGCGATTACTTGATGACTTGAAATTGATTCGTGAATGTTGCTCCGAGTCACGAGTCAATCCACATTTCTCACACGCCGAGTGAAGTCGAGTCACACGAAAATAGTGACTCTACTCAAGTCATGACTCGAGTCATCTCACCAGTGGTAGGTAGGTAGCAATACCTATATTTCTTCAGAAAATAAAGGTATAGACCAATCGGGTAAAGTGTTAGCACTGCATCCTATGCAAGTTCTTCGTATTGCTCTTCGACTAAACTACGGCCCCTAAATTATTGGGGAAGGTGTCGTGCCATGATATTTTCGTAAACTGGGTGTTCGAGTAAACAATGAATTAGTATCGCATTTTCTCCTAGGATGTATCAATCTGAATCAAGCTCTCTACACCTTCCGCATAGCTCCATTTGCATCTTTTGACATTCCATGCGAACGAATTATGACCGTTTTACAAATCGTTACTTGTGTAGATTTCGGTAGTCGGTAAATTCTACTTCAAGTGGATTTAGGTTGCTTCTAAAAGTTCTACTCGTACTTGAGTAGATTTCTTCGTCGCTACTTCTACCGGAGTAACATTCTTGACTAGTTTGATTTTGAACAGCTCTGCGTACAGGGGTTGTCAAAAGTATTCTAGCCTTGCTACTCCAGTAGTAGTGGAAATCAGAATGTAAATTTGTACTAGCAATTTTGAATACATCTCAAAACTACCATCGAAGGCAGATACTGAAAGACCTGAAAAGTAGTCTAGTGTGTCGAGTAGCCTATTGCAAGCAGATAATCGGCTGTGGCTATTCTTAAAATTACAGGATGGATCTTCGCGGATGACTAAATATTGAAAAACCTGATTGATTGATTGATTGATTGATTGACTAATGACGCTACGAATAGTTGCAATATATTCAGCTACTGTGATACAGTGGGGTTATTTCGCCCAGTTTTCACGAGAACTTCACTCGCAAACGTGCTGCAGAACAGTGTGTCGAGTAAATGGTGTTGCTGAATAACTGTTACGTGGAGGTAGTCCATAACTTAGTACGTTGCTACTGGTCACCTCTGAAGACGTATGGGGTTGCTGTTGGATAAAACTGAGGAAGTTTAATTTGGTGAGACAGTCTCCATTCACCCACGCTGCCTATGCACAATTCATTAGTGCTAACGGCGGTAAGCAAGGTGCATATTTCTTGTATTTTCTCTACTTTCGGCGCTGTGAGAGCCGGAGGGATATATTTCGATAACCGATGAGTCCAGAACACGTATACTTATGCATTACGAATCACAGAATTGTGCAGGAGCTACCAAATATTGGAGATGAAATCTGTTTCAATAGACGGGGATTTGAGTTCGAAATGAAAACGGTTTATGGTCCCAAAGCCTTGGCTACGTCACAATCAGTAGTTATGATAGCAATAGCTGCAAGAGCATCACACATAAGAACACCGGTATCGTCATTTACGCCAAACTGAGACTCACTCAAATTCGCAACTAGAACTGGAATGACTCAAAAATCATTAGTTAGTTGACCGTGAACCAACTAGATTGTTAGTTTATGTAGGTCTGCTGTGACCACTGATT